>NC_088110.1:628500-1257000 GCF_036370855.1 Dromaius novaehollandiae
AGGCACAAGGAGGCCAATGAGTTTGGAAGTGTTGAGACTTGACTGAAGCAAGCCTAAACTTGTGTTTGCCCTTCCTTAACACACAGGCCCCTTCCATGTAAGGAAGGGTTCCTAGAAATAATGGTGGGAAAGGCCTCTGGAATCTTCAGTGTCCACCCTTCTGCTTGAAGTAGGGCTACCCACAATCCTAGATCAGGTCAGCTGTGACTTTAGACAAGTCTTGAAAATCTGCAAGGGTCGAGATTCCGTAGCCTTTCTGGTGACTTCCAGGGCTGCACCACCTTCTTGGCAAAAATGTTTCTCCTAATGGCAGGGCAACTGCAGTAGCTGACGCTGCTTTAGCAGGTGGGTTGGACAAGATGATCTCCAGAGGTCCTTTCCAGCCTCAACTGTTCTGTGACTCTGTAATGTCCAATCTTAGCTTTCCAAGCCAGAGACCATCGCCCCTTGCTGTATCATCTGGCACCTCCAGGAAGAGTTTGACTCTGTCATCCTTCTCAGGCTTTGAAGTATGCCTCTGGGCTTAGAGCTTCAACTTTGACCTATTTGTGTTGCGCCTAGGCATTTCCAAGAGCATGGAGCCTATTGCTGGCCAGCTAAGTAACACTATTGCCACCAAGCTCACTGCTGTTGAGGGCACACTGAAAGAGAACATCACCAAGCTAGTGAAATCAAAGGTAAGGAGAACCAGACTGTACTGAGGCAGAGATTCTCACTACTGCTGGTAGTACTGGAGTAGAGTTTTTCATTACTGGGGTTTTTTTGTTTTTTGGGGGTTTTTTTGGTTTTTTTGGACTATCTCGGTCAGCCAAGTGGCAAAAGTTTGACTTGCTCTTCTGCTCTCCACTCTGTTCTCCATTTCTTCATTACTTTCTTCATTACTTCATTACAGAAGCTTACTTACCTTGGCAGAGGGAATAGTAGATTTTGGGAGGGAAGCTGGGGAAGAGGAAAGGATCCCAGCCTGACTGTGCTGCCTTCCCTGAGCTGCAGGGAAGCTGTGATATTCTTGGACAGTCTGTCAGCAGACAGGTTATCCACCTGCCGTAGTTGTGGTGCAGCTTGGTCAATGGAAAGAGTTCAGCTGCTCAGGGAACACGTGCCTGACTGACACTGGACTGTCCTTTTCTGGTGTGCAAGGATGTACAATGTTCGTTCACGTCTTTGTCCTGCAGCAGGATGTTAATTTTCTGGAGCCTCTTCTATGTGTGCTTGTAAGAACCTTACAGATACTGTCGTGAGGGCAACAGCTGATACCCTGCAAGGACCGATCCAGTCAGCGTACAGAGAAGCATTCCAGAGCGTTGTGTTGCCAGCCTTTGAGAAGAGCTGCCAGTCCATGTTCCAGCAAATCAATGAAACCTTCAAGCAGGGCACACAGGAATGTGAGTAGGTTTTCTTTTCTGCGTTTTCTCTCCACAGCATATTTGTGTTACTGGCTGACAAGATGGGCTTTGCTTGATGCCTTTGCCTTTCAGAGTTTCATTGGTAGCTGTTTAATCTCTTAGCCCTTCTGCATGGTCTGAAAACATACTCCTTTTCATGCTTCAGAAACAGGAGAAGAGAGGAGATCTTTGCAGGGCTTGCTGTGTAAGAACAGGGATATACCTTTAGTCTTTGTAGCCTGTGCAGCAAAATACTTTTCCTGCTTCTGTAGACCTGTGCTTTTATCTCTGAGTAGCGAAGCCCAGCTATAGGACTGTCCCATCCTAACATGAGGATAATGAAGTGCAGAGAGGGTAGCACTTTTGCAGATGGTCCATCCTCTCAGTAATGTAATAGAACTGGAGAAGGTTCCTTGCTAGCCCAGGGGCTTGTCTCTAGATCTGTAGAGTGTGTCCAGCTACTGTTTGTTTTGTGTACGCACAAACACACACACACAGACTGCTACAAGTACCTAGAACTTTTTTTCTTCTGCCTTTTGATCAGGCCAGTTCATAAAATATTTTAAAATACAACTTTTTGATCTCTGCAGACACCACTTCTTGTCAGAAATGTACCTCCTCTTTTCTCTTAGTAATTTTTATTGGCATTCAACTCCGTCACTAATGCAGATCATAACCCATACTGTGTATGAAATACCCTCACTTCCATCTTTATCTTGCCCTAAACAAACAGTCCCTGTAAAGGACCTGTCACAAAAGAACCCTTGGCCTTATTGCTGTGTCATGTAATACTCTGATGGGGAAGTTGGGAGCAGGGTTTCTTTATTAGTGTGTAACACAGCCCAAAGCAAGGCTTGTGCATTCTGCTCCCTGCTCTCTTGCGCTTGAACACTTGCTAAGTAGTTGATCCTGCTGGAGAATGTGTAGAGCCTGGCAGCTGGATCTGTGCCCTGACCATCTCCACAGCACCGATGGCATGAACGTCTTCCTGGGAAGCTCTTTGGTTGTTGCAGATATCCAGCAGCTTGAGACTCACATGAAGAACAAGAAAGCACGAGAACAGGAGGCCCGGGACCCGCTGCTGAATCAGCTTCGACAGCTCATCAGCACCTTCCAGAGCACCACTGAGCAGCTGGCTTCCACCATCGCGGCCAGTGTCCATGCTGAGGTGCAGCATCAGCTGCATATTATTGTTGGCAAGTAAGTTGGCAGCTGGGCTTGTTGAAAGAGGTGTCAGTGAGAAGAGGTGTACATGTACATGATCAAACATCTCCATGCTCACTTGTGGCGGCAAACCCTTTACCACAAGTGCTATAGGGCTGCTTGTTAGCCTTGTTTGCACAGTGTGACAAAAAAGCATGTAGGCTGGTGTAACTGCTGCCCTATGAGGCACAAAACAAAGGTCACAAACTACTTCTAATGACCAGCTGAATCTCTGCTGCACATGGGAGCTTGGGGCCTGCTTTCCAAACTGACTGTCCCGTGTGCGTTTTGGGAAGATGAGGGGACCTAATGCAGACCAAAAGCACTCTTGAGTCTGCCTAGCCTTCCTATTCCAAAATGATCTTTGGGGCTCTTCTAGGTTTTTCCTCTTTACTGTGTGTCCTTATGCATACAAACCGTTTCTGCAGGCTATTCTGTCCTCCCACCTGTTCTGCAATAATTTATACTTGGCCATCCTGGTTTTGGGACAGAATCCCGGCAGTACCTTCAGCACATTGTCATCATGAAGCTGGTGGCTGGCTGGCTGGCATTAAGGCTGGCTGCGGGGCAGAATTCCCCTTTCTATTTTAAGCTGTTAGAACATATGTCAGTGTGTGTTAGGAGTCTTCAATGCAGACCAGGCTCGCCAGGAAAGATACCAGAGTAAATGCTAGTCTCATTGCTTGGGCTGTACACAGGGAAGTTTTGCTATTCTAACTGCTGCAGTAGGGCAGGTTTGATCCTTTGTGAGAGGGAAGGATTCTGTTCTGGGGAAACATACAGCGACAGAGCCTGCACTCTGAATTAGCCATCTATGGTGAGGTTACAGGCTCAGTGAGGGAGGTTGTTCTTATTTTAAAGGTGTCATGTGCAGACTGGGAAATGGCATATTATTGATGTAGAAATTTGTGTCCATTGAGGGATGAATGGAGAGCATAGTAGCTTTGCTTGAAAGCCAGATTCAGTGAAGATTAAAAAAAATGTGTAAGGAGAGAATTAGCTCTGTGGAACATCCCTTTCTCACAAAGAATCCCAGCACCGTCGACACATGCCCCTCAGACTGTGTGTCGCTGGCCATAGAGCTTCCCTGTGCAGCTTGTTCTAGATGCCTGTACCTCAGCAATTTGTATGAACCCTCTGGACATCGCACTAAAATGAAGAAACAAGCCTGTGTTCTTTCTCACTGATAAAAGCTTTGAGCAATGTAGTCCCTCAGCTCTTCATTTTCAAAGATGCTTTGGAGGTTTTTGTTTTTGTTTTTTTTAGCATGCAGGAGTCTATTTTGGCCCAGGTGCAGAGAGTCATTAAAGGAGAAGTGAGCCTGGCTATGAAGGAGCAGCAAGCAGCTGTCACCTCAAGCATTGTCCAGGCAATGCGCTCAGCGGCAGGGACTCCAATCCCATCTACTCATCTGGACTTCCAGTCTCAGCAAACTCACATCCTGCAGCTGCTGCAGCAGGGACACCTCAATCAAGCTTTCCAGCAGGTACACAGGCTTCCTTGCAAAAAGCCTCACTGCTTTGCTGGGTGATGCACTGGGGAAAAGGGCTTCCTGAGGTGTGGACATAGTCCCACAACAACTTGTACGGGAGTATGCTGAAAAGACCTCTGACGGCAGACTGTTCAAGGGGTGCAGTTGTACCATCATGCCGGTCAAGTCAGAGCTATGCAAGTTCCATGACTTCATGGCATCTAAGTTCCTTCTTTCCTGCTGATACCTTGTCAGGACAGTGTCGGTGCTCCTAGATTACTTCAGAGTAAGCCAGATTGTTTTGCTATCGACAGTGGCACATGGCATACCCCTGAAGAGCAACAGGCAGATATACCATCTGGGGCCTGACGCTGTCTTTGCCACTAAATATGTTGGCGGATCATTTGAGCTGTTGCAGACAAACTCCAGTACTAAGAGGTAGTGATGCTGTGCCAGTGAACTGGCAGGGGAGTGCAAACACAGCCCTGGTCTATACCGACTGTATCCTGCTCCTGTGTCTGGTTGTGGTCTGTTACCTCCCTTCAGTTTAGAACAAATGGAGGTGTCCTTTGATTGACAGCCTAAACACTGTCCTGCTTGCATGTACAGCATGGGTTGCAGAGCCCTGTGCTCCCAGAGGAGGCTGGTGAGCCATTGAACTGTCCCCAAGCAGACTGCTGTCTTGTGCTCTGTCCTGTGTCCCTCAACTGTCTGTTGTTTCCTCTGTGTTTCTAGCTGTCTCTTCCTTGCAGGCTCTAACAGCGGCCGATCTCAATCTGGTCCTGTATGTCTGTGAGACTGTGGATCCTCAGCAAGTGTTTGGCCAGCATCCATGCCCGCTGTCCCAGCCTGTGCTCCTGTCTCTCATTCAGCAGCTCTCCTCGGATTTGGGTACTCGTACAGAACTGAAACTGAAGTGAGTATGATCACAGAGCCAGATCTGAACCTATGCAGGCACATTCCTGGCTCCAGCTTTAAATTCACTACATGTAAGTGGAAGGTGGTGCTTTGACGAAGGTTAGAACTTGTTTGGCCTGTTGCTGGCATCTGAACAAACTGTTAAGACTTGGAAGAAGATCTAGGCATTGCCACAGAGAGCTTTGCTGCCCAGAGGTAAAAGTAAATAGATTCCTAGCTGTAGATGCTGTTAACTCCTGGTCTTGTAGTCTCTAAATATTGTTTGCAGTCTGTGCAGCATTACTGTGTAACCAAGGAGCAATTCCCATGTGGAGGTAGAAGGAGAGATAGCGCCATGCTCCCTGGATAGCATAATATCCAGAGCAGCTTTGCTCTGCCCTTGATTCTTAATCTGTTACTGGACTTTGTGCTGGCAGTTTCTCATCCTGACTGCCAGAGAGGTTCAGTGCAAGGCGGCACTTACATGCTCTAAGCAAAGCTCCTGTGACAAAATAGTGACTGTGCTGGTACTTGCCATGGACACTTTTAGGCTTTGAGTCAAAGCCCTATTATCTGTCTTGAAAAACTAACTTGTTAAGCTGCCTGAGGGTTTTGACCACGATTTTCATGGAAAATGTCTTAAATCCAGTTTTTAACTCAGTTTAGCATGGGGGGAAGGCAGCTCAAGCTAGAAAAAGCTGGAAAAAGCCTTTGAGTTACAGAAGAGCTGGTAATCAGAGTTAAAGCCACTGTTGAGTTCAAGCTGGCCAGTTAGTGAGTATCTCTTGCAGTGACAACATGGGCTTACTTTCAGGCTGTGATTTGAAAATTTATGGCTTATCTGAACTTAGAAATGTTTATTGGTAAAATTCTTCCTCTTCCCATTCTGTTCCTGCACCAACATAGTTATATTGGAAGCAGACCTTAAATATATCCCTACACAAAATAAACCTCACTGCTGAAAGGATTTTTACTGTCAAATAAATAACTTAAGCTAAAAAGCCATCAAAAGTAGTATTTACATAATTCTGGCCAGGTGTAGCCTGTGGCCAGGTACTACCTCCCTCCCTCCTTCCCTCCCTCCAGAGAGAGTTCTGGCTTGCTGTTGTGCCTGCTTGGTTCAGGCATCCAGGCTGTGTTGCATGTCTGCAGACTGGAAACTGTAGCCTACTCTTACATGTTGAAGAAGGCATAGCTGGACTCTGCTAGAAGTCAGTAACATTTATTTTCTAATGGTTGAACTTATTGCACTGAGTGTGGTTAGATGGAGGACAGAATTTTATGTCTTCAGCACTAAAATGAACTGAATGAACTGAGCTGGGATCACATGTTGAGTCTGGCTCTAAACCTGATCTCTCTTCTTCAGTTACTTGGAGGAAGCAGTGATGCACCTGGACCACAGTGACCCCATTACCCGAGACCACATGGGGTCTGTCATGAACCAGGTGCGGCAGAAGCTCTTCCAGTTCCTGCAGGTGGAACCCCACAACACGCTGAGCAAACCTGCCCGTCGCCTCATGATTATGCTTCAGGGCCTGGTCACCCCTGGCATGACCTAGGAGAACCTCGCTATCTTGTGGGCTGCTCCATGGAAGCCCACCCAACAGATCCAGTAGTAAATAACCACGTATGGCTTGTGTTAAGAGCTCTTGCCAGGAAATCTATCAACATGTGTGTGATGTCTCTAAGGCAAATGCGATCTGTGTATAGTCCCAAATAATCACTGAACGCTCACTTGGCTTATTTTCCTGAACAGCCTTGTTTTGAGAGTTAAGTCTCCTCTTCACCTGCCCATTCGTCCCTGAGGCCTAGCTGGCAGTCCAAGTTGCATTCAGCAGAAGCCAGTGGATTTCCTACCCCTTTAGTTTGGAGTCTGTGGCCATGAACAGAGAAGGAAGGTGTGCACTGAACCTGAGCAAGGGGGCTATAGGGATGTGCACTCCTTGTTGACAAGAAACTTGTACCTGTACCTTGGTCAAGGAGTTTGAAACCCTCCTCAGAGGGAGATGCTCCCTGGTAGGATGGGTAGGTGGAAGGATCTCAGCCAAGGAGGAAGAGGGGTTTTATCTAACTCCAGATCTGCACTGCCACAGCTGCTCCCACACAGTGCAGGCAGGTAGGGGCAGTGGGGCTGTGCATGCATGTCCTTCTGGTTCTGGAGCAAGCTGAGGAGGTGCCCTGGGTTGGAACGGTCAGGAAGCAGCAAGCTACAAGAGCCCCTCAGGGCCTTTGGTTCTGTTTGTATTGGAGCATGTCCATGGATCAGATGGTTCCTTTAGTTTTGATTTTACACCAGGGTTTTTCTTCTTATCTAAAATTTGAATTTTTTTTGAAATAACATTAAGAAGAATTCAATAAACAACAAACAACTTTTTGAGAAAAACAAATTGCTGGAGTCGTTTCTGCTCTTCTCTTGGGGCGAGGGAGGCGGCAAGGCTCTTGGAACAGGCCCGCTGCTGGAGCGTGCGAAGTGACTCGGAGAGCTCTCTGAGGACCTCTGGTCTGGAGCTTGGGGCGAGGGGGCCAGATGCCCTCTGTCCGAGGCCTGCCTGGGGGGGAGCCCCGGAGTCGGTGCTTGAGCAGGCTGGACACCGCAGTAGAAGTGTCTTTCATTCCCAGGAGAGCTGGGACGCTCTGTTAGAGGTGGCGCTTTGCTGGCAGGAGAAAGTCACTAATTCCTGCTTTCACAGCACTGCGCATCTCCTGCTGCTCTGAAAGCCTCTTTCCCTTCCCCGGTACTGGCTTATCCTCAGGAACAGGCACTGGCCCCAGGCATCGAGTGGCAGGGCCTGTGCTCCAAGACCGTGCAGAAAGAAGTTTCTCCTTCCCGTGGTGCGAGCAGCCCATACTGAGCAAATTTCCCTTCCGCTGGTAGGAGCGTCCCTTGGCCCCCCGCCCTGTGCCTCCCCTGGCAGCAAGCCGGGCCCCCCCGTCCTGTGCCTCCCCGCCCGAGCCGGGCCGCGCCTCGTGCTGCTGCGCTCGCGGAGAAGCCGCGGCCGGTGCCGGGCAGGCAGCGGGCGAGCCGCCGGCTGGGGGAGCCCCGAGCGAGGCCGGGGCGGGGCGGGGGCGGGGCGGGGCGGGGCGGCGGGCCCGGGGCTCCCGGCGGCTGCGGAGCGCGGCTCACACGGCGGGACGGCGGCGGCGGCGGCGTCCGCACCATGGGCTGCGGCTGCTGGCGGCTGCTGGGCGTCGTGTGCCCGCTGCTCCTGCACCTCGGTGAGTGCCTCCGCGCCGGGCCGGGGACAGCGGGCCCGCTCCGTGCCCGGGCGGCGGGACGGCTCCGGGGCTCTCCGGTGACCGCGGTCCCGGGTCGCTCTTCTTCTGGAGAGCCCCAACGGCCTCCCCGCCGGCGGAGCCGGGGCAGAGCCGCCGGGGCGGTGGCGGTGGCGGTGGCGGTGGCGGCGGCGGCGGAGCGAGCGGCCCGGGCTCCCCCCGACGCGCCGCGGGGCCGGGATAGCCGGTGGGCGGGCGCATCCCTCCGGCCGGGCTCGGGCCCCCCGCTGCCTCCGGCTTGGCTGCTTCCGGCTTGCCGCTTGCCTCCCCGGTGTCGCGGGGCCCGTGGTCCCGTCCCGCCCCAGCCCTGGGGAGCCTCGGCGGCTTGGCAGGTGCGGCGGGGTGCTCGCGGCTGCGCAGGGCGGGAACGATCACCCCGTCCCGTGCCACCTCGCAGCGCTGGGGAGGGAGGAAAGCAGCTTTGTGCCGTTGCCCTGGTGCTTGTCTGCTCAGACCAGGACGATCCCTGCGCTGAGGGTGGGCTGGCACCTCTGACCCTCCTGCCCAAAGCGGTGACCCCAAGCCAGCCCTTCGGGCCAGCACCCTGTGCTCCCCCCACACCCTCCTGTGCCCCAGAGAGGGGCACGTGGAGCTGGCAGTCCAGTGCTGCACTGAGGCTGGAGCATGGGGACCACCGGGCCTGGGGCTGGTGAATGATTTAGACCCTGCCCCAAAGGTGAGACAGCTGCATCGGTGCTCGCTTGGAAGCCGGTGATGCTCTGCAGCATCCTGGGCTCCCTCCATGTTTCCCGTGGGCTCTTCCTGGGTGCCGCTGCTGGTGTACGACCCTGCCAGAGCTGGGAGCGGGTTTGTGCCTGGTGGTTTTGCTGCAGGGTAGCAGAGCTGATCTGCCCTCGCGGTTTCTCCTTCCTGCTGATCCTGCCCTCTCGCCCAGTCCAACCCCACAGCAAGGCAGTGGGGCGGAGGGGAGCACTCAGGCCGAGGTGTTAGAGAGACCGGGAGGCCAAAACCCAGCTCACGCAGCATGGCAGGGACCAGGAGGTGCCCCTCTGGCTGGGCCATAGCAGGCATCTCTGCACCTGCCAGCCTGGCCCTGCTCTTCAGCAGCTTTCCCAGGGCTGGTGCACTTGGGATTGGTCTGATGTACTTAATACTGGCCTGAAAAAAGAGCAACAGATCCCGTGTATTATGCTGACACCTATGATATTTGTGACCCATGCGACTGGTATCTACCTGGCACCAGAGGCTTTTCTCGGTGATGCTGTCGAGGTTTCCTGTTTTTGCGAATATCCGTTGTTCTGCACGACGGGCTGACATTTCAGACTTGCCCCTGCCCTGGTCTCGGCTGCAGCTGCTTTGTTCAGGGCCTTGCTGCCGGGGAGCAGGCGTGGGATGCCATCGACGTGTCACAAGGCTCCCTGGAGACGTCCTGGCTTCCTTTGTAGTTGCCAGACTGCTTTTGGCTGTCTTTGGGGACTCCTTTCCGCATGACAGCGCTCCGGTTTCCCCCTCCAGACAGCAGGGCTTCCAGTGGGACTGTTCTCATGCCTTTTTAGCCAGCTTCAACTTGCAGAGCCCCTAAGCACACCATGCATGGCATTTCCGACAGTCTCGTGACTCCCGTGACACGGGCCTGGATATCTGTGACCCTCTGGTGACAGCTGTCCCTCCTCGGCCAACTGGTGCAGAGCTGGTGGCTTCCCTGGAGCTGCTGTGGGCACTGCAGTGTCAGCAGATTTTTCCATTTCTGCCTGTCCCAGCATGGTGCCCGCTGTCCCCCTCTATCAGCTTCCAGGTTGTTGTGAGCCTGAGTGGACCAGTCCCTGCTGAGGGGCTGGAGACGGAGCGGCTCTTCTTCAGTTCCTGCACGCCCGGCTCAGTGTCTGTCCTGATGTGACGTCCTAGTCCTGCCACCATCCTGGCAGCACGACTTGGTGGGTCTGGGAGGGAACCTGCTGTGGCAGTGTTACGCATCTGGGGGCCCAGACCAGAGTGGGGGGTCCCCCCACAACTGGGTGCTGGGGCAGTGCAGGTTCACTTATTCCTTGTTTTTTCCTTGCTGGATCTGGCCCGTCATCATTATGCAGGTTAAGACTAAAGGGGCTTGGGTCTGCCCTGCTCCCAGAAACCTCCATGCCCCTCTGAGCCCCTGCTCTGTGGGGCTGTCACCCCCACAGGCCCCAGAAGTGGGAAAGGGGAGCAGAGGCATCAGATGACCCCCAGCTCCACACTGGCCATGGTGGCAGATCCATCAGCATCCTGCCACGCAGGACACCCAGGGCAGAGCTGAGCTGGACACTCAGCACTTCCAAGCAGCCCAGCCACACAGCGGTGCTTTTTCCGTTTCCCCTGGCTGTGAAAGCACGAGCATTAGTTCCAGGTATGTCCCATCACCTGCTGTCCTGCAGCCAGCATCAGGGTTTGGCCGTCCTTTTCAGTTCATCCCTTGCTGAGCATGATAGGGAGCTGGGCTCACACCTTGCTTCCCAGGGTGAATCAGCTGGAGTTGCACTTGTGCCCCTTTTTCCCTTTTTTTTCTCCCCCCCCCCTTTTTTTTTCCTTTTGCGAAGGTTGCAGGGACTCCTGCTTGCTTAGCTAGTCAAGTCTTTGCTTTTCTTTTTTTGTGTTGTAGTCACAAATTAATCTTTGCTGTTCGGGGATAAAAAGGCTGGACAGATGGCTCTGGAGAGATCCTGGGAGGCCCGAAGCAAAGTGGGCCATCGTGCTGCCATTCGGGTACAGCTAATGGCAGTGTCACTTGCAGGATCATCATACTGTGCCACATTCTGCTCCCAGGCCAGGAGCAAAGACTCAGAGGGACGTTTTATTCTGAGGGGTCCAAAGAAACTTGCTCTTGCTCTATGCATGGACATGAATACCACTGCTTGGGGCCTCCCAACAACAGCTGCTTTTTTCCCCATAGAAAAATGACATATTTTAATTCTTTCACTGCTTGCTTCCTTCTGGCGGGAGCAGGCTGAGGAGGATAAATTCGTTTGCCAGTGATAATCACAGGGCATTAATTGCCTCTTTGTGGAGCTGGTGGTTGGGCTTGAGAAGGGCTCACGGTCCCATCACATTAGCTGCACTGGCTCCATTTTGGAGCCGTTTGCTGGCTCCGTTTCCACTACCTTCAGGACCTTTTGTCCAGGTTGGCTTAGCCCAGACAGAGCGAGTGTGGACCCTGTTGCCCAGCAGCAGTGAGTTCGTGTTTGTAGCAGCACAGCCCCTACCGCGACCAGCCCACGGAGACCTGGAAAGTTTGCAACCTGGCCCAGCCAGAGCAGTTTTGCTTTTAGCCCTCAGGGCCCAGCAGGGTTTTCACTGCACTGACTATGTGATAGTCACTTCTTCACGTCAAGACCCCTCATGCAAGCGTCCGGGTCCCCTAATGTGGGCCCTGCGCTTTGGAAGCGGGCGCAGCTGCCTCCTGCGGTCACCTCGCTTCCTTGTGTTCCTCTTCCTGCCGGCTCGTAGGTGGGTTTTGCAGCTTTCACAGCCAGTGAGGTGCAGGTTTTTTCCACCTCCCTGTCCTGGATGTTCCTGACTGTATGACCCGGCTCAGGCTGTGTGTGAAAGTGGCTCGGGTTCCCCCTCCCTGCCCAGTCACTCACCCTGCTCGGCAGTGAGACTTGGGGGGAGGAATCCAAGGAGTCTGAAGGGACGTGAAAGGGGGGTTGTGGACCCTCACCCAGCTCACAGTATTTCAAAGCCCTGTGTCACCCTCCCCACATGTACCTGGAGGTGGGCGATTGCAGCAGCCCTGCATGGCATGGAGTGGGATGGGAGCTTTGCGCAGGGACAGCCCTGAGGATACGGGAGGGCCCCCCACACCACGTGGCCTCTCAAGGCTGTAGGCCCTGCAGCTGGACACAGCACCTCCATGGCAGGATGGATTCTTGCTGCAGGGGAACCCCAGAGCCCTGCCTGGGGCATGGGTCTCCCCGCTGCCAGGTAGAGCTGGGGGCTGGCTTTGTGTCACAGGTATGACCAGTGTGGGGTCCAGAGGGCAGGCTCAGCTCTGGCTTTTCTGTCCCCGCTGCAGTCATGACCCAGGAGCCCAGGAGCATGGCAGGGAAGTGCGACACCATCTACAAGGGCTTCGCCGGCTGCCTCATCAGCCTGGGGGACAGCATGGTGCAGAGCGTCCAGCAGCAGCAGGAGAGCGGCCAGGAGGTGCAGGAGCTGGACACCATCTGCAAGTGAGTGGGCCACGGGGCCTGACGCAGCCCCGGCTGCCCCATGCCTGCAGGAGCCAGCGGGATGCTTGCACGGCAGCGGGACTCTTGCCTTGCCATGGGGCTGGCAGAGATGGTGGTTCCTTGTGGCTGACAGGCTCCCCCCTGTTCCCGTCTCCCCCCAGGTCCTGGGATGACTTTCATGCCTGTGCCAGTGGGGTCCTGTCGAGCTGCCCTGAGGAAGCAGCCGCCATCTGGGAGTCGCTGCGTGAGCAGTCCCGCAAGATCCAGTTCCAGGGAAACCTGCATGAGCTATGCAGCACCCGGGCCCGCCTGGCCAGTGCCCGGGGCTCGCCGGCTGCTGAGACCAACCAGGAGACGCTGCGGGGCTCGGCCACCCCCCTGCCCCTCAGCCTCCTGCCCCTGCTAGCCCTGCCACTGCTGGCGCCATGGGTCTAGCCCTGCAGCGGTACCAGGACCCCTTTGCGCCCAGCCCGGCTCGGGACAACCCCAGGATCTGTTTGAGGATGAGGATCCGGGAGCATCACCTCTACTGCGGCAGGGAGGCCCGAGCACTAGGGCCTGCGGTGGGGTCGTTGCCTTGCCACCCGCCTCGCAGCCCTCGCTGCCAGCACCGAGCTGAGGCAGCTCAGGAGGATGGTGGCGTTTCAGGCAGCCTCTTCTTCAAGTGCCACTGCCTCTAGGGATGTCCGACAGCTCTGCCATACCGTGCTCGGAGCCGGGGACTCCGTGTGCTGGAGCCCTGTCCTGAGGGACAAGGGCTGCGTCCACCCTGCAGAGCCAGGCTTATTCCTAGGGCCGTTTTGGGCTCCTTCCTCCTTGCGGCCCTAGTGCCGCCGGGGACGGACAGCTCCAATGCAACTGAGGGATCCGGGGGGGTGGGAAGCTGTGGGGTGGCCCTTGCCCCTGGTGGGGCTCACCGCCAGCAGCTCCTCACCATCCCCTGCGCAAGGTGAACCCAGCCCCCTTGGTCCCTCATCCTCTGCGGCCTCAGTGCCCACGTTGTGTCCACCACCAGGCCCATCTTGTGGGGGCATAGTCGTCTTTCTGTCCTGGATCCCTTCAGATGTATTTATATTTATATTAAAAGATGCTTTTACATTTCTCCAGTCTCTCTCTGCTTAGGGTCCACCTTGTGCCCTTCCCCAATCCCCCTTTTTGCTCCCTAGGGCTCTGGGCACTGCTGCAGAGAGGAAGGGTGGAAAAGCTTCCTTGGAGCCAGGTGTCCAGGGCAGGGGCTCCCTCGCCTGATCCATAGGGTGGTGGGACAGGAGAGGCTGCGAAAAGAGCAAGTGCGTGGGAGGGGAGGCTCTGCAGCCCCACATCTGGGAAGTCACAGGGCTCAGGGTGGCATGGGGGTCTCCCCCCCGAGGTGTCCTCCGGCAGCCCCACGAGACACCTGGGGGTACCCAGGCCCAGGGGGGTGGGGGGTGGGGGGTGGAGGGCCCCTGGGAGGCAGCAAAAAAGCTACTCAGGTAAAGCAAGCTGGCTGGACTGGCCACAGGGCACGCGCCCAGGCATTACCAGGGATTTTTCATTCCCTCTCAAAGGGCATTAAGGGCTTTGCTGGGATTTTGGCTTGACTTTCCAGTGAGGCTGGCCCATAATGTAATTAATCTGCCTTCTCACTTGCGTGAGCCAGACCCCTCGCCCATGCTTTGGGCTGGGGATGCCAGCGAGGCACCCACACTGGCAGGGCTGTTCCTCCGCCTGCACGAAGCCCCAGGAAACCCGAGCCCACGTTCGTGCCTGCACTGGCAGCAGCAGCCAGGACCTCGCCCACCCTGGGTGTTAAAGCTGGGCTCAAGACCAGGCCTTTGGAGAGCTCCCAGTGCCCAGTGCCGCACCCAGGGCTCTGGCCCTGTATCCTACTCAAGGACCCTTCGTGCTCGAGGATAAAAGCCTCCAGGGACAACCTGAAAGACAGCTGCCTTCAAGGCTATACAAAAAGGAAGTAAAGAAATAGGGACTATGCTTGCTTTATTTTAAGGCACATTTTAGGAAAACATGGCACATGTATTTTACTTTTTTTTTTTTTTTTTTTTTTGCAGCCATTAGCTTGCCTGCTAATATGCAATTCCAGTAACATCATACAATGTTTTGAAAAATTCCTGTTTTCTACCTCTCTTATTTTGGTCCTACTTTGCCACATCTTAATGGACATCAAGGAAACTGAGGTTTGCAGGGAAGAAATGGGGCTTTTCTAGACCAGCTGGTCTAGCTGAAAAAAATCAAGGAACTTGAGCTCACCCCCAGCTCTGAAGTGGGATGTATTGAAGTTAAACCGAGATGAAGCGCTGGAGTTTAACTTCTTGTGTCAATCAATGAAAGCAGCTGTAGAGCACAGGTTCCTTGTTGCTGTTACAATGCGAACTTCAGGCTTTTCTAACGTACTAAAAACCATCGTGGCAAAACAGTTCCCCTGCACCCGGGTTAGCAAGATGACCTCTGCTCACGAGAGACCATCCATCTCCCCCCCCCTCCCCCCCCACCCCATCTAAAAGGACTTTAAGATTGCAGATGCCGAACCCCCATCTATTGCACGAATCTCCTCCTCCTCGCTGGAGCACCTCCGAGGCTCCTTGCAGCTGCAGCAGGCGGATCGAGCTGTAACAGCAGTACGTGAGATTGCAGCCAGCTTGATAAGTGCAATAACACGCTGGCTGCCAAAATCCTTCGGCTAAGGCGAGCGCCACGGAGCCCCAGACCCGTGACAGCCTGTCTGCTGTGCAAGGCTTGGATAAAACAAGCAGTGATGAGAAAACTAGCTACATGAGGCGAGAAGCAACTTCCTACAGTGTCTTTGATTCCCCACCTGACTTCAAGGCTATCCCAAAATACTCCTGCAGCGGGTTTTTCCCAGCAAATCCCCTCCCAGCCTGGGGCTAGTGCCAAGGAGACAAATGTGCCAGGGACACATTTTGGAGTCTCTGTGCTCGGAGGCATCCTTGGTCCCAGGAGAAACCTCTCCCCTGTCAATCAAGCCCTTATTTTCTTTTTGCTTGATTCAAGGAGGAACTTGTTGGCAACATAACATAGTTGGCAACGCAGAAAGCTGTGGTGTTTTAGCTCAGGATAAATCTCAGAAGATAGCGCTGTTTAATCTGCTGCTGCGCTCAGGCCAGCTGCATCAGTGACCCTAAACACATCGTGCTGCACTTCTGTTGTTTTGACTGCGGCTAGCATCCTCTTTTCTGTATTTTTTTTTCATATTTCTTAGCACAAAGTTTTGCATGTAAGAGTCCAACAGCTTGTTTTTATCCTAGATGCCTATATATGAAAGTCTTCTGTGTACAAATGAAGAATCCAATTATTGCTGTCTTTATTGAGCCGAGGAAAATTATTTCTCATTTCATCGCAGAAACTGCAAAACCTCCTCCTTCTAAGTCCAATCTTTTGGTGGAAGTTTATCATGGCTACGATCGACACGATCTATACAGGAACCGTAGCTTGGCCAGCTGCAGTGATGCACTTAGATACGTAATTCTCCCACTCTGTGCGTTGGTCCGGCTGCTCGGTGCCCATGCCAGAGCACTGGGCCAGTAAGCACTCCCTGGAATTTTACGCTGTGATACATCTGCGGGAGGAAGAGAAATCACCTGCTGTCAAAAGGCCGAGCAAACACTGCTGCTCCCTGAGCTCTCCCTTGCTGTTTCGTAGGGGACAATCCCCTACTCCCCCACTCCAGGAGCCACGTTTCAGCCAGCGGGGCTCGTTATCTGGCTGCTTTCCCCTCTTTCTGGGCCATCTTGCAGCATCGTGGCCCTCTTCGCCTTCAGGAGGGGTTGGCAGAACATCAGACATTGAGCCCAAACATCTTGCAGAGGGGAGGGATGTTGGGCATAGAGCTCCTGCAGCACCAGCACGAGCAACCAAGCTCCACTCTGGCTGGCTCGTAGCCCCCGTGTCCAGCCTCGCTGGCCCAGTGCCCACCGCAGGTAAAGGGGGCCTGCACAGACCCTAACGCACCCGTGGGCTCTCCTGGCCACAGGTAGGGCTGGGCTAGGTTTGGGAGCGCGTTGCCTGCCTTGCGCTGGGACCAGCTGGGCCAGTGTCACTCCTGGCAGATGTCAGTCTAACATCTGTTGGTTTTAAGGCTTTTCAGTGAGAGAGCCAGCGGTCCCGGCACTTTCAGTTAATACAAGCATGGCATAACCTGCTACTTATTTCATTAGCAAGCCTGGAGCTGGCTTTGGGGAGGTGACTCACAGCTGCTGGCTGGGAAGGACAAAATATAGCACAGGCAGAAGTGGTGATGGGCTGCATGCGCATATGAACCCTGTCCCCCTTCATGGGCACGGCCACGGGAGCACCGTGATGGGGAACCTGGCTGCCACAACCCAGCCCAGGCAGCCTTTGCTGGGGGACTGTTACCGGGCCCTAGGACAGGCCAGGTCCCTGCGGCATCGACTCAGTGGGGCAAAGCACCCTCTCAGCTCTGCTCTCCCAGCAGCTGCCTTCTCCCTGTGGTTAAAGCAGCCGTCGGACGGATAATCTGCCTACTCTTTCCTTTCCAATTTCCGACAATCCTGTGTTTAAGGGTGAATTAGTGCTGGATCCCTGCAGGATGGCTAAGAGGATAAGCGCCAGCCAGGCAGCCGCCCGCAGACTGCGCAACACCCATCGTCCTGACAGCTCTCACCCAGTGCCACCTCTGAGAGGCCTGCAGCAGCCACCCAAAGTGATGGTCACCTGCCAGCCACTGCAGTCTGCTCCCTCGTTGCCTTCTTTTAGGGTGGCTGAAGGTGACCGGGGACCTAGAGGCCCATCAAAGCAAAGCTCTTCCAGACCATCACCAGGACGGCTTTTCCCTCGAGGCGCTGACCACAATCTGTGGCAAGGCAAAAATGCTTTTGAGGAGAGTGTCCTGGGATTATTCTCCCAATCTAGCCCAAGAGATGGACAAGGCACCACAGTGCTGCGAGTCGAAGTAGCGTGCGCGCTCTCTCTCTCTCTCACTCTCTCTCTCCAAGTTCCTGGCTTGTGGGACCACACTGCACAGCTGACCGGTGGGATCATCACGACCTGGGGTGTGGTATCACAGGCACAGCGCGCAGGGTGCCACATGCCTGTGCCACTGCGGGAACCAGCCTCCAGAGCCAAAACCTTTTAATGGCCTTCCTCTTACTGGCTTTAAAATCACTTTGCAGGCTCAAATCAAAAAGCAAATTTATTCCACACTATCTAACCATGAAAGCATCAGCTTGGGCATTTAAAAAACACTTTTTTTTTTTTTTTTTTTTTTTTAACTGAAGCTGTTTTAAAAATTGTCATCACAATGGGATGTTAAAGAGGGATTTTTCCCCTATAGTGTAGGTGGAGGAGTAATTGCCAACGCCTGGCTGGCTTGTGCTCCCGAGCGCTGCTCCTCCAGCGGAGGCTGCGCTGCTGGCGGTGGATGTTTCCTTTTCCCCAGCACCTTGCCTCCACCCGCTCCGTCCCTGCATCAGACACAGCCTCCCGGCACTCCCACGACATTTGCCTGCCAGCCTTTTCCTTGAAATCCCCAACCCAGCTCTGATGTTTCCTGGTCCTCGGCAGGTAAATATTCACGCTAGCAGCACGGCCATCTGCAGCTCACCCTTGGGACTGGAACGGGGGGACAGGGCCTGGCAGCGCCCGGCACCTCTGAGCGCTCGGTATGTTGTGAAAACCCATTGCTCTGGTTATGAAACTCCAGCGACCTACTTTACGCTCCCCGCTTTTACTCCTAATTCCCAGATATGGCTGCTCTCCAGATTTTGCCCATCAAGGCAAATTAATTGGAGTAGATCCTAATTTGCTCTCTGCTATTCTTTGGTCAGAAGATTAAATGCTTTGCAGACATTATCTCCCTTTCTCTTTTCTAAGAGGCAAACCTGAATTATTAAAAAAAGAAAAAGATAAAGAAATGGAGAGTTAGGTTGAGTTGATGCATAAATTCACTTTTCGTAATCACAGAAGGGGCTGGAGAAGCTCCTGCATCCCTGGGCAGCTGGAACCAGATGGTGACACTATTTTGGTCAGCTGTGTGACCGAGACACCACACGTGGCACTGAGATGGGAGGGCCAACCTCCCCGCCACGCCATCTTCTGCTTCTACCACTCAGTATTTTAGTCCTCTGTTCTGCAGCCCAAGGAATTTCCTGCTGGCGAAGGTGGGGACCTCTTCCACCGTGGGGACAGGCACGGTCTTGCCCCGTGGCAAACCAACATCGGTTTGTCTGACAGACCGGGCTGAAATTGTGCCTGGAGGCCTTTATGCTGCAAGAGGATGGTGCTCTACCTTCTCTCTCACGTCAACATTTCCTTGCCCTCTCCTCCACACCCCAGCTGATCTCAGGGGCAGTGGAGGTGGGATGGCTCCATCCCCTCCCATGGCCAAAAGCAGCTGCTGCCGAGCCCTGGTGCCTGCAGCACGCTGCCATGGACCCTGGGGTCTGGCCTCCCCATGGACCCTGGGGTCTGGCCTCCCCATGGCCGGGTGGACAAAGCACCTGCCACAGTGGACCGAGCTGCCTCCAGCACCGCAGCATCAGCCAGTGCCCCAGCACACCGTCTGGCCCAGGGTCTGCCCCATGCCTCGGGGCTGGGCCGAAGTGCGTGCCTCATCCAGGAGTGCTGCTTTCCAGTGGGCTGCATCTCCAGGCCACGTGGCTGGGAGAAGGTGGCTGTTACACGGTGGCATCTCCCTGCTGAGCCCTGCTGAGCAAGTGCTGGGACCCAATGGGTGCTGGGGGAGAGATCAAGCTGTGGGAGCTGTGCATACCCTGGAGGATGCAGTGTCACAGGGCTGGTCTCCATCCAAGCTCACACAGGGATTTCTGCTGAGCCAAATGTCAAACTTCTCATAAGGAACATGAAAAGGCAACCTCAATCCCTGTGGACTGGATGCAGCTGGAACAGCTGAGCTGGAGTCACCTCTGCTGCTGGGGACAGTGCTCAGCCCCCAGCCTGGCACCCTGTAACACCCTAATGCGCTCAGCTTTGGGGCTTTTTCTCCACCGAGGCATATGGAAAGTTGGATTTCTTTTTTAAGCAGATTTAATTGAACATCCTCCCCCTCTGACCTTTGCTCAGCCTTGCTGCGATGACCTTGAAATCAGGCCCAACATGGCTGCATTTCACTATGGGCCAGACCGGCCGCTGGTGCTACGGGCTCACGGCTGCTTGGGTGTAGGACATGGCCCAGATGCAGTCCAGATTTCCTGCATCGCTGCAGGTCCATTCGAGGCACATGAGAGACCTTTAGCTCCTGCACTGCGGACTTTTTATTGCCTGGCAGAGTGGGAAGCAATGGGTTCCCTGAATTACCTCAGTGCCCTGGTAATGCTGTAACATCGTGTGGAGAGACTGACGCTGTCCCCAAACTCAAAATGGGTGCCAAAACCAGCATGCAGAGGATCATGTAGAAGAGAGGACCATTCCCTGAGATCTCTGACTAGTCTACCTACTCTTAAGCTCCTTCAAAGACTTCACACTTCCGCCAGACCTTCTGCAGTGAGCTACAGGTCCTTCCCAGCCTGGTCCCTGGGGTAGTTTTCAGGACGGATACTGCTGGCTTCATGTGCATGCCTGGTGTAGTGTTCTTCTGGCTCTGGTGGGCTTCCAAGCACTACCACAGTATAAATAATACAAGAAAGAGCCACTCTGATTGAAGTTCTCAGAAGTCTATGGTTCTGATCCAAGAATTCAATACATGTTGGTTCTCTGACTTTTTTTGTGCTGGCAATTAGTGGTGGTGATGGAGACCTTAACTGCCTTATTTGATGCTCTCATGACTCAACCAGGAAACAAAGCTGTGAGGAAACTGCTAATGGAAGATGCAAAACCCTAAGGAAACCCATCCTTGGAGAGTGGTTATCACTGTCATAGCAGATGTAAATAATGTAAGGATGTCTGTCCCGGGCCCAGTGCTATACACACTTCCACTGACAGTCTGACTGAAGAAGGAGAAGTGCATGCTTTTTAATTTGCTGGTGGCACCAAGCTGCAATGGGCTGCAGTCACCTGGGAGGATGGGACAGGGATTCAGAATGATCCTGGGAAACTGTCTAAAATGATGGGATCAGCTCTAGTAGGAACATGCTCAAGATATTACATTTAGGCACAGGCTAATCCACCTCACAGAGACAGTGCAAGCAACCAAAGGGTGTGAAACCATTCTCCAGACGAGAATCAATGTGGGGGGGGGGGGGGGGGGAGTCGGGGAGGGTTAAAGGACTGAAACTACCTGCAGTGCTGTTAGTGTAAAAGACAAACAGATGGCAGCTCTGTAGAGCACACCGGATCTGTCGTGTACAACCCAAGCACCCCTTCTCAGACAGGTCACTTGCTACGTGTACCTGCCTTATCTACTGGAGTCCATGCAACACTGAAAAGATCATGACAATAACATGTGTCAGCAGGTATAACTTTCTTTATTATGGTATTATTTATTATGCATTTTAAAGAGCCAAAGAGCTCAGACTCATAAGCCTGACAGTGTCATGTTTGCATTTTCTCCAGAGTAACAAGTACCATAAACATCTACGTAATAAGTTGTATCTCTGCAATAAGACATAGTACCTTGTCCCTCTGCTTTCAGGTCATCTAAAGCTGCAACAGGGAATGTTTGGTTTAAGGATGGGAAAAGGGTAAGAGGAAGAAAGTCCATCAGCAGTTACCAAACAAGCTTTGTGCGGGTTTGTGACACTTACTAGCAAGGGAAAAGAAAGGCAGAAGGAATGTACTTCATTATTCTGTTGTGCATAATAGCTAGCCCAAGGGACAGGGGTTCACTGCTGAAGAGGAGGGTCGACTCTCCCAGGTGACTTTCCCGCAAGGGGAATATTTGCCAGAATGTGCCTTGAATCCACACAGCTGAGCAACGCTGTGCAGGGGAACCTAAGACCCACTCAGTGCGGAGCAGCATTTCCAGTCTGCTGCTGAAGATCACTTGGGTTTGGTTAACTCCAAAAATCAGGCAAGACACTTCCCTCCTCGGGCAGTGGGTCACTGCAGCCATTCTCAACAGGCAGGAGCATGGGGAGGGGGACAGCTAGGCCCGTGGGGGTCTTTGCTGTCCCTCGCACACAGGATGAGTAGAACAGGTCCATGGGGCTGTGGGGGCAAACGTAGCCCTCTGGCAGGCACTGGATGCCGTTAGCTGCAGAGCTCAGCCTCCTTCCAGGGGCCTGCAGCCGGGCCCTGCCTCTCGGTGAACGCGTGCGCCTGCCGCCCTGCTTGTCCCACGGCCCTCGCCTCGGCCCCGGTGCGGACGGGACGGCCCACGGCTCCTCGCTGTTGCCCTTGAACCCCAGCCAGCGCCGCGGGGCAGCCACGCTCCCAGCCCCCGGGGGAAGCTGACGGCGGAGCCGGCAGTCACCCCTGGGTGGGGAGAGCACCCGGGGCCCGTGCCTGCGGCGCGAGGCTTGCCAGTGCATCCGCAGGGGGCTGGGCACCGCGGGTCAGCCCTGGAGCCCCGCCCCGGAGCTGGCTGACAGCGCTGGTGGTGCCCAGGCTGGGCCTGCGGTGCCCGGGGGCTTCTGGGGCATGTGGCGTCAGGCAGGTCCCGGGTATGCGGCGCCGGGGGGCTCCCGGGCCAAGCGGGGCTCGGGGGGATCCCGGGGTACGGGGGGGACCCGGAGGTACGTGGGGCCGGGGAGAGGGGCCGGGCAGCTGGGGCCTCCCCCGGGGAGGTGGGGCCGCGGGGCCCCGGCAGGGGGCGGCAGAGCAGGGGCGCCGGCGGAACTGCGCCCCCTCCGGCCTCGGCCCCGCCCACCGTCTCCGCCAATCGGCGGCCGCCGCGGCCCCCCCGCCCTCCTACGCGCAGCCCCGGCGCGCGGTGGTGACGTCAGGAGGCGGGCGTCGCGCCACGGGTCGGGCTGGAGCGGGCTGAGGTGAGTGCGGGGCCCGGCCGGTGCCCGGGTCGCTCCCGCTCCGCCCGCGGCGCGGCTCGGCCCGGCCCGGCCCGGCTGCGGCGGGGACGGCGGCTGTGGCCCGGCCCCGGCCGCAAGCTGGCGGCGCCGTGGGCAGGCGGCCGGCCGCTCCTCCCCTCCCCTCCGCTCCCCTCCTCTCCCGGGGCGTTGGCGGCCCGGCCCGGGGCTCGGAAGTCGCAGCCGCTCGCTTGCCCTCGGGGCGCGGGCGGCGGCGCGGGCGCGGTGGGGCCCAGCGTCTCAGCCCTGCCACTGCCCGAGGCGAGGGCCGGCGGGCCGGGCGCCTCCCGGCGCGGCCCATCGGGCTTTGTGCGGGCCGGGAGCCGAGTCTCGCTCCGGCGCTGTCCTGCCGCGGGGTCGCTCCCTGCAAACGATGGCGGCAAAAGTGCTGTAGACATGGCTAAGCTACGGAACGACCCCGCTTTTGGAGCTCCTGATTTATTCTTCCCCTTCCTCTAGCCACAGGCTTTGACACAACCTCATGAAGGGCCACATCAACCCCCAGCCCACAAATGTGCTCTCAGAAACCTGCAGGAGACCGCCGGGGGCTACACTGCCCTCCAGGCAATTAGTCGTGCGAGGTTTATTTGAAGCAATGAGGTGTACGTTTGAGATTTGCTAGTAAAATTAAAGGTAAGGCTTTCAGAAAGTTCTCCACATAATGCTGTCTTGGCATAAGTATGATTTAAAGATTCGTACATGAGCATTTCTTATGCTATTTTCTCAGTGTTAAGAGCTTATATTTTCAAATTTCCATATTGGCATCCCATGGTAATGTGAAATTCAATAGCTTCAAGTTGTGTGAATTAAGAGATGATGGAAGGCTTGCTAGGCCTTCCACACACGAATTACTCAGATGACTGACACTGCTTATGCACAGAGGCACCCTGAGTGGCTTATTAAACCATTAAGGGTCTGATTTTTCCCAGATGTGGTGGATCCTTCTGAATCAGCAGGAGCTGAGGTGTTGTTTTGCTGAGCAGCAACATGTAATGTGCCAGTTATCGTAGGAAAGAAGTGGGTAGATATTGCAGCATAAAACTAATGTTCCTTCTCACCAATTATAACTGTAGCTAAAGCATGCTGTCATTTCCCAGTGGTTTGCGTACCTGCCGAGTATATGATTTCCAGCTTTGAGGGGGCTTGTAATGCTTCATTCCTTTAATGCGTTAGTTGCTTCTCCCCCCAAGCTCTTCCTAATGTTCCTCAGGAGCACTTCCACCTGTACTGATATGGAGCTGAGTAGTTTGGGCTCGGCCAGTTCTGGCCACTGTAGACAGCCCTGGGTTTCTGTAGACTTTACTGCTGTGCTAAGACCCTTATGTGTATAAGCGTACAAGGAAGAGCCATTATGATATTGTTAGTTGATGCCTGGTTTCAACTGAAGTTTTCAGTAGCAGTGAATTAATATATAATGTTTTCTAGGTGAGCATTTGATCCTTCTTACTGTTTTTGTTTACTATTGAAACATTTTACAAAAGTGGTTCTCTATATGTGGAATTACTCTGTAATTATCTTGCTTCTGGATGATGTTATTGCACTTCTGTGTTAACTTAATATGCTTGAAGAGTAATGCAGTAATGCTGAGAACTGTCCATGTGAGGTTTTTTTTCAGAACTAGCAGTAATACTTTATTGTCACAATATCTGGATCTGACTGAACATCCAAGTATGAAATAGCCCTCAGTGAAATTCAAATGTCAGTTAAGCTTTCTATGAAGCTGGTCTTTATTTCTGCTGCTTGCACCCAAATATAGGCATGTTCGTATATGATTGGTATGCTTTGAGTACTGCCAGGAGGTGTTACATAAGAAGTCTGTGTTGGTATTTCCTTTTAAAGTTGTATCTGAACTGTAGATTCAGTAAAACCTTGCTTTCTTTCTTTCCAGATTGAATGTAGTCTGAACTTCTTGATGTCCCTGTGAATCACTTCTTTTCCACCTGTAATTCTTTTGATGGAAGACGAACTGGGGCTCCCTTTCTACTGTTTGTGCTGAGTATTGTGTGGAGAGGTGGTGAATGAGTAAAGATACATTTGGTGATGGTAAGATGTATGATTACATTTCAAGGCTGACAGCTTTTCTGCAATATTCTGTGAATGCTCAGGCACCGTATTGACGGGCTCTGAGCCAAAGAGTAGACACTTAAAACTGCTAGGCTAGTTGCCAGAATGCATGTAGGCACCCTTTCCCTCTCCTAGCCAGTCATCTTGTTGTAATCAGCACGTCAAGTAAAGACTTGCTGAAGTGCAGCTGATTTGGTTCCATTAGAATACAATGTGATGAACAAGACCTGTGTTTGCTGTAGTCTGGAACAGAGGCTATAAATTCTACTTCCTCATTGCAGGTAGATGCATTTCCATATGAAAAAACAGAAGTGCTGCTTGGTACCTGAAGATGCAAAAGAAAGCAAAACTGAGCGTTCAGATCTTGAGTCAGGACATTAGAAAACATCAAAGCCCACCTTGATTTCTCAGGGCTTGGAGCATGGTGTATTGTTAACTAGAAGCTGTTTGAGTTAAATAATGCCTTCCTTTCTGGAGGGAATGCAGTACTGTTAAAACACATCTCAAAACCTGCCTGTCTCTGTCTCAGTCTTCCTTGCCTCCAGCACCATAACTAGCTGGAATCTTGGGTGTGAGCTGACTTACACTGTCCAGTTTAAAGCCTGATATGGCTTGTCCTCTGTGCTGAGCTGTTCCATTCTTGTACTAGACTAGATAGGGGCTTCTGTGTTCTCTGGGCTGTGCAGCAGCTTAGCATAGTCTAATAGCAAATGAATCTTGGATAGGCTTCTCAACTGCCCGTAACCAGGTTTGGAAATGGTCTCCTTTGCTTTTCAGAGCTGTCACCATCATCTGCCTGAAATGTCTTGAGCTGAGAGTTAGGACACAGGATAGTTAGGAACTGAACTGGGCTGAAGTACCGCTTAAGGCATTGGAGGTTTTATTCCACGTCCAGTCCTAATTGGTATTTTAATTACAGTTTTGGAGGTTGAAGAAGTCAGACTGAATCAAATTAATAGCTGGTGCAGAGATAAAGTTTCACAAATACTTGGATGGACAGGAATAGTCTACATTATGGTTGATGTAAATGAGTGAAATCTTCCAAAAATAGGCCAAAGGGAGAGCCAAAAGAGTGAAGCAAGTAGATATGTGGATATAGAAGAATAATATGAGATATTATACTGTAGGAATAACTGGCCAGGCAAGTAGCCTGTAGCAGCGTGATTGGAGAGAACAGATACCTGCTGACTGTGGTGATTTATTGTTTTTGTTTTGTTTTGTTTGTTTTCTGAAGGTTCAGATGTGGGAACTGCCCTGGATGTGGTTGCTGCTGATGCTGCCCTGGGAAAATGCCTTGATAGGGAATTAACACCATTCAGTGATGGGCTGTGGGACAAGCAAAGTGCTTCCCGAGCCCCCCAAAGATGTGCAGCTAGATCTGGTTAAAAAAGTAGAACCTTACACAGGCCACAATGACATATACAAGCATTTCATCAAGGATGATT
This sequence comes from Dromaius novaehollandiae, assembly GCF_036370855.1. Lineage (NCBI taxonomy): Eukaryota > Metazoa > Chordata > Aves > Casuariiformes > Dromaiidae > Dromaius > Dromaius novaehollandiae. The sequence continues at coordinate 654,295 of NC_088110.1, forward strand.
GTGGGGCTGTCATCAAAGCTGGCTCTCCCTCACCTCCACGTCATACTAACCCGTATCCTGGTAACCACCTGCCTACCCACATGGACCAGTCTGAGCCCCGCAAGAACAAGGTGGCTAAGTACCGTGCTAAATTTGACCCCAGAGTGACAGCAAAGTATGACATTAAAGCCCTGATTGGAAGAGGAAGTTTTAGCCGTGTTGTGCGGGTGGAACACAAGGCTACCAAGCAGCCCTATGCAATCAAGATGATAGAAACCAAATACCGTGAGGGGAGAGAAGTGTGCGAGTCAGAGCTTAGTGTGCTGCGACGGGTCCGGCACACCAATATCATCCAGCTTATTGAGGTGTTTGAGACCCAGGATCGCGTATACATGGTGATGGAATTGGCTACTGGGGGGGAACTGTTTGATCGAATCATTGCTAAAGGCTCCTTCACTGAGAGAGATGCTACACGTGTGCTGCAGATGGTATTGGATGGTGTCAAATACTTACATACACTGGGTATCACGCACCGGGACTTAAAACCAGAGAATCTGCTGTATTACCATCCCGGAACAGATTCAAAAATCATGATTACAGACTTTGGACTGGCAAGTGCTCGGAAGAAGGGAGACGACTGCCTGATGAAAACCACTTGTGGGACCCCGGAGTACATAGCTCCTGAGATCTTGGTCAGGAAGCCCTACACTAATTCCGTGGACATGTGGGCTCTGGGTGTGATCTCATACATCCTCCTCAGCGGCACTATGCCCTTTGAAGATGACAACCGCACCCGTTTATATCGGCAGATCCTGAAAGGAAAATACAGTTACTCAGGGGAGGTGAGTGCCGCAGGGGTTAAAGAAAGGGGAAATTAAACAAGAAGCTTTCCATACTGGGTCTGTGTGATGACAAGAAGCTGGCTGTCATGTGCAGGATGGTAGCATAAGTGTTAAAGATTCTAGCCTCTAAAATCCTGTCCTGCATTCCCTCTGGTTTACAAAACTGCTTCCAGTGCAGAATAATGAAATCCTTTTAAAAATGTGTATCTAAAGAGAGAAGAGCTCACTTCCTGTAGAAAAGAATAGGAGGGACTAACAGAACTTGGGATGCTGGTGGGTTTTTCATTTTGGAAACCTGAGCTGTGTTACGCTGCTGTTTGATGCTTTGCTGTTGAAACTCATGCCAGAATGAGTTTTGAAATGTAGCGTGCACATACCTAATTTGATTTTAGATACAAACTCAAGTGTAGTCTGAAAAATAGCTTTGCTGAAAGATATGTTTATGGCATACAAAGAGGCTCTTGCTTTTTAGGTCCTGAGACAACATTTTTGTACTTGGTCTGCATTGTCTCTTAAACTTAGTTTGTGCCAAAATTGAGGAGTGAATGATGGTTCTCTTAGACGACTATGGGAAGGAGAACCTGAGGGGATGGGTTTTAGGCAGAAGATGGGTGCCTCCACACCTCCTGGAGTCCCACCACTATGCAGGAGTGGACATGTGGCTGGGCACCAGGCTCCTGGTCATGTTGAGAAATCTGGGTTACGAGCCAGCTCTTCTAGCACTTTTGCTAAGTATAGGCATAACCTCAGTTTAGGAGTTGCACTTACAGAAAGAGGGGCTATCCAAATTCGCAAGTTGGGTTTCTGCCTATATCCCTTACTGGATATATTCCAAAATTAAGATTTTACAACTATTACCATAATGAGGGAGGAAAGTGCTTAGCTTCTTGAATATCATGACTTTGTGAGATGAAGCCACTGGGAAAGTGTTGAATGTGTGACTAAGTTTATGATGCAGAGGATTCTGAAATGACAGTAAAGTAACTGTCAGAAAAACAGAACACACTCATGATTGTTCTGGTATTTTTAACTGTGACAGGTATGTTGGCATTTCAGTAATAGATGGAGGGGAGTCTAACATGTTTAATTTTTAAACATATTAAGCTGCTTTAGGATTGTTTTCAAAAAAAAGTCACTCCCTGAAGGTCTTTCAAAGGCGTCAATAAGCCTTTTATTCTTTCAAGTTGTCGGGCCAGCTTGTGTTAATAGTTGGAATTTCCAAATTAAATGAATATTGGCATTTGCACTGGAGGCCACCAAGGAGAGCCAGATCTGACAACTTTGTGAAAGCTGTTTTTTCTTCCTTTGAGTACTCCTCAAAGTCTCCTGGTACATACAAGAAATGCAAACGTGAGGGGTCATAAAAGCCAAATGTTGACACTTTTTGGACAAAGTGTGTTACCTCCTTTAGAAATAGCAATACTTGATCAGTTTTTTGCCAAAAGTATTCTATCAGCTGCTTGTTTGAACTCCAAGTTTCAGCTGATTTTGGCAGCCTTTGTTTCTTTTGTTAACTTGCCACACTAATATGAATTATTAACCAGTTGCAGAGTTTTAAGAAAGCAATCCGGTTATCCTAATGCAGAAATAGATTAAATATCAACAGCATATAAGATCTGTACGGTCACAGTGAAGTGTAGTTTCCTAGTTACCTTATAATCAGCAGCAGTAGGTAGATTAGAAAGCATGTAAGAAATGAGCCAATACAGTGATTTTTCTCATGTAAAAAGGTCAGTTCATTCCAAAGTTTGTTGCCTAGCAGAACTCATTCAAGTGCATGTGTCCTCTTGTAGTTTCTTTTTCAAGCAGTAGGTAGGTCTGGTTTTGCTCAGCCTTGATCTTGGCCTCTAGATTTTAGACTGTTCTAGATTGCTTGTCCAAACACAGGTTTGGTCCTTTTTAGCTCACTCTGCTGTGTTTGTCTTGGCCATTCATTTTATCCTCTTCTTGAAGGCCTTTTATTTAAAATTTTTCTTTTTTCAATTTGAAAGTTATCCCTTTTTTGCCCCACAAGTTTTTGAACCCCAAGTCTCTGATATTCAGAATTCAAGGAATGTTGGTAGCTGCAGGTGGCATCTTGATTATCCTGCTGAACTGTTGCAGGTGGACCAATGGTGTCTTAGTTTTGGCAGAGTAGTGTATCTTGCCTTTCTAAGTCAATGCATTTTTCTAACTTTAGATTTCTTTCCCTCTGGCCCCAATGTATGAGTGCATGAGGTTGCTCTCCCTCCAAATGGCACTCTTCCTATGTCTCAGTAGTGTTTCAAGTTCCTCTTCTTCCTCACACATTCCCTGCATTGATTCCACTAATTCTTTGTCAGCCCCCTACCTTGAGATGCCAGAAGGTCAGTGAGACAGTTTACTTATTCTCTCTGAATTTGCTTCTTCCCTTTTGAGGAGGCTGTTTTTATTCTTAGCCTCTCCAATGCTCTGTGGCAGTGAGTTTCATAGTATATTTCAAAAAACACATGGAAAAAGTACTCCCTTCTTTCAGATTATATCTGGTTTTATCTGCCTCTGGTCATTTCACTAGTATTTTTCTATGTACATTTCGTTAGCCCCTCTGACTTGAGAAACTAGTGAGTAACTGTTCCCTGGTCACATACAAGTTATGATGTTATCTATTATACTACTTTAGCCTGGAAAAAAGAAAGAACTTGAAGATCCAGCTATGTTTAGAGCCCACAGAGAATGTATTTCATAGCTCTGGTGTTTGCTGTTACCCTTCTCTTGTTCACTTATTATTTTTGAGATGGGGGTGATTATTCACACTGTTCAATATGTGTGAACATCTTGGCTTTGCGCAGTGGTGTATGAAGTTGTCTCTGACTTGTTCACTACTTCTTCTCTAAGGGTTTCTGATACTGTATTTGTTTCTTTGACACCTCTGAGCATTTGGCTGATGATTTAGAGAATGGTCTATGGTGACTCTTAGACATTTCCTGAATGTAAATAGTTAATTTTGTCTGTCATGGTGTATATATATAATTTGGCTTATTCTGTCTGATCTCTACAACCCTGTAGTGCATGAGCTCGTGTTTACCAACATTAAATTTTGTCACTTGCTATTTCTACCTTTTTGCAGATAATTTGACTAAGTTAAATAGCACGGTATCCAGGAGAGATTATTTCCCTTATTGTGAAATGTGGTAATTCCAGTGTCCTAGAAGCAAGCTTTGGGATACAGGCTTGACACCTCTATTGACACCTATTGTGATGATACTGAGCTATTGAGGTTAAAACAAAAAAAAAGCTGTCTGAGATGCAATACAAGAAGAAGTGAGAGACCACATGATAAATTGACTGATGTGGACAACTATGAAGTGATGCCTGTGGGAGAAAAGGCCTCCATATTTTCCATAAATGATGGTGGGCTCTGAAATACTACTTGCTCTTCCGAAGAGACAGTTGGAGGATAAACATTTCTAAACATCAGCTTGATACTAGTCATCAAAAGCCAACTGATATTATGAATTAGTGTTACTGTTTCAGGAGTCCTTGCTGTGCCATGTCCATCATGCATCTGCACCTTGGATATTGAGTGCAGTTTTGGTTCTTCCTGAGAATAATACAGAACTGAAAAACATGAAGAAGGGCAGAATGAAGGTGTGGGGTGTTTTCCATGTGAAGAGTGAGAGGACAGCCTAGGGCACTTCATCCAAAAAATAGATGTTTGGAAGAGGGAATATGGCAGAGCTCAACACTGTCATAAGCAGAATAGGGAGAGTGAATAGAGAGCAACTGTTTTGAGCATTCCCTGGAGTAATTTAATTTGATGTTCTCTAGTCTTCCTGTCAGAACTGAATTATTTTGAAAAATCTTATGAATTAATTGTGACTAGAGCTACCGTATTCCTGTAGGTTGCATAATCAAAGGTAGCACTTGTGCTACAGAGAAAGCACTGGACTGTATGTATTTTGACAGTGCAAGTGTCCAAGCCTGGAGCATTTTACTTGTTGACCACTAAAAGTGACATATTTTAGGAGGCTGTTCTCAATACGATTTGTGATATGAGTGGTGGTTTTGGAAAGCTGTAGATATTTTACTCTTTGTAGTGAGATATGTATCAGCCAATAGCCTTTATCTTTTGCCCAGCTGCTTTCTGTTCTTCCAGAGCCAGTAAAAATGGATGCTTTAATTTACCAGTTTAACTAAGCATATGTCCCTAAATTGCAGACGTGTTTGCCTATAGCCACACATTGGCAGAGATGCCCTAACAGGCTGCCCAGTTTGTGAACAAGTTCCAGGTGGAAGCAAAGTGAGCCAGGGATTCAGAGATGCCTGGCATGTTTCCCACACCTTGCCGTCTTTCTTTAAGTATTCTTCTCTGGGCTTAAAATTCTTCCAAATTTCTGATGAAAATTTCTGCTCTTTTTTAATGTTACGTTGGAAGAAGTGGGAAGATGTCAGAAGTGAGCCTGTTGATAACTTTGTCAGACTAACAGGGAAATGGCAGAAGCTCTAACTGGTGGTTTATGTGGAGGAAGACTAGACAAGACACTTGGCTGTTGCAGCAACTGTCTCTCTTGGATAGATACAGAAGCGTGGATTTCCTGGGAACAATTGATTTTCTTTTCTACAGTGTGAACTTTGAGGCTGTGACATGGAAGAAGAGATGCTAAAAGAAGCCTGCAAAGTAGTGTGCCCAGAGCTGACAGCTTGAGCTGTGTTGGTCAGACAAGTTTCAATAACTAAGGAACTTCCAGGACAGGAGGAAGCCGTATTCCTAACTATTGCTGTACCATGTCGCACAGCAGCAGAGGCACAAGTTTGCAGAGAATCTGAGTTGAGTCCCACTTTTTGAGAGATGACTGCCCTCAAATCCTGGTCAGAGAGGACAAAGCTGTATTGAGAGAGGAATAAAAGCCAAAATGCATGCTGACCTGAGAAGCAGTTCCATTCTCTTGAAAAACAAGTGAGCTTGTCCAGCTAAAGTAATTGCTTTCTGACAGAGATCTACTTACCCCTGCTCTCCTGTTCCTGGAGTGTGAGGTCTGTTTGAAGAGGCTATTAGCAGATCAATAGACAAGATCTCCCATAATAGCTCATTCGGGTACTGCTGACATCACTGCTCTGATTATCTCTTGTATCTCCTTCTGTGCTTTCTGAACTGCTTGGAGTAATGGGTAGAGTGAGGAACCGAGAGAAGCTAGCTTGGTAACAAGAGCATCTCTGAGTAAAGACTGTGTGGCTTATTAAGACTGCATTGTTGTCCGCTACAAAAATCAGTCTCTTCTACTTGTTTTATTAGAGCTCACTAAAAAGAAAAATTGGCAATATTGTAATTGAAATCTTGGGGATAAAATTGATTTCTGGGGCTCTCTGTGTAGCTTAAAAAGTTGCCTGAAGCACAAAGCTGGAATTCTATTCATAGCTACTATTGAATTTGAAACTGGAGGAATGAATGTCAGGCCATCATTATCCTGCTGAGACAGGTTTGTTTTGATTCAAAGCTTGTCCTTTTCTTGAATACCGACTTTATGTTGCTTTAATACACCTGGGAAGGTTGCTGGAAGAGGCAAGATATAATATATATTTATGGATAAACTGTGAAACTGGACTAGGGTGTGTTGTTGGTTCTGGTTTTGGTAATCACTATTCGATCTTGGCAAATCATTTCACCTTGTGCCTGTTTCCCATTCGCAAGACAAAATCAACGTTTTGCAGTATGTGGACTGTGGGTGAGTTTGGTGGGTGCCAGCATAGGAACCTCTCTTAATGGAGAAGTTGCTGGAGGATGTGTTTTAAATTGAAGCAACTATAGAAGATTGGGGAGACCAGCAAAAGAAGTTAACAAGTTGTGTGAATCAGATAGCACTGACCCAAGGGTTCTAGAAATTCACAGATGAAATAAGTGAATTACTGACAGTGGTACGTAACCTCTCATTCAAAAGCACAGTGGTATTATGATCATTAATAAGTAGGTAATGCTGGTTTTGAACAGACTTCCAGAGGTTGTCTAAGGAGTTTAAGATGAATAAGCTTGGTATCTCCCATGGAAAAATTAGCTTAAAACCAAAAAATCTTATTCTAAATAATAACACTAGTGGATGCATTTATTAATGTGGCATATGGAGAGTCAGTGGCATTTAAGGCTCTTAAAAAAAAAACTTTGCAGCTATAATCCAGTAATGGCCTTTGTATGGATAAATAATTTGGTGAAGGTGAGAAGCACAAAGTTGACATAAGCGGTCAGTTCTGTGGTGGAGGAGAACTTGGTGTCATTTCCGAGGGATCTGTGCCCAGTGCCCTTCTGCTCAAAACTGCTCTGCACAAAGCTTGCTAGTGAGGCAACATGATTGCTGATGATACTGGGTGCTTTAGATAGAGAAAACAGGGTGTGTGGACCTTCTTGATGCAGGAGTTGTGGACCATAAAAGTTTGCCTGGGTTCAAAGAGCAATTGGATGAACTCGTGGAATCAATGGAGAGAATGACATTAGAAAGTATAAGTGTGGATAAAGTGTGGATCTGTGTCCCTGAGCCACAGATTTAGGAGGCTTGAGTGTAGTTGGACTGGGGGGTGGAGGGGAGCGAGAGGTACTGCAACGTTCCTACTGTTTTCTTCTGCTCTTTTTTAGGCATCTGCTATTAGCTAATGTTGGAGACACAATCCTGGACTCCAGTACAACCACTCTCTGATGTTCTTAACCTTTGATTAGAGGTTAAGAGGTACCTGTAATACCTGTTGGGGATATTAGTCTTTTCTCCTCTCATTTCACCCCTCAGTTTGAGGCTCGGTCCACTTCTAAGAGTTACTGGTCAGGGCAGGCTGAGTAATACACAGCCTGCAGAGTGGATAGTGCTCTGAGGTCATGTGTGCCACATGTGACACACCTGCTTATGTGCTGGTGGCATTAGGTGGCCTCATTTGACAGTAATTGAACAGGCAGTGCACGTCTTGTGCAGGCCTGGCTTGTGGTTTGGAGGCAGTATTATTTCGAATGAGGATGAGAGTCAGAAATCAATCCTAAGGCTTACCAACTCCCACAGGTTAATTTTATTTGCTGTATAATACTCCTCTGAAAAGGCTAGAAATGTAAAAATGGAGGAGGCTAAACATTTCCCATCAAATGGAAATGTTCTTGAACTCCTTAATTATGACCTAGTGCTGGAGTTCCCCAGTAGGCTGGCGTAAAGGAGGCAACGCATATAGACTTATTGGTAAAGAGAAGTGCGTTTTGCAGATGACGAAATTAGTTTAATTTCCTCTTCTCCTGCAGCAGTGATATTTTCCTTGGGATAAATGAGTCTGTCTTGACATTATACATCTATAAAGGAAAATCTGGTGTGAAATGTATTCTCCTTGTGACTCTGCCCTTCCCTATTTGGTGACTCATTCAGACTTGAAACATGAACAGAAAACCTATCCACTTGTCCTGGCTGGCTTGCTCCCTGGTGCCTGTAGTATGACGGCTTTGATTTTTGACAGCTTTCCTTGCTAGTCAGTTTTGCTGTTTAGGATTTTGCTTGCTTACTTTCTTTGTGCTCCTTCTAACAGGCTGGGTCAGCGCGAGGATGCTGTCTTCCACAGCTTCCCCTGTTGCTTCTACAGTCAGATGGGAAAAGCTGACAGCAATTTTGGAGAGGGTGGCTAAAGCCCTAAGTCTAAGTGTTTAAGCAATGGCTTGTGATCCCCATGAGTGCGTGGTGACTTTCCTTGCTGACTTCATGTGGAAATTTAGCCCCTCTGTAGTTTTAGAAACACGAGTGTAGTTCAGGAATGTTTCTTTTGGGGCAGTGCCAGTTGAAGTGGACCTGGTTCCCTGCCCTCATTCCTGCTCTCAGTTGTGCTAGCACAGCTGTCTGTGCAGCTGCGCAGGTTGGGGACCTGATTTCAGTTACAAATAACCATTTTCTCTGGGTTATTTTTTTTAATTAACCTCAGTCAGTCACCACGTGCTGGCACAAGTGGTGGTACCACCACTGTTAAAGTTAGAGGAAGGGTGGGTGGGAATGACTTTGGGGAAGGAGACTGCTTATGCTGGAACTGCTGCTGAAAGAAGCACTTTCTGCTACCCCTTTCTCACTGTGAACAGATCTGCCTGTGGCACTGTGCAGCATGGCTCCTGCTTATCTTGTCCTCGTGGAAGTACTCTGCCAAGCTGTACCGGGGCCACCTTTAAACCCAGTGGGGTGGCTGATAACAAGAGGTATCAAGTTCTGATCACAAAAAAAGATGCAACCCTATTGTATATGACTAGAGTCTAGAACTAGGTAACTCCTCTGTTGAGATCCCACTTCTGAACTAGTGCGAAATCTGGGAATTTTCTGGCCTCTTGTTCATGAGAGGGCAACAGCCAAGTTTGGGACTGTGTTCTCCCCAAGCTCTGAAAAGCCTCTCCTGAATATTATGTTCATTTTGCTTGATTGTTTCAAAGGAGACTAGTCTCTACCTGTTGGCTAGAGCCACTGCAGTTTTGTATTTCCTTTTGGGGGTGATCTCCTAGAAAGATGAATAATTTGGAGAGTTCCTTTTGCCTCTGTTTTGCAGTCAAGGGTGTTTATTTTTTATTATGTTGATTACCTTTGATATATATTGGCAAGAGTTCTGTCATACTGATAGCATTTCAGGTTAAAGGACCACAAAACTGAGGATGATTTTTACCAATAAAAAGGAATGTCCTTTAACAAGATCAGGGTCTGTAGCTTACACTTGTCATCAGGACTGAGATAATGTAGCCACGGCTTTATATGGCCTATTTGTCCAAGTGACAATTGCTTTCTTGTGGAGGGATTGTCCCTCTGACTGTCCAAAATGTCCTACTGTGGCAATTCAGTTGCCCACGTTAATAGAAACACAGTTTTTTCTCTGCAGTCACAGTTGTTCTTGACAAATGCTTCCCCCTTTGAACTGGAGAGCCTCTTTGGATGCTGGTCTTCAAACAAGAGTTGTCTTTATATTAAAGTCCTAGAACTGTGAATGATCCGAAGCACATGTAAGGTCTCCTTTGTCATCGTTGAGACTCTTGTATACTTCCATGCAATCTACTGTATAAACAACCACGGAGTAACCAGATCAATTCTACTTTTTCTGGAGAGGACAAAGCTGTGAATGTGGGATATTGCCAGTCATGTCTTAGAGAAGCTGGGCAGGCAAACCACCAACTCTCTTATGGATGACTGAGTAGGGCCATAGGATCCTGAGTGGAAGATGAGGCCAGTCATGCTTGCTTCGTTAAACTGAAGAAGCTGAGCTGTTGTCTTCGTCTGGTGAAGGTCCACTTGTTTACCTCTGCGCTTTCCTCTCAAATCACTTGAGTTTCCTATTCTCTTACCGATTGTTGAAAAGTATTCATGTGATTCTCCCTTTTGCTTCTCAAGCCTTTAAACTCTTTTCTTTGTAGTTAAAAGGTGGATTTTTTTTTTTTTTTTTTTTGCTTATCACAACCATGAGAAATTTGGGAGAGATTTCAGGCACTTATGGCTGTCTTTCTATAGATTGTTGTTCTTTGCAGATGGATTTCTTTTCCCAGGATAGTCAGAGTTCTGTTTGGGATTTTAGTCTCCTGATAATCTTCCTGAAGCCTTACCTATCCACAGCTGAACAGCATCAAGGAGGGTGCTTTAGGGAGTTTCCTGCATGGCCTCCACTGGAGGAATATGCAGGGGCTCTGATGTTTAGATAGTTTGCAGGGAAGTGGCTATCCCGTTGTGTGTGCATTGGTGATGGGGCTGTGGGAGAAGAGCTTTAAGTGATGGTTACAAAACCTCTGTCCGAGCCCAGGTGACTTTGGTAGGAATGTTGCTAATGTTTCCATTCAAGATCCTTCCTGTGTGTTCACCTGGATTTTTTTTCCCCAAGTGCAGTTAAGTGCTGTCACATCCATGAAATGTCCTGGACTTAAGTATTTGGTGGTGTAGTGCTTAAGTGCTTGTTCGTAGGTGGGGCTCAGGTACTATTTACCAGGTTGTTGATTCTGGGATAAGTTCTTGGAGTCTGACAGTGGTAAATGTACACGTGGACTCCTACTCAAAGAATGACATCTTACAAATAATTGTTGTTTTTTGAGAGGTTGGTCCATGTGTTCATTATTGTTAGGACCACAATTATTACATTTTGCCCAGAGCTACCCGTGTTCGTGAAATCTTAATCAGCAGCATTCAGGAGGAGGGCACTCCTCTAAGGGCAGCAAAGACACCAGTGAGGACAATGTCCGTTGTTTACGCTCCAAGACGGTGGGCTCGGCCAAGCAACCGGCGACTCGCGTGTCCACATGGCCCTGGAAAGGAAGCAAGTGCAGCATGTACTGGCCATTCCCTCAGTTTTCGGGAACTGGAATGGCTTTATCTTCCAGGTTAGAGGTCCTGCTCTCCTGGGAAGGTGGTAATTTCTTGACATGGGAATGATGGATCCAATAATCCTTCTCCGTGACCTTTACAGCAAAAGAAGAGGTTAATAATACTGTATAGGGGCCCTCCCATTTTGGTTCAAGTTTATTTTTTCTGCTGTGTACCTTAGTCATAACCTCATTACCAGGTTGAGTATTATCTATGTTGATTTCTGTAGGTACTGCCTGAGCCCACTGGGCTTGGATCCATGCATTTCAGAAGGAAGCTTGTAAAGTTAACACATATTTGGTTAACCACTCATACCCGTCCAAGAGGCTAGTCTTTGCTGGGATATAAGTCCCAGGTACAACTAACTGTTGTCCAAACAAAACTTCCGCTGGGGACAACCCTAACCAGCTATCTCGGGGTAGTTCTGATTTCCCACAAAACTAAATTTAGAGCTGTTGGCCATTTAAGATTGGTTTGTGTATGTACTCATGCTAATTTGGCCTTAATGATTCTATTCATCCTTTCTACCTGCCCCAAGGACTGAGGGTGGTAGGGTGTATGTAATTCTCTATGAATGCCTATCATTTGATACAGTTTTTCTAAGATTCCAGCTGAAAAGTGAGAACCTCTGTCTGAATTTATAGTTTGCTACTCCATATCTGGGAACAATTTCCCTCAATAGAGCCTTAATTACTGCGGCTGTATCTGCCTTGTGAGTAGGAAAGGCTTCTACCCAACCGCTTAGCTGGTCGATGATCACGAGAAGGTATTTGTAGCCTTCAGCAGGTGGGAGATCAGCATAATCGATTTGTGGGTGTTGGAAAGGGAAGTATGCCCACGGGCGACTTCCTTGCTCAGTTTTTGGTTGAGTATCATTAAACTTCTAGCACGTCAAGCAGGCGGTGGTTATGCATTTTGCAACAGCATAAACTCCTGGAGCTGCCCAGTTTTGTAAGATTTGTGAGGCGATAGCTGACTGCCCTCTGTGTCCGTGATCATGGTATCGCCTAGCTGTGGGAAGTGCATACCTTGCTGGAAGGATGGGTTTATTACCTATGGTCCAAATTCCTTCACTGTTTTGATTTGCTTCCCATTTTTTCCAATTTTCTTTTTCCTCCTTTGGTATGTTTTCATAGATTTTTTTGCTGGGCTTAATATATTTGGCCATTTTTGTGTGGGTTCTATGTTAGTTACAGAAAAGGGTCGTCAGGCAGCTGCTTTAGCGGCTCTGTCTGCTAGATTATTTCCTTGTGCCACATCAGATAATCCTCTTGTATGGGCTGGGCAATATATAACAGCAATTTCTTTAGGGAGTTCGATTGCCTTTAACAACTCTTGCACTTCTTGTCCATTAGCAATCATCTTCCCAGCTGATGTAAAGAATCCTTTCTCCTTCCACAGCATTCCTGTAGCATGACGTACCCCAAAAGCATATTTAGAGCAGTATACACGTTGATCTGCAGGTTTTCTCCCAACTTCATGGCTTATGTAAGAGCTATTAGTTCTGCCCCTTGAGCACTAATGGATGGGGGCAAAGGGCCAGCTTCGAGTACTTCAAAGAGGCTAGCAACAGCATACTCTGAACGTCATTTTCCGTTCAGGTAGTAAGATGAGCCCTCAGTGAAGAGGATTAGATCTGGATTTTTGAGGGGTACATCTTTAAGGTCCTCTTGGGGTTTACTGGAGCTGATAATCACCTGTTCACAGGAATGTTGTCGTTCCCCATCTTCAGGTAGAGGCAATAGTGTAGCTGGATTTAAAACGTTGTACCTTTTTAGGGTTGCATTTTCTGCTTTTCTGCATGTAGAATCCTAAGTTCATATCGGTGGGCTCTCTGTGCTGACAGTGCCCGAGTAGCATGCTGCTTTAGCAATAGCTCTGCTTCATGAGGTATGTACACGATCATCGGATGGCCCAAAACTACTCACCGTGCCTGTTCGGTAATGGCTGCAGTTGCAGCTATTGCTCTAATACACCCTGGAGTACCTTTAGCTACGGGATCTAACTGGGTTGAGTAATAGGCTACTGGTCTGTGATGAGAGCCTAACCTCTGAGCAAGCACTCGGCTTGCTGCTACTTGTCATTCATAGGCAAACAGTTCAAAGTCTTTACCATAATCTGGTAATCCTAATGCTGGAGCCAAAGTCAGGGCCTTTTTCACAGATATAAAAGCTTTTTCTTGTTCTGAACCCCAGGCCAGAATTGCTTGTACTCGATCCGGATCAATTAGTCTATGTCCTTTTTTAAAAAAAAAAAAAAAAAAACTAAATATTTTACTTCCTTTTGACACAGCTGAAGCTTGGATAGGGATGCACAGTGCCCTTTTCCTGCTACGGCAGTACATATGAAAGCAGTGTCCCTCAAACGCGTTTCGTGATTCCCACTGGCTAACAATAAATCATCTACATATTGTATTAGCACTGATTCTTTTGGAAGCTCCGTGTCTTCCAAATTGTTTTTAAGAATTTGTGAAAAAATAGTTGGAGGCATGGTAAATCCCTGTGGCAAGCGAGCACAAGTTAACTGCTGTCCTTTCCAGGTAAAGGCAAAGAGTTCTCGACTATCTTCAGCTATCAGTATACCGAAAAAGGCTGCCGTTAGGTCAGTCGCAGTGAAACACGCTGCCCAGGGGGGTATTTGCAACAGTGTAGTTGAAGGGTCAGGAACCACTGGGTGAGGAGCAATTACGTATTGATTAACAGCTCTCAAGTCTTGTACAAATCGATACTCCGGGTCACCATCGGAATCTAATCTGTTCTTTTTAATTGGTAAGATTGGAGTACTATGTGGAGATTCACAGGTTCGTAGAATACCTGATTTTAGTCTTTCTGTTTTTGGATGCTCCTTTCCATTATGTACAGAGGTAGCCAAGCGTGCTATTTCGTGCATGGATTTTCCTGGCCAGTCGGGAACGTGCTTAGAGAAATATTTCTTTTATATATATATATATCTGGAGATGGTTGGTCTGTGTAAGTGGAAACTACTAGGGGTCTGTTGGCCTCTGCCTCTGGGTCGATCCCTTCCCTCGACATTCTAATTTGTGTAGACAATCTGGACAGAAATGCTGAGGGGTGTTTGTCAATTTGTTGTTGACAGTCCCGGATTTTAGACCAATTTGCAGTTCTCTGTCTGGCCAAATGTATGGCTTCCTCTATACCTTGTTTATCTAATTGTAATTGCTGATAATCTGCTTCTGCATTATAATCCCGTGCAGGGTCCGTAGCTGGCCACGCTGTTCAGGCAGCCACTGCTCCTCCCTGTTCAGTCCAACAGCAATTTGCATCTGGAATGGCGTGTTTCTCATGGGGGGGTGAACAGGGTTTCAAGAAGCATCTGCACGTCCCTCCCCAAGTGGGGTCATATGTGTGAAATATTCCCCTTACTACTTGCAAAACTTTTTCTGGGTCCTCCTTAAGCCTGGGAGTTTGTTGACTCCATGCAATCAAATCTTGGGGCCCCCAGGGTCAGTAAACTCGCGTGGTAGCTCCCCGAGGTACCCTGTCCAGACCTGGTGGGGCCACCACTCCTAGCACAGGAATTACTTGCAAAGCGGCTTGAAAGGCAGAGGTGGAAGGCAAGGGGGGGTACAGAGAAGTTGAAACAGTGTGTAGCACATAGGGTGGAGCGGTTTCCACAAGCGTTTTAGCCTGTCCTGGTGCATGGGGTTATTGCTCCCTAGGTGAAGGACTCTTCACTTCCCTTTGAACTTCATGAGGTTCCTCTCTGCCTCTCACTCCAGCCTGTCGAGGTCCCTCTGAATGGCCGCACGGCCCTCAGGGGTATCAGCCACTCCTCAGTTTTGTGTTATCAGCAAACTTGCTGAGGGTGCACTCTGTCTCTTCATCTGAGTCACTGATGAATAAGCTGAACAAGACTAGACCCAGGACTGACCCCTTGTCGACACCACTAGCTACAGGCCTCCAACTAGACTTTGCACCACTGAGCACAACCCTCTGAGCTCTGCCTTTCAGCCGGTTCTCAATCCACCTCACTGTCCACTCGTCTATCCCGCACTTTCTGAGCTTGCCTATGAGGATGTTATGGGAGACAGTGTCAAAATAGTTATCGCGGGTTTAAATCAACATGCTATGCAGTACCCTTCTAAGAGCTTTGACTTACTCTGTGCCTGGTGTCTGTGTCTATTGGCAGGCAGTCTTGGAATGCTGCTGGGCCTGGTGGCCATATATCCAAGGATGCAAATAATTCAGAGAGAAAGTTCAGTGTTTGAAAGAAGAGCCGTGGTGTTTGCCTTCCCACAATGCTGCATTATGCAAAATTCAGGAAGAAACCTTAATATGGTTCACTAAAGGTTCAGAACGCAGCAGTGTTTACATGGGTTCACGGAGCTGCAAAACATTAGGTGCTGCATATTGACCCTAGGCTGAACAATGAAAGCATGTTCGGTATCAACTCAAGTAATAGCCAGGTTGGGTTTTCTACCTGCCAGTATCCACTCAGATACGGAAGATCAGAGAGGACATCTTACCCTCTCCTTGTTTTGCTCTGTCTGAGTGCCCCTCCTTTCCCCCGCAGGAGGAGCTGGCTACAGGAAGAATAGGGAGGAAGAAGAGGGGCATAGCAGCCTGGGGACAGTAGCCGAGGAAAGAGTACGTCAGAGTCCTGGTAGTGTTGTAACAACGAGAGAAAGTGATGTCTTACTTATAGTGGTGGCACTTGGTGAACTTCATGCTGGACTGGAAAAGCAGCAGTTCACACCAGCCCAGTAAGGGCATGTTGGTGGTTAAAGCTTGCCATGGGACCTCTGTCATGTAGAGGATTGTGGTAAAACTGGACTGAGAGACGGTGGCATGGAAGGAACTGCATGTAGTTCACCGGGACTGGTCATAGGTTTCCCCTTTCATCACATGACTTCAGCTGTCCATCACCCCCCTCCTTCCTGTCCTTCTCATGTCTTATATCTTTACAAACTTGATGTCTTTTTGTCTGCCTTCAGGTGCCCTCAGCTTTCTCCTTTCTTTCTCCCTCCTGTTGCATTTGAATGGTAGTAACCTATTTATCTCTCGCAGACAGCAGGAGGCTTTACAAAGCATGGTACGCACCGTCTTGTCAAAATGACACCTCTGCCCACTTCTCCAGCCCTTGCTCCTTTTGTCCAGATTTAGGATGAAGTTTCAGTCTGGGATCTTGTGAATATCTAGCCATCAGTTAAGCTAGACAAGAACAGTCTTTCTGCCCTAGTACGCTGCATTCTGTCTTCCTTGATCTAGGCAGTGCTGTTTCATTGCTCGGTACTCAGACCTCTGACTATGCCCCTTTCAAACTGGATGGTTTATGGGTCTTCAGTAGACCCTAATATTTAAGGCTTGCTCATTTTTAATTAAAAACTGGCCTTTTCTCTCTACCTATACAGCAAACCCTTCAGTCAGACTCTCACTCTAAGTCTTAACTTTTGCAGTACTCTTTCCTTTGGACTTGACAAATATATTCTTGCCCCGTACTCACTCATTCAGATTTCTGCTGCCAGCTTGTTGCAGTGGCCATATCCATGCAGATTTCATCTTCTCCATCTCTTTATTTGGGTTGTTTGTTTGCTATCAAAGCTCCTCTGCAACCTAGGTTTGCCCCAGGCTGTGGCTGCTCATTCGATAGTGAAGGTTGTAAAGCTGAAAGGGAGTGCTGTGGTCTGTTAGTCTGTCCCTGACATGGATGGTGATTTCCCAGGAAAATCAGTAAGACTAGAGACTTACTCATATACTTCAGGTGGCTGAACTATGGAGAAACAGTGGATACACATAATGAAAATATGTAACAATTTTAAAATATTTTTGCAGTGATGTCAACTGTTGAAGTTATGTCAAATCAAATAAAGAGGACCTCTTTCTAAAGCTATATGCCATTATTTGTGATAACTTTATGAAGAAATTGCTGTTATTCATGATTTGATCCTGTATTTTTGTCTTGAAGCAAATTGCCAAGCTCTAGTCCAGACAGCATCAACAAATGGTTGGTCTGGCTTGCTGAAGTACACTGTTGCAATGCATACAGCTGAAGTTAAAATCGTAGGAAGATATAGGCTCAAGTGACCTCAGGAAATCTCTAGTCCAAACCCCTGCTCAGAGCAGGGCTAACTTTAAAGCTAGATGAGGTTGCTTAGAGCCTTGTTCACTCAAGCTTTGAAAGTTTACATGGACGGAGATGCTACCACCTCTCTGAGCCTTGTCCCAGGGCTGCCCCACTCTCATGGGGACCATGCTTTTCCTTATGTCTACTCAAAATTTCCTTGGTTGCAGCTTGTGACAGTCGCCGCTTGTCTTTTCACTGAGGGTCTCTGAGATGCCTGGCGTTGTCCTCTCTCTAGCTGCCCTGATGGTAGTGGAAGGTGTATTTAGATCCCTGCCCCATTTGTCATCTCTGGTCCATGCAAAGCCAGCTCTCTCAGCATCTCCTCATGCGTCACCTGCTCCATTCTCCAGCAGTTTTAGTGGTTTTCCACTGGACTTGCTCCAGTTTCAGTCTCCTTCCAGTACTCAGAGTCCAAAACTGGACACAGCACTCCAGATGTGGCCTCGTGAGGGCCAAATACAGGGGATAACCACTTCCCTCGAGCTGCTGGATGTGCTCTTGCCAGTACAGTCAGTATGTGATTAGTCTTCATTGACACAAAGGTGTCTGATGCCTCATGGTCAGCTTGGGATCGTGGTGCACGATGAGACCTTTCCTGCAGCCCTGCTCCTCAGACAGCCACTGCGCCTGTCCCATTGCACAGGACCGTTCCCTCCCAGGGGCAGGATGTTGCATGTACTTTTGCTGAGCTTTATGAGGTTCCTGCCAGGCCATTTCTCCAGCTATTCGAGGTCCTTCTGGATGGTAGTCCTGCCCTCCAGTGTATCAACAGCTCTTTCAAACTTGGTACAGTAACTGAAATTGAGATACTTCAAAATGAGTAATGAGGATTGTGAGGCCTAATCCATGAGTGTTTTGAGAAAACATGGAAAGAGAGACAAGACGTTCCTAGTTTTAAATGCAAAAAACACTGAGAAATGCAGATGATCAAAAAGGCATGAGAAAGTGATTTACAAAATGCTTTGGAAAATAGGTGATAGAGCACAGATGTGTGCAAGTATTAGTTAGGAGCAGAATCTAAGAAGAAGATACTGATAAAGCTGTAATGTCACCATTATCTAGAAGTATTTCAAGTAATCTCCCAAATCCTGGCCAAAATTAACAAGAAGCAAGTACTAAAACAAATGTAATGAGAAAGAGAAAGGTTTGCAGCACAAATGACTTCAGAGCAGAACCGAAGGATAGACTTAATCTGCAGAATTTTTATTTGGGTAGAATTTCCTTTTTCTGCTATTATCTATTCACCATCTTAGCCAGTGGTCATCTGCCCTAGCTTGGAGTTGAAAGCTTCATGTTAAATGCGGATATTGAGTAAACTCTGCATTCTTCCAGCCTTAATGACACCTGCAATTAATTACCTGAAAACCTAGGGGTCCCAGGAGAAGTCGAGTGGAATAGTGTGAGTACTGCCCCAGTAGTATCTAATGACATCCATTTAAGTAAAGAAAAGAAACACTTTCTCCCAAAACAATTTTCCCTCCCTGTCCATAGCTGATATTGGGAGCAGGAAGACAGAAGATTGCATTGGCAGGCAAATTGTGTGCCGGTGCTGTTAGCTGCTACCTGACAAATAGCAAGGTACAAAACATAAAAAGCAATTTCAAACCAGCTGATGATTTTGATGCATGAGTTACATGATGAGTTCTTACACCAGGTACGTCGGTAAATCTGCAGTGTGCTTCCAAAGTATTCTTGTAATTGTCCTCATCATGGAGGCTGGTTAAAATGCTGTGGAGGACTTGTAAACCCCCAAATCCCTGGTGACACATAATGGAAAAGTCAGATAATAGTCTTGTCAACTCTTAATATTATTTTCTGCATTTATTTAGCTTTCTGGAAGAGAATGAGGTAGAACTTGAACACAGACTTGTTAGTCAGTTGAGAAATGGTTACTATATCCCTTCTCCCTCTCCAAAGGGACACATCAGTAGGTGTACTATGAGGATGAAAGCTGGATTTTCTAATAAATTACAGTCTTGCACTAGGTAAGGCACAGGCAACAAAAAGATGTCATGGGGCAGTTACTCTTGCTAACCTCCTTCCTCTAAAAGTTGCAGGCAGAATTATGTAAAGGCAGGGATCCATAGCAAAAATCCAAACTTCCTATTTTATTTACTTTTATTTTAATGTAGAAACTGATTTCCTGTAGTAGAGGAAAAAATATTTTCACATACCAAGGAAAATGTTTTTCCACAATCCCTATCATTTTGCAGGGGAGTTCAATCAGTATAGCACAAATATTTTTACGTTTTGTATCTGGCTGTTAAAAGAGTAGTAGGTTTTGTATTGATACTGCAGCAAGTGTGATCTTTTACTGTCTGGCTACCAGTCCCGAATTGGCACTTGCACCTTTGCACTTCTCGTAGCTTAGATTTCTGAGTTATTTGCCTATACACCTATATAATTGAAAAAAATAGCTTTTGTTTGTTATTTTGATAACAAGAAGTTCAGCTGCTTTAGAAGAAATATGAAAATAAAAAAATTCAGGTGTTTAATATTGTATTAGCTTTCTTTTCTATTTTATGCTTTGTTTGCCCCATGAATTTGTCCCAGTCTTTTCCTGCAGTGCATAACTATAGCTTTGATATGTATTATAAAAATTAGTGTAATCCAATATATGCAAATGAAACCTGTTGTAGTGTACGTTCAAGTCAAGAGAACTCTTCCATTGACGATTTCTTTCCTGTACATCTGCTGTTTAAGACAGGCAGTAAGACAGCCTGGCTTTATGTTTTTCGGACTAGAGTGTGTTTTCTGGAGAACATTCAAAGCAGATTTTAAAAATTGCCAGGAACGGAGATGCACCACTGCCCTCTATTGTTCCAGTGGTTCTTTACCGTCTGTATTAAAAGAAAAAAAAAGAAAAAAAGAAAAAAGAAAGAAGAATGCATCTACAGCAGGCCAGAAAGGCTAATATCTATAAGCCATTTATTGAAGATTTACCTTTGTGTGTTGGCCACTTTGTTCTTCTCTACGTTGGCTTGGTGTCCGGGAGAGTCAGAACACGGCTGGGCCACTCGGTCCTGGGGGCTACAGCCGGTCACACTGAGCGGTGGTGTCCTTGCCCCCCAGCTATCCCAGTCAGTCTTTTGACCCATTAGAAGCTTTTCAGGAGACACCATCGTCATCTCGTTCTCTGAGCTTCCTGCCATCAGAAGGGGCTTTTTTCTGATCAGAGATCGCTCTTCTGCCTGGAAACTGAGTGTTGTTTCCAAACGGCTGAAATGCAGCGTAACAAGGAAAGCAGGCACAAGGCAATTGAATACGAGCTTTTAAACCACATTTGCAGTACTTATTTACATGGTTGTATGAGTCTCTGGGCCCATGTTTTAGCCTCCTTAGGGGAAGAGAGCAGCCTTTTCTTATAGCAGCCACTATGTTGGTTTTTTTTTTCTCCTGTGAGCAACATTAGGCAGTAGCAGTACTTTACAATAGTCCTGTTGTGACACAAATGCATGCATTTTTTAAAAAATCATAGATTTTTTTTCCATGTAAGAAAGAATTTTTTTTATATAACCTTCAGACCTCTGCCTGGAAAAAGAAAAAAAATATCACTTTACAGAGGAATGCGCTTTTGCATTTCATACGGCCGCGAGAACGTGGTGATTTTTAAGTAGAGCAAGAAGAGTGTTGGCGAGATGCAGTCAGATGGCTCTCCGTTGAAAAGGGCACTGTGCTGTGCTTTGAAGAGCTGAAACACTTGAGCAGGATCAAAGTGGGCCTCTCCTAGCCTGGCACAAAACACCGAGACCAGCCTCATAAATGTACTTCTCTTAGCTTCTGCTCTTTCTTTTCTTTTAATGCATCTGCTTAGTGGGGGTGAGCATGGGTGGATTTGTGTTGCTCCATACATGTCTGATAGCTGAAGTGTTTGTCCAGATCTCTTCTGCTGCAGGAGCAGATATCTCAGGCTCTCTGCAACATTGTAAGCTGAGTTAAAACCTGGAAAATCCTTCAACCTCCGGCCGGGCATATATCAGTGACCGTGCTGCTGAAAAGCTTTAGCATGGTCTATTGGAAAACACTTTATTTAAAAAACACCTCCTCCATTAAAAGGACACTGTGCAGGCTTAAAGCGAATGCATGCATTTAAAAATCAATTCCCTTTCACTCTGGCTAATTCTTGAGGTTTTGAAGATCGTTTCCTCTGAAGGAATTGGTGTGTCACAAGGACCTTTATCAAAATCATTCCTGTTGCTTCTCTGCCATGTAATTCAGCTTATGTTGTTAGTATTACCTGTAAAGAGAACTCGAAATCCTGAAGCAGGGTAAGGATGGAGAGAAGCGATCTTACTTTGCATACCAGAAGTGTTCCTTCATTTCCACGCAGCTGCGCTCCGCAACACCCCATTAAGATTTTGTGTCTCGTAGAATCCCGCGTCTTGTCAGGTCAGTGAATTCCGGGAATCAGGGTCTCCTGGCAGATGAGTTGGCCAGGCTTTCCATGGTCTTCGTTTTGCAGTTTCTGCGGCTGGAAGCATCTATCCAAACTGTGGTGAGGTGGCTTTTTTGCACTGTGATACTCAAATTTATTTTGGTGTGTTGAGCAGAGAAGCACAGGGAGGAACCTGTGCCCAAGCACCTAGAAACAGAGAAAAAAGTGAGCTGAACCTCTGGGGAGAGGAATGCATCTTCACCCCGTAGTTCTTGGTATAGCCCTTGTCCCTGACACTACTTTCCGTACATGTAGCACCTGAAGGTTCAAGACAGTACAGCAAAGGTGAAGGGCAGCAGCTGAGTATTTTGGTTTTGATTTGGGTGAACAATTGGGTTTGGAGAAGTGGTGCTCAGTATACGACACAATTATTTTAGGGCTAGTGGAAGGAATGAGCCAGATCTGAGGGAAAAGGACTTGAAATAATGCTGTAATATCAGGTATTATATTTTTCATTTCTGTGTCTCAGAGCCCTGTAAAATCCTGTTAATGGCAGAATAACATTTCTGGAGAATTAGGAATACAGGGATAAAGGGACATTGTTAGGGTAGAAAAAGAATATTAAGCTGCCCCCATTCAGAATATAAATTGTTAACAGAAAAGATTTAAACTATCAACCGCCACTGACGGGTTTTTTTGACCCTTTTACAACTCCCTGAAACTAGACAAGGCAGCTTCCCTTTTTATCTTTGGCCGATTTCACTACCTTGCTTGTTTACTATGGCTCAGATGCGTTTCCAGTATCCCGGTGGAGGTATATTTTAAGGGACAAGACATGCTGTTGCGTGCTTATTTGCTTAGGACCAAGGTACAAGGAGTAAGAACATATGTTAATTCTGCAGTGGAAAGGGCTCTGATGGTAAGAAACAGCTCTTACCCACCAAGAAGACGGTTTGCGTTTTTCCTTCCTTGCTCGCCTGAATCCAGTGTTTCACTTAGGCTTGTATACGGGCGACGTTGTGGTGACGATGCTGGGGACCTGCTAAGTTTGCTGCCTTTTCATAGCTCCACCAGTGAACATGGTAAAAAAGTTCAGCTCTCCTGCAAGGCTGTAGTCAGGAAGAAAGAGTAACTGCTTACTGCAGCCCTGTGGGCTTCGAGAGGTGATCTCTGCAAACCCGTCCACTCCTGCCCTTTGCTGGAGATGGGCCCCGCAGTGGGAGCCTGGGCTGCTGTGCAAAGCCGTGTTTGAGGTTAAACTGCTGACAGATCAAGGATTGAGCGAGGTGCCGAACTAGGACTAAGGCAGCAGGGTGGAAGCACTCGTTCTGTCGTTGCTGTGACGCATACAGGAGTTTCTAGCAGCAAGTGGTAGAGGCAGGGTAAATGGGGACAACCTCTTAAACTAGTTCAGTTGGGTTTGCAAGACCTGATCTGCCAAAGACCTTAGGGGCTATGAATCTAGAAGATTATATGGAAATACAGAACTTGCACAGCAATTCAATGCTATAGAGGCACAGGAAACCCTGACTGGCAGCTGTGAAACATCTTCAAAGTGAGTTTTTGGGTGGGTGCTGTAAATGGGTTGCACTCTGGATAAAACTACAGCTTCTTCCTACATCTTCTCTAAGTCCTGGAACTGAGGTCCTGAAACTAGAGTTTGAGGTTTTGAAGAACCGGCATCTAGTTATACTTCCAGCTACTGTCCCCTTTTGCATGTTAACAGGGGGTTTCTTGAATAAAAACTGGAGTCTGGAAAGTAGAGCTGCAAGCGTGTGCCTTGTTGCAAATCTTTCTCTGGCTGCCATGACCCTGCCTTCGAGAGAGGCCAGCTGGACCTGATATATTTGGAACAATCTGCTGTGAGCAATGTCTCGAGTTTCCTGTGGCCAGAATTTGGGACTCCCATAACGGCTGCGGTGTGCTCCTGCTCTGGGGTGAGACAACGGAGTAGTTTACCGGCATGCACAGTGCAAGTAGTATGCATGAGTCAAGATTTTGATCTCAGATAGTTAAGATCTCTTTCCAGTTGCAAAAGCTGCTTTGAGGGAATTATGTCAGTGCTGAGCTGGAGGGCTAGAAAGATGCTCCCTAAACCCAGAGTTTTTCTTGGTAGTCTCTGTACCGTGAAATCCCTAAATCTGAGAAAATTGGTATTGAAGCTTTCAAGCTGGCAGACGTAAGGGAGCTGAGTGAGTGGGTTTGGTCAGCAAGGGGTGGCACAAGCCAACAGCAGTGCATCTGAGTTCTGGGCCAGATGTTGGTGTTTTGGAGCATGGGCTTCAGGTCTGGCCTCTGGGCAAGCTCTCCTGGTCCCTCCTCCCCAGTCCCACCACCTTGCTTCCTTACCATCCTACCGCACATTTTGCAATTCATTTGTTGTTTAAGTGGATGCTTTTATGGATTTTCCTGAAACCTGAGCTTTTACTAATACATCGGATTAGCGTTGGTCGGTGAAATGGGAGCCATGCAGACATGTCAGCCAGAGAAAACATTCTCGTACTGGTTATTTAGAGGTGCCTGCTGTTATTGCAGCATATACGTACCCAGCTCTGTAGATGTATGCCTCGCTGTGTTCTCTACCTTTGTAAACTTCTGTTGGCGCAGTACAGTCTGCATATTGAATGCACCCAGCATTTCAGGCATTTTGACTGATTAACTGAAGAATTTGATTTGGTACCTAACAAAAGATAGAATTGAACCATCCTTAAGAACTGTCTGAGAAGGAAAGTATTTGCATACTTCCTCTCAGCGATTTTTCTGTGTGTCTAAAGAATCTATTTTTTAAGGGATTCTTTCACGATCTGATCATTTTGAGTATGTGGTATGTGGTTCCAGCATAAGAAATGCTTTTCGTTATAGCTGGGATGACTCAAAGGAGTTCGTATATTGTTATATCGGGTGCTGACAGAAATGCCTGGAATTATGGTTTCTTACCTCTTTCCACGTAAAATCCTCAATTTTTCTCATTTTCTTTAGCTTTACAAATTTCAGGAATTCTTACTGAAGTCACTAAGCTACCTTTTTTGCTTAAGAGGCTGATTTTGAAAATTTGTGTAAAACTAGCTTGGCTCTTAGATGAGGATGGTAAAATAATTTCATGGAATATTCATTTTCCAAAATGCACAGGTGTTCCTGTACTTCCAGTGTTTGGAACAGGGACTTGGCAAGGATGGATTTGGGGTTGCAAGTATCTTTAGCCATTTCATAGTCTCTGAGAAATCACTGTTTGGAAACTGTATCAAGTGCACTGTAGCACTTGATAGTCTTGCTTTAAAAACCCAGGAATATTCTTTCTGCACTGAATGTGTGCCAAGCACATGCAGCTTCTGTGTAGTCATAAGGCTAAGTCATATAAGTAAGTGCAATATCAGTACTTAACAAACTGAGATGGTGAACTAACCACATCTTCAGAGGAAGGAGAGGCAGGGTTTGAATTGTTCTTCGCCTTCTGGAAGCAGGGGACCTTCTCCTCTCCCTGGCTTTGGGCAAGCAGTGTTGCCTTGAGCGTTCTCTTCCTCAGCCGATACCTTCTGTGTCAGTGTAATAGAACTACTGCGGGAGAGTGGGTTTGGCGCTAGGAAAAAACAGGCTTCTGCACTTACTGGTACAAATCATTTTGTCCTCATCTGCCCTTCAGGCTGAACAGAACTTCATACTCTTTGCTTAGAAGCCAGGAAAAGTAATGTTCTCCAGTCTTTCTGGGAACAGAAACCAGCAAGCAGATTCTGCTATACTGCATCTTCAAGATCTGTCACAGGTGATGCAGGGAGAGGTTGGGGACCAAACCTGGCTGTGTTTTAAAATTGGTAAGGACTTACTGGTGGCTCATCATCAAAGTGGAGTATGTAGTGACCATGGTTCTCTAGAAAACTGCTAAAGGTCCAGTGTTATTGGAGGCTTTATTAACTAACCCAGCTGAGGAAGGAGAGGGTATGTCCACTGTGTTTGCAGATGACATTGAACTAGAAGGGCTGCAAACTACATTAAATTCCAGATGGCCCTAACAGATTGGAGCAACTCAGTTCAATAGCAGATGCAATTTTTTAAAAATAAAAATAAGTAAGTACCCGAAAATAGGTGAGGAACAGAAGATTAGGACATGTTGGCTTCTCAGAAAAGAGTCTAAGTATGGATCACAAACTATACATGAGCCTGCAATATCACGCTGTTGTGAAAAAAAAACCCAATCAAATGTACTGGGATGTAGAAACAGAAGGACAGCCTGCACGTCGCCTAATCCTGCTCCATTCAGTGTCAGATTCAGCATGCCAAGCTGAAATTCTGACACTTCTGGGCAACCTACTTCAACAAAATTGCAAGCCAAGTGGAGAGGCTTGAGAGAAGATCAGCAAAAATAATCAGGGGTCGAAAAAACACAGCCTAGGGAAGATTGAAAGAGTTTTGGCTGTTTCACCTAAAGAAGATGTGATCGGAATTTGCAACTGTGCAAAAGTCTGCTTCAAAGAGGAAAAGGAATAATCTCTTTTCTAGATTATGGTAAATAAGAGGCTTAAATTGCACCTAGAAGGAGTCATGTTAGACATTGTAGAACACTTTGCTAGTAGCGCCTCATGCTCCTAAAATAAATTACCAGGAGGATTGCTGAAGCTATCTTTAAGAACAAGTTAGGCAGTCATCTGTCAGGAGTGATGTATCTGTGGTGGAGTCGTTGGGGACTGTGGGATGGATTAGATGATCCCTGGGCATCTATTACAGCCTTATTTTTACCCTTCTTTCCCGAGGAAGCAAAGTTTATGCAACTGTGCTGTCTTTCAGTCTCCCACAATTAACTGTTCAACTTGTAGGTCAGTTTCAGCCAAATTTGAGAGGTGTGGAGAATTCAAAGACCTCAGATTCCTGTGAATTTTATACAAGTCAGTGGCTTAGTAGGAGAGAGAACTAAATTCACATCCTTGCTGTAAGAAAGGTAATTAAATATCAGTCTGAATTTATCCAGAGCGCTGATCAGTGCACGTCTGTATCTTAACCACTTAGGGCACACTTGACCCTATTAAACACGGGCTGGAGCTTGGCAGTGGTGTGTGGGGGAAGGAGGGATGTGCTGCTGCCATGCAAGGGAAATGCCAGGACTGGCAGGGGCAGTGAGGGACACAAAAGCACTGAAATCATAGAAACCTTAGTTACAAGAGACCTTTGGAGATCTCTAGTCCCATCCTGCTTGGGGACTGTTGCCAACACTAGATCAGGTTGGCAGTGACATTGTCTTCCTAAGTCATGAAAGACTTCAAGGATAGAGATCCCCCATCTCCCTGCTGACTCCTTCCAGGGCTGCCCCACCCCTCCAGTGAATTTTTTTTCCTATTGCCCAACCTGAACCTCCCAAGGTTCAGCTTCTGCCTGTTACCCCTTGCAGTATCATCTGGCACCACTGTCTGGCTCTGTAATCCTTGTAACTAGATTCAAGTGATTGTAATCTGCTATTATATTGCCCTTAGGCTCCTCTTTGACAGACTAAACAACTCCAGCTCCCTCCACCCTTCCTTGCAGGCCGTGTGCCCCAGACCCCTGGCCATCTTGGTAGTCCTCAGCTGGATCTTCTCCATGTCCTTCTTGAACTGGGAGGTGACCATCACCGTTAAGTCTTTTCCAGCAGGTTCCTATGCAGCCGTTCACTTTTCGGCCTTTACTGGTTCCTGGGGTTATTCTGCCCCAGGTGCAGAGCTTCCCACTTACTGGACATTGTGAGGTTTCCCTTGAGCCAATCCTCAAGTTTAGTAGTGTCCTTCTTGCCTTTTTTTAAGGTGGCTGTGACATTAGCTCAGTCATCAGAGAACTCTCCCAGATGTTCCTTTCTTTGAGGGAGGAGAGGCTTCATTAGATCCTCCACATACAGAATGATTTGTTTAGTGATTCTAGGCGCAAGGAGCTGGTTTGACTTCCCTGGATAAGTTACAAACAATTAAATGGATCTAATTCATGACGCACTTACGTAGCTCTCTGTGGACTTACCTGTGATCCCAAACACAGTATGATCCCAAACACAGACTAAATAACCTTGTAGAAGTGTTACATCTGATTTCTACATTTGTCTGCGTTTCTTGTACCTACCAGACAGTCCTTTCTTTTAGGCAGAACCTTTCTTCTATCTCAGAAAAAGCTCTTTAAGCTGCTCGAGTACTGCCCTGCAGTAACTAGAGCCCTGAGAAGATAATAGCTTACTGCTGATACTAGCTGATCTTTTAAATCAAGTTATACAGGGTTGAGGTATGTATTTTAATGAGCTTGTTGTTAACCAGGCTAGGCAATATTTAGTATGACTCCACATAGGAAACTGAAAACATTTGATCTGCTTTTTGGAAAAAGCAGTGTAGGAAATAACAGAACAAAAGTCACACTGGTATAAGATTTTAGCTGCAGAGTTAGGTATGTCTGAGTTAGGGATGTTTGAGTTAAGGTTGTCCTTGCTACTTTAATTTTGCCTTCTTGCGTATATGCACGTTGGTGCAGTTTCAGTTACATACTTAGTTGTTCAGCCGAATGTCAGTCTCCTTCACTGCACAGTTTGGACAATGGAAGAGGTTGAAAAGATAATAAGGAGAAACACACTGAAGTGGGACCCAGAACAGTTATATACTCTGGACTCTGAGAAAGACTTCCCAAATAGTGCCAGGAAAGAGAACTGTAAACCAGTCATCCAGGAGTGAACTGCGATGGTCCAAGCAACCTTATTTTTAGTATATCCTAATGTTCTGTGAACCTTGAAGTTTTCAAGATGGTAATAGTTTATATCCAACTTACCTACTCTAAGCAGTGCTTTCTGGAAGAGGAAGAAGAGCAGGACATCATTAATCAACACATGCTGATCTAACTTAGATCTTAGATCTTAGAACTTTAATCTGCGTTTTGTAGGAAATGCTAAGACGGGAGGAATGGGCATTTCACCTTCTCTGACCCATGCCAGGGTTGGACTATATTGAAAACTGAAAGACTGACTGTAATGAAAAAAAGTAAGGCAGGCCGAGCAAAGGGGCAGGTGCTGCGCCTCTTCTGAAGCCCAGGCACTGCTGGTGTTTTCAGCACGGCCTCGGTCCTTTCTGCCGCATCTGGCACTTGGGGTTGAGAAGCTCAAAGGGATCTCTGTGCTGTACTGAGAAGCTGAGCAGGGCTAGTGCCAGCCGGGCAGCAGGGCATGGTTAGGCTCTCAACTAAGGCTGTCTTAGGATTTGCTCAACTTTGCTAGTTCTCTTCCTGTACATACCCAGGTCTTGTGTATCAGCAACCGGAAACCTGCAGAAAGCTGTGTGTCCCCAGAAGTTTATAAGTTTATCTGTTCATCCCCCAGCTGCACTAATCAGTGTGACTAAAAAATAGTCTTCCTTCCTCCCGACAACCTTTGTCTTGCCTGTATCCGTAGCTCGTTACAGCTGCGGCAACGCTGCTACGCACACAGAGAACGCAGAAGGAGGCGCAGAAGGAGGTGAGCTGCAGGGCTGGGTGTGTGCCGTGCCGGCGGGGCGGACAGATGGGCCCCAGGCAGGTGCTCCCGCAACACTGCTCCCAGTAACAACACGTTAGCAATGAGTACCCTTTCCCAGTCGGCAAACAGGAGTCAAAGATAATGAACAGTGCTCTCGCTAGGGTCTGGAAGGCAGTGCCATTCTTTAATTAGAATCACTTTAGAAAAGTGAAAAATCCCTATGCTGTGCAAACCCCTGCAATGAGCTACGCAGCGATACAGCGCAGCATCGCAGTGCAGAAACAAGGGCTTCTGCTGCTGGTGTCAGTGAATCAGGTGGCAAAAGTTGCAATGTGGTTTTGCTTAGATCCTGGTGTGTGCGAATGTTTCTGTTAGGGATTGCCATTTTTTATTTGAACTGTTTGAACTGTTATGCTGAACTGTTAGCTAGAAACATTTACTAACTTCAGTTCTTGTTCACATCCAACAAAGACTAAAGGTGATCATTCAGGTTGTTTGAGAGAACAGCATTCCAATCAGTTTTGAGAGTTTCTTTTGAGAATGAAAGCAGTAGAGATGCCAAGATACTCAGATGTCATGGACAGTTTGGGAAAGATATTTCCCCATTTAGCTACTGTAAATAACATTGTGAACTGGTACTGTAGCAATACCTTGGGAAATTGCTGACTGTTTCCCTTGCTTGGCTTTTTACTGGCAGTCTCAGCAGTCTGTACTTGGTGATCTAGGCTTTTCATGTACATTTTTTGGAGTCCAGGTCTCTTAGCCATGAGCTATCTCAATACAAAATTTCTCAGCCAAGGTAGTGCTTAAAGGTAAGGTTCCCCATACCTATCTGTAACTTGCTGACACATTTTTAAGAGATAGATGTAAAGTGGTGCTAGCAGAAATGTGGTATTAACTCATTTTAGCATGCTGGTTATTTCCCTAGGCAAAGTAACAGCATTACAGTTAGTAGAGCCATCTCTGGCTGTAGAGAAAAGCTTTGTGTTTATTGGTTTTGTAGCTGCTGTAATTTTACTACATGATTCTAGCTGGATACTCTATGCTTGTACAGGGAAAATCGGCTGGCTATTTCCATTCAGAAAGCTGGGTTATAGAAGTTCACAGCACCAGATGGCTGCGCATACTTATGATGCTGTGGATTATTAAAGGGCTGTTTTATTTGCCTCTTTCATCCTTCCTTTATTCCTTCTCCCCACATCAACAAATTAAGGCTGAATGCTTGGGAATCTGTCCTGCACAGAATTTAGCACATTACATCTTTTCACTGGAAACTTTTTGTTCCAATCCTTTTGAACTGTTTGGTTTTATCAACTCTTTCCAACTGCTCTTGGGCTGAATAATGTCCTGGACTATGCAAGCCTTTCATTAATGGAGCCTAAATTCAGGCCTAGTCTGGTTCACCATGTGACATCTTATAGTTGCTGTCCTCAACCTGCTCTTCCAGAGTCGACACTTTCCATTTTCTGAAGTCGTGCAGGAACCCCCGAGATTAGACAGAACAGCTATGCAAACCTGAACACTCCAACAACTGTCAGCCCCTGGCCGGCAGCCTGAGATGACTTTTGAATGATTTCCTTGCCTAATACCATGCTGATATATATTTTGCTAAGAGTTTCCTTCAACAGTAATACAGTTTTTACTGTTCATGCTCCCCAATTGTTATATGAAAGATGTAGTGCAGAATACTGGGGCACCTTCAATTTGCTTTTTTTTAAAAGCCAGTGGCATGTCACCTGTCAACCACCAAAGACATCTGAATTTTAGAATGTATCTACTCGGAAAAATAGTAGATGGATAGATGTGCTCTGCCTCCAGCGCCGTGCACATCCATTAGATTGAGTCAATTCTGCGAAAAAAGTGTTTGTTGTGTTCACATTAATGAGACCCGGATGACATCTGTGTTCAGACTGACTTGCTTGTCAGTGGTTTTATCTACATCCAGATCTCTTCAACGGGATTGCTGAACAAGAGCAGTCAGTGAACACGGAGTGGAAGTGTGTATAGGGAGAGCTGAACAATGTTTAACAGTAGCATGGCCGCGTATGATCCATAGGATGGAAAGCAGGTGTTGAGCCTTACATCCCATAGGTTCTGCAGAGCAAGGAAGGTGTATAATGATGCCTGTAATCAGCATCCAGAATAAACTCCTATATATTAAAAATTCGGGCTGCCCGAGTTGGGGGTCTTTGCAACTTCAAGAGTTCTGTCTGGATGGCCTCTCCTCTTAGGGATACTAGCATGTGTCTGGAGGAGGATATACAAATCTAGGGACATCTTAAATCTGATTTAGGAAAAGGAAAAGATACTGAACTCAATAACTTAGAAATCTGAATATAATAGAAATATTTTAAAGAGCTGGTGCCCAATAGTGAAATGGACCAGAAACATATTTGCCATCTGTTTTAAGCTAAAAATAAATAAAAAGCTAGTATAAAGCATTTGTCTTGCTCGCAGTGCAGGTTGCAGTGAGCACTCGACAGGAGTGTGCGCTTCCTCCGCAGGCAGAGTAAAACCCAGGGTCTCTGCTCTGGTATCTAAAGCCGGGCCAGGGCATTAGCTCTAATTACATGGAAGCTGCTCTCCCTAAGTAGTTATGGCTTCCACCCCCAAGCTAGGTTCCTGCATTTAGTTAGATGGGAGACTCATGTTAGTAACACAGCTTGGAGTTTCATTTCAGACGTGCATGTTGGGAGCCCTACACAACGTGCTGCAGGTTGATGCTAGCTGCAGCTCCAGGTGGGAGAGGTGGGTTGGGTGTTCACATGAGAGATCAACGTGTGTTTGTTCCCTGTGTGCCAGCGTGGACTGTGCTTCAATAGCTTTTTCTTTTTTTTAATGTTATTCAGTAGCCAATATAAATAACAAGCAGGGGTGTTGATGGGATTTAATCACAAAGGGCCTCGCGCTGTATGCATTCACCTAGGCTAAGTGACACTCGTATGAGGATCTCTGCTTCTCCTCCTCCTCCAGAGTAGGAGCCCGAGCTGAATAACATACAGCGCACTGGAGAGCTCTCTGAGGCACTGTAAATGAGGCTGCCTTCCCCTGGCTTGTTATCCAGCAGGGCTGAAGCTGCAGATCAGAGATGGGCCCCATGTTTTATGCAGCTTAGAAGCTGAGAAGATATTTTTGTAGCAAATGCTGCTGTACCTTGGAAGCAGCAGCTGTCATTCCTGAGGGGCAAAAACTACAATCTCCCCCACAGGAACCTCTCTCAGTGTCGTTATGGCTGTCAGTTAGACCGTGGCAATGGCTTCGTACTTGGCTGAAGTGCTGCTAGTTCTGGACTCTGCCACATGCTCACGTGGGCTGACGTAGTTGCTTCTGTAGCCAGATGATGAATCATATCAAGGAACAGTGACTGAAAACGCCAGCAAAATAAATAATACAGTCTCCCTGATTTGGCTTGCTTTGATGGTTGCACAAACATCTGTGCTGGCACGATGGACGGTGCAGCATCAAAATGGGAACGAACAGCAGAAACAGGACCTGGTGCTGAAGAAGCGCTCGTGGCGCTGGAGCCCGTGATTCTTCCTGTCTGAGCAGCTGCACCTGCAACATGGACAGCGCTCTGCTTCGCTGGAGACAGCGTGGAAGCCACAGCTCCCCTTTGAGTGCTTCTTCCATTTTGCTGTTTTGCTGAGGGTTTTCCTTACAATGATGTGTGGTAGCTTTTTAAACCAGAGCTGGTCTAGAATTTCATGGCTTACAAACCATCTCAGCATTGCTGTCCGTTGTGTCTCCATCTATCCTCTGGGGAGCAGCTGCTGCAAGGAGGTGTCATTTTTGTTTCCTTAAGGCCAGATTGTGCCTGTAGTGTCTTGTTCTGTGCTTCCCGATGCAGAAATCGGGATGCCTTAGCACCCTGGCTTAAGCAGTTTTGTCCGTCAGCCCTCATGCCGTGTGCCTCGTTGACGGGGCAGCCCCACTTGTCTGTGGTGTGCAGCAGCTCTGCTGATAGCAGCAAGGGCAATATATGAAGGCTGTCTGTCTGACCAAGTAAACCTAGTCAGTGCAGTCTGTCTGTTGGGGTGGCCTAGTTCCCAGTAAATCTGTTTTCTCTTGTAAAGCTTAAAAGTAGCAATCTGGTAGTTTTCTTCAGGCAAAACTGCAGGAATCCACCGGCTGCTATAGGGCTTCTCAGTCTCCCTGGAGCTTCGAGGCTCCTCCAGCACTTGATCATACTCTTCCCATGAATCAGTGAGGCTGGGATATATAGTATTTTTGACTAGAGCAGTCTTTTGAATCTCTGATAACATGATTTGTGCTTTATATTTGTGTAAAGGCTGACTGGCAAAGGAGATTCAGGCCCAGGCAGTTCTCTGTGTTCCTCACCTTCCTCATAATGTTGTCTTTAGAGCTCACGTCAGTTCCTGCTGGAAACAACGTGTGATTTGTGTTGGAATCAGGAAATTAATCTGTATTTTTTCCCACAATGTATGCTTCCAGGGCTGAAAGCAAAGCCTGGCATTCAAATGTCTGTTTTTCTTTTATTTACACAGGACTAACCAGAATATCCCTTTGCTGCTTTGTGTCTCTAGTGGAAATGTCAAGGAGCTTGGCTGTTTATGTGTAGGCTTGTGCGTTGTATAAGCAGTTGAGTCAAGAACAGCTCTCAGACTGCCAAAGAGGAATTGCCCTTAGTTAGGACACTGTAGTTGGTCTCAAGCAAGGCACATGGAAGAAATACGTCTGCTGAACTCTGCCTCGTTGCCATCTCAGGCTCCATTCATAGTTTCAGCAGCCAGTGAAAGCAAGTCAGCCTCTGAGGTCTGAGCATTTAGCAGAGTGATCCTGTGGTCCTCTTCTGGGTTGTCTGCAAAGGCGCAGGGTGCTGGCAGGCATGGTCCAGGGCTGGAAGACTAGGGGACAGGCACTCTGAGAAGAAGGGAATGTTGCTAGTAACTGTAGTTCTTAGATACATGACATCCCTATATATGTTTACAGCCCATCTTCCTTCCCCTCTTCTTGAGAGGCCTTTTAACCTCTTGGATTCAGTTGTTGAATAGAATAAACCTTCACCAAAGATAGAAGTGAGGGATGGATGACTGCACAACTCGTCTCAGAGACTGCATGTTACTTATTAGTGGCTGGTTTTCTGCTTCAGATATCCTCACACTCACTAGAGAAAGTCGACGCTCTCTTCCCCCCTCCTGGGGATCTGCACATACCCGAAGGGTTGTGCTAGCTAGTACATAGGGTGTGGGGTTTATTTTCATTTAAGGGTGCTTTGCAGGTAGCAGCAGCTCTAGACTTCCTTGGATCTTGGAAGCGCTGCAGTCCTGCATAGGAAATAGAAAGGAGAGCACCTTAGAGCTGTTGTGGTGCAAGCATGAGCTGAGAAGTCTTCTCCAGCACTTCTTGGTGGTTAGATCGTGGAAAGCAAAATGATGGCAAGGCATAATCCCTTTACTCCCTGCTGAGCCTGCACACAAGGGTAAAGATGTGCTGTTGTTTCCTTTGCTTGTTGCAGGGATCCTGGTTATTCCTGTGTTAGTGTGAGCCATTCAGACTTCCTAGTTAGTGCAGTTCTTTTGCTCTCTTATTTTTTGGAATCCTGCTGGATGACATTTCTCAGCGTTCTATTAAATTCTGCAAATGCGGACATTTTTTTCCAACTGACATTCAGCCCTCCAGCACAAGGGCCAATAGTTTCCAGTGTTAAAACTAGTCTGTATCCCGTGTTTGTCTCATGAGAAATGAGGTTTGGATGCTGCATCAGGCATCCTAAGCAAAGTACCTTACTGCAGGTACTTGAAAAGCTGGTCACCTTTACAAGGTCACCACTGACGTTCAGCGAGTACTGCTGAAGTTCTGCTTGGAAGATGATTGTTCTGCCTTTTTAAAGATACTTAGAAAGATGTGAGAACTCCTGTAGTACCTTTTACTTCCAAAAGAATACAGTGTAACAAAGGGAAGTATACAGCAATTATGATACTTGAACTACATTACACTTGAAATCAATTCACAGAGGAACAGGGATGCAAGGTGAACAAATGGTGACCTCTCCTCATTTTTGTGACATTTCCGTGCCACAAAAGAGAGGAATTTGTTATTACAGCAGTGAGGTTAAGGGTAAGGCTACCTGCTATAGTTTGAGTGGATGCGGTAGTTCCCTGCCACTGGATGGGAGCATCTTCCTCCCAAGCTGTGCTCTGGTCCTCGTGTCACTGCACCATGAGCTGATTCAGCTTTCTAATATGGCAGAACACTATTCTAGCAAGAAACGAGAGAAGGGGACTCGTGAAGAGGGACGATAAGGGCTGCTCCTTTTCGCACTAGTGTACTGCTGCGGTTTGACGGTGATGGCTCTGCGTTCTGTGATGAGTGCTGGAGCTGGTGGGAGGGAAAGAGCAGAGGGGCAGAACCATCGCAGCACTCTTCCCTGCTGATGGAGAGCCGTTGTCTCAGTTTGGTCATGTCGCCTTGTATAATGCGCACATGTCCTTTTTAGGATTCCCGCAACATGTCAGTGCTGACCTTCCTCAGTCTTTACACAAAATTCTGCTGCCGCCTTTCAGTATTAATCAGCAGGATTCATGGGGTTTTGCTAAGTGAAGACTGATGTCTTGTCAACTGATGCAAGGTTTCTGGAAAATGGATTGAAAAATTACTAAATTCGTTCTACTTGGTACTTCAGTTGAATGTAGGCTTACCTGTATTTAAGGAAAGGTCTTCAGTGGAATAAAACTGAAGATATGTATGGTACAGCAAATGAAACCTCTGGTTGCATAAACAGATCAATAACCTGATCTGCGTTTGCTGACCAGAAGAAAAATCTAATGGCAAGTACTCTGTATTCTGCATTTGTGGTGGAACTAGAGTAATTGGAATAATAAGAAATCCAATCTGCTTTAGTTTGGAGTTTATTTTTGTTTCATTTCGATTTAACTGGACTGGTGTAATGCATAGGCCTCTCAAGGCTGAGTCTGGTTATTTATTCCCAGTTTCTAGCTCTTCAGTCAGACCGATGTATGCTTTACTGATTTCTTCAAATTCTACATTGTCAAGTTTGCTAGCTCTTAATATGACATGAAAGGATTGAAGTAATACTGTTCCTGGTGTTTGGAGACTCATATGACACACCAGAATTTTTTGTACTGTGTTGGGCAGCCATGAAATTTGAATGCATCTGAACGAAATAACTCTCAGTTGCTTTAAGTCCAAGGTCTGTGTGATTATTAATATCCACAAGGGGAAATAATGCTTTCTTGAAGACGTATTTCTGTGAAAAGTATTGTTGTGTGTCAGTCCTCGATATTTGTTCATTTGAATGCATCTTTTTGGATTTAAGTAAAAAAAGAAAGGATGGAGATCCTGGTATGACTCATGATATGTCTATGATAGACAGTATTCAGAAAGATAAAAGACTTTAGAAAGATGTGAACAAATTCCCCAGGAGGAACAATCAGGTTGGAATCAGTTGGATTTGTTTTCCCATTTGAGAGGGACAAAACCTGTTGCAAGATATCTAAGTCATCTCAATTGCTGGTAACTAATGAGGTTATGAAGATGGTAATAAAGAGTTGTTAACAAAAAATATCACTGCAAGGAAAGTTGAATTGTCACCAACATTTAATTTGGCTTTGAGTTAAAGTAACTTGGATAGACATTGTTAGCGTAGACTTGTCATTCGCATACCATATGATTTGGAGAATGGAAAAACAGTTCTTTGAGAAGGAAACAGAAGTGAATGAGCTCTCTGTCTGCTAGGATGAAGAGAATTAAGGAACTGATTGGACGTTAATGGATTTTAGACAGGTAATGATGAATTTGTGATTTTAACTGTATAGACAGCTGATACTTTATATGAGTTTAAAAAACAGGTACAGGAAAAAAAGGGGGTTTGAAGGTGAGCTTGAGGAAAATGTTTTAAATATTAAAAAAAGTTGTTTTGGAACTATTTTTATGTAAAAGAGCAAACTGCTATTTATAACCCACTTCTGTTTCACTTTTCCATAGGGTCATAGGAAGATTTAGGTTGGAATGGACCTCTGGAGGTCTCTAGTCCAACCCCTTGCTCAAAGACAGATCACTCACATATGAGTTAGCTTTTCTTTAGAATGATTTTGGTGAAATACCTTAAATCTCATCCATGGGGTTCAAGGGAGTTTTCTGTACTTTTTGTGATCTCTGTGCTATAGACAGGCAGGGCTTCCCAGTTTCGCTGTTGTCACAGGAACTCCCTTCTTACAGCTTGTTGGTTTGTCTGGGCAGTGCCATCCCGCATTGTGCACCCCTTCCCGATCTGTGAATTGCACAGCAGATACTGATCCGGATACATCAGGAACTTAACATTTAGAACTGCCTTAAAATTAAATTGCTGCCTACCTAATGAGATCAGAAGGAAGGAAACCTTGCAAGCTGCGAGTCAGGAAAAAAATCGGGGTCAACGGCAGCATGGCCTAAATCCCGAACCCTTCAGTGAGCCACCATGAACACTACGCAGATGCCCAGACATAGGCTTCTAGTGTCATTTGATGTGCCGTAGGATATCCAGGACATCCCTGTGGGGTAAAAAATACATGATGGAGGACCTCCAGGAGACCTGTGCCCTTCTGGACCAGCAGCCGGAAGCCAGATGGGATAACGCAGGCTTATTGGCACCATCTTTAACAGACCTATTTGCAAGGCAAGCTTGGTGTTAGAGCTGGTTTTGTTGTGATTGTGTTCTGCCTTAATCAGGCAAAGCTTTAAACTGATGTAAACGCATTGACACAAATTTATGTATGGAGTTAGTTTCTCACTAGTAAAATGAGACAAAAGGCCCTGTAGA
The DNA here is from genome assembly GCF_036370855.1 of Dromaius novaehollandiae. Taxonomy (NCBI): domain Eukaryota; kingdom Metazoa; phylum Chordata; class Aves; order Casuariiformes; family Dromaiidae; genus Dromaius; species Dromaius novaehollandiae. Next base: position 692,075 of record NC_088110.1, read on the forward strand.
CAAGTTGTCAAGTTTTTGTAACTTAATAGTGCATGTTATGTAAAGTGTTTCATTAACTTTATCATGCTGGAAAGTACAGATTAGCAAATAGCTTTTTAGCCCTTTTAAAATGTTGGATTATTCAGAGACAGCGGTGAGAGAGTGTTTAACCAGAGAGACCATTTTAAACTGATTTAAATAAAAATGAATAGGAGATTCTTATTTACAAGTGAATAATAACTCTTACCTGCTTCGTACTGAACTTTTGGCTGCTCTTGGTTTATTTCGAGTCAGATCATTTTGAAAATCAGTACTAAGAAGAGTAAACTTTGTGCCTTTTGCATCAAGAGCCAGTGGCAAGACATGAACAGGCAAAGACCAAATCGAGGACTAGAACTCAGTTTCAGTGCCTCTCCACTCATTAGACCCATAACTTCTTTGGTCCAAAGACAAAAATAAAACCACAGAAGAGATAGCAAAAAGAAAGTAAAGGCAAAACCTCTTATTTCTGGATGTCGTTTAGTTTCTTCGTTCTATGGAAGAGAGAACTCAAAGGTCATCTGCAACTGGAGATCTGGAGTTTGAAAGGACTAGTACTTAAATAAAAGATTCCCTCTGGGTCGATTCCCTCTGCTGTGTATTTAACAAAGGAAGCACCTTATCCAAAAATCTAGTAAGTCTGTAGACTTGAAATCTGATTTATAGGTCCCCATGTCAAAGGTAGATTTGGCTTTTAGGTTCTCTTGTTATAAATAGCGTAAAGGCTGCGCTCTTCAAAAGGTACATAGCTCTCCTGTAAAACAGACTGCTATGTTCAATTGCAATTGTAATCTTTATTATTGTGCTTTTTACTACATTTTAAAAGGTTTTTTGTTATTTTATTTGTCCTCTTTATAAATGAATACGTTAGTGAGTCAGCTACTCTGATCAAAGATTGTCTATATGCTGTTATATAACAAGCCCCTGTTCTTTTTTTTTTCCCCTTACCATTCATTGTCAAGATGCGTTTCATCAGCTGAGTAAGTTATTTAATGGCAGGTCATGGCAAACTAAGTATATTTGAGAACAATAGACAGAACAGCTTGAATTTGATGACATTTTTTGTTAACTGATTTTGTGCTTGAAGCTTGGAGGGGAGTGCATTTTGGACGTTTTTTCCAAATACTAACCTGTTATGGAAACCTTCCTTTATAAATTGATGCCTAGTCCATGGGACAGTGACGTGCCTCCTTCCAGGATGTTATGGCTGTAGTGATTAGAGGTGTTGCAATTTTGATCCTGAATGCACTCAAGAGCATTTAGAGCTTTTTGTTTGTGTACCAGTATTTTCTTTTAGTTCAGGTAGTTCATATCATTCTTTCTCGTGCTCCTCTCTCTTCTCTTGTGTATCTTGTGTTTATTGACAGGGATCCTATGTCTCCTGTGACTACTCTAGCTAAGCTAAATAAGCCAGACCGTTTTAGTCTTCTCTTGTAAACTAGACTTGCTATACCCTGATCATTCTAGCAGCCAGTTCCTTCCTAGAATAGGAGTTTCTCCTCCTTGCCACGTAGGACAGAGAAGGGCATGAATGTAGGCAGTCTACGGCAGGGAACAGTGCTGCAGCTCTGAGACCATCCTTCCTTTCCTTACGTAATTCTCCAATGGATTAGCTTAAGCTTTCCTTTTTGCCGGTGGCTTCAAGTCTTTCGAAAGAGAGAATTGCTTTTGGTAGTGGTGAATTGCAGAGCTCAAAATAATCAGGACATAACTTTTTTTGGCCCCTTCACACAAGAAAAGGGCATCAAACTCTACAGTTTGTGGGTTCTGTGTTTTAAAATAGCTGGGGTTTTCTCCTTCCTCACCAAGAGAATAGAGGAATGAAAGACTTGTATATTGGTTGAATAGCAGCCATTTTTTTTTTTTACAAGCATGTTTTTTTCAGCCAGTTACATGTGCACATTTGTGTATGACCTTAATTATTGTATCCAGATCTTCACTTCATTGCATGAATCTACTCAGGCATTTTTTAATGCCACTTGGAATATAGTCTCCATGCAGACAGCTACACAATAGCATGGGATTGCAGAGACCTGTTGTTGCCTGCATGCACTCAACACTTTGTTTTTAAGCCAGCCACGCTGTCTCCTTCATTTCACTGTTATGCTGGATTTTCCTAGCTTTGTCCACAGTTGTACCTCATTCTCAAGGAAATGTTCCTATTTCTCATGTTAGTGCTAATACAGTGTTTTTTCAGAAATGAAATGATTTCAGCATGCGTGGCTGTGAATGTTTGTCTTCTTGTAAGTTTTTATGACTATCCTTCCGTGTATTATGGGGATATACGAGTAATGAATTAATTTTCTGGCTTGTATGTTTTTGTTTCTTTAAAACCAATATTTTGTAAAAAAAAAAAAAAAATCCTATTTTGTTGGTATGTATTCATCAAAATTCCTTATTTCAACATTACCTATTGAATTTAGAACTTTTTATGGAATGGTTTTCAGTCAGTCTGGGCTGGCTGTTTCAGGGTTATCTAGTAGCAATGTCTTTATATTTACATGTGGTAGTAAGACCGAGTGTCAGTGCAGAAAGATCTCCCTAGTCTTGGTTTCAGGTTCGATGCAGACTTCAGTGCTTGCTCACTAGATCTGTGCGTTAAGAGCAAGGCACAGAAGAGGACCAGGGGTTGGGCAAGAGGATTGCAAACAGTAACAGCTTCCTCAGATAAGAAACATTGGGACTGAGGTCTTCAGTGGGATACACTTACCATTAGTTTTGTAACAACTGTATAGTTTTGGAAGATGTGAAGATATGTGCTTTGATTAAGGAGGGAAGTGAGTGTTATCAAGTCAGGATGGTTCATTCAGGTTTTGTGAGCAACCAGCTTAAATGTGACATCCTATTCTTTCTGTGAATGAAGGTGCTAATGAATATCACCACCGTACTGGCTTGTGTCTCCATTCAGATATCTCTTAAGAGGATATCTGAGTAGAAAGGTGAAAAACAAGAATGTATATTTTCCTACAATTGTAGCAAATTTCGGGCACACTTTCCTTGCCCCTTTTCCCTTGCTTTTATACTCCAGAGTTGGCTTTTACATTCAGGAGTTGCCTTTAGGACTTGTGGCAAGTGTTTGCTTAGTTCAGGCAACCAAGTACATTTTGTTCCAGAGCTAAGTGAACATCAGAGAAAAGGAGGAGTTAGGTAGCCACTTTTGCATATTAAATAGTGAATTCAAGATTTCTGATGTTCAAATGGACACTTGTTATGAGCTATTCACAAACAGCCCATCAGCTAAAATACGATCAAAGAAGTTATTGGTCTCAGCATCCATTTTTAAAAATCAAAAATCAGTAATGGGCAAGAGAAGGGCTAAACTGGGAGGAGGAATTGTTCACAAGATAGTGCAAGTGCTGAAGTTCCTGTACTAAGTGGTTATTCATCATTGTGCCATGTCCAAAGAAGGAATGATGTATTTCCCAATGAATATGCATCTTGCTGTTGAAAAAGGTAGGAGACTTTTCTCAAATACTGTTGGGTTAATGAAGGACTGGCACAGAAAATTGTCTTTTTACAGCCAAGTGTTTACCTCAACACTATATACCGAAAGCATCACTTTATGCGCCTGTAACCTTGGCGTGGAACAGTAGTGCAAACTTAAAGGCCCAGATTCTTAGCTAGCACAAGTTAACATATGTTTTGAATTAACTAAAAACTTCTGAATTATACCAACAGAGAATTTAGACTGGTGTGTGTTGGGGAGAAAGGGAGTTATACTAGGCAATTTTGGAAAGTCTCTTGAAGTAGCTGTGTCTTGTTCTCCATGGCAAGATGGTTACAGCTTGGAAGACTTGAACATGGAAGACAGAATGGAAGAAACAGAATGCCCAGAAGGGCTTTTTTGGACTAGGAGGAACAGATGGATCAGCAAAGTTATGCCATGGTGTTTCACACTAATCCTCTCTCTTTTGTGTTTCAGCCCTGGCCCAGTGTGTCCAACTTGGCCAAGGATTTCATTGATCGTCTGCTCACAGTGGACCCCAGTGACAGGATGACAGCCCTTCAAGCCCTGAAGCATCCATGGGTGGTCAGCATGGCAGCCTCTTCCTCCATGAAGAACCTACATCGTTCCATCTCTCAAAACCTTCTCAAGAGGGCATCTTCCCGTTGTCAGAGCACCAAGTCTGCACAGTCTACCCGCTCCAGCCGCTCCACCAAATCCAACAAGTCACGGCGGGTGCGGGAACGGGAGCTGCGAGAGCTCAACCTGCGCTACCAGCAGCAATACACTGGCTGAGCATTGCATGGGAACCTGCCAGAAGTCTCTCCAGATGCCTTCCCTGTGGTGGAGGTGCGCAGCACCCCTTGCCGCACACATGCTCAGTGAGGAACATCCAGGTTCCTCCCTCCCTTCCTTCGGGTGTCCCCCCTGTGACCATGAGGTGTGGAGGAAAAGGAACCTTGTGGTGGCCATCGCACCCTGCGAGCGCTCCTGGGTGAGCTGAGCCACAGGGTCTCAACGCAGGAAACAAGCAGGAGTAGCAAAATCCTTCCCTGAGTCCTCGTGGGCTCAGAGCAAAGTTCAGAGCCTCAAGTAATAAGCGAATTAAGGAGCCACACAAGGAGAAGAGCTCCCTCCATAGCCCAGGAGCTTGGTTGTTCATAGTTATTTATTAATTCTAGAGTGTTAAGTTTCTCTCACTTCCATATTAAAAACAAAATCACTTTATGTGTGCATGTGTGTACATGCACGCGTGTGCGTGCACGTATGCATGTGTAGGCGTGTATATGTATTTAAAAATCATATATATATATAAATTTTGGGCTGGTTTAGTCAGACTTTGTGATGCCTTTGCAGTGAAGCTGATATGAGTCACATGCAGTTAGAACTAGGGTAGCTCTGACTCAGCCAGCGCACTGCCCACCAGCTTCTCATCCTGATTCAGTGCCGAGGAGATGCCAGGCAGCAGTTTTCCATGACAGCTGTGAAGCTGAGAGGTTTCCCCCAAGGGCTGCCATTGGCATGATGACGTCAAGGTTTACTCAAGTTGTGTGAGAGTTGCTGTGGAAATTGGCAACCAAACTGAAGTGCTGCCAACTTGGAGCTGTAGTCTAAGTCCTTTTATCCAGACTGGGTGCTCCTGATGGAGGGGTAGGAAGAGGACAGTGATCCTGCTTGAGCTTCATGGTTCACAGAAAGGCAGGTTTTCTAGAGGTTCCTTGCTGTCCTCCTTGAACTGTCCTGCAGCAGTTCTCTGTTAGGGGAAAGGGTGCTTGTGAGTTGTTGGAGAGCAGCTGTAAGGAGCAGTATGTAGGAAAGGCAGAAGGGAGAGTTCTGCACTGTTGGGGCAGTTACTTTGCATGTCTCTTGAGGTGTAAACACAAGAACAAATGCAGGCACTCAGTTGTACTGTAGGGGCTTTTTTCCTGGGTGCAGCAGGACCAGTTCCTACTGTGCAGGGTTCGTTCTTGTTGTGGTGACTTAGCCCTTTCAGCGCTGCAACCTGTTATGCATCTTGCATCCTTCAGATTGATGTTTCTGACCGTGTTGCTTCAGCACACGGAAACTTTGGTTCTTCCAAGTATTGCTCCCTGGCTCAGATTTTACTGCAGGGCTCCCCTGCTCCGCACACCTGTTCTGCCCCAGGGTAGCCGCTCCTGCTCTGGGAAAGTGAAATGGTGTCGTGCAGCTGCTGGGATGGCCACAAATCCCTCTGCAGGGTCACGGTGGGGGCCTGAGTAGCAGAGGCCCAGTCCTGGGGTGTCGGCAGCAATAACGCTCAGGAGACATTGCACAAAAACCTTCTTCAACTGTTAGATAGGGCTGAAATCCAACATGAAAAATCTGCTTTTCAGGTTGCCTTGTGCTAGGAATGGAGGGGCCTCTTGTGAAGGGCCTCTCAGGGAAGATGGGTGCTCGTAGAGCTGAGCTTTGCACACATCCACTGAGTTGTTATCCCTCGCTAGTCAGTGCAGCAGAGCAAGGCTGTTAGCATGTTCAATCTCAGGGCAGATTTGACGTCTTGAAATAGCATAAACAAGGCTGGCAGTGAAGATCAATGCTGGATTTTGAGGATTTCCGTATGAAGCCATACAGTTTGCTTCATACTGTGCACTTAGGAAGTGCTTTCTCAGCTCTAGGCTGGAGAAGTAGTCTCTGCACACACCTGGGGCCCGTAAGGGGCTGGCGAGCATGGCCTTTCCGCAATAGGATTGATGTCTGTGCTGCTGTGTTTTAGTGTTGTAAGTGATCTGTTGTATTTCCAGGGAGCTCTAACTCCTCTGTCCACAGCCCTCTTGCTCAGCAAACAGCAAAGCATCACAGCTTCAGAGGGAGAAGACTTGAGTTTTCTGTGCTAAGAAAAAAGAGGATTTCTGAGAATGCGTTTTCCACTCCAGAGCTAGGATGGGCCATAACTACAGTGAGCACAGCTGGGTGTTCCCAAGCTTGCTATGGGGAATACGAGTGATGAAACCTGAGAACAGCACTGTCCCTCACACATGTGTAGCAAGAGAGAATTCAAAATCCGTTGCATGGTGTTACATATGATTTTGGAAACTCTGGATCCTTTGCAGGCTGCCCTTTTGCTCAGTGGCCATCCTCCCTTGTCACATATAGCCTTCTCTTTCCTCAGTCAGCGTCAACTGATATCACAGAGTTACCAAAAACTGGTTTTGTCTTTTTTCCCAGCTCTATGGACTACAAAAAAGATTTATTTGGCTTCTTTTACCCCTTCATCTAGTTTTCCCTGTTTCTTTACCATGTATTAGAACTACAAACTAGATATGTTTTCTGACAGAACAGGCAGCTCACCACAGTTTTCTTCATAAACAATTCAGGGCCCCTCATTTTGCTGCAAACAGCTCTTCAAAGCAGCAGCCACTTCAAGACAGGTATTAACTGGGAACTTCTTACCCTAAACATTAAGAGATGGCAGGATGGTCTCTCAGAAGGCTTCTATTTTTCAAGCCACTGCTTGTAACAGCTTTCTGCAAGTTTGGAGCATCACACATAACCACTTGGATCTGTATTGTCTAGGTAGGTGTTTTCATGGCCCTCCCCAGATTATCTAGCATGTTTCTTCTTAAAATAGGTATTTTAACCTATGCAATAAGTCAAACTGATGAACTGAGCCAAGACCTCTAGAATCTGACACCTTTCCAGTAACCACTAGACTTTCCATATGCACATATTTTGTACAGGCCTGTAGCCACAATGTTCCTTTAAGCTTTCCCTTGCAGGGGATAAAAATGAAGGTGAAGAGAAGATCGGGGTGTTGAGTTCTGACCTGACCAAGCTTGTTTCTCTGCCTTCAAAAAGCAGAATAAGGGTCTTTTCATCTATGCCAATTTTTTGCTTTATTGCTCTTGAGCAATTGGATTTGCACCAGGAAAAGTTGTAAGTGATGTTGATCATTGTAAGTTTGGGGTGGAATACGTTTTTGGAAACAAGATATTGCTATATATGTTTGTGTCACTGTTAGTTTTCTGCAGTGATGCTCTATGGCCAGGAGGTCAGTTGACAGAAGAGAGGATTCTTCAGATATATGAGCAATATGGGATGGCTGCAGGTTGCATCTCTGTTGTATGGAGATGCTTCTGATCCTCAGGCATCACACTGATTAGGGAACTGCGCCGAAGAGGACCAAGTCAGTCCCATGAGGGGCTTTGGCTTTTCTAGAAAAAGAATTTCAATTCTCTTTATAAATACAATGTTTTCTCTTGTATGGAAAAATCAATGTACGCATGGGGATAGTCTTTATGTGCTCTCCTTTCATCATTTGATTATAACAGTCTTGGTTCAATCCCTCTTTTTTTTTTTTTATTCAGTATTTACAGGACCTCTTTTACCCAGAAAATAACATGCATAAGGGGAGAGACTAGCAGAGCTCTGTCCAAGTGTCTTTTGAAGACCCTGGTGACCTTTGTATTTTCACTTTGCCCAGAAAGCCGTGATGGTCCAAATGCTGCAATGCAAGGTCCAAGTTAAGAACAATTCCTAGGGTGCTTTTATCTTTGGATCTGTTCAGGGGGGAGAGCCAGTGTGCTGTAACTTTGAGCACTGGTTCAGGTGCCTTCAGTCTGCCTTCTAAGAAGCTCTTCACTGTGAACCGTAGTGAACGTCCGTCTTCATATATATTCCACAGGCGCATCTCAGCTCTCAGTTTTTCTTGAGTCTCAGGAGTTTATGCTTTTCAGAAGTGCCTTGTTTGGAGATTTCAGAAGTTTAAATCTCTCTGAAATTTCTCCTGCTCCTAAGTTTAGTTTTTAAATCTGCTTCTTTGAGCTCTTAATGGTGGTTCTCAGTTTGGCTCATGGTGTTTTTGGAAGACTTCCTCTAGTGCAGAATTACCCGGAAGAATGCAGGTAGCAAAATGTGCATGTCCCAGGCAATAGCTGAGTTCTGGTCTTCTGTGTTAGCTGGGGCACAAATCTCAGTAAATGAGCGCTTTTGTTTTCCGTACGTTTGCTAATGCAATGAAAATGAAGCTGGAATGACATCTAGCGGCAAATTGCAGCATATCCTTATCCACATGCATCCCCCTTCTAGCTATGTTCCCACTGTTTCAGGATGAGATGGTCTTAGAAAGAGGAATCGGGGTTTGGTGTGCTGAAGGACGGGCCTGGGCATTACCACTCCAGCAGTCCTAGAGGTTCAGCAACCTGCACAGTGACATGTAGATGATAATGTCTTACTGAGGACCTGTCACATGGCACTGTTTTCTCTCGTACTGATCGTTAATCCTGAAGAACAGGCTTTTACCGCGCAAAGGTACGAGCACATGTTCACGTGCACCCACGAGAAGGGGACTCAGTACTGGGGAAATGACACTGTGCAGTAAGCCTGCCAGTACCTTGAGGAAACGTTCACAACCATCCTGCCTTGGGGGCACAGCTCAGGTGACGCTAGGAGAAAACCAAGGCTAAAGATGCTGAGGCTAGAAGCACAAGGTTTTGGACTTTCCCCCATCATGAGACACGATGGAGCAGCTCAGGGTGTTGCTTTCCAGCATATTCCGCTTCAGGGAAAAGCAGTTTTAAGGAGTAAAGAGAAATATGTATATTCGTCTTTTGGAACTTAGCGGTACTGTGTAAAACAATCTCTCGTCTTGCCCTGGGAGTTTGCCTGCTCTCTTGGGGAAGAGAATTACAGCTTCAAAGAATGTTGCCTATTGATTCTTTGATATTTTGGAGAGTTATTGGAAATGAATGTAAAAAGGTCTTCCAGAAATAACATTAGGTAGTCTTCAGTCTATTAAGCTTTGCATTCAGATTTTTGCACACACAATATATTTTTCTACGTGCGTTGCTTAAACAGCAATCACTTGTATATGTTTGATTTACTTCTCACCCTTCTCAGGCTTCTGAAAACGAACATGTCAGCCCAGCAGCAGCAGAAACATGCGTTCCTTCAATCCAGAATAAGCCTGTGCTATTTAACGCTGAGATTGTGATAGCATCCAGATGTCCTGCCAGTTCCTGGGCTCTGTTGTGCTTGGAAACCTACAAGCATACATGGAAGACAGCTTTATAGCCTTGTGATACATGTAAGCCCAGACAAGAGAGTTCTGACCTGCTGGCTTATTTAGTGATGTGGAAACCAGCTGCGGTATAGGGCCAGCATTAGATGTTTGTTTTGGAAATGATAAACTCTCAGACTATTAACTTCTTTGAAATTTGGATAATTTCTTCCTTTCATTCAGATGTTTTCTGCTCTGGTAATTTACATTCATTTGCATAGCCTGCTCCATTTCTGGATCCTGCTTTCTGCCAGAGCCATAGTGTTTGGTCGAAAGACCAATATCAATTTTTGTGTAATGCACAAACTGGAATATGACTTGTGGATAACTCAGCTACTGGGGCAGCAAGCCTGGAATTGGCTCTGCAGGAGCCATGCTCAGTCCTGGAGCAAGGTAACAGCATTTGTGTTGTGCTTTGCAGGTGGGAGAATGCTCCCTTTGAGGACCCCGCAGTGCATCAGCCTTCACCTTTCTCTGTGGCCTCTCCGTTATGTATGTTCTCACTGTCATTTTGTGGGTGTGCATTTACCTCGTTTGGGATTGCTCCTGTTGTTCTCTTGCTCATCGATCCCACACTGGGGCAACTGAAGCTGGCTGTGTGAATGTAGGTGCTTCCCTGGTGACCCATCAGTTCTGGTGGAAATAATCTGAGAATAGTTGGGGATGAACTGAGCAGGGTCACGCACTGTTCATCTTGCTCCGATAACTTGGTTAGAACCTAAATGAGCTGCCCAGTGTAGGACCGTCTCTGTAAGGACCTCAGAGTGAATCAGGACTGAGTGGGCTCGCTAGAGAGGATGGCCTGGCTGCTACTTGCCAGTCTCCAAGCACAACTGCTGCCATTTGAATTTGCAGCTTTACTGAGTGTCAGAGGACGGAGGTGAGAGAGGGGGCAGGCCACTCGTTTCCATTGTATGTTGGTGTGGTAACTGTGCTATTTTACAGCAGATATCAAGGTGGTGTTCTTAGGGTGTTCTGTTCCCCGAGCAAGTGTTTCCTTGGGGCTTGTCTGTGCTGTCTGTCTGGAGTACCTGGGTTATCTGTATGTGCTGTCATCATTCACATTTGTAGAGTAACAGGCTTGGGAAGAACGGTCAGCAATAATGTCATGTACTGCTAGTGCGGATTGCACTGTAAACAGAGACGTGAGAGTCTCTGATCACTGTTCAGACTACATCTCATTATGTTCTTCCTCCCTATCAGCACATTTCTGGTTAGGAAGGATGTAGCTTGCGTGTCAGAATATCGTCTGTCTTTCCTTCCTATGCAGTCCAGCCAGCCTTACCTGCATGGGTGGTGTGTGTGAGAGAAGCTGTATGTGTGTTACCGTTGTAAAGAGATGACCTTGTACAGTGTATAACACTAACAAGCCTCTTGTTAGACTGCGTGGGGCCACCTTCCTGTTTTAGATGATCATACTACAGATTCTGAGGGCTTGGGGGCTTTGTTTTTTGTTTTTCTTTTGACAATAAATGAAAATCTCAATTTTTGACTTAATTTAGTATTTTAAATGCTGAGAAGAAAAACCAAGATTGGCTTTTGGGATCAGACCCTCTGGAGGAGTCACAAAATGTTGTCTGCTATTAGTGTATTCCAGATGGGCCCTTGGATGTGCAGTGAGGGTGGCTGTGTCCCAGTCTCCCGTGACCCCACGCAGTCTGTGGGCCCAACTCAGATTCATCCTGGAAAATGTAACAAAGTGCCTGTACCACTCGGTGCTGGATACCCAGCCCCAGGTGGTATGCACCGCTCCTCGGAGGTTTTTGGTGCTTTTTCTGACCACTCAGTCTCCTCTTTCAGCCTGGATTAAAAATGCAGCTTTCGGGTGCTGCAGAGGCAGGTTCCTGTGAGATTCCTGTCAGATATGCATTATTGAGCAGCAAACTTGCCCAAAAATGTGAAGCAGCAGGGATGCGCTGTGGTAATGGCATCACGGAACTTGGTACCCTCCACCCTTAAGTGTCCCTTTGGTGGAGAGAGCATGGGAGGCAGCAGGCTGCTGTCGCCCAGTGATGGTTTTCCTTCATCTGCTTGTCTCCTGCTCTCCTCCTCTGCACAGTAATACTGTAGATCCCTTGTGTGTGATGGACAAGCTACTTGCTGCTGTTGCAAATGTATTGCACTGTGTTTATCTGTTGAATGTGGAAGAGATCCTGGTCCAAACTAGGTATGTGTGAGAAACGAGCACCTACCACAAGTACACACAGATGCTGTGGGTTTTCCTGTTGCTTTTCACTACAGAAAGACACTTCCCAGGAAGCTCTCGGGACTGGAGGTCTTCCGGTGCTTGCTGTTATTTTTGGTTGCCAAATTTCCTGTGCTGGGTTGGAGCTGCTTGGAAGTAATCCTGTCACGTCCTGTTCATCTCCTAACAGGGGCTGTTTGTCTTGAGAAGAATCCAGTTCTGTGACTTGCCTTTGACTCCTGTTTTTACACTAAGGACTGTTTTGCAGAATGAGGTCTGAACCATTGTAATTAGTCTGTAACATTATGATTAGAGTGTACAGAATTATTTATTTTGTGTACTCAGTCTGTTAAACATGTAAATGTATTCTGTGTATCCGATAGCTCTTTTGTCATTACTTATGGCTGCTGGAGCGCAGTCCGACAGCTGAAAGATGCTGCTTTCCAGGGTGCGAATGACTACTAAATGTATCGAAAGCCGGGAGCTTCTCATTCCTTTCGGACCAGAGCAGGAAAGTACCAAAATGCCTGAAAAGAGTTTGCTTATTTTCTCCTGGTTTCTTAAATGTACCTACTGGGCCAGGAGCTGTGCAAGGGAGACCTCATGCAGGGGATGGCTTGTCCACTTGGGTGGCATTTAGCTAAAGCTCCTGTTTGGGGGGCTTTGGGTTGGGAACTCAGTCCCCTGTTGGAAGTCACCATTTGGATGTTGAGCAAGCACTTTTGGAAATTTCATTCACTTTTCTTGGTTAGAAAGAGAAATATCTGGCTTGCACACAGCAACTCTTCGCCTGTCCGATTTCCGTCTGAGCAGCTTTTAGGGGCCAGCAGAAAAACCTGTAACACCGAGTGAAAGATGTGCACTCCTTTTGAACCACATCATCCTGGAAGGGAGATGATTTTTCAAGGGCAAGGGACCCTGTCCCAGCAATGGTAGGGTGACAGTGACCTGAACTCACAGAGTGAATGACCCGTAGTGCTGCAGCTGATACACCTGTTTGATATGTGCCTAGGAGTTTCTTCTGCCCATATGCCCCATCCTCATATCTCTGACATCTACATGTTTTTACGGTTCATATAGGAGCTAACCAAAGCCTAAAAGGAATATGTTTGTTTTGTGTGACAGGTTTTATTTCAGGTGCCTCTGAAGCAAAGCGCAGTCTCAATGTCATGGTGGACCATTGGGGCTGGAGTGTTCCTAGTGCAGGTGCTACTGTTCGCCTTAGGGGAGGTTTCCTTGACAGAGATCTGCAAGGAATTCAGCTTCAGTTCCCTTTCTTCCCTGCATCCCAGACCGTCTTTTCAAGGCAAATGAGTCCAAAACCTTCAGAGGTTTCTCACAAGCCCGATTTCCCAGTTTTTAGTTTGCTCCAGTTGGTCTTGCACCCTGCAAAGCACACCCAGGAAGCTGACCACTTGTGAACTGCATCTTATCAGCCCCGGGCTGTTAGCTCAACCACATGTTCCAGACTCTTTTTGTCTTTACTCCCTGTTTGTTATCTATACCAGCCCCTGTAGATACAACTTTGTGTGTAGGCTCATGTTTTCTCTGGGACTGTACGATTTGAGAGTGATTGCAGCATTTTGGGGGCTGTGATTCACACAGCAAGGGTTTTCTATCACACTCACATCACTAGTGAGGAAAACCAACCCCACACCTCGTGCTGGGACAGCCTGATCCTGGTCTCTTCAGTGACGTCCTCATTACCAGCTGCGTTCTGAGCTACCAAGAATCAGCTGTTACTCCATCGAACATATCTTCTTACTTCCATGTCACACAAGACTTCTTCTTAAATCAAAATGACATATGGTACTGAGGCAAACACCTTGGAAAAAGCCACATACGCCTGCCCAGCTGCCTTTGTCCAGCGCCTGCCATTATCTCAAGAACATGTTTGTGTGAAATGACTGCCGCCTTTTGAAAATATGTTGCCTAGCCTTGAATTTTGTTTTCATCCTCAAATTTTATTTTGGGAGGGCCTTAAATTTACTGCCCTGTCAGTTTGCTAATCTGCATGTGCTAACCAGCAAGTTGTTCTCCAGCCACCCCCCTTCTAACTTTCTGAAGAGCTACAGCCACCTCCGCCATTTCTCTCTTTCAGCGTTATGTTCCTGGGCTGTTGCACAAGTTACTGCTTTAAAATCTGGGCAAAGACCTTTTAAAATCTCATGTACCCCCAGGACCCATCTGTCCTTTCATTCGATGCAAGTCCAGAAGAGCTTGCAGGTGCCAAGCCTGGCAGGCTGCAGCTCCGCAGCCCCTTCCTGAGCCCTCCCAGCAGAAGTTGGCACACTGGTGCCTGGACGTAGATCCATTTGCATGAAGAGACCCTGAGCAGTCTCTGAGCCATGACCAGCACTGCTCCCCCCAGGCCTGTGTATTTTGTCCTGCCTTCTGCGCACCCCCTGCAGTCCTCTGACATCTCCAAGCTCGCCATGTCTCAGCCAGGCATCGTGCTGCAGCTCTGGCAGATGCAGGGATTTGGGAGAGGAGCAGCCAGGCGTGTTTCTTAGACGCTTTGGCCCTTTGCATAAGAGAGGGCTGGACAAAGAGGTGGTGATACAGTGGGCTGGTGGTGGAGGCCTGCAGCAGGGGCTCGTTGGCATGCGGCAATGTTGCACAGGTGACCCATCTTCTGGGCAGCGTGGGGAGCTGCGGCTGGGTGAGCCCCAGGCTTCCCCTGTGCCTCGTGCACCTTGCCACGGCAGTCTGCGCTGCAGCAAGAGGAGAGGAGCCAGAGGCAGTGCCTGGCGTAAGCAAACACTTTATTACTCTGTGGAGTGAGGTGCCTGACTTCCAGCTCAGCTTCTTGCTGGCAGGCCCAGAAGCACCGGGAAGCTCTGCTGAGCTCCCCTTGCCTGGGAGCAGAGCCCAGCAAAGGGATCTCTCCAGCGCCGGCTCTACTCCAAAGCAACAACGTTATTGATCCGGTTTCGGAACTGGCTCACACGGGTGTAGACTGCAGGAATACGGATGTTGCAGTTGCTGTTTCCCCAGGAGACGATGCCAATCAAGGTCCAGATGTTCCCATCCCGGTAGACGAGAGGGCCCCCAGAGTCACCCTACCGAGAGAAAACCTCCTGCTTAGTGGTGCTTCTGCCCTGCCAGCTCCCAGCAGTACCAAGGTCCCAGCAGAGGCACTGGCGCATGCTCCACCCTGGTCCCTGCTGCCCTGGACGCCCGTTCCCACCAGGTACTGTAGCTTAACCTCAGGCTCCAGGAACACAAGACCCCGTGAATCCTCTACCTTCACCTTCCCAGTGCAGATACTGTGGTGCAGAGGGAGTTTGTGTCCTTACTTGGCAGGAGGAGGCACCGACTCCCCCAGCGCAGAGCATGGAGGTGGGGATCTGGTTGCCCCAGTACTGCGTGCATTGGCTCGGGGAGATCAAGGGCAGGGCTACCTGCTGCAGGCGCTGCGCCATGCTATTAGCTGGGAAAGAAAAGCACTGTTAAATTGGCCTAGGAGAGCAGGTCATCTTCAGGAGTAAAACTCACGTTGGTACTGCAACCCAAACATATAGGCGCTACCATGCAAAGCATCTTCCACTTCCATGCAAACCTACCCTGTCTTCTCTGTGCATGACCGTCGTTGTGTGAACGTGCAAGTAGGCCAGCGGAAGGGCACCCTCGTGCCTGTGCGCAGACACCGGTAGGCATGCACACACGTCCTCATCCTGCACACATCCATGGCGGGACAAATGTGTACCTACATCCATGCCTGCACCAGTGCACAGGTATGCACACCCAGACATGGTCACTCCACCACCCAAACCCACCACCTCACCAAATGACAGGCTTACCCCACCAGGTTCCCACGGGTAACTTTGCACCTGGATGGACCCTGCGGGCAGCCACATGTGGCTGTGCAGGCACTGTTTTTCCTGCACTGCAAGAGGAAGCTTGCAAGGTGCAGAGGCTCTGGGCAGTGGCACTGGTGGACATGCCATGCTCAGTGGCAGCACCAGGCTCCTCTAGGTGCCCTCCCCAAATCTGCTGTGCCTGCACCATACATACAGTTAGGGCTGGCGCGTCCCCAGCCGGTGGTGACACACTGGAGGTTGGCAGGCAGAGCCAGGTTGGCGGGGGGAGGCAGACAGGGGACATGGGGGCCCCAGCTGGGCAGGTGAGGTGAGCTTCAGCAGGGTGATGTCGTTGTTGAAGGTGTAGGCATCCCAGCCAGAGTGCGGGATCACCTGCCAAATGCTGTAGTGTCTCATCACAGCCCTCTGAGAGCAGCTGCACCATGGTGCAGAGCTGCAACCCCTTCCCAGGACCAGGTGGGGCTGCAGCTGCATCAGCCTGGCTCACCTTGCCTGCTGTCTTCACCTGAGTGGCTTCTGTCCCGGAGAGCTGGTCATATTCCCCAGAGCAACGACGTGGGCGTACGGGCTGTGAGAGAGAGGGAGTCACGTGAGGGGGTGCCCAAGGCAGCCAGCACCTGGCCCAAAGGTCCTCCAGCCCTGGGACTGCCGGCATGGGAGCAGACGGCACTGCGGGGTCCTGAGGGCAGGTCGCAGCCGAGCCCTGGGGCCTGCTGCAGCCCCTGGCGGGGTACGGTGCGTGGTGTTCCCAAGGGATGCCACCCCAGGGAGGACTGGGGAGGGAGCTGCAAGCTGCTCCGTTCCTTTGGTGCTGGGCGTTGGGCTTTAGGGCTGCCCTGAGCACTGCTCTGCAATGCCAGCAAGCCCTGGCCCTGCTGCCTGTCCCTCAGCCAGTGCTCTCCGGCACCAGGCAGCCTTGCCTTGGGCTAGTGGGGCCTGCGGGTGCCTCCCCTGGGCCCACAGCAGCCAGGGGCTGGGGCAGGGGGGGCACAGCAGGGCACCACTCCTCACTTGAACTCGCAGTGGGCAGCTGTGAGGACCCAGTTCTCACTGATCAGAGAGCAGCCGCAGAAGTGGGGTCCTGAGCAGGTCTGGGGAAGAGAGAGGGAGGAAGAGCCAAGGCTGAGCAGGCTGAGCCACGTGGCCCTGTGACCGGAGCTGATGATGGGCAGCGAATGTTGGGGGGGCCCGCTTTGGGCACCTGCTTGCCTCCTAACTCCACTGCCCGACTTACCAGGCTGTGCTGCCACAGCATTCAGGGCACCCAGTGCTGCACCTGCTCCATGCCCACCATTTCTGGGGAGTGGGACGGTGACATACCTGCAGGGACACTCGCCAGGGCCAAGAGCCAGGCACCACATTTTGCCCATTGATGATCCTCTTGCTGTACTGCACCGCGGGGCTGATGGCAGGCACGCCGCAGCCTACAGACGAAGTGGAGGGACATGAAGGTGGCCAGGCCCAGCTCAGAGCTCATGCCAGGGGTTTGGCCAGGCTGGTGCAGGTGGTTCTTCAAGTTGCCATCCCTGGGCTGCCCCAAGCTTGCCGCACCCCAGGGACTCCCAGCAGTATACGTCCCAGCTGGGCTTTCCCAGGGCCACTCCCTTGAATGGTGTCCCCAGCACAGGTGAGCATGTCCCAGAGCGCACTGGGACAGGTGAGGAGGGCAGCTCCCTTCCCAGGCAGCTAGGCGCCATGGCCAGCCTGAAGAGTTGGGCAAGGGCATGGAGAGCTGGGAAAGGGCATGGCCAGCCCCATGGGGGATGGCAGCCACCTTCCTGAGCAAGGACTGACCGCTATCTTGGTGTTCCCTTGCCGCAGCCATCTCTTGTTGCCCTTCTTGCTGGGCGCAGTGCTCTGGGGAATGGTCCGGCTGCTTCCTTCCATCTCCCCTCCCCATCTCCAGTACAGGTGTTGCGGTAGCTCGGCTGCTTCCTTCCATCTCCCCTCCCCATCTCCAGTACAGGTGTTGCGGTAGCTCCACCATCACCCATGTCCCTCGGTTAGGTTCCCATGGGTGGTGTTGGGTGTGAGGAGCCATCCCTGGGGCAATGCTGAATGCGGGGATGGATTCTCCACCCTTCATGTCGCCCACAGAGCCCAGTCCCTGCCCTGGTCCACTGAGAAACAGAGTCCAGATGCTAGTGAGTGATTGCAGAGTTCAGCCCTTTATTTCCAGCAGTGGCACAGTACAGGGATAGCGAGGTCAGTCCCACAGAGAGGCAGGAAGCACAGTAGAGCACGGAGGCCTGGCAAGAAAGCTCAGTTCTCCTGCTGCCCCAGGTGCTATGAGGGCCGGGGACAGGGGTGCAGTCCAGGCACAGCACAGGGCAGGAGGCAATGGCAGAGCAGGGCTGTACAGCCCATCCGGAGGGAGCAGAATGCACAGACACTTTGCCCCTGAATGTTGCATGGCAGCTGGGGAGGAGATGGCCAAGGTGTGTACAGCGGTAGAGGAGAGAGGGCGAGCCAGAGGCTAGGTGGTGCTGCCCATGGTTGAGGATGCAGGGATAGGAGGTTACGCAACAAACTAGGTGCAACTTGGTAAATGTTCTCCAAGACCCTGGAGAGTCTTGGACTCCAGTGCTCTCTTGGCTGCTAGAGAGGGCAGGGGCCAGAAGTTGGGCAGGGTGCCTGGAGCTCAGAGAGAGCTGTCCCTTTGCACTGGCAGGGATGGTGTTGGCAGCACTGCACAGGGTGGGACACCACTGTGCCCGCTCCACTCTGGGGCTGTGAGTGATGATGACCTGGCTAACATGTCCCCCCTGCCCCCCGCCCCCAGCCCTGATTCCATGCAGGGCCTGGGCTGGTGCAACAGGGAAGGGAGAACCAACCTCTGGGCTGAGCCAAGCGGTAGGGAACAGAAGTCCTCACATGGCTAAAACTCTCCTGCAAGCCTGGGTCTAGCAGGGCTCCAGCTCATCCTTGAGCCAGAATGATAACAGAGTCAAAGGCCAGGACATTCCCTACCTCAGATGGCTGGCTGGATACTCAGGGAAACCCAAAAATCTCTGCAGCCCCCACGGTCACTGTTCACCCCACTTGCGGTCTCTCTTCCTTTCCTCTGCTGCTTACTTTTCTCCTGCACTAGGCTAGCCCTGACCAGACCCAAATTACTGCCTCAGCAGGTCAGCAAAAGACTTATAGGTTGATCATCTCCTGCTCCAGGTCTACTGACACTGGTGCTTGGCCAGGGGAGGGGGAGGGGGAGGTAGTGGTGAAAGCAGGCTCAGCGAGGCAAGCCCACAGGAGCAGGGCATGTGTTCAGGTTGTCGCCAACCCAGGCCCACGTGGCGTGCATGGGGGATGCCACATGGCATCTCCATTCTGCCCCACATACAGCTTCATAGTTGTCCTGCTTGGTCTGTACATCTAGGGAGGCAGGGGAGCAGGCTGGGGTGCCCCCCACATCAGGCACACTTGCCCTTGCGAAGGCAGAAGGGCAGCTCTGGTGCAGGGACCACGATTATGCTGAAGATGGGCTGGTAGCTCTCGGGCAGGGCCTGGGGGTGCTGCGCCATCATTTCCAACACCATGTGTCGCACCTCCTTGGAGACGTCACCCCGGAGATCCAGCAAGGTGGAGACATGCTCATCGCTGGGCAGAGCAGGAGGTGAGCTCATGGTGTCATTCTCTGCGGCCCTGCATAGCGTTTGCTGGGCCCTCGCAGCACCCCGTAGTGCTGGTTGCATCCCCCCTCCCCCCAAACCTCCCATGTCCCAGGGAAACAGAACTGAGGTTAGGGTACAGCTGACATGTCAAACCAGCCAAATTTCAATATTTGTTTGAAAATAACCCTGCAAACCTTGTGATTCTTGGTTTTGACATTTCATAGGTTTGGTCTGATTATGACATTTCCAATTTGGTGTTTTGTGATTTCTCACACATTTTTGTTTTGGCCACCAACTACAGTGAGGTGAAGGCCACAGGAGAACTGCTTTTTCCTTTACATCTTTGCCCTTGGGACTTTGCAAGAATCCCTCAAATTTGGAGCACGGAAAAAGGAAACCTGAGGGACAGGGGAAAAAAGGTCTGGTTTCTGCATGAGGTCCAGCCCAAACCTGACTCCCCTGAGCAAAGTCATATGTGTCCCATCTCATGGGAGAGCAGAGCTGGGCTTCCTACCTGATGTCAGGGTACTTGGTGATGAAGCCCAGCACCTCCAGGCTGAGCAGTGCTGGGTCCTTGAGGCAGATCAGCTCACGCAGGGCAAACACAGCCTCGAGGCTCTGCTGGCTCTTGTCCAGGCCCTGCGAGGGAGAGCGGGCAGTCTGAGAGGAGGCCGCTTTGGCAGCTGGAGCAGAGATGCAGTCTGGCCCTCGAGATGCTCACCTAGGCCCAGATGGGGCCTCAGCCTGCAGCTTGCCCTCCCTCCCCTGAAAGGATGCTTGTGGCTGGTGTCTCCTGGCTTAGCAGTGTCTGGGCTTGCTTGGCTCCAAGCACAGTGCCCCAGCCTGATACGAGATGAGGCTGTGCAGCCTCAGCAACCTGCACTGGGCAGGATGGACAGTCCTGCAGTTTCTTAAACCAGCCAATTCCTCCCATCTTGGCCTCACAGTCCTTTGCCTGCCCTGGCTGTAACAACCATGCCTGGCTGTAACAGCCTGTGGACTGAGGTCCTCATTCTGTCTGCTGCGAGCTGGAGGGGGGGTGGGGGGGGAGGGGATAGGAGGGTGATGGAGGCAAGCTACGAGCTATTTGCTGAGCTGGGCACTGATCTCCCTAAGGGGCGGCCTCGTGGCCTGTGGCATACCCCCTCCAGTGGCCCAGCCCTGGCTCCCTGCCCCACTCAGCTGCTTCTCACCAGGCCATGGAAGAGCTCCCGCAGCTGTGTGGCATCTTGCAGCAAGCGGTCGCAGAGCTGGCCTCGCTCCTCCTCGGTTCTGCACACCATCTTCTTCTGCATGAGTGCCCACAGGTACTGGCTTGTCACCAGGCGCTCGCTCTCCATCAGCAGGAGCTGGGCACCAGGGCAGGGGAGAGCCGTTTGCTGTGGGCACCCTGGGCACTGGCCTGGGAGCCAGGCATGGATTGTTTGGAAAAAGGCAGGGGGGAAGGAGACCGAACGCAATACCAAGCGGTGGGGACAGCCTACTGGAAAGCCCCCTTGTCCTGGCCAGAGGGGCAGAGAGGCCAGCTGAGCTTGGCCTACTCAGGGAACCCTGAGTATCTCTAGGGGATGGTGCCCTCTGGGCCACTCCAGGGGAGATAGGCTCTTCAGCACATCCTGCAACGACTGTGATCTGGAAACTCTTCTGCAAAATCAAACTGCTCCTCGAGCAGGATGAGGCCCTGAACCTCCATTCCCCTCCCAGCACCCTGCTGGCTCTGGGCTGCATCCTGGCTCCCAGCATGGCACCCAACTGCCCCACATCCTTGCCCTACAGATGAGCAGCCACTTGGAGGATGCATGAGGGATGCCCTGCAGCAACTGTACCATGAAGATGGGTTTCCTGACGTGGGAGAAGTCCTTTGCATACTTGTCTATCACTTCGCACATGCTGCTGACCACCTGGGACCCCGAGAGCCACTTGCGGGAAGGCAGCTGTGTGCACAGAGGCTGAAAGAAGCACAAGCACAGTGTAAGGTACCCTTCATTGCACTGCCCTTGCAGTAGTTCCCAGCACAACATCCCGTAGCACCTGCCCTGCTGCTACCTTGCAGCCCGTCTGCTTTGTCTTGCAAAACCCCCAAGCCCATTGTTACAGGAGGGGCCTGCCAGCCAAAAGTCAACATCAAAATGTAGGAGTGGTCTACATTAGGAAAAGTATGGAAATAAATACCCTCAGGGCTGCCCCTCCTGGGCTGCCTTGATGCCTGACGATCAGCATTTTGGGAGTTTATCTGCGTCTTGAGCTTTGTTGTCACTGCTGGGCACCCGACTGTGTGTAGCAGCTGAGGCGTGGTGCAGTGAGCTGCTCCTTGCACATGTTTTTGGCCTGCCCTGGTGGGATTTTATTTTTAATTTCCACTAATTTCCACTTTCCATGTGTAGACACAAAATACGGTTTTGGCTGAGGGCTTTGACCTTCTCCTTCTCTGCTGTCCTTTCAGGCTGCATTTGCCCTTCCTGTGCCTGCAGGCACACAGCTCAGCTGGGGCCATGGCAGTATCCATGTTGCTTGCGAGTATTTCATCTTTTAGCTGCCCCTTTGTCTTCATAGCATGCACCTTCCAGCACTAAATAGCACTGCCTTATTTTTTTCCAGATTTTATCCAGCCTCCAGGGATGCTAAATTTGACTACGCTGTCAGGAAATGACTCGGGCAGTTGCACATTGGCCCATATCCTCCGCGCAGCCATTGCCTCCCTCCTGTTTGGTTCTCTGCCATGGAACAGCCATAAAAACAAGAGTGAGGAAGCTCAGGTGGGCTGTGGCTCCCAGTCTCTGTCAGTTACCGGTTTTGGGGCCATTTGCTGGGTGCCCTAGTGGTACAGCACCGTGCTGGCTGGCAGCAGACACCACATGAGCTGCCTGCAGTTTACCAGGGCCCAGGGAGCCAGGCCAGCAGAGACATGCGCAGGGTGATAGCAGGCCAGATGCAGCCTGATGAGACAGGGCATGTGGCAGGTATCGTGGGCAGGAACAGGCCCATGTCTGGGGGTGTTGCAGTGGTGCTGCTCTTGCTGGGGACAGCGCTGTCTCAGTCCTGCCAGCCTCTGGAGCTTCAGACACACGTACCTGCAGGTCCAGGAGCAGCTCCTCCAGCAGCAGCTGGCACGCTTTCCTCTGTGTTCTGTCTAGAGCGGCCCGGAGGGACACAGGGACTTCGCTGTGGGCAGTATCAAGGTGCAGAGACGGGACAGAGGAGCTAGGAGAGAGAGAAGAGGGAGACAGGCAGCCTGGGAAGCACGGCAGGGACACTGGCCCTGCAGGAAGCTTGGCAGGGGGCTGGGGAGGATACGGCCTCCGTGTGGGTAGCAGGGCTGTTCCAGGAGGCAGCCACAGGGCGGTTGGAAGTGGTGCGTGTTACCTGAGAGCCAGGTTGTTGTTGAGCACAGCGAGCAGGTAGGGCACGTAGTACTTGGGTACGGTACGGTCCTTCTGGTGCTCCTTCCCACACTGCACCAGGGCTTCCCGCAGACTGCAACACAGCAAGGGAACCATGATGGGCAGAGCCCCAGACATCCACCCACAAGTGCCTGGACCCAGGATGCCCCTGTAGCCCTTGGAGGCACATGGGCCTCTTGCAACCCTCCCAGCTTTTATGGCTCTTCCGAGGCCCTGCTGCAGGCTGGAGAGAGACAGGCCATTGGGCAGGGCAGGACAGGGGAACCCATTTTGGACCCCTTGGGAGAGCAGGCCTCAGTGCTACCAGAGAGGCTCTTGGAATGGCAGGTCCCCAGAAACTAACGGTCCCTGGAAGCTGAGACAACTGCCCCACGAGGCCCTGGCAGATTGACTGTTAGAGTCCACTGCGACCTGGATCAGCACTGGGCACTGCATGGCAGATTTCTGCCATCAGCCTGCAATGGCAGGCTGTGGAGGCCTAGGGGCTGTGAGAATGGCCAGGGCCATGAGGGGCTCCACTGACCGGCCCAGAAATGCCTCGAGCTCCTCCATAGCCATGCTGTAGACCTTCTGCTGCAGAGAGCCTGTGATCAGGGAGGCCACTCGGATATTCTCATGCAGCATCTGCAGAGGGAGAGGAGGACAGGGTGGGGATCAATGAGAGGCTGTGAACCATGGCCCCCTTTTTGGGGGGCTCTCAGCATGGCCCTGCCCCACCTGCACCTCAGGGAGCATTGCACATCCATCCCTCCCTCGGTGGCAGCTCGGGCTGGGGGAGAAGAGAGCCTGACTACCTCTCAGAGCCACAAGATGCCTGGTGCCAGCCTGCAGTGCCGGGGACCCACCTACCTGCATGATAATGACGGGCAGGGCTGACTGGAAGAAGCCCTGGTGATCTGCCTCAGGTTCTTCCTCCCTGAACCACTCCTTGAACTCCACCTCCAGGGTTCTCTGCATCCACTCAAGCATGCTGGCCTGTGGGACAGACACCCACCATGGTCAGCCCAGGGAGTCCCTTCAGACCCAACACACAGCATAGCACCACATCACAGGCCTCAAGGGGCTTGTCCCACAGCTCAGGGGCTCATGCTGCTGTTGGAGCTGGCATAGCGGCCACAGTTGTGTCCCCCCCCTGTCCATTGTACACGTTACTCTGCTCACTTACCTTGAGTTTCACCACATATTTCCTCTCTGTCTGATCCACAAGGTCAGGAGAGATCAAGGGGCCCAGAGCTGAAACATCCACTTCTGGGAGAAGGCCAGGGTGACTCATCATCTCTGGGCTGGAAGGCAGAAATGGGACAGGGCTGGGAAGACCTGTGGTTTAGAGCAGTTCTTCCCTCCCCCTCTGCCCTCTTGGTGTTCCTCCCCAGGCACCCAGGGCCACTCTTCTGGCCTGCCTGCATGTCAGTGACACATCCCAGCTCCACTCACCTCCCCTGCTCACAGGACCAGGGCTGGCACTGACCTGTGGTACACATGGAGCACCCACTCAAGGAGGAGGAAAAGCGCCTGTTTGTCCAGGTCCTCTTGGAGGATGTCCTGGAGATGGCTGGTGAGGGCCTGGTGGTACATGGCAGTGCAGATGCTGAGGATGTTGTAGTGAGCTGGAACACACTGCACCATCAGGTCCTTCACCACATGCAGCTCAGCCACAACATCCCTCTGCAGTGCTGCCAGGTGTCTGGACAGCCCTGGGCCTGTAGTGTCCACGCAGGCAGGGTGGAAGTGGGATCCTGTGATGGTCTCCTGGAAGACGTGGTAAAACTTCTGCCTCCATCCCTTAGGGCGACCAGGGGGCAGGAAGGTGGCATCCAGGAGCAGAGCATCATCGATTTTCTCCTCCCGCTCGATGATCCTTACAGCGGAGACGAAGAGGACTGGGTCCTCCCGCACCAGCTGAAGGCTCCGACCCACGATGCCCCACAGCTGCTTGGCCAGGCTCTCATTGAGCTCCTGCAGGCCACTGAAGTAGGACAGCACGGTGGCCTGGGCACTGGAGAGCCCACGGAGGTGCAGCTGGAAGAGGATGTCATCCCGGAGGTGCTCCAACATCATGAGCTCAGCATGGGCCTCCAGGAGGTGCTGCTCATGGAGCAGCTGCAGGGTATGGGAAAAAACCTCATGGACTGTGGGAGAGGGAGGAGAAATGACAGGATTGAGCACTGGGGGTGAAGCGGATTCGCACTGGGGCTGTGGGCATGGGTTAGCAGGGAGATCCCAAGGGAAAGGGTCTGAGACCTGGGCCTCTGTGAAAACAGTGCTGGGACAGGGCCTGGGGAGGCAGTGGCATCTCCATCCTCAGAGACTTTTCAAAGCCAACTGGATGAGGCCTGCACAGCCTGCTCTAACTTTGCCACCAGCCCAGCAAGAAGCCCAGACTTGCACTGGAGCACTCCCAAGTGCCTTCAAGCCAAAATCCCCATGGACTAGGCCGATACCTTACCCGAGAATAGCTGGGGCAGCACCTTGACCACCGAGGCCAATTGCACATGCTCTGCCATCAACGCCCGCATCTGCTGTAAGACCTGGAAGTAGTCAGCACTGTCAAGCAGGGCCCACCGTGCAGCTCCCAGGTCCTGGCACACGTTCTGCACCTCCTCGGCCGCCAACCGCAGCTGCTCCAGCCCTGTGCTCACCCCCTCCAGGTAGGACTGAACAGTCGACTGGGGAGCAAAAGAGGATGAAGGGGCAGTGGGGAAGCTCTCAAAGGATGGAGGACTCACACACCCTTTGTTCCAGTTCTGCCAGGCCTCTGCAGCACATGGTCTCTCACTCCCATGGAGTTGCATCTGCCTCTCTCATCATGCCGTCACATCTCGCACATCTCCCACGATGTCCCCATCCCACAGCTCCTGCTCCCCTCATATACACCCAGCCCCAAGAAACCTGCTCCAGCAACAGGAATGGCCCATTTCACCTTCCCATTGGGTAAACTAAGTCACAGAGCAGGGCTGGGGCGCAGTGGCTGCTGTGCATGAGGGGGATCACTTTGGGGTTACCAAGACAGTGAGGTAAGCAGTAACCAGATGTCTGCTTTCAGCTTTAAAATAATATTTTGCATCTGCAAAATATTTGCAGGCCACAGGCCCCCACTGTGTCCCCCAGTTAGACTTATGGCGTGAAACACCTCAGTGGCCACGCAAATGCTTCTCCAAAATGTATTTCCATCTTTTCTGCCCTACAGTGGCACTGATATGTCTCCATGCCCTCTCTGCTCATTTAACCCCTGGCTCCTGATGTGAAGAAGCATTTTTACCCAGCATTGACAGAAACAAGCTGTTTTCTCTGAGGCCACATTATTTAAAATGACTCCCCTCCTGGACAGTTTCCCCACATTTGGGGCAGGATAAACCATCTCCAAAATCAGGGTAGCCAGGACAAGGTTCAGCGTGCTCAGACCACTCAGGTCCTGAGATCAGTCTTTCTTCAGGTCATGTTAAAAGGGATCGTAGAGTCTTCCTGACCACATATATGTACACAGGGACCAGTTAAATCCCTTATTTCCATGTGCAGAAATACTGTTTCTCCTGCGGGGATTTGCAGGCAGGAATAGGGCAAGCTGGAGCTTTTCACCGCCTCCCAGCCATGGAGAAGGGGAGCCCTTGGTGCTAGGATAGGGCAGCAACGGGGAGCACTGGCTCCTGCACAGGGGATGCATCGAATACCCTTGGTATTTTGCTTTTAATTATGGACAGAGACCCAGGAATCCCATTTTAACACTTCAACCAACACCTGGGGTTAGGGCAGGGGGGTTTCTACCATATCTTTTCCCCCAGACAATTGCATTTCTCCCACCAATAGCCAGCGCAAGGACGAGATTTTTCCAGAAGTGGAAAAAAAGGTTATTTGATGCAGAAGACCAGGCCCCAGCTGGGATCCCTGCATGGGGAGAGGGTCAAGCTGTGGACGTTCTTCAGGTGGGATGTGGCAAACACCCACCTTCAGCCGGGACTGGATGGAGCTGTTCCTCTGTGTTTCTCGGCTCCGGTACTGCCCAAGCGCCTCCAGTTTCTCGGGGCGGTAAAACACCCCTGAAGCCCATTTCAGAGCAGCTCCTCTTGCTAACTTCTCAGCCTTCTCCGCTTCTGGCCATTCCTCATCTGGGGGTAAAGCCAGGGGTTAATGAGCGAAATGTGCCCCTCCTTGTGGGGCAGGAAGGGCTCCCAAGGCCAGAGGCAGGAAATCGGCCACAAGCGGATGTTCCAGCACACACAGATGTGGGGAGCCGGACAGCGCAGCAGCAAGCAGGCCCTTCCGGGAGGGCCCTGAAAGGGGTCCCGGTGTCACAGGTCGGGGCCGATGCAACAGTCATGGCAGAGGACTACCCCAAGGAGCTGCCAACTGTCCTGCCAGCTCAGGCTGTCACCCAGGCTGAGAGTGTGTCCCCTAGTTGCGGGGGGCAGGATCTCACACTACCTGGGAGGCCTTGGCAGGACTGAATCCTCAGCAGTGAGTCAGCAGGAGGAATGGAGGGGCAGCTTGCACAGTCTCTCCATATGAAGAAGTCCCCAGAGGGGTTGATTTGGAGGGCCCTGGGGCCACCCTTGCCTAGGCAGCTGCATTGCTGAAGGCAGAGCCAGGCTAAGGTGAGGCCAGGA
Source organism: Dromaius novaehollandiae (assembly GCF_036370855.1). Classification (NCBI taxonomy): domain Eukaryota; kingdom Metazoa; phylum Chordata; class Aves; order Casuariiformes; family Dromaiidae; genus Dromaius; species Dromaius novaehollandiae. Next base: position 719,179 of record NC_088110.1, read on the forward strand.
GGCTCCTGGACTTGTGGATCTCCCAAAGGCACTGGTTGTGGCTGTGCAGGGCCATCGTGTCCTGCCTTGGCCCTGGCACAGGGTATGAAGTCATGCCAAGGGCCATCTTTCCAGCACTGGGGGTTGAGAGCTGGCACAGTTATCACATGCTCGCCCCCATCCCCAGCACCTGGATTCATTCTTTTCTCCCTTCCGCAGAAGCTCTCCCAGCTCGAGACTCTCCATAGCCCCACAAGAACATCACTCAGTCCGGAGCCAGGGTCCCATACTGCTGCTGAGCCTGGCTGCACTGGGGCCGTGGACTTTGGGGAAAACCAGTGGGTTTGGAGAAGAGCTGTGCAGTGAGTAGCACTGTTCCCAGTAAGTGCTAAAAAGGTGGGCAGCTCTCCAGGAAGAAGGGGAGATCACCCTGCAAAGCAAGGGATGATCCCAGCCCACTGCAGTCAGCACTGCCGGGAAGCAGGGCTGGGCTTCCACCCACCCAAGGGTAGAAGGCTTTGGCCCTGGCATGGGGAAAAGGTCCATCAGATGGTCAGGCCGAGGCTGGGGGAGCACGGGCATCACTGAGAGCCCCTAGCCCTGGAGATGCACTGCCAGTGGTTGCATCCCTCCCCTGCCCAGGATGCCAGCTCCCTGTGGGACCGCGCTGTCCCCATTACCTTTGGGGCTCACGGTGTGCTCATCCTCTGCAGACATGCCCATCGTCTCAGTGCTGTGTGCAAGCTCCAGGGTGCAGGGCTGGGCTGTGCAGAGGAAGGCGGCAGCCGTTTCCTCAGCGAGTGCATGCACACTCCTCAGGGGCTCATTGTGTTCCTGCAGACACGCTCAGGATGTCAGGAACGGGGCGGGGGAGCGGGGGAAGGCACCGCAGTCGCTGCAGGTCTCAGGCTCTGCAAACAGAAATCGTGTCCTGTGTGCCCTCCCCAGCCCAGCCCTTCCCACTCCCCCCCCTCCCCCGGTCTGGTTCATCCTGGGCATGCAGCCAGCATAGACCCAGCGCCTGCCTTGTGCCATGGCCTCGCTCACAGCTGGATGTTGCAGTGCAGGGCTGCAAAGCAGCTCATGGGGCTCAGGGATGGTGGTGGGTGTCCCCAGTTGTTATCAGCTGCCCGGGGGGCGCTGTGTTTTTGTTGCACTTTCTGTATCTGTGGCAGGAGCCCACCAGAAGTCAGTACGATCAGTAAAAGGTCTCTGTGCAACAGCTGCACCCACAAATGAAGCTGGATGGACTGTTCCCATCCATGGTTGCTGGGGAGGGACTTGGAGTAGTTCCCATGCCACAAAACACCTTTACAGGGCTTGGGTGGAGAATTCACCTCCAATGCAAGGGGCAGGAGGACAAATTTCAGAGCATGCAAATACAATACATCCAGGAGGTCTAAGGAGCCCAAGTATGAACTCGCTGAACTCTTGGCTATAGTGTGTAATTTTTGCTTTGGTACCACAGGACTGGGAGGGGGTAAACGCACAGCCAGTTTTGGAAAAGGGCTCCAGGGATCCCAGACGATCTGCCCAGGGAAGACTGCTGCCGTACACATCTCTGGAAGCAAAACTACGAACAGTTGCCTGGATAAACACAGCCTGAGAGGACTTGCTAGTGGGACTTTCAGGGTGCGGCGGGGGGGTGGAGAGGTCAAACCTCAGCAATCTGAGGCCCGACTTGAAGGCAGGGCATACAGCAGGGACACCCAGCTCCTAACCTACCGCGACAGCCAAACTAAATTAACAGGTTCCTCAACAAAGGCGCCCAAAACACCAAAGCTATGTGAAGTCTGAGGCCCAATAGCAGCTAGCAAACCACAGACCGCTGTGTTACTGCTGCACCAACGCCACACCGAGTTTCCCCGGGGCTCCAAGAGTTGTCACCAGCGGCACAGCAGAGCCCAGCTGGTGGCCAGGCACTTGTGCTGTCCCGGAGCGGCCGGTACTGGGGCCAACGCTGCTTAACGTCTTTATCAGCGACCCGGCTGCGGGGCCGAGGGCGGAGGGGCGAAGACCGCCCCCCGGGAGGCCTGTGCCTGATGCCGGCCTTCCCCGCTGGTCGGAAGCAGCCGCCCCGGCGCCCAGCGGCCGCCTCGCGCAGCTCAGCCCTCCCCGCGCACGGCGGCCCCGCCTCGCGCACATGCGCAGGCACCCCGCCCCGCCGCGAGCCCACGCCGCCCCCTCCCCTCAGGCCACTCCGGGGCGGAAGTTCCCGTCATGCCCCGCGGCCCGGAAGCGGAAGTGCGGCGGGGCCGGAGCCGGCGGCGGCGGCGGGCAGATGGCGGAGTGCGGGCCGCAGCCCCCCGGGGGTGGGAGTGGGGCTGCGGGGGCGCCGAGCCGACATGAGAAGAGCCTGGGGCTGCTGACCACCAAGTTCGTGTCGCTGCTGCAGGAGGCCAAGGACGGCGTGCTGGACCTCAAGCTGGTGCGGGGGCTACCGGCGGGTGGTGAGGGCCCTCCCGCCCCGCCGCACGGGGGCCGGGATCAAGGGGAGCTCCCGCCGGTGTTGGGAGTCGGGAACCTTCTGCTGGAACTCCTGCGGGCACAGCTGAGTTAAGCTTCGGCAAGCCCGGAGGTGGCCGGTCCTCCGGAGAGTGAAGCAGGTTTGGGGGGGAGAGTATAGAAATGGCGGTCTCTAGTGGAGCAGGTCTAGGGAGGTGAGGCCTCTTCACTAAGCAGAGCTCAGTCTGGGAGCGGAGTCCCCAGGAACACCTGGGGATGTGGCAGAGCTACTAGACTGCACTCAGGATATGCAGAGGTGGCTGTGCACCTGCCATCACAGTGTAGATATGCCCTCCTGCTGCTTCCTTCCAAATAGTTCTCGTTACTCAGTGTTTGTGTTTCTGTTTGAACTGTGTCTGGCTATCTTGTTCTCTTCCATGTTTTTGGCCAGGTTTTGGAAGGCCAGGCACAAGTGCTGTTCAGTCAGACATGCCTTCTGCCACATATTTCCTCTGTTGCACGGTGCCCCACTCCCCCTAAGCTGCTATTTGAACTCAAACACTCTAGTGATAGATCCTTATAGCGCCTGATCTGAGAGCTGTAGAAATGGAGAAACTGTTGCTCCTTATTGTATTTTGGTCCTCTAACACAGCAGGAAGGCAAGTAAAATCAGATTCTTCTCTGCCAGGGACTGTACCCCGATGCCATTGCGCTACGGAGAAGTGTTCTGCAAATGTACCCTGCTCAAACATTTTGAAGATCGTCTAGAGGAAGTAACTCTCTTAATGAAATATACAGTACTTATAACTAGGCCTCTTCTGCATATGAAGTTCCTTCATTGTGGTTTATACCAATATCTTTTATGTGGCTATGTGTGCGAGTTCACTCTGACAACCTCTATATAGACTTCAGGCAGGTGTGGAAATGCACAAAAATGGGAGGCAGGGAGGAGTCTTCTGGTTGTAGACTCCAATCTTCTGCTATGGCAAATTGTCAGCTCTTTGGATTTTGTCAGAAGAGCAATATTTTCTTCCCCAAAATATACATTAAGTGGGGTTCACATTTGTCAGTGTGATTTGAGCAGTAGTGCCGCGTAGGCACTACTGAAGCCCTGGTCCGTTACCATGAAGGTGTGTGAGAGGGGAAAGCCATTTCTGTGCTGACCTGTTCTGTGTGCAGTGCCATTCACATTATTCTAGCGTGCCAGCTAAACACATGGTGGTGCTAAGTTGCCCTGTGGAAGTGGAAACAGGTGGCTCAGCATTGTCTGGTGTATCCAGCAAGCCAAAGAGAACTGCGGTAGTGGAACCTTTGGGGCAAAGCAGCAGTAAGCAAGGCAGGGAAGTCCAAGGGTTGCTCAGGAGCTGCATTCTTATAGCTGTATTTATTCTCCCCCCAGTGGAGAGTCTTTCATATAAAGAAATCTGTCTTTTGAGAAGATGTTAATTCTCCCTATCAAATAGTAGGAGATTTAGGTAGAAAAGACCTTTTGAATATCCACTTTACTGAACAGCAGTCAATTGTACAGCCGTCTCTCTACCTTCTCCTTTCCATTCCCATCTCTCTTACACTGAACAAGCACTGAACTTCTAGGCTGCCAGACTAGTGTCTGCTAGCATAGCTTTGCTGCTAAGGAACAACGATTTTTGCACCAGCCCCAACTGAGGTGGCTGGAATTTAATTTGTGATTAATGGGGAGGTTGCTGGGTAAGAAAAAGAACGAAGGGGCAGTGGCTTCTTCTGATTGTTGCAATGATGTTAAGAACATGGCTTTGTAGTTTGAGGCACCGGGGCAAAAGAGGCGTGAGGTGGGGAGCAAGGCACGGCTGAGAGTTTGGAGTTAAGTCTTCAACTTTTCTGCAGGCTGCAGATACACTGGCGGTGCGGCAGAAACGACGAATATACGATATCACAAACGTCCTGGAAGGCATTGGGCTGATTGAGAAGAAATCGAAGAACAGTATCCAATGGAAGTGAGTGACAGAAAAGACTAAATTGTTCACAGGTCCCTTTTAGTCCAAGGTCCTGTCTCACAGCTGTCTTTTCCCCATGCAGGAAAGCATGGCTTCATGTGGCTGTTGTCTAAATGACACTGTGGTTAAAATGCCCTGTTCAGAGCAAGCTTCCTCAATGGTCTGTGCATGCTTGTACTTCCCCCAGCTGAGCTGTGCTAATGGCAGTAATGAGGAAAGCTGAAGTACATGTGGCACGTCCCTTTTCTATTGGAGCTGTTATCTGGGTCCAAACTAAGTGTTTGTAGTGCCTCGGATTAGAGTAGATGCCTGTCGTGGCACTGGTGAGGGAGAGAGTCTTGCCAGCCTGTGGGATGTGGGAGAATGTACTGAATGTTGCTGTGCTAGGAGTGGTGTAAGGCAGGTAGAGGTAAGGCTTTCTGGGAGATCTGAGCTTGGCATATGGTAGAGGCGGCACCAGGGTCTCTGAGAAATGTTGGAGTTGGTTTGGATGGCTCAAGATGCTGATGTATGTTACTCCTTTTTACATTGCACAGAGGGGTGGGTCCTGGCTGCAACACACGTGAAATAGCTCACAAACTCATTGAGCTGAAGGCAGACATAGAGGACCTGGAGCAGCGGGAACAGGAGCTGGAGCAGCAGAAGATGTGGGTCCAACAGAGCATCAAAAACGTTACAGAAGACGTGCAGAACAGTCGATATCCTTTGTGTGAACTGATTACTCCATCTCCTTGTTAACTTGCTGGGCTGGAAAGCAGAGATGTGAGGGCTTGGTTGGCAGACTACCTTGCTTAGAGTGGGGAGGTGGGGTGATAACCTGATAACCTTATGTTGCTAGAGGATCTGCACTGAAAGGGTCGAGGAGCAGTGTCTTGCTTTGCAAGCAGAGTGACTCTTCCCAGCATGGGAAACAGCTTCCTGTGCAGTGCACACAGCAGTGTGAGACAGTGAGCTTGTTGTACACCCTTGAGCCTTATCTGGCTTCATGAAGTTCCCTGGGGCTGTAATGTTGGTGCTGATGAGAACTCTGTTCCTCTTTGAGCCACGGGTGCTGCTTTCTTGCATGCGGTGCTGCTGTTGCAGCTTTTCTGTCCTCTTAGGAAATCAGATCTGACAAGTACGTAGCTTGCAGACCTCACCTTCAGACCACTTCAGAGGATGGCGTGAAGAGCCTTTTAGGAATGCCATTTCTTGGGCTCAGGAAGAAAACATCAGGCGCCCTTCGAATTCTGTCTTCACAGGAAACTGTAGGCTTTCTCCTTAACTCTGGAAACGTTAGCATATGTGACGCATGAAGATATCTGCAAGTGCTTCACAGGTGAGGAAATAGTGCTGCATAATAAAGGATGTTCATCCCCTCAGTCTATCCCAGCTGCTCTCCTTTGCTCAGGAAAGAGAAGGTGGAGGACCTTGGTTTAGATCCCAACATGGACTGCCAAACAGCATCAAGGAAAATGTAGTACAAGCTCTGAACCCATCCCATGGTTTACATACCACTGAGCTGTAGCTTTCTCATTGCCATCAGGGGGGTGCTGAGGAGGCAGGAGATTTCACTGTGCTCGTATTTGAAGGAGTGTATCAGCTATTCCTGAGGCAGTCTTAGGAGATCTTTCTGCTGGGTGTCACTGTGGTAGTGATGCTTGCTGTTCAGTGCCTTTGCACATGACACTTCCTTCTCTTTCTACATTTCTTCCTTTTCTTTTTATATATGTTATGTTGCAAGCATGTTACAAGCCTTTTATTTTGAGGGCTTGGGTAGATCATGTTCTTATAGGGAGCAAAGTTTTACTGTAAGGTAGAAATCTGTGTGTAAGCAGGAAAATATTGGAAAAAGTGTGTTCCTCTGCTGCATCCTGTCTTTCCCCAAAAGGAATGTGAAGAGGAGGTAGTAAAGAGCAGGGCAGGAGGGACATGTCACTTGCTGTGACCTTGGTCCATTTTGTGCTGCCTTGCAAAAGTTGCAAGGTGCTTGTATAAATAGCCATGTGCTCTGTCTCTGTGGGACGGAACTGAAGGAAACCAACGGGAATCTCTGTTTCTTCTCTACTGGCAAAACAAACAAACAAACAAAAAAAACATGGCCAGTATGCAATATGTCAGCCTTGCAATACATAAACTGTTCTTCCTAGCAGTGGTGGTGTGGACTTGCAGCTCTTTTCTGCTTCAGTAAACACCTGTCCTTTCCTGACCCCGTGCAACCTGCATCTGGTTGCTTGCATCAAAGCGTATGAGATTGAAGCTACTTACCCTGCTTGCCCCAGCCATGCGTAATCTCACCCTTGTTCAGCTCTCTTCATCTCTTTCAGGGCTGTTTTCTCACCCTACTCTTTGTTAGTTCTTCTATTTTTCTTCTTTGTGTGCTTTCCTTGTTTTCCAGGCTTTAGTCTCCTCAAATTCTTGCTGGTAACTTGTGCACGCCACCCCTTGCTTTACTGTTTCTCGTGGTTTAAGTCAGCGCTTCTTTGGGGCAGGTATTGTGTTTTCAGTTTGACAGTGCATGGGGCCAGGTAATTTGTAACAGACTGGAGGAGTTTACTGGAGACCCGCAGACAGACTATTGCTTGGTTGATTGAGTGTTTTGCATTTTATTGCACCTGTTTTTCTAAGGCAGTTTATATGTGCAGAGCAGATTAGATGGCAGATCTGAGTTCATTCTAGAGCAGCAGCTTGGTACAAGTTTTCTCCTTGGCTGTTCAGTGTGTGCCTGGTTTCGCTGTATGAATATATGACTTACTGCATAACTTTTGTTGTATGAATATGACTTACTGGGTATGAGACTTATGGGGTATCTGAATCTCCTTGCGGAGGTTTTTTGTTGGACGTCTTGTGTCCTTGAATTGTGGTGAAGGCTGAATTTCAGCTCCCTTTTTTCCGATTGACTGCTATTGAACTCACTTTCATAAAGTGAGTTATTGATTGAAGGTTTCCATGCTTGTTTTTTTCTCAAATATGTATTCATTATTTGGATTTATAAAATAGTAAGGATGTGTTAATTTTTTAGTGGCCAGGAAGCATCGTTTTCCCATCTGTTACTGTAATATATTTTGCACTTGCAGAATCAAAGAGGAATTGGGAAACGTGCATTGCTTGTTTTGTAAAATTATTTGGGACTTAGCTGTAAAGGAAGATAGAAATGCAATTCCTGTATTGTTGAAGCTAACAGGTCTTAAAGCTTGAGCTTGTATCTTTGAGCTTTATTATATATTTTTAACAGCCTTTAACATTTTTTTAAGTACAGATTTGTTGGAGGAATCCCATCTTACTGTGAAATCTTGTGGTGTTTTTTGTATCTTCTGTTGCTCTGACCTTTGATTTTCTGCCTGAAATTAAAGGATGTATTCTTCTGCTGTCCGTTCTCTGTCATCCCTCTGGAGATCTTCTGTGTTAGTGATCAAGTGAAGTTTAATGCAAAATACCAGTGAAGTGTAAAGGCATGAATACTAACCACACAAAAGCTTACATGTTCAAAGGGAAAGCTGCTAACTGCTCAGCCTAAATATGGCTAATGTCCATGGCACTGGTATTTCTTTGTTCATATTTCCATTTTTAAATGTAAGACCCAGTGTGGAGTGGAGGTTTTTCATCTGTGTTGTATTAGTAAGGGTGCAGATCTTAAGGAGCTGTGGAATTTGGAAAGGAAAGATGCTGGCAGCCTGGCTCCCAGCCCAACATTTGCTGAGCTCTGTGCAGGGTCCTATTACAACTAGGACCAGGCAACTCTCTTGCCAGTGAAGACTAGAAAGCGTTGTATTTGGGTATTGGTCCTCCAGCATGAGGTCGCCATGCTGTTAGCAGCCTGTCTCTTGAACTACACCGTTTCCTCTGTGAGTTGCGTGCTGTTTTGTTCGCAGTTCAAATCAATCAGAAACTTGTGACAACAGGGTGAAGGATCCTTTTCTTGGGATCCAAGCTGTTCTTAGAGTGAATTTAAGCTAGCCCCAGTGTGCCCTCTGAGGGGAAGAAAAGTGGGTCCTGCTAAGGATGCTGCTAAAATGCTTGATTTTTCTCTTTACGGTTGCTTTGGGAGAAACTTTGTGGGTTGTTTGTGCTCTTAGCAGTTGGCACATTCAGTGCAATGTGATTAGCAGCTCAGGTGGGATAAAAGTCGATTCTCCAAGGAAATGAGGACAGTGTGGCCTGTGGGAAGTGCAAGAGATCAGATGGCTGAGGATGCCTCTGGTATCTGTGGTAGAAAGTGGAGGGGGCTTTGAGGAGGGACTCTGTGTCAGCATAATAGTTTGTGCCCACTGAATGCTGACCAGCCTGTTTTCACAGGAGACACCCTCCTTGCAATTCGAGCCCCATCAGGCACGCGTTTAGAGGTTCCCATCCCTGAGGTGAGTGATAGATGTGTGGGCAGTGAGCAGTTGGGGAGGGCTGCTGGACTGACCAGGCTGGGAGTTACTGTTGGTGGGTGTGATGGAGTTGGAGGAACTGGCAAGCCCAAGGAAGGCCCTGGGTATTAAGTAATTGCCGTTTCTGTTATTTGGAAGTACATGAGTAATTGCAGGGGCACCAGAGGGAAGGGTAGTTCTGGAGGTTGGGAGAGAACCTCTGAGAGAATTGTGGGACTGTCCTGAGCTGTCTGGACAGCATGCTGTGCCTCTGGAAAATTCCTGTTCTAGTAATGTATGTCTGTGTATTTTGCTTCTGGCCTTCTTCAGGGCATAAATGGGCAGAAGAAATATCAGATCCATCTGAAGAGCACAAGTGGTCCAATTGATGTCCTCTTAGTAAACAAAGATGCTTGGAGCTCTCCTCCTGTAGTGTTACCTGTCCCTCCCCCCGAAGACCTCATTCAGTGCCAGCCAGCTGTGCCCTCAAAACCACAGATACCACCGCTTGCCCACTTCCAGGAGGCATCTGTTCCCAGCAGCACCCAGCCCTCCACACCAACACCTACCAGCACTCAGGACCACAGCCCTCCCACACAGAAAGCTACTAGTGCAGGTGAGAGGACAGATACGGGATCTTGATGTCTGAATCTTCCAACCTGCAACCTGTGCTTGTTGTCTTTGTTATATCATTTGGCACCACTGAGAAGTCAGCTCCATCCTCTTTGTAACTGCCCCTCAGGTAGCTGTGAGCTGCCATTAGATAGCCTGTTCTTTGCCAGACTTTATAAGCCCAGTTGCTTTTACCCTTCCTTGTAGGCCATGTGCCTCTAACTCCAGCCATTCTGGCAGCCCTCAGCTGGATCTTCTGATGGCCTTCTTGAATTGGGGGGTGGTCAAAGCTGGACACAGTGTTCCAGGTGCAGTCTCCGCCCCAAGTGGGAGGATAATAACTTCCCTTGATCTGCCAGCCACGCTCACGCTTCTCCTGGTGTAGATTAGCGCGTGACTTGCATTAATTGCTGTGAGAGTGTGCTCTTGGTTCATATGCAGCCTGGCATCACGAAGACTTCTCTCCAGCAGAGCTGGTGCAGGATGTGGGAGTTCCTGCTGGGAGAAAGAAAAAAAGCTTTCTTCCTCTTGCCATACAGCAGTCTGCTTGGTCAGCATTGCCAATGAGGGTTTGGTCTGTGCTGTGGTTGCTTTCTTAGGGGCTGGCAGGGCGAATCTCTTGGAGATGACATTTTTGTGTGTCTGTGACTTTTTCCAGAATGCAGTGTCTCAGCGGCAGAGTCCAAGAACAGTGGCGACTTTGACCCTCTCGGCTCTATGTCTGCACCGGCCAGCCAGCCAGCTGGGTTAGACACCCAGCCATTGCAGTCTTCTGCCTCACTGGACAGCGGCTCCGTCCTACCCAATCCCTCTACCTCCTTTGAGCCAATCAAGCCAGATCCCACAGGAAGTGAGTATGCACCCTAGTTTCATTTGTTGCTCCAAAAGCATGCTGCTGCGAGGTACCGAAAGGCTACTGGCTCTGCAGAAACAAGCTGAACTCCGTTCTGCTCTTGCTGTCAGGCAGACTCTGCAAGCGATGAAAAGGCATCTCCCTGTGAAAAGCTGCTGCCTGTGTGAGGGTACTGAGGAACAGTACAGAACTAGGACACCTGCAGGGAGCACCCCCGTGACACGTGTTTCTGCTGTTATATGTAGAATTATTCCTTTTCAGCCCCTTCTCTAGTGCAAAGTCCAGGTTTTGAGACTACGTGAAGCTGTAGAGTTTCCAGCCTTTACCGGGAGCACCTTTGTAACGCAGGAAGTTTTCCCTTACTGGCAGAGCTTATGTCTCTGTTTTGTTGCTTTACCGAGGAGCGCTTCTCGTCTTTACCATCTTTAGTGATGCTGCAGTCTTAATGATCTCACAGTGTAAATTCGGGCAGCTTCCTGATCTGCTTGGTGAGGTGGAGTGGGCTTTAAACAAAGAAGGTTTAGGCTTTATGGAAGGCTGGCCAAAGTAGAGAGAAGCATGCTCTGGGTAATGCAGTGTGCTTTGATGCTGTGGAGCCTGCCTTCACTGCAGAAACACTGGGTTAGAGAGTTATGGTTAGAAGAAAGAATCTTGCCCAAATGTTAGCTTGTGCAGTGCTTTCTTCGCACTTCTGACAGCATGTCTTCATCTTGGAGTAATCTTGACTGTGGAGTAGGCCTTTGATGCATGTATACCGTACTGTATCCCAAAGGGTCTGTGCTGACTGTCTAGAGGCATGCCCTCACCCTGCACAAGATAAATCACGGTGTTGTGTGAAAGCTGAGGCTGCATGAGGCTTGCATATGGGCAGTTACTCTAGAGCAGCTGTCTGTGTTAACATATTCATGAACCAGGGCTCCTACAGGTATATTTTAACATAGTCAAGCTTGAGTATTTTATTGCATTTATTGATCACTTGAGCAGATATAATTAACACAGCACATGGAAGCAGAACTTCTGGATGGTATAGGACGATTTGTGCATAAGGATGGTATAGGACGGGTGCATAAGGAATTGAGAGTATAGCAGGACTGTAGGTGATTATGCTGTAGAGCATGTCAGGCTCTTCGTGTAATGATGCAAATCATTTGGTTTGTTGTATTTCAGTACTGGAACTTCCCAAAGAGCTCTCGGAGATGTTCGATCCAACAAGAGGTATGTTCCTTCCCTGACCGTGGCCTCGTTCTGAGCCCACCTACCCAAAGAAGCAGGACGGTTAATTTTATTCATTTCCTTTTGGATTGTTTTGGGGATGTAGTTTTGCAAGGTGCTTGTGGCTTTCTTGCTTGTAGATGGACACTCTTTAACATTACTGTTTTCTGCATGCATCTCTCTCTCTTCCTGTTGCCAACAGCCTCTGCAGAATTTGCTCTACAGTGTGTAGATGAGGGCTTTCCAGCCCTCAAGCCCATGCTAATCTGTACTCTGGCTTCCCGTGCTCCTTCTCCAGCTTGTCTGCACCATTTGGAGTTACAAGAAAAATCCCTGTTAGTCTTGTTTCAACTGTAGCCTTCCCAGAGCTAATCCAAGCACATAATCTAGGGAGTTAGTCTCCTCTCCTTCAAATATCCCTTAGTAGTTTTGTTGGTGTTAGTAACTTGGGAGCATTAATGGAGGGGATGCTGATAAATGTTAGGTGTTCTGTCTCGGTCCACAGAACATCTGGGGGTCACTGCCAAATTGTGGAACAGACTTTGGTGCTAAGGGCAGGAGAGGTGATGGAAGTTGTTCTAATACAAGCCTGAACTGGGAAACATTTCTCTCTCTCTTTTTTTTCCTCCTTCTAAATTTGCACATTTGAACTACTGACTTTCCCTTTGAAGTTGGCATAGTACTTTCTAGCCCTGCAGTTATGCAGAGCTGAGTCCCCACAGGCACTTTGCAGAGGTGAGAGGATTTGTTAGAACTGTTTCCTGGAGTCTGTAGTCCTCTGCTTTAGCAGGCGCTTTGTGAAAGCATTGCCTGTGTTTAAAAACCCCACAATCTCAAATGCCATCTGTACCACCTCTGATCTGTGTGGTGGGAGGCCTGGAGAGTAACTTTCATCCATGCTTAGCCCAGTGCTCAGAGCACTCACTGCTGTAGACAGAGGATGAGGTTGTGGTAGTGATTAAATACAACCAAAGAGTAAAATGGACTCTTTGCAAACTGCTGTAAGGCTCCAGCCCGTGCAGAAGAGCTAGCTTAACCCAAACTGTCTGTACTATGTGACCATATGAACACTATTAAAAAAGTGATGCTTACTGCTTATATTCAGGTATGTTTATCTTGTTTTGTGGATTATTCCTGCCAGTGTGGAAGGGGAAGGCAGAGATCTAGGAGTGAAGGAAAATACAAACAGCAATGTGAGGTTTTTAACTGTGATCTTTTGAATTGCCCATGGAAGCTGCACTCTGCAAAACAGAGGTGACAGCTACAGTGGCAAAGCTCAGGACTGGAAAGAAGCAACACTCCATTGCTCAGAGAAATGGGCCTTGTAGCATACTTCATGCATCCTCCTCCATCCCTATGTGATTGTAGTAATGTTGCCCTGGCATTGTCTGCTGCTTTACGGCTCTTCAGTTGAAGCCTGAAAGCCCAGAGTTCTTCCTTAGTGCTTTATATTGGAATTACTCTCTGTTTGATTTCCTGTTCCTTTTAAGTGGGTGATAAATAACTGCTTGTTTTACACTTGTATCCTGGAAAAGGCAGAATTTCACACATGTACACACATGACTATATTACTAGTCTTGAAGAAGATCAAGGTTCTGTATTTAATTTCTATTTACTGAAGCTGGCATTATTACTGTCAATTCACTTGGCGTGGAAATTCTCCCATCTCACAGCACCAAATTAGGTAGGTAGGTTCCTGTCTTCTAGGAAAGTAGCCTGTTGTGTATAAGCATCTTTAAAATGGGCTCATTTGAGTTTCTTTCGTGGAAGCTCATTTCAAGTGTGGGTAGCATCTCATCAGTCCAGTTAGATTGAGTTAGATCTTCATTATTTTATCTTGGTTAAGAGAGAGGGGTATTGAGAAACTTGCTTTCAGATTCATAGTTCTTAGAGAGGAGACTGCTGTGGGCATGCTTTGGCTGCCTGTCTGTTTACCCCTCAAGTGCCTCATGAACCTGCTAGCCAAGATCAACTGCACTGGAGGAAGGGATGACCTTTCAGACATAATTAAGTTTCTAATAGTTTTGTGTGGGCAGTAGAGGGGGGAGCAGAGTTAATGGCCTATTGAAGGAGGGATATGCAGAGCTGGGATGTTCATTCCTTTTGGCAGCAGACAGCCAGAAAATCTGCCTGCGTGTATTGCTGGATTAGCCACATCACAGCTGTTGGACAAGGGAGGCAAATTAAGGGAACAAAGGGTACAAATCTGGAGGAGAGTGGAGTTTAATTAGTTCTGCTGCTTATGGAACAATGTCTTTTTTTTTTTTTTTTTTTTCTCTCCCCTCCACTTTAGCAAAGCCAGTGGGTATTTGAGGACTGTTAATGTGTCAGGCTTTACCAGCTCAACTTCAGATGCATGTTGAAGAGTTTCCTTTGGACGAGTTTGGGGGCATTTCTGGAAAGAGGGTGTGTTCTCTTTGTGCATCAGCTAGCACACCAATGTAGGGATAAGGCATAGCCCATTGTATGAAAAGAATTGGCTTACGGTTGAGCTAAGCAGACAGAAATCTCCTGCAGAATTTTTTGACGTTGCTTGAATTGTCTGACACACATTTCCCTTTACTCACGCCAGGAGGCCCAAGCTTCCTTTTGTCACTGCCTGCATGTACTCTGCCTGCTGCCCTCCATTAGCCAAAGAAAGGATAACAAGGGTGAGGACCAGGAGAGGATGGGAAGGGTGGGAAACAACACAGGCACAGACCAGGAAAGTAAAGTGAGTTGCTTACCACACTCGTCTCTCCCCAGAATGTATGAACTCTGAGCTACTGGAAGAGCTGATGTCATCTGAAGGTGAGTCTCTGAGTTTCCACCTCATGCTACAGGCTCTCTGGGGAAGGAAGGCTGTCTTGCGTGACTTTACCCAGGCTGTCAGCCTTGCGCTTGCAGGCTCACTCTCATCTTTTTCGGGCTCTGGACACAGACTCAGTTCTTACTGTACTGCTAGCCCCTGAGAGATGGGTGAGGACCAGAGGAGCTTGCCTCTTCAACATTGCAAGGCGAATTCAGGGAAAACTCAAAGAAATGTCACTGTGAAGTGGCCTCCCTATATCATAAGGAGCTCCCACAGCTCTGTGCCCCTCAGCAACTCTTGGCTAGGTGCAGAAGTGCTGAACTTTGTAACCAAGGGTTTCTCTTTCCCAGTGTTTGCCCCGTTGCTCCGCCTCTCCCCTCCTCCTGGAGATCATGACTACATCTATAACCTGGACGAGAGCGAAGGCGTCTGTGACCTCTTTGATGTGCCTGTCCTCAACCTCTGACTTCTCAGTGCGGCTGTGAGCCTCGCAAACACAGACCATTTTGTAACTCTTTGGAAAGCGTCTATTTTTGGATTCCTTTTGTGCGAGAGCTCGATGAGTGAGCGATTCAGAGATGCTCTCATATGGACTCAAAACCAAGAGATGTGGACTTGCAGGCCGGGAGCCTCCCTGTAGCTTCTTTTTCTCCCTGTGTTGCACATGTGAGGTCTTTGACTTAACTCGTCCCGCTGTATTCCTGTCTCTCCACTGGATCCTGGGCCTCACTTCAAAGGGTCTGTGTTTGAGTGTTCCCAGTTCAGCTGTAGAGTTTGCCCGTGTGCCTCTCCAAGCTTCCTCAGATCTGCATGCCTTGGATTTCCTGCAATCCTAGATGCACTTTGCACCTCCTAGGTACCAGCTGCTACAAGGAGCCTTAGTATTGTGGTCGGTTCACAAGCCCGGAGGTAGTTAGCTAGATTTTCAGTGTGAGCGGTTCAGACTGGGGTAGTTATGCTTTGAATGACAACAGGGGAAAAAATACGGCACCGAAGTGTCCATTTCTTCCAGTGATTCCAGACCAAGTTAGTATGTTTTACAAGTAAAAAGCACTTTTTTAGCCAGCTGTGCCTCCTTGTAGGAGCCAGGAGTTGAGCTGAGTGTTTCCCTGCTTGTGCATCAGCAGGAATACTGTTTCTGCAATGGTGTAGTTCACCAGTTTGCTCATGCACAAGCCCGGGGGGGTCCAGCTTCTTGGGCAGCAGCTGTGCTGCTTTTACAGGGCTAAACAATGGGTGCCAATTTTATTTTATTTTATTTTTTTCCTGAGTGGAGAGATGTTTGAAAGGCCAGACTGCTTCAGCTGTTTTCTGTAAGGTACTCTAGGTACATCAGAGCCTGCTCACATTTGCAAATAGCTGTATTCTCCAACCATTGCACTTGAGCCTTCAGCTGTCTAAAAGGCAACCAGACAGTAATTCAGTAGTACTTTGCCGTGACAAGTTACATAGGTGTTGTCAGAATAGACAGTAGGTTTTTTCCCCCTTTTGCTCTCTTAGCATCTGCTCAGGATCAGACTTTCTGTATATTTGAATTTGCTCCTCCAGTGTCCATACGCATATTCCTGATCCTGTGGCAGGTTGCTACCTAGCATGATGCTTTCTCTGCATCATTTTTCACAAGCTTTTCTTCATTGCTTTGTGATGGAAGGTCTGCAGTAGGGTCTGTATGGTGATCAGGTGATACCAGTCTTGGATCCCATGCATTTTAGTTGTTGGAGTAAAAAGCCCTCATGGGTTTGTGTTGTGTTTTGCAAGCCCCAGCTTAGGTCTTTGGGCACATCCTGTATTTGAATGTCTTAGTTTTGTACATCTTCCTGCCTTTGCAGTGGTTGCAGCTGTCATGCCTTTCCTGCTCAGCAAACTGCCAGAGAGGGGGCTGGGCCGAGAAGCATGGCTTGTCCTTGCGGGGAGGTAGCTCTCAGCCATCCATGTAAGCAGCTGATGTTCCACTTCTCTGCTCAGCTGCATACCATATGTGAAGCACAAAACCAGCCCTGGCTGCGGCACCAGCGGTAAGGGATGTAAAGCCTTCAATTGTTGGAGCTTACAGAAGTGAGGAGAGATATGCTTGGGACTTGTGTTCCTGCTGTGGTTCTGCGTGCGGTCATATATCTTGTGGGAGTCCTCCAGAAGAACCGTTCCTTTCTGCAGCTTGGGAAGCTCACAGTGGCCGAATTTTGCTGTAAAGTACCAGCATCCTCTTCAGAAAATCGTGAAGAATTCAGTAGGAACAGACACTACTGGGCATTTTCTAGTTCAGCTGCCAGCAGTGGGCTGATGAGACAGCGATCGCGTGGGACCCCATGAGGGCAGTGAACTTCAGTCTGCATGCACCAGTTCGTAAACCTTCCCTCCTTTTGCATGGAAGCTACCTGAAAACTGTTGGTCCTCCATGTGCGTTAGCTAGGCTCCATGGCTTTTGTGTAGCTAGAGCTCTCAGTGTACTGCCTGACCTGTGCTCTCCTTCAAAGTGTTAATGTTTGCCATCAGTTAGACAATGTTTGGAAAAGATATCTAGAGAAACTTTACAGTAACAGATGAACTTTGATTCATATATAAAGATTATTTTTATACTTTTTAAAGGAAAGAAAATTGCTGTAATATTTGTACAGTGTTCTCTGAGTGAATAAACAAACTCTTTCCAGAGCTTCCTCTCCACCCTCCTACATGCTCCTCTGCCTTGCCGGGCCCAGAGCCTCTGTCAGAGGGTCCAGTAGCCCTGAAGGAAGCGGTGCTTGGTCCTGGCTTTGGCCCTGCTTGCCTGCACTCGCCCACTGTAACTGCCCGAGTGTTTTATGCTATTTCAAAAGGCTGTTGCTGGATAAGAATCAGCCTGTAAGTGCTGTTAGAAGCACCCGGCTGCTCCCTCGGGCCTGGGGGCATGGGATGGGGCCGACAGGGCCGTGGCAGTCGCGCAGGCGGTGGAGGTTGGTCCTGCTGTACCTGGTGCGTCAGCTCAGGTGAGGGGGAAGGGCCAGGTGCGCGCGCGGGGCCGGGACCGGCGTCGGCCAGGGCTGGGTGCGCCCTGCTCGGGGCCGGGGCCAGGTGGGCCCTGCGCTGCGCCCGGCAGCGGCGTCTCGGGCTGGGGCCGGGCGGGTGGTGCGGGGCAGCGACCGCGGCGGGGGCAGGCGGCGGGGCCGGGCCGGGCGCCCTCGCCGCCGGGCCTCGGGCTGGGCTCGCTCGGCTGCAGAGGCTGCGCCGGGGCGCGGGGTCGGGCCCGGGCCCTCCCAGGGGCGGGGAGGCGGCGGCGGCGACCCGGAACTGCGGCGCGTGGGGCCGCGGCGGGGAGGGGGACGGCGGCGCGGCCGGCCGCCCGCCTCGGGGCCGGGGTGGCGGCGGGCGCGGCGCAGGCGGCCGGGCCGGGCCGTGACGAGGTGCCGTTGCAGGAGCCATGGCGCCGCCCAAGGACGTGGTGAAGATCGCCATCCAGATGGTGGGCGCCATCCCGCAGCTCATCGAGCTCCAGCAGGTACCGCCGCGCCCCCTCCCCCTCCGCCGCCGCCCGGCGCCGCCGCCCCTCTCACGGCAGCCCTCTCCCCCCGCTTGCAGAGCAAGCCGCTGGCCTCCGTGCTCAAGGACATCTGCGACGTGTGAGTACCCTGGCGCCTGCGCCCCACCCAGCACCCTGCCCTGGAGGGGACTGACCGCGACCAGCCTGTAACGGGCTGTGACGGGGCCATGACAGGCTGTGGCAGGCCCTGACCAGGCCAGGGTGGGACTGTGACAAGCCACGACCAGCCTGTGGCAGACCTGCGACAGCCTGTGACGGACCTGTGACAGGGCTGTGACAGCCTGTGGTGGACAGTGACAGGTCACGACAGGCTGTGACAGGCCATGACCAGCCTGTGGTAGGCCATGATGAGCTACGATCAGCCTGCGGTGACCCGTGACCAGGCTCTGGCCAGCCTGTGGCAGGCTGTGACAGGTCATGACTAGGCCATACCCTGCCATGACCAGCTGTGTGTTGCTGCAGGTGGAGCCTGCCCAACGCGGAGCGCTACGCCCTGCAGTACGCAGATGGGCGCCAGACATACATCACTGAGTCGGTGAGTGACTGCCTGCCCCGTCCCTAGCTCCCTGTGGCTTTGCATTCTCCTAACAATTTACTTTCTCATTACAGAATCGTGGGGAGATTAAGAATGGAAGCATTTTATGGCTGACCACCTCTCCGGTACATCTCTCTGTCTCCCTATCTCCTACTCTGAAATGTGCTCCAGCGTCAGCCTGCAGCTTCCTGCCCACCCTGCCACCTCTGCCAGGGCCTGCTCTGTGACATCTGGCTGATCGTGGCTCCTCTCTGTGCTCAGATCCAGCAAAAATAGTGTGGGGAGACTAGTTTCAACTTTCTTTCTCTCTCAGTAGAACTCAGAGGAGTTTGAAGAGAAGCTAAATAATATCTTGCGAAAGGCTTTGGACCCATGGGCAGACTCACCAACTGTTCTTAGTATCGCTCTGGTCTGACTTCCTTCCTCAGTTCCTGCTGGTTTCTGCTCTGATCGCTCTGTGTCTCAGTCCTTCTCCTCACTGGAGCTTTTCTAGCCTGAGCTTCCTTCCAAAACTTATACTTAAGCTCTCCAGCCCCTGCCTCCATCTGAGTTTCTTGCTGTCTTTCAGTGAGCCCCTTTGGCTTGATTCTTTCCTTCCTGGTAGGATCAAGAAGCAGAGGGGTTGTACAACGGGATCCAGAGCAACAACTTGGATGTCAAGTCTGACTCACTGAAGAGGCTTGCAAGCCTTTCCCAAGATGTTACCTTTGCTCAGGAGTTCATCAACAGAAATGGCTTGAAACAGATTTTTTCTATTGTGGAAGAGGGGAATGAGTGAGTATCAGCAGAAGAATTTCCATGTAGTTGTTGGGTTTTCTTCTCCCTTGTAATGCCGCACAACCTCTGAGCTGGCCATTGCCTGGCTGCTCTGTTCAGTATTCCTGGCTTATTGATCCCTGTGGCCCCTTTCTCCAGAGGCCCTGTGCTGTGGCACAGAGGGCAGCATTGGCAGCAGTGCTCTTGGTTCTGCTCTGAGGGTTTTAGCTGCCAGCGGTCTGCAGGCAGCTTGAGAAAGCCCTGATTACCAAATCAGTGGCTCTCTGACTCTTTTCCTCTCAAGATGCGATGCTGTGTCTTCCCCGAGCTCTCCTTTCGCAGAGGATCTGGAGCCTAAGATTGGATAATGCACTGTCTGGCACATTTGCAGGTGGCAGGGAGAGATTTGGGGAGGTTTGCGTTTTCTTAGGGCTTGTGTATGTGGTCTTTGTACCATGGTAACAGCTTTCCAGAAACTGCAGAACTCCTCCCTGCCTTGACTTTCTGGGGTGACTAAGTGCAAGTTTGATTTTTCTAAACATTCTTTCCTCCATTCTCTCTCTGTTCTCTCCATTCTGCATCTTCCTCCATTCACCTCCATTCTCTCTCCTCATTCTATCCTTTCTTTCTTCTGCTCACTCTTCTCTGTTTTTCTAGTTATTTCTGATGTACCCAGCAACATGTAATTGGGTGGCTGCACTCCTACCTTACAGTGGCGACTGTGGGGTATCTGGACCGTTCACTGTGTTTTTTCTTCTGTTTCTCCAGTGTAGGGGAGATACTAGCTCACACGCTGAAGGCCTTCATGGAGCTGATGGAGCATGATTTTGTTTCCTGGGAGACACTTAGTGCAGCCTTCATCAAAAAGGTAGTACATTCTGCAGATTCTGCAGCTTGCACCTTTGGGGTGCCTTGTTACTCTAGTTACCTCGGCTCAGCCTGCCTTTGACTGATGTTTCTGTGCATTGCAGATAGTGAGTTATGTCAATATGAATGCAATGGATGCCTCTGTCCAGCAGCTCTCCTTGTCAATCTTGGAGAACATGGTACCCAGCAGTCGCCTCCTCTTTGAGCTAGTCAGAAAAGAAGTGACTGTGGATCGTCTTCTCACCCACCTGCAGGTGTAAGTGGAGGGGCTGGGGCCTTGTTCTCCCTGCATGCTAGAGCCACTGGGAATGGGGCACTGGAGGGCATTCCCTGGGTCTTGGAGATGTGTTGCTGATTATCCCTGGCGCAACATTGTATTGTCCCTTCATAAATACATTCTGTGTGATCAGTCTGTTCTGCCCCCATTGCCGTGAAGCTGGGGGAGGGATAGACTGTCCTGGAATCCCACTGCTTGGCAGTTAGAAACCATCCCATTTCCAGGTCAGATTCATTCATGTCCTGTTTCGCCCAGATGTCTTTGTTCTTTAGTTGAAATGGCTTTTTTTTTCTGGCATTGTCTCTTCCTGCCTTTCCCCAGTGTGTTTATAAATAGTAGTCCTCACGATTTTGGGAGGCTGTACTGAATAACCAGATTTTGTTAAATCCCTCTGCTGAGTCAGGTTTTTTGTTCCTTCATCTTCCTCATACCTCTGCATCTCTTCAGTTTTGAGGTTTTCTTTCTGCAAAATGGGGAGGCCTAAACTGGGTCCAAGACTCCTGCCAGACAGGAGCCTGCCGCTTGCCTTGGATTTCCTTTCAAGCCCTTCTCCCAACTGCTGTCCCTTACCTTTTCATAGAGATCTTGTGTCACACAAACACTTGTCCTTCATGCATAGGCTCTTCTTGGTTATTGTTTCTCAGAGCTCTCTGGGACCCACAGACATGTCCGAAGCAGTATCTGTTGTTCTGTATGGGGGTGCTCCTCAGTCATAGGTGTGGGGAGTCTCTCTCTCTTGGCCCTGCAGTGCTCCTGGTTCTGCTGCCAGCAGCTCCTCACTGATGGCTCCAGCCTTGGGGCATCGTTTCCCCAAATCCCCCAGCTCAGTCTGGCAGCCAAGGGGGAGAAGAGTCTGCCTTGGGGAGGGCAAGACCATCCTCTTGCATGGTGACTCTTTTCCTCCTCCTCCTCCTTCCCCAGGACAAACATCCAGTTGCAGCTGAAGGCGATGGCCCTGCTCATTGCACTGCTGCTGGCTGCTACCGATGCTGAGCGACGGGTAAGGAGCTGCTTTCCCTGAGAGCAGTGGCCAGGACCATATGGCTGCAGAGTGGTGGGTGACTGCAGGGCAGTGGGCATCACAGGGCTGAGCACAGCAGCGCAGCCATTGCTGGGGCGCTCTGCTGAGACGCTTCTGGTGTTTTACTGTCTGTGGAGTAGTTTTGGCAGATACAAGAATTCAAATGCTAGGAGCAGCAGTAGGTGTGGTGCTGTCACAGGGACTGTGATGGCCCAGACGCAGAGCACAGCATGGCTGAGTATGGATGGCATGGGAGCTGGTGGTGCAGGGCAGGGATTCCCTCATCTGCGACGGGAGGTGTGGGCAGCTGGGATCCTGCATTGTAGTGTTTGCGTAGACATTTAAAGTTAGTCTCCCTACGCTGCCTCTTCTCTTTGGCTGGCACAGCTTGTGTCAGTGGCCTTGTGGGACAGGGTCTGTCGGGGTCCTGCTGGAGCTTGCTGGCTCTGGGTGCCAGAGCGCTGGGAGCTGAGGACAGGTTTCTTGCTCACCAGTGTCACTCCTCAAGCTGCCCGTTCCTTTTTATCCCTACCTTGCCTGTGGCCCAGAGCCTGGTATAGCAGGGGTGGGGGTCTGTACAGGGAACACTGGCTTTTCTGGGAAAGAGTAGCATGCTGAGCTGGGGAATATTTCACAGTCTCTTCCCTTCCTAGGATATGATGGACTACCTGAGGGAGAGGAACGTCAGGCAGTTTATCCACAAGGTGTGAAGCAGGGGTCATACAATGGTCTGCTCTGTGCCCCTTCCTCTATCCTTCCTCCCTAACCTCTGCCTCTTTTTGTGTGCCCCACCTCAGCCCATGCCTTTGATGGCTCCCTGTCTGCTTGGGTTAGCTGTGTGCCCCACACCCCTTCCTTGATGCCTCCTGTGGGTGCTGTTGTGCCCCTCTGAGGGGCCCCAGCTCTTGCCCAGCTCTGAGGAGAGCTGCCTGCCTCTTACAGCCCCACTGAGCAGCAGGGCCTTTGGCTGTTGGGCTCTAAACCTAGAGGGACTGGGGACTGCAGCCTGGGGGAACCTTCTCACTCGCAGTCTCCTACAGAACATCATCCACAGCTCGGAGCCACTGGGGGATGAGATGGCCCATTACCTGTATGTGCTGCAGTCCATCAGCCTCAACCTGCACGAGCGCCGCATGAGGACCCCCATGGATCCCTATTCACAGGTCTGGGAGCACTCTTCTTGCGGGTCTGGCCCCCTGCTCTGTCCTACTCCCTCTCTCCCTCTCCCTGATGCTGCTGCCCTGAATGGAACTTTCTCTTCCACCTGTGGAAGTGGAGGCGGATAAAGATTTGCCTTTGGGGTGTGTTCCTTTCCCGATAGATTTCATTGTTCGTTTTAGTCCTGTGAGAACCTGCTTCCCCGGGCTTGCTGGCATCCCTTCTCTCTGCTCTCCCTGCAGGAACAGCGGGAGCTCCTCCAGTCGCTGCGCCAAACTGCCTTTGAGTCGGAGAGCGAGACGCCCACCGGCAACTTCAGCACTGAGCGCCGGCGCTCCCTGTGTGCCAAGGAGTTCCGCAAGCTGGGCTTTGTGGTGCGTCTGCCCCGTGCCCCCACACTGTCCACACACCTGTCCTACCACCTGGCCTTGCTGGGGCCTTCCAACATCTTCCCTGGGCCTGGTATCCCTGTTGGTCCCACTGGGCTGCCGTGCGGGACCTCCTTTCTGCTCCCTCAGCACCACTAAACAGTGAGTGCCGCAGAGCTGCCGTGCACTGCAGAGACCGTTAGTACTGTCCTTTGCTTTAGTTGCAGTCCTTGTTTTGAAGAGCAAATCCCTGGGCTGCAGCGGGGGGGGGGGGCTTTGCTGCTTGGAGAAGAAAGCAGTTGCTAAATTGCATCCTTTTGTGTCCTCAGAACAACAGCAACCCAGCACAGGACCTGTACCGTGCGCCCCCAGGACTCCTCGCCCTCGACAACATGGTGTACTTCTCCAGGCATACCCCCAATGCCTACAGCAGGGTGAGTTCTGTCACATGGAGAATTCTCTGGCAGAGAGGTGCTCGTGGATCTCCTCTTTCTCGGACCAGTCCTTGGCCAGACCCAGGCTGGAATACCGCTGCCTCTTGAGCTGGTGTCCTAGTGTTGCCCTGTTTGACTTTCAAAATGCGTCTGAGCCCTTCCTGAGGATAGGAGCCAGCCATTTGAGGCTGATGGCACTCCACTAAAGGGCCGCTGTATGTTTTAATATTTGCTTACAGCTTGGTTTCCAGGTCTAGTCTGAGTCTAAGCAGATCTGGGCAATTTGGGCAAAACCAGTCAGTGAATGCAGAGTATTAGCCACACTCTGACTCGTTCTGCCTCTGCTCAGCTCCAGCACTGAGGCAGGAGGATGAGGAGACTGGGGCTGGTTTTCAAGGAGAAGCTAAATACTTTTGTTAGGTGGGGACAGCTCAACTAGAAGGTGCAGAAGGAGCACGGGGAGTCCAAGCCCTGTATTGCTGGGACACCGCTCTGATTCTGTGGTGTGTGTAATGTGAGGCAATGACCTTTTCCTCCAGTTTGTCCTTGAGAACAGCAGTCGTGAAGACAAACATGAATGCCCATTTGCTCGGAGCAGCATCCAGCTCACCCTGATCCTCTGCGAGATCCTGCACGTGGGAGAGCCATGTATGTGTGTGCTCCAGCTCACCCCTCTCCTTGCCCTGCTGCCTCCTGGCTGGCAGGAGTGAGGGCAGGCGTGGTGCCGTGGCTGGGGGGCTGTGTACATGCCTGCCCAGCAGGGCACCAGGCTCCAGTGTGGCTGACGCTGGGGGAAGGGGAGGTAGGGCTGGGAGATATCTGGGTTCTCCTGGATACTGAAATTCCCTGGAAAAATTGGGGAGTCTGGCATCATCTGTCCTTCTCACTGCAGGCTCGGAGACGGCTCAGGCCTTTTACCCTATGTTCTTCGGGCAGGACCATTTCTTCGAAGAGCTCTTCTGCATCTGCATCCAGCTGGTGAACAAGACCTGGAAGGAGATGCGTGCTACCCAGGAGGACTTTGACAAGGTGAATGGGGATGTTAGGGCCGTGGATGGGAGCCAGGGCCACAGGGTGTGTGTGTGTTCAGGGGCTCTGGGGAACATCGCCAGGCTAGGAGTGACTCCCTGCACCCCCCCCAGGTGCTGCAGGTGGTGCGGGAGCAGATTACCAGAACCCTGTCCCTCAAGCCCACCTCCCTGGAGCTCTTCAAGACCAGAGTGAATGTGCTGAACTACAGCGAGATCCTCAAGCTGCGTCAGACGGAGCGGCTGCACCAGGAGGAGACGCTGGCCGTGCCCGTGCTGTGAGTGGGGTGTGGGCAGGGAGCTGGAGCTGTGACAGGGCCGTGCTGCTCCAGGCAGGGAGTCTTGGGCAGGGCCGCAAACCCTACCTGTGGTGGGAGGGAGATTCTGTGGGGCTGGGAAGGCCCTTGGAGAGGTGGTGGGTCAGTGCTGGAGAGTCCATGCTCCTCTCCTTCTGGCTCTTGGCCCAGAGAGTTGCGTGAGAGGCTGAAGCCTGAACTCCTGGAACTGATACGACAGCAGCGTCTGCTGCGTCTCTGTGAGGGCACCCTCTTCCGCAAGATCAGCAGCCGTCGCAGGCAGGGTAAGTGTCAGCCCAGTGCCTGTTACCTGGACGGGGTGCCAGGGTGGGAGCAGAGGCCGAAAAAGTGTCCACTTTCCTTGCCACAGGAGAAGCCACAATTAACTGTGGCCATTTCTGTGGCAGGCAGTGTGCTAGGCTCTCAAAAAGGCTGGGTCAGGCTGAACTGCATGGTGCCTGGGTTGGGGGGCTGGGAACACAGGTGTGTGAGTGGGGGGCTACTCCATTCACCTGGAGACTGGGCACTCAGCTGGGGGCTGAGCATATCCCTACGGCCTTTCTGCTGCAGATAAGCTCTGGTACTGCCGCCTGTCTCCCAACCACAAGGTGCTGCACTATGGGGATGTGGAGGAGGGGGTGCAGTCTCCCCCTATTGAGAGCCTGCCGGAAAAAAGTAGGTGATGGTGGAAGAGAGAAAGAAAAGGGGGGGGGAAGGGAGGAAGGCAGGGAAGGGAAGGGATCCTCCTTCACACCGAAACTCCAAAGTGCTGAGGATGCCAGAGGGAGGGAACTGCCCCCCCTGCCCAGGTGCTGCATGTTTGACCAAGTACCTACACGTGCTGCGGGGCTGGTGGCTGTGGCAGTTCAGACCAGGGCTGGCTGGCTCTGGAAAGAGCACTGCAGGGCAGCTTGAGCTCTCCTGAGTGGCATACGGGTGTGAGACCCCTTGCTCGGACTCCACTGAGCTCTGAGCACCAGGGACCCCCCATGGTGTGGGGGCAGATTGCTTCCTGCCACTGCCAACAGCATCTCCATGGCCTTTCCTTACTGAAACTGGCCCAGAGCCTGTTCTGAGCCCAGATGTCCTTTTGGGTCTGTGGCTAATTGCCCTGTCTCCTTACACTGCTGGTCCAAGAGGTCTGCAGTGGCCTGGGGTCCCTGCCCGGGGCAGCAGTTTTGTGGGTAAGGAGGGAGAACAGTAGGCACTCACAGCTCCTATGCGTGCCCCAGTTCCCGTGGCAGACATGAAGGCACTGCTTGTTGGAAAGGAGTGTCCACACACGAAGGAGAAGAGCTCTGGGAAGCAGAACAAGGTCAGCACCACCCCCTACCCCGCACAGTGCAGAGGACCCAGCATGCTTCCCTCCCTCCTCCCTGTGCACACTGGACTGCACTCTCCCACCCGCTTTGCACCTACCACGTACCACCCTGTACCCAGACGTGTCCTGAGGTACAGCTGTCCTTGGCAGCTGGCCAGGATCCAGGACTAACTGTCCACTTCCAAAACCTAGAGGCCTCTGAAGGAGATGTGGAGATGGGCTACCGTGTGGCAGGTTTTGGCCTGTCTAGATGGGGGGAGATTGGAGGCATGTTGGGTCTTCTGGGTCACACAGGAAGAGGCTGGGAAGGTAGCTCCTGCTGTGACCTCCACTAGGGCAGAGCACGTCCAGCAGAGAAGCCAAGGAAGCCTTTTTTGCCAACCCCTGTGCTTTTCCTGCAGGATGTCCTGGAACTTGCCTTCTCCATTGTGTATGATGTGGAAGAA
The DNA here is from genome assembly GCF_036370855.1 of Dromaius novaehollandiae. Classification (NCBI taxonomy): domain Eukaryota; kingdom Metazoa; phylum Chordata; class Aves; order Casuariiformes; family Dromaiidae; genus Dromaius; species Dromaius novaehollandiae. Next base: position 745,399 of record NC_088110.1, read on the forward strand.
TACTGTCTGAACTTCATTGCCCCCACACGGTATGAGGTGAGCTCCGAGGGCCAGGGGTGCTCAAAGGCATGCTGTAGCCAGATGCCCTTGCTAGGGGGAGAGCAGACAAGGAAGGGCTCATCTTTTTTCTCCCAGCCTTGGAAAAGGGGGCCTGCTGCAAAGTGCTTTGAGCACTGTGGTTCTCAAAGGTGCCATGTGCACTCAGCAAGACAGAGGAGAGAAGGGGCTGAGGCAGGTAAACTGGCAGTTGCTAGCTTTGCCCTGGATTTGGACACCAAAGGGTGATTTGTGACACTGGGAGAGGAAGCACCCACTCCTGCCCTCCACTGCATAGCCCAGAGGAACTGGGATTCCCTGGCATCCAGCTAGTGTCCCAGCTAATGCCAAAGGGACAGTAACTCCTTTGTGCGTGTGGCTGAGGCCTCAGAGGAATGCGAGAACTGCCGCTCTCCAGCTGGCTGCGAGATTTGGGGATGAACAAAGACCCAGCCTGGCTGGGAAGGTCACACATGGAGCTCAGAGGCTGACACTGGCTTGAGGATGGGCTGTGGAAGCAGGGGTAAGTGGCCGGGGGAGGGTAGGGCTGAGGCCATATGCTGGAAAGCAAGCTGATGCCTTCTCTGACTGGAAAGACAGGCAGATGCTAGTCCCCCCAGGGCAGCACTGCATGTCAGACATGCCACTGGGCTTCCCCAGGGCTCTGGGCCAGGCTCCGCATGGCTGGAAGCTCAGTGCATGGTGGCAAGGGAGAAAAAAGCATTGTTTTTAGCTGCATTACTCTGCTGGAGCGTGGGCGGACAGTTCTTAGAGGCTGGGGTCAAGCTGCCCTTAGTCTAGGTGAGGGCAGGGTGAGAGTGGCATGGTGAAGGAAGTATGGGGAAGGAGGAACTCAGTGCAGGGCTGCTCTGGATGCATGGCCTGGGGTGGGTGCTGTGGCAGCCACACAGATGGAGAGAGGGATTCCCTTATCACCTGACAGGTGCTGGAAATGCCTGTTCTTTGCTCCCCCAGTTCTGCCTCTGGACAGATGGGCTGAACATGCTCCTGGGCAAGGAGATGACGAGTGAGCGAACACAGACAGATCTTGATGTCTTGCTGTCGATGGAACTCAAGCTGCGGCTCCTGGACCTGGAGAACATCAGCATCCCTGACACTGCCCCTCCTGTCCCAAAGCCCCCCAGCAACTTAAACTTCTGCTATGACTTCAGCCATGCAGAGCAGTGAGTTCCTGCATCCCTCCCTGTGCCCTACTCCCCTGCCCCTCTCTTTCCTCTACAGGCTGCCCTCTTTGGCTCTGAGGTGGTCGGAGCTGGAATCATTTTGCTGTCTGCCAACAGCAAAACACTTCCTCCAAGCTCTGTCCTCCATTCCTGCCCAAAGGGATGAGCCCAGGTGCTGGATGGTGGCCTGTGCTGTCTGTCCCCTTCCTGTGTACAACAGGTTGTGAGCAAGCAGGGTGGTCTGTCTCCTCTTCCACACCTCCTACTTGCCCAGCCTGAGCTCACCAGGACCCCAGAGCAAACTCCCCACCCCTCTTCACCTGTGCCCTGATCTCCCATGAGAGCACAGGGCTCAGCCACTGAGCTTCAGGCTCCTGCACTTACCATGCTACTGTTAAATGGAGGCTGGCAACTTGTCTGCTTTGCTCCCCTGCCATGGGCAGGTGAGATGAAGCACCTTCCAGACAGCTGAGCCCTTCTGTGCTGGTGCTGCCCACCCCCACTTTGCTGCAGTCAGGCTCTGGGAAGAGGGCAAGGAAGCCAGCAGGAATAAAGGTACAGGTAGGTGTAAGGCTGTGACAGTGTGGGGACAGCATTACAAAGGTACAAGTCTGCACAGCCTGACCCTCCCCATAACAGCACCTCAGGGTAGAGACTCCCTTTTGGAGAAGAAAGGGGTGAGAAAAGAAGAAAACACCACTATTAAAGCTTGGTGACCAGATGGCATTCTCCCACAGGGTCAGTGTCATGTGATTACCCAGGCGGGCCACGGCCCTTACGCAGCAGGGGAGCTTATGGACAGAGCAGGATCCTAGCACCAAATGGGTCGACTGATGGGCCGGTCACTTATGCACTGCAAATTTTCTGCTGAACCCATCTCTCCTCCCATCCCTTCTGCAAGTGCTCCCAGAGGTCAGTTAGGACACAAGTCCCTTCTCCCCAGCAGAATCTGAAATGGTCACAGGCTTATCGCCACTGTGCCTAATGCAGCAGGGAGATCCCCAGTCTGCCCTTGCTGCACAGCACTGAGATGCTTGTGCGAATCCTGGTGCCTTCCCCCACGTTGGCAGATACTTGCACACTTCAGCCATGCTGCTGCACCACTGCAATACAAGCTACCTCCTCTATGGCCCCAAACATCTCCCACCCTGGTGCCCCTACTGTTAACGGTACCCTGGTGCCCTGTGCCTCCTTGTGCCTGTACAGCTTTTCCAAGGGCTGTTTACAATAAGGGATTAGCCTGTGAGCCTATGACTGTCTAAGCACTGTAACCACGCATTGCTGGGGTGGCATGGGCTGTGACTGCGCCTCCACCGCCTGCGTATTTGGACAATAAACACTTGTGAAGAACTCAGCACTGTGTCCTTCTAAAAGATTTGGGGAATGGGTCAGGCTGAATGCAGGCAGAAAGGCCAGGGCCACAGTGGGAGGGTGAGACAGGGGCTGTGTTGTAGAGCTGGACAAGGTGCAGCATCATGCTCTGCCCTCCTGCCTGCACGCACCAGAAGAGAACCACACTAACAGACTGTTTCTTGAAGAACAGCGTGTTGGGCAGCATCCAGGATGCCAGACATGCATTTGGAAAACACTGCTTCCTGCATTGCAGGCACAAGCTGGGGAGGATAAAGTGAGGCCGTCTGGAAAGCTGCAGCACAGTGCTTTAAGCATCCTGTAGGATGGCTGTCAGGAAGATTTCATTCCTACTGCTGAGTGGAGGAGCAGGCAAGGAGTCAGGTCACCTCAGAGCAAGGTGGCTATGGGGCTACAGCTAAGACTTACTAGGCTGGAAAGGGCATTAGGAGCACTGCAGATTGCCCCAGGTTGATCTGAAGGCAGGGCACCATGACATTCCTGTCTTCCACAGGGATGTTAGGGCCTCCAGTCCAGCACACGGGATCCTGCAGGCTAATGGTCTCTGGTATACTGTAGCTCTTCTCTCTGTCTTGCATATCAGCCAGAGCCATAAAATACTTCCATCTTTGAGCAGGAGGCCATAGTGAGAAGCCATTTCCTAGCTGTGCTATGCAGCAGTGCCCCAGCATAGCCTGGTGGGGCAAGCTGAGGGAGTTGCTGATGTACCTGTAATTTGGAGGAGTTCAGCTGCTTTCAGCACTGGCCAGTAACAACGTCTTGGCCAGGAGGCATAAGAGACATCTGGGCAGCATGACCACAGTCTCCAAGCCACATCTAGGACAGGAATGTTTCCTCAGCTCTCTGAGGCCAGGGTCTGCCCCTCACAGGATGAGGGAAAGCTCTGCTGTCCCCCCGAAACCATGACTGTACACATGTCTGCAGGGGGCATCCGAGCTTGAAAGCACTCTATATCTGTCATACTGATCCCACTGCACATGGAGATGTCCAGGCTCTTCAACTGTCTTCACTGCTTGCTGAGAGCTGTCAGTGTCCTGCAAAAGAGACAGCATTCAGGGCTGTCCCCCGAACAGTCTGGTCCTGGAGCCCACCCAGGCTAAGCCACAGCCCCACTTCTGGGGCCTGTGAGGCCCACACGCTTGCAGCAAGAAAAGGGGACCTGGGCCTCTGCAATACCTACTGCTGAGTGAGCTTGTTGCAGTCAGAGATATTTAAAGTCAGAATCTGTAAAAAGACAGCTGCCTCTATAAAGCCCCACTGGTCAAGTTTCCACAGTGGCTCAGTGACAGCTGCTCTAGGCTCTGGCAGACCCTAGCAACTGCTACCAAGCGGGTGTCAGTGATCTCTGAGACTTGGCTAAAGGACAGCCACCTCAGCCCTGGGAAGCAGAGAACCTGGACAGAGGGCAACAGACATCAAGTAAGCCAGCCGGCCAGCTCCCTTTGGCTCTGTGGCTGTCAATGCGCTCCTGCACTTCCAGAACTGTCCCGCTTTAACCCAGGCCACCACCCCTGCACACACGCAGCAGGAGAAGTGCCATTTGCCAGCCTTCTCTAAGGACGACAGGACCTAGAGCAATATCACCTGAAAACCTGGCATTCCCACAATGTCGCTTCCTCCTCCCCTTGCTGGATCACAGGTCACTGCTCCCTACAGCACCACACCCACACCTTGCTTAGACTCACATCAGTCAGCTCGTGGCAGGAAGTTAGGTCCAGCTCCTGCAGGTGCTGGAGGGCCTGAAGAGAGGCTTCAGTCTCTTTCTGGGACTTCTGACAGTCCGAGTCAGGCAGGACCCTGGAAATTTCCTCCAGGTTTGGGTAGGGTAGCAGGAAGAGACCTGTATTTCCAAAATTCCTGCAGAACTTTGGCCCTACTTCCTCCTGCCAAGGAAAGGAGACACAGGTTAAAGCAGCAAGGAGCAAGGCCCATGCTCGCTGTCCCAGCGCAGAGCTGCAGCAGGAGAAGCAACTGCCTCCTGTGACCCTGCTGATGGCCCACAGGGGAGTCCCAGTCCCAGTGGCATTGCCACACATCAGCTGAAGGAGTGACCTAGCCAACAGCTGACCACAGCAATGTCTCAGTGCTGAAGAGGCCACTCCAGGCCATGCCCTCTGTCTTATTTGGGATCTCCACATTTCTTACCTCTCTGCTGCTCTGAGGCTTCCTTCTGGGCTCCTCTATGCCCAGGAGACCCCCCAGTCTGTCAGCTGCTTACACCAGGACAGATGCAGGAGATTCAAGAGGGTGAGATGAAGGGAATAGACTGGCTACTTCGATTGGTAATAGAAACACATGAGGAGAGATCTAACGCACGCAGACTGCTGCTCAGAGACCTGGCCAGGCAGAGGACAGAACTGTCCTGAGGAGAAGGCAGCAAGGGGTGAAAGGCCAAAGCACCAAAGATAATAGCCCAGGCTGCGTGAGCCAGAGAAATGCCTGCCCACACAGCTTCGGGACCTCAGCCCAGCAAGCAGTCCACTGCCCATGACGGCTCTTGCCACCTGAATATGGAGACAAGCTCTGACAGCAGCCCCACTTCTGGCAGCGGAAGTTGCCATGACTCAGGAATTTACTCTAAGCAAAGAGCAGAAGGTGAAACCGAAGGAGGCCAGTTTAGGCTGCCATTCTAGAGAGGAGAAAGCCTTCACCAGCTCACTGCCGCTCACTTGACTGCACTCAGACACATTCAGGCTCTGCAGGCTCCTGAGCTCCTCCATCCTCCCAAAAGCCCCCTCAGCCAGTCTGCAGGGCTTCCCCAGGCGCAGGCTCTGGAGGCCTGGGGGGTGGGCTGAGACAGTGAGGGTTGCCCTGTCAGAGAGCTCCGTGCATCCACTCAGGTCTAGCCTGGCTGGTGCTCACAGAGAAAGCCGATGCTTTCAACAGAGAGGTTCTGGCAGTTTTGAAGTATGACCTGTCGGAGACACAGTTTCTCTACTTGCACTAGGGTTTTCATAGCCTGTGCTCTGATGCTGATGCCACTCAAATCCAAGGCCTGAAGGCTGCTCTTCTGCTCCCTCAAGAAACTCAGGAAGTTGTAGAAGGACAGTATGGAAGAGGACTTGTAGTTGTCAGAGTCATGGTAGGGGTCAAACTCCAAGGAGAAGTGGCGGTGGGCCAGAGAGTGCATGGTGAGCTGCAGCATGCAGCCAGCCAGGCTGCTGAACCTGAGAACAAACAAGTAGCACAAGTTGGACAAATTCAGTTCCTGCAGGTGAGTCGGGGCCTCTTGGGCTTGGAGGATTGTCTCAGGCTTGGAGAACAGAATCCCGGACGTAAAGAGGCTGTTACAGCCACTCAGATCCAGTGAGGACAAGCAGGGACATGCAAAGACAAGGCTGGTGAAAAAGGTGTCTGTGAGGCTGCCGCCCTGCTGAGCCAGGCTCTGCAGCTGTGGCCGCAGGCACTGCCCAACATGCTGAATCACATCCCAGGAGAGAGTCAAGGGCGTCAAGGGCGGTGAGGCTCACATTGTCCAGGCTCTAGATGGTCGTGCAGGACTGACACTGCTGGGATGTTGTAGGTAACTTTCTCCCAAGAGCCAAGGGAGAGGGGATGGGAACAGATGGGCTAGGAGGGCCGGGGTGGGAAGGGGAGGCTGCAACACCCTGAACCCCTGGGCAGCAAAGTGGGACCGGGGTGAGGCCTGCTGGGACCCCAGGGCTAATGGGGAGGACCCCCAGGACCGGGGTGGGGGAAACCTGCAGGGTGCCTCGGGGCTAGCAGAAGGGACTCAGGAGGACGCCAGCACTGGCATGGGGAAGGCCTGCTGGGACCCCAGGGCTAGAGGAGGCGAGTCGGGGGCCCTCAGGGCCGGGGCGGGGGGCGGCGGAGGCCCGAGGGTCGTTGCCGCCCGGTGCCAGGCGCGGCTGAGCAGCGCCGCCTCCCTCCGGGCCGCCGCGGGCAGGAAGCGCAGGGCTCGGGTCACCACTTGCGGGAAGGCGCCGGGCGAGCAGCCGGAGTCCGGCGAAGCGCCCGCGCGCTCCTCCCGTCGTCCCCCCTGCTCCCCCCGTCGTCCCCCCTGCTCCCCCCGTCGTCCCGCCCTCTGCCGCTCCCCGCTCTGCCACGGAAGCGCGGCGGCCCGCAGCGCCCTTCCGGTGAGGCCGCGGCGCCGGAAGGCGGCAGCGCTGCGGCAGAGCGGCGGCCCGGCGCGGCCATGGCGGTGAGTGGCGCGGGCGGCCGGGCCGGGCCGGGCCGGGCCGCGCCGCGCTGCTGACTGTGTCTCTTGCTCCGCAGCCCAAGGGGAAGGCGGGCACGAAGGGCAAGAAGCAGATCTTCGAGGAGAACAGGGAGACGCTCCGCTTCTACCTCCGCATCATCCTCGGGGCCTCCGTGAGTGCGGCCGGGCCCGAGCGGGCCGGGGGCCGGGGCCGGGGCCGGGGCCGAGTCCTAGTCCTGCCGGGGGGCTGGGGGCTGCCGTAGCCGACGTGGGGCAGGCGCGAGGGGCTCCGCGGCTGGGGCAGCGCTGGGGCAAGGCCCGGTGCCCCCGCGTTGCAGCCCCGCTGTGCTCTCTCCGCAGGCCGTGTACACAGTGGTGAACCTGGTGATCTGCTACCCCAGCACCTCTGTCTGGACATGGGTGAGCACCGGGTGCTCTCCCCGCATTGCGCAGAGGGCAGGATGGGCCGGGAGGGTGGCAGTCATCCCTTTCCTTTGCTGGGCCCATGGGAGGCTGTTACTGGTGTTTCTGTATGCACCTAGGCCCAGCAGAAAAGCTGGTCCTTTCAGGCTTAGTCCTGATGTCAGTGATGGGCAGGCGCTGTGTAACAGCAGACCTGTGCTTCTGCCCTTGCTGCTTTATCTGGGGAGTTGTGGCTTTCGTGGCTGACCTCTGTTTCCATGTTGCAGCTTGCATTTGTGTTCAGTTTGGTGGTATACGGCACCAGCTACCGCTCCATGAACTCCATGGCAAAGCCGTCTTTCACAGATGATGGCAGCCTTGCTGACGGGGGGATTGACCTGAATATGGAGCAGGGGATGGCAGAGTGAGTGTCCACACCTGCACGAGTCCAGGTGAGCAGGACCTGCTGCCTGAGCGTGCAAGGAGACCTGGGAGAGCACTGCAAGGATGAAGCCGGACCTCAGCTCCAGATCCATGTTGTCTCCCAGTGCATGTGTGGGAGGAGCTGGAAGCACTCTCTTTACTGCGCATTCTGCCTTTAACTATTTTTTCCAAGAATGCACCTAACTGTTCTCATTATCTGAATGCCTGACCTGGAGTGCACTAGTAGTGAGTCACCACGTGTATGTGTTAGCCTGGAACAGTCACTCTCCTTAGGGCATTTACTCAGCAGCCAGGTAGAAGACTGCAGTCAGTTCAATTGGAGCAGCTGAAGACCTTCTTCCAGTGAAAGAGCAGCACTGATCCTGTGTGTACTTCTGCACATGTAGTGAACATTTTTTTCTTTTTTTAGATCACTACTGCAGATAGTGTTTGACAGACCAGAAGGGCACACACTGTCAGTTACTTGATCTCAGCTAATTCAATTGCCTTCACACCAAAAACCTCCCTTGTCTTAACCGACTCATCTCACCTGCTTAGCTTTTTTTTCTTCTACACTTGTGTGTTATCCAGTTCTCTCTTCAGGCAGTGCAATGTGTTTGCCTATTTAGTCTTCTTGGAGGTGACATTGCTGTCTTTTTCTTGGTCAAGGAACACAGAACAATAATTCTTGCAAAGTGATGTTAAGTAAAATAAGGAGATAATAGTATTGAAGCAGTAGAAATATTTTCTAGATTTATGTATCTTCCAACAAGACCCAACCCAGTTACAGAAAACAGTCAAATAATTGTGCATGCTTCAAGATTTGTTCTCAGGCCTCCCTGCCCTCAGCCTCCATCTGTTGGTTCATTCTTTGTTATTTTTTTTTGTTAGCACATGTTCAGCGATGTATCCAGAGTACTTGGTTCCTTCCCTCAGATGTCCATGGAGACTGTAGGCTTTGGGATTTAGGACTTGACTGTCACAGTCTTTTGAAGAAACTCAGTGGGGCCATGTTCTCAGTAGATCCCTAGGCAGAACTGTAATCCAAACATGGCAGTGCAGGCGACACAAAGCAGGAGGCAGGCAGCCAGTTTGTGCTGGCTGGATTAGCAATGCGACTGTCTTAAGTGAGGAGGCAGTACACGAGAAGTGTTGCTGGTTTCTGTTGTGCTCTTCTTGGTAAACAGGTCTTTTGCTGCAGCTTCTTACCTGCCAGTCAAGGGGAGTTACATCGTCCTGCGGACGTTAAGGGCAGGCTGACTCGTGCAGCATAAATCCACTGCTGTGTCTGTACAGGACAAAGTCTCACCTGCTGTGGTTTTGTTGGAGTAGGAAATTTTCTATGTGCAGTTAAAGTGGCTCAAAATGCCCAGTGTAAGAGATCCAGTCACAGGGAGGATATGGCCAAGATGAGAGGAAATTATTTATTTCTAGTGTGGCATATGAGCTGTTTGTTTTTCACCATGTTTGTCCTGTAGTAACTTCTTTTTTCTGCTTGTCAGCATAGCATTTTTCTCCTGTCTTATACTTGCCATCTCTTTTGGCTCTCCTGATTTATTATAGAAGCATAAAGTATTTTGGGTACCTTTGGTTGTGAAAGACACGATATGGGACATTCGAGTAAGGAAAAGAAAGAAATTTCATGTCATCTTGGGTATCTTCCTAGTTCTAGGAGAAGCTGTTGGGACATATAAGGCACCAAAGCACACTGCGTGCCCCTGCTAACTGATCCATGGCCAAGGGAGATGGTGTCATCAGGGGAGATGATTGTCAGATTTCAGTGTAGGGATTCTGTGGACTTACTGCGAAAAGATGACAAGTGCAGTTGTAACACCTCTGCAGTCCTGGCTGTAGATGCAGAACTTCCCTGGAAGGTACTCGGGCCACCAAAGTATTTCTGTCTGAGCAATACACAGTAGGGGTGGCTTTTCTGGTAGATTAAAATTAACTGATGTTTGTCTGAGGTAAATAGCAGGGGCTGTGGAAAACATAATGCAGCACAGAGGTAGTGCTGTAAAAACACAAACTGCACAGTTGAAATTACCATCCCCTTCTTGCCCCACACTGTTATATCCAAATCTTCAGAGCCCTCAGCCCTGAGAGTGCAAGTCCTTCGTTATTTTAACTCCTTTGATCCTAGAATGGCAGGTGCACAAATGTTAACTGTTAATGAACATTGAGTGCTCCTCCCACTGAGTGTGTCCCTTTGTCACGTGAAGCACTCTATATTAGCACTTTGTAAATCGGGGAATTAAGCTAGAGGTTACTTTCCGAAAGCAGTGAATGTTTTCCTGTCTTTCACTTGACCGTGCTACAGTTAAAGCATGTTCTTTTGAAACTGTTTCTTGAACACTGCTGGTTTGAAGGTGTTTTCCTTACGATGTCTGTAACTGAAACGGATGCTGTACATTGCTCTAGGTTTGAGGAAGGCTGATCTTACGGTGTAGGGACTTGCTGGACTCTTTGAAGAGTTGGGTTCAGTGGGAACTCTGCCATGACCCTCTGTGTGACCTTGGGTAAAGTGCTAAATTTCTGAACCTCAGTATCACAGAGCTGTTGATGGTAAATTCTGCAGTGTCTGAGTGCTTGATGTGGTGATAATGTTCTACTCTAAATCAGTTGTTTCTGGTGCTGACTATCTAATCTCACGTTTTGCACTGTACTGCTCTGAATGAGGCAGGCTAACTCATTACCATTGCCTTTGCCTTTGTTTTCTTAACTCCATTCTTGGATGTGTCTTGAGTGTTTCTTACTCCAGCAGATAATGATTTAGTGGGAGTGTAGGAGTTGGCATTTTTCTAACCCATCCCATCATGGCACTGTGTGGCTTGTGTTGAAAAATAAATAGCTGTCTGTGTGTTCATTCTGACATGCTCTCCTGAGCATCAGGAGGGTGGTATTTGAGATGTGGGCAGCTTGTCCCTGTCCGTGGCTGCTCTCAGCACTGCCTCAGGTTGGCATGGAAAATCCTAGAGTCAGATGAGCAGGAGTAGGAGCTGTCTACTGTTGTAGCTCAGCGTGTGAATGATAGTGTGTTTGTCCTTACAGCACCCCAGCCATTTGGTGACAATAGGCACAGCTGAGTGTGTCTGTCTGCAGAAGAACTAGCTGTCAGCACGTGAAGTGGCACAGTGAAGATTCATGCTTTCCCCTAGTGCAGCCAGCCATGAGCATGTGAGCGACTATCCTTTATGCCACAATATTGTCCAAGTAAACAGGCAGGTGCCTGCTATTGATGCAGGCTGTTGGGAGGTTGGTCTTGTTGCTGATATTCCCCTCACATTCCTCAGACTTCTCAGTGTCCCTTTTGGGCGGGGGATCCTAGCTCCAGGCCCTAAAGAGGGCTGGACTTGTCAGATTTTTTTTGGTTATTGCTATACTTCCTTCTAGATTAACTCATGTAGCAAAATGGGCATAGTCTTAGGGACAGCTCCTTTGGTCGGGACCAGGCAGGGTTGTTCCCTGAAGTGGAGCAGGCGGCTTGTGTTGGCACAGCAGCAGGGGCTGGAACTAAAAGGTTTTGCTTTTCTTCCTTCAGGCACCTCAAGGATGTGATCCTGCTGACAGCTATTGTCCAGGTGCTGAGCTGCTTCTCACTCTACGTCTGGTACTTCTGGCTCTTGGTAAATCCTGCAATTTTCCTTGTTGCTCTAAGTTGTCCCTGTCTTTCCCTGTTTTCAGAACTGAGGACTGCTGATCCATTTCATTTCTTCATGTCCTATTTCAGGCCAAAGCTGGTTTCTGATAAATCGTTTAATCTCCTTATCAAATCTTGTTAAAAATGAAACCATAATACAAGAGAAAGGGAATTTCTGATCCCTCTGGTTAGACCTCACAGTAAACCATGCAAAAACTAGGCTGGTCTTGGCCTTTCTCTCTAGTCCTGTGGAAGGGCAACAGAAAACACATGGCAGATTAAGTGTGTAGAGCTGTTTTCCATGCCTTTTTGTGACAGTCTAATAAACAGACTGTATCTCTTCGTGTTTGGTCTCCATACTCATTCACCTGCATTGGCTGAGACTGGGAACTGCTGGACGCTCTGCCATTCAGTAGATCAAACTCTGCAGGCTTTGATACCATTAACATACCAGACACTTTTAACTCTTGAAACATTTGTCCAGCTAAAACAGCTTTTGCAAAAGGATTAAAAATCTCCAATCAATCAATTAAAAACTCCCACAGTTGCTTTGAGTATATCTCATGAACATGTATAAGGCAGTCTTGGGAGAATGGAAAGGCATCTCGTTTCAGTCCTTACTCACAAGTTCCTTTTGTGCTGGTCCTGGCAGAGGGCAGTCTTGACTGTGATGTTACCCCAGATGCCGCATGGATCATGTTCTTTCATTCAAAGAAATATTTTTCTTCTTGAGGGAGGGAGAGGCTGGATGTCTGGGAAGCTGGATCTTTCTGGGTAATTCAGAACTGATGCTGGGATTTCCATACATGAAGCTTAAGTGCTGTGCTTTGAGACGTGCAAGTTCATAAATTTTATGAAATCAGGCCGTTTATTTTGGGTGTCTGCCACTGCCTTTGATTTCAGTGCATCCTATGGTGCCCCTGTTCCAGCATGTAGACATCTGCCAGCTCCCTTGGCTTCCTCTATAGGACCAGCCCCCCCTGACCTTAGCACTACCCCTGCCAGAGCTGCATCCAAAGTGACCAAGTTTGCTGCCACGTGTTTTGCAGGCTCCGGGGCGCGCAGTGTATCTCCTGTGGGTGAACATCCTGGGGCCCTGGTTTACAGCAGACTCTTCGGCTGCCAGTCAGGAGCCAAATGAGAAGAAACAGCGCCGACAAGAACGCCGCCAGATGAAGCGCTTCTAGCCCTGGCTGAGGAGATGGATTAATGCTGTCTCTCATCTCCATGCTGTTACTTCATCAGGGATGCAACTGAAACCAATCAGAAACCATCGCAGTATCTATGTTGCCCTCTGTCATTGCTGCCATTTCACTGTAAAGGCTGCAAGAGACTTCCCTTGGTTGGTTCTTAGTGCCGGTCGAGGCCTTGCTCCTTGTGATGACAAGGGTGGGTTATGCTGGGATGTGTGTAAATACCTTTTTAAAGTAGTGCTGTATTGCATTCAGGGTTGGGGATTGCAATGTTGGAGGAAATACTATATTAAAGAGCAGTATAATTGACCTCGCTGGCAGTGTGTTCATACAGGGGGGCTTGCAGAGGGGAGCTGTTACACATACTAACATATCTCTGGAGGCCTGGACCAGATGAAAGTGAAATTCCCAAGAGAGCTGATCTTGTCTCTTCCCTAGCTCACTCTATGCCACAGTGTCCGTTCCCTGGAGAGGGGCTTCAGGTGCCCTGTGATATCTAGAGTGTGCGAAGCAGCTGGAGGGGCTGTGAACTGGACTCACAGCCAAACTTGGAGCTTTCGGCATTGAAACTGGGCTCTTTGGAGTCACAAATTGGCCTGCGTGACCTTTGGGGGAGCTCAATAGGATAAAAGGCTCCAGCTAAAAGAGCCCAAAACCAAATCTGCATTTTCTTTGAAAAAAACACATCTCCCAGGGATGGTGTAGCCAGGGTGCAGAGACTGTGGCAGAAATCAAATGCGTTAGAGACCAGGAACAGCTCAGGGGAGCTAGGCAGGGAAAAAGTTTTGAAACCAGCCTTGGTTGATGTGTTGGGTTGGGGCAGGCCTGGGGCACAGCCAGACGCAGAGGTAGGCTTGCTCAGAGGTAAGCTTCTGGAGGTATCCCAGAAGCTGAGGCATCCTGGCTTGCTACAGTGGTTCCAGGTTTTGAACTACACTCTGTGAATGTATCCAGTCCTTTCTGAATCCTTCCAGCCTCTGCAGCATCCTATGGCCATGAGAGCTATATTTAATGATGTGCTATGTGAAGTGATGCTGCTTACTGGCTGAATGTCTGAGCAACAGCTAATGGTCATGTACTCTCCTTGCAGGCTTAGGTGGTGACTTTGCTTCTGAGACATCTCAGGGTACCTGAGCTGAAACAAGCCTTTGTCCTGCAGCCACTTCCTCTTGCAGATGACTGACCATCTGCTTTTGCCTACTTTGATTTATTAATGTTAGCTCTGCTTAATACCTTGCTTTGCATGCTCCAGTGACGCCTTCCCACTCCTGACCCATAGGCTTGGAGACATGCAGCCTTGCCTAAGCAAGTGAGATGTGTGGTCACAGTGTTAATAGTGGTACCAGCCTGGCCTTCTGCATTCAGTGCCCTCCATAATCTATCAATCATCACCTACAGGTAGTTTCCATTACAGTTTTATTACATTTTTGTTTTCCTAACATCAAAGCCCAGTCACCACCTTGAGTCCTCCCGTGCCTCAGTGCCAGGCAGAGCAGCAATGGGAGGGTAGGAGGGGGCAGAGCAACAGTTACTTGGGGTGCTGAACGGTCTGCAGGGACAGGGCAAATGTCTGGGGGGGGGGGGGCAGGGTGGGTGGGAAGGGAGAGCAGAGATCTTTTTTTGGTGGGGTAAAGTCTTTCTCGCTGCTGAGGGAGGGCATGAGGGGAGTGGTGAGTGAGTGGGAAGCGCCTGAGCGGAGCTGAGCGGTGGCTACAGGCCAGCCCTTGCTCCCTGCCAGGGCTCCCAGGCACAGCCCAGGGCCACCAGCCTGTGTTTGCTGGCCCTGAATACAGCCAGAGCCTCTGCTGGGAACACCCCCGTGGCACCCTGAGGTCCCCTATACTCTCCCCAGTGTGACTGACCCTGCACAGCCCCCTGTGCTTACTCTGGGCCCAGTGTGACTCGCCTGCTCTGCCCTCGTCCCTCAGAACCATCTTGTACACAGCTGCTCCCGGAAAAACCCTGCGGAGCAGTACAGCTGCCCCGACGCGCACGCAGAGCTGGGGAGGCGGGGGGGGCATCAACAACAACCACACCGGCCTGCGTGACCGAGCTACCCTACAAAGCGGTACATGCATATGGGCCCCCTCCCCGGCCCTCCTGGGTGGAGGGGACGGAGGCCTAAGCTGTGCCCTTTCCTCCAGGCGAGGACTGGCTCAACAGCCCCAATAAATATCAAATAAATAGAGCCCAGGGCAGCCAGGCACTGGGAGAGCCGGGCTCAGGCACACGCGCAGTGGCCGAGAGGCGCCAGCCTCGGGAATCAAGCCCAGCGGGGTCCCCGGGCTGCGAGCCAGGCCCCGCTCAGTCAGGCAGCAGCTGCTCCAGCTCCTCCTCGTTCAGCCTGTTGGTGGTGACGATGTGGTCGAGCTGCTTCATGTACCGCTCCAGGTCCTGCATGAAATGGGGGATGCGGGTCTTCTCCAAGACCCCAAATTTCTTCAGGCGATTCACATCTTCATAGGAGACCTAGTGGGAAGCATGGAGATGTGTCAGGCACAACCCCCTCTGCCCCCCCACCCCCCACCCCCGGCCAAGCTGCCAAGGGGTGGGGTGGGGGGTGGGGGGGGGGTGTGGGGGGGTGAGAGCGAGAGCGAGATCCACTGCTCCCTCCAGCACATCCCCCTGCACTTCGCCTGCTCAGCCCGGTTACCCATCCTTGCCTGCCAGCTCTGTAGAAATGCTCCTTCTGGCTTCAGGAGGGGCATTGGGGATTTGCAGGGACAGGTTTGTGTTTTCCTTCACTCCTCATTTCAACCTTAACTCAACCATTCCTTGTTACGTAGAGAGCCGTAAGTGCACGTAAATGCAAAGAGCTTAATGTGTTCCAGCCAAAGTGACTGCTTAATCTCCATTTCAGAGGTGAAAAAAGCAAGACACAAAAATTGCAGCACCTATCAGAAAGGGGAGATGCAGGTGGCCCATTAGCATGACCTCGATGGCGGTCAAGGCTCAAGATGAATTTTTGAAGGAAAAAAAAAAAAAAAAATAGAGCCATGGAAAAAAAAATGTCCATCAAGGCAAAGATGCCTGCAGTGGATGTACTGGGCTGAGCCAGGACTCTGAGAAAACGTGTGAGCACAGGCTTTGGGAAAGCATACGCTGGGGCAGCAGGTGGGGAGCTACAGCTGAAATGAGGGAGACGAAGATGCCTGAGGCCTGAGTTCTGCAGGAAACTGAGCTGTGAAGGGGAGGCTCTCGCGTGGAGGGTAGAAAAGCTGCACGAGCCCAGCCTTGCCACCCAAGAAGAGCTGTGCACCAGTGGCTGAGCTGCCACCTCTGCGGTGGGCACATGTAGGCTGGCAAGCAGACAGATGGCCAGGACCGTGCGAGGAGGGAGGCTGCAGGACAGCCTCATGGCTGGAGGGCACAAAAACACCCTTGGGAGCTGGAGCCTGCTTGGGTGAGCACCAGGACACTAAAACACAGGCCGGAGAGCCTGGACTGCTTCTTTAGCCTAAGGTAGAGCTGCAATCGAACGAGTTTTTGCACAGCTATGGGAAGCCCGTGGTGTGGGTCATCTAGAAACCAGGCCACTCAGGAGCTGCTCCTGTTTCCCAGAATGGGTACCGTCACCTTAGAGGAACGGCAAAGCCAAAAGGGCTCTGTGAAGAGGCTGCAGAAATAACTGCCCCTGAGAAAGGGGAGGAAGTAACTCACAACACATGAGCAAGGGCCCAGCAAGCAAAACGGCAGCTCTGACCTGAATGCAGTCCTCCAGGAGCTCAACTCCAAACCGACAGAGGCTTCCAGAGCTGCCAACACCGCTGCTAACAGTGCTTTAACAATAATAATAAAAAAAAATGTTTCCTGCTTCCTCGGCCATTCCCTGAGTGCTGGAGGCCCAGAGGAGACCCGAGGTGAGGGCAGTCGACCCCTGGTTCTGGTGGAGAGGACAGCCAGGTCTGGCCAAGAAAGGTATAATAAACTCCTAGAGATGCTGAGGAAAGTTCCCAGAGACCTAGAGGGACATGTCTCAGTCTCTGAGCTTATTATTTCAGCTGTGGGATGTTGGGCTCTTCTCCAGGTTATGTTTTTGGGAGCTAAGTTTTTGGCTAATGGGCAGCAAGACCTCCCACAATCCACTGTGTGTCCCTGCTGATGCGGCACATGAGTCTGCATGTGGGAAAAGCCACGTTTGGCCTCCCACCAACGACAAGCCCAGCCACCCAGAACGGCTCACAGCCCAGCCTGGCCTCCTGGGCCAGGAAACATCCCCTCTCCCACTGTGGTGCCAGACCCGGCTCTAGCAGTCACCCCGGCCCGTTACCTTTCCAAGCGCAGCCAGTAATGGAAAGTCGATGGTCTGACGATATCGTAAGATCCGGAGAATCCCATCCAGGTACACCTGATCCTTACTGAAACAACCTGGGAGAGAGGAGGGTAAAGGGGAGTGTGACTGGGAGCCAAGTGCCCCACTGTCTGCAAACAATGTGCATACCCTTCCTTCATATAAACTTTTGCAAATCACCAGTAACTCAACCGAGGATGCTGAACCAGAGTGAAACAAGTGTGCCAGGGCCCACGCTTTGTTGGGTACCACCACCAGTGCTTGCCAGGGCATTCGGCATGGAAAACAGGCAGGAAAAAGAAATGATGAGACTCCTTTGGGGAACTGAGCTGAAGAGGAGTACGTGGGATTGCCAGGGAACTAAGCAAGCTGAAGAGGTCGGTAGCAGGATATCCACCATGGGCAAACACAAAGAAAAAGTCCAACAGAGGAAGGAGTCGGAGCTCAGCTTGGACCAAGTGATATCTGAAGCAGAGGATTAACCCATCTCTGCTCTCTGGGGTATGGAGATTTCCCCAGGACCAGAGTTATGCTCCTGAGTATGATGGGACTGGCAGGAAGGAAAAGGCCCAAAGGACAAGCAAACTCAGCCCTGTGGCTCAGTGCCGGGGAAAAGTGCGAGCAGCTATGTGCAGTGAGTCTCAAGTCCACAAAAGGCCTTGGGTGACAGGCAGTGTCCTGCCACAAGGACAGTTTTAGCACTTTTACCATTCCTTCTAACAATTTTTTTTAATATTAAACCACCGAAAAAATAGAAACACTCCCCCAAAATGCTTATCTCATCTCATCTCTCCTTTGGCTGCTACCTCCCTGCGAGTTTCTGTAAGTCACTCTACTCAAACGCGTGAGACTGGAAACACCTTGTGTGGGCTCCTCAGCGCTGCCCTGTCTGGCCATGCATGAAATGGAGGAGCCAGGGAGTGGTGATGCTACTGGACCATACATAAAATTTTAAGAGATTGCTGCCATAAAGATATCACTTATGAGATGTAAATCCATACAAAAGCAGAGCTGTGGATGAGGTAGTGTGGGGGATGTCCGGGGCGGAGCAGTGCTGCTGCTTTGTGGGCTGCCTCGGTGGTGTGCCTCCATTTGAAATCCCCTCTCAGATCAACGCTTTCCCTCCACCATTACCTGGCTGAGATGTGTCTGTCTGGCCTCGCTTCGCCCGCACGCAATACTCCCACCGGACCCCGGCATCCTGGACGTACTGCTCCAGGTCCTGGAAGAGGGCGGAGAAGGAGAGGCGGCTGGCCTGGTGGATGGTGTAGTAAAGCAGGGCTGCTCGCCACAGGAAGGGCTGCTTGCGGAAGAGGACGCTGTGCAGGCTTGCCAGCCCCTCCTCGGTGGGGTTGGCGGGCTTCAGGCTGTACTGCTTGCGGCCCTCAGAGCTGTGCCAGGGCTGGCGGGTGTTGTTCACCCCCCGGATGTAGTGGGTGCCTGGGCAGCAAAAGAGTGAGAGCTGTCAGACAGCCGTGTGGCCCACCTCCCTTGGGGCCCTGCATGGGCACCCATGGGTGCCCCATCCCTGCTCTGCTGCTGTAGCAGCTCGGCTCTCTCCTGCAGCAGGGCTGCTGGGGGAAGGAGGCGTCTCCACTGGGGCAGACCTGGCACCCACCAGGCTCATCACGGGGATGGGGCAGCCCTGTGCTGCTGGGGCTGCACAGCGGGCAGCGTGCTGGTGCGGGCACATGCATGCTCATCATGCCAGATGCGCACCCGACTTTCTGCCTTGCTTTCACAGAGGGATCCCAGGGCCCAGCTGGCCTCAGCCCCCCCCCCTCAGAAGTTGCCTGCGGTGTCATGGCCTGGGAGGATGCCTCCGAGGCTCCTTGCCACAAGACATCATGGGTATGAACAGTTTGCAGGGGCTCAAAAGGAGAGTGGACAAATGCATGGGAGGGAGTTCCATGGGATCACTAAATACACAGATATCACATCAAGCTCAGGAAGCCCTCGAGCAGAAAACAGCTGGGGTCTGATAGATGATTTAGGGAAGTAACATCTCTGCTTGCCTTGTGCTCCCTGCTGCTGGGGAGATCTTCACACACACCCTGCTGCTGTGCAGCCCCTCACTCTGCCTGGCTGTGGCCCCCACAGCCCTGAGCCTGGCCAGACTCTGCTCCGGGCCCTCCCCAGCAGCAGGGCTGCACACGAGGCCTTAGGCCATTACCCGGGTAGCTGACAGAAGATGCTCACAGCATCCCTCCTGCGCCTCCGTGGCCCCTTCTCTGCGCCCCAAGCCCCAGGGTGCCGGGCAGCACATCCATTACTGCAGCCGGGCCCCATCGCCACCCCAGCCCCAGCCCCACTGACCTATCTCGTGGCGCAGCATGCCTTCCAGCCAGTACTGCCGGGCTCCGGACAGGTTGATCGCCAGGGTTGGCCGGCTGTCCTCCACCATCATCACAGCCTGGGACAGGAGGTCGTCGGTGAGCTGCACCACCACCTGCAGAAGAGGGAGAAGGAGGCGAGCAGTGTCAGGACTCTGGCTGGGAGGAGATGCTGGGCAGGGCCGTTCTAAGCAGTGACCGAGATTGTTGCAGACAATCAGAAAAGCCCGTTACCACCATGGACAGCACTGTGTTACACAGCTAAGGAGCTGCTGTGTTATCTCTAGCTCACACTACAGCTCCCTAAAGCACTGTGTGAGGAATATACGGCTCATTAATGTGAAACGAGGTAAGTGCAGGGGGCAGCTAGCCCAAGCCTCAGTCTCTGATGATCCTTTCAGCGGGACCAAGCATTCCCTCCCTGCCATCCTCCTTTTTTTTTGGCTAAGCAAACAGGCTGAGCAGTCCTCCTCGACATGCATTCAAGGGCCATTAGAAAATGGTTTGGGCTAATCTTCAAAAGGTTGGTATACCTAAAGAAACCATGCTTACAGTGTCCCCATTCCAAAAGGAAGCACCCCAAAAACACAGACACCAGGAGACCGCCTCAGGATTAGATGAGAAAACATTCGCCCCAACAGATGTTGGTAATTTTCCTGTACCCTGGGAGAGCCACAGGAGCTGCTATTGGCACCTTTGACATCAGCTGTGGTTGGGGCATGACTGCTGCAAGGGAAAGTCTCATCACAGGAGAATGAGAAGGGAAAAGGGCTGTGCAAACAGAAGACGGGAGTCATGACACTTCTTCCAGTCTCCTTCAAGGCTAGCTGCACGTCTGCATGCTGGCAGAGAAAGGAAGCACAGCCAAAGGTAGCCATGAGTCCTGAGCAGGCACTGCAGGGACGCCGGCTGCTCGGGACGCACATTCCAGTTACTGCCTTCCTAAGGAGATGCTTCTAGTGGTGCCCGGCAAGCACAGACACCAGGCAGGAGAGAGCAAATCCCCATCGCAGGGCCACCCAGCCATGGTCCCTGATATCAGACTGGGTCCTGGCACTCCTCCTGGACAGCCCAGCACCAGGATCCCTGTGGCTATAGGAAGCTCCCAGCTCACTGCCGGACCTGACCACCACAGCTCCAACGGCTGTAGGAGGGACAGGCTGAGAACTGGGGAGGTGTTTCGAGAAATCTTATCACTGTTTTGTTGTTATATAGAGGAAAGTGATCCTCCTGCCTTGCTTTGTGCATTCCCATCCCCTTCAGCCCCGATCACCCTGCCTCCCTGCTGCAGTGAGTAAGGGGACCTCCCCTTTCCCAAAGCTCCAGGTCCCTCAAACCCTGCCACAAGTCACCCTCAGGCAGCTCTCCAAGGGGATTGGGTGTGAATTGGCCTCATCTTCCAGGCTGTTTCTGGGAAGTGACAGCCTGCAGGATCGAGGGCTACAATGCAACTTTCTGTCTTTCTATCAGGTTGCATCGCCAAATGAGGCAGCCCACTCTGCCACTGCCTCCTTTCCCCTCACTGGGGATCACAGCAGTAATCCCACATCCAGGCGGGCACACAGCCACCTTCCTTTCCACATGGCTCTGCAGGATTTTGCAGCTGCGCACAGTGGGAAGCCTGGGAAGCACCCCACAAACACAGCGGACCCAGCCTGCAAAGCCGCTTGAGC
Source organism: Dromaius novaehollandiae (assembly GCF_036370855.1). Classification (NCBI taxonomy): domain Eukaryota; kingdom Metazoa; phylum Chordata; class Aves; order Casuariiformes; family Dromaiidae; genus Dromaius; species Dromaius novaehollandiae. Next base: position 766,101 of record NC_088110.1, read on the forward strand.
AGCTGCAGTGGGCTGTCTGCAGCAAGCAGTCACAGCTACAATGCTGTTTTTCCTTGAGCACTGGTGCCAGTGTCCGTGTTCTTCAATGCAGAACTGGTGCCTGAATTCCTGACAGTCCCCGGTCCCCAGGCCTTTGATGTTTGACCCACAGCTTTTATAGGGAGCACTGGACATGGCACACTGACAGCTTGTGGATCTCCACTATCAGGACACCAGTTACCACATGATGCTCAGCTGGCAAAATAGGCTTTTTTCTATGACAGCTTTGGAAGTGCTTGTCTATCCCTTGGCAGCAAAATCATACTCAGTTTGGATGGTCTATCCCAGTGCTAAGACACCATCGGCACAGCCCTCAGGGCTAACTCCAACTGTGTGCATCTTACCTTCATCTCCCCAGTGGCAGCCATAGAGACTATTCCCACCCTGGCTACTCAGGGCATTTTGCTTTTTGTGAAAATCTGTCCAAGATGAAGCAAGTTAGAAGCCCCCAAATCTCTCTGTTCCCACTCCTGCTAGCCTGGGACAGTTGTAAAACTCTACCTTCAGGGGTGACTGGATCTGAAAGGTTTCTACCTTCTCAGCCCTAAACTGCTCAGTCCCACTGGAGCAGTACTGCAAATTTGGTCACTAAAATGACCCAGCTAAAAAACAAGAGCAGGCTTCTGGAGGACCATTCTTAAGTTGGTTTGATGATGCGAGTTACAGCACAGCCTTGCAAAAAGCTGGGCTGGTCCCTCTAAATACATGGCAAACCACAGTTTCGGGGTGGAACAAGCACTGAGACTTGCACTGCTTTTCCACTGAAAACATTGCGAAATTGCCCCTAAATTCTGCAGAAATACTGCCTTTGTGAGCCATGCCGTCGGCACTCTGCTCTTGCGTGCAAAGGCATTGCACACATTGCCTCTTTGTGGAGACACTGAGCACGTGGCCGAGACAAACCAGGACTTTGCTTGTAACTAATCCACAGCACTGTGGAGCCCGAACATGGGGGTCCTCTCTCCTTTAATTCCTGCGTTCCTTCTGCCAGTGGAAAGCAGTCTGACCCAGCAGGCAGGCTGGTAGAAAGAAGGAAAGAGTTCAAGGGTAGAGGATTTGAGGAAGAGGAGTCATACAAAGAGATCAGGGAATAAACCCACAGAAGAAGCTGGGAGGGAACCTACACAAAAAACAAGGTGGTCAGGCCAAGATAGCATCACGCTGCACACAGAAGACAGCAGATTACATTTGCACAAACATTCCCTAGCATTCCCTATTGCAACATTCCCACTTTTCTAGTGAAGTTTATCCAGGGTGATGCTATATCAAACAAAGTAAAAAAGAGCACCACTTCTCCAGCTACTCCATTTTATCCACCCCTTTTCTGAAGGTCTGCACACAATCCTGCCTTCTCCTGCATAGCTCTGTGTCAGGGAATTTCTTGTTTCTCATGTTGCTTTAACTGTTTTCTTTGTTATGGGACCAAACTGTGAAGTCCTCAGCAAATATCCCACAAAGGAACCAAGCTTCTGGCTCCATTTTCAAGTCTCCAATCTCTCCTCCATGCTTTCCCCTTTAAGGCTTCAAGACAACAGCAATAAGGACTTATCCATGCCAACACATACCAGCAGCAAGAGCTGAGACGTGCCAGCCACGTGCATTGTAGCCAGCCTTTCTACCTGCGCATTTGCTGGCTGTGATTCACAGCGGGGATATGCAATTTGTTCTCAGGACTAGTTAACCTCTTTATACAGAAAGAAACAGCTATTTGGGGAAATCTGGTCATTGTGCACCATGCAGCCAAAATAGCTACTTAAATTAACATGAGCTCCTGCAACCCTCATCCAGAGAGATGCTAGCATGAACTCCACGGCTCCCTGGCCAGGGCATCTCAAACCAAACCCTGTTCAACTGCGCATACAGGAGTTTATTACAACAATAACATTCTTCCAAAGCACAGTGAGCAGGCTGCTTGAAGGGGAAAAAAAAAAAAGAAAAAAAAAACCCAGACAAGTGTGCTGTCAACAAACAGTAATTTATTGACAATCCAACTTCAAATCTGCAGTGACCTGACAGACACAGCAATGCATGAGGAAAGGGAAGTCAAACAGATCTGACAAGCCAGAGCAACAGCAAAGTGCCTGTGTCCCATACCACATCCCCTCAGTTTTCACATACAAGTTTTGGCAGCAGCAGCAATGCTTGGGACATTTGGACATTTAGCATTTTCATCTTGATATCCATGAGTGGAAGGATTTTAACTCCACAGACATTCATTTTGTGGCTGACATTTTAAAGCTGAAAAGTAGAAATCTGACAACACTGCGCTCCTGAGCAAGAGTTGCTTTTCAGTATCCCCAGGGTGGTGGTGGTGAATCCATCAAGAGCCAAACAACTTGTAAACAGACACCACAGCATCTACACCGTACTCTGCAGCAAAACAGGACCATGTTTCACACCTATGGGAACTCTCACTCCTGCAGAAAAGGCAAAATCCATTCCAAGCCTGCGTGTACACTGAATGAGGGTCAGCTCCAGGGGATCCTATTAGGCACATCCTGAATGAGTCAGGACTTTGCTGCAGCAGTGCCTCCAACGGCCTCAGAGAGGACATGCTCTGTGGGTAACGGGCATTCTGGCTAACTTCTCATGTTTTGTTGTCAAACTGCTAGCATAACACAAATTGATGTGCACATTCATACTACCACACTACAATTCTTATTCGTTTTGAAAAAAGGAGCAGACACAGAATTGGTTTGTTTTAACCCAGGTTTATTATTGTATGTAACTGTTCACTAAAGCCAGAAGTGCAACATAACAGAGCAGAACCTACTACTGGGCAAATCAGCAGCATAAAAAGACTACGCTGCAATTGTTTAACTTTACCAGAGTGAAAGACAGTCCCTCTAACTCAAATAGAGAAAAGACTTGACAATTTACTTACAACTTGTGTGCATCCTTGAGCTTTATTTCTGTCCCATTAAGCAATTAAAAATAAATAAATGTTGCACTTTCCCTGCCCTCTCCCACATCCAACCAGCGCACACAGATCACATCTCAGCACTACACTTAGGCACAAGTCCTGACATGGGACCCTGGTGAGCTGGGTCCTGCAGAAGTTAGGACACATGGCTGAAGACAGCTTCCCCCCACAATACACCTTCTCCATCCCTCACTACTGACACTTAACTAGCTGTAAAACACCTCAAGTGAGAGGTTGCAGCTTCCACATTTCTGTAAGCAGCCTGGATCAGCACAAGCCAGCATAAGCAGTGAGAGAGGCAAAGCCTTTTGCTTCTGCTCCTCCACCCCATCTTTATGAACATTTATGCAGCAGTGCAACCAAACTGAGCTGGGAACTGATCCAAACTAGAACTGCTTTATTCTCTAGGTGAGTTTTCAGCAAGATCACCACCTGCCCACATGAGCTCCCATGCTAGCATGGGCTCTTGTGGGGAAGAGGGAAGGGTACATTTCACAAAGACTTTTGGCAGCTAGCTTCTGCTTACAGCCCTATCTGGAGATACAACAGGCAGGAAGTGTCACAGATTCATCAGAATTGGAAATTAAGGAGGCACATTTGAACTGAACACAAATTTTTTCTTTCAAAGGCTTACCTTTGCAGTCTTTCACTTTATTTTAACCTTTCTAATCTCTTATGTCAGTTCTATACAACAGGAGTACAATCTTGTCATTTTACATTGCAATCCCAAATATAACTAGCTGAGGTTGAAATCCTGGGAGAGGAAGGGGAGGCAGAGGATAGAGTTAAAACAAACAAACACACCCACACAGATAAGGAATACATTTCACTGTTACAGCACTTTTCTTGCTCCCCTGAGGACGCTGCCGTTTAGTGCCAGTGTCCGTGTTCTTCAATGCAGAACTGGTGCCTGAACTCCTGACAGTCCCTGGTCCCTAGGCCTTTGATGTCTGACCTACAGCTTTTATAAGGAGCACTGGACATGAGGCACTCTAACAGCTTGTTGATCTCCACTGTCAGGATACCAGTTACCACATGATGTTCAGCTGGCCAGGAGTGGACATCTTGCTCTCTTGTCACTCTTAATTGCCCTATATGAAAAGACAAGGAAGGTTGGAATTTAGGATACTACATCCTGGACAGATACAGGAAAACTTCTTTCCTAGAATAAATACTCTCATTCTTAGACATACTTTCCCCCAGCCTATATATATGTAAAAAGCACTCTGCTACTACTCTGCTTTCTTCACTTTCCAATGGCACATCCTTGACCATGTTATGCTGAATTCTTCAAGGTGTGATTCACAAGTGACATGAATTCAGACATTTCCAAGGTCTCCTCTAAGCTCTGTCCCAATGCAAAATGCTGCATTGGGATCATCCCAGCTCGTGACTTCTGGGAGGCTGGTGCTCCTGTGGTATCCCCTGAACAGCTCAAGTTTCCCTCATGCATCTTCAAAAACTAATCCCAAGAATGACACTCTTCTACAAGCACCTGCACAAGTGCCAGAGCTATTACATAATCCCAGCAGTTTAACTATTGTGATAGAGTTACACACAAATTCTCCACGCAGATAGTCCCAGACATTTTGATGCCACCCAGCTCTCCTTTCTGCATTAGCTCCTTAATGCAGCACTGAAGGAAACAATCCGGGCTTTGTCATAAACTGAAAATCTGTCCATCACCTGTCTACTTCCTTTTCCTCTGCAGTATGGGGAATGCTATGTCTTCTAACCTACACTGCACCTTCACTGCTGTTACCCATGCTAGCTGATCCTTTCATTCTGTTCAGGCACTGCCAGATACCGGCTAATCTGCCAGATGGTACTGCTGGCTTGCAAGATTGGCTGCCAAGGAAGCAGGAATGCTAGCTGGAAGCTACTCAAAAATCACTGTCAGCACATTTTGGCATGCAGGTAGTATAAGGGAGATGCATGCTATGCTGAAGAACACAACTGTTCTTTCATTCACAAGGCAGGTAGCTCCTTACTCAGTAGGAGCGTTTGCTGGAAATTCACATTTTTTTTACCCCCCCTCACGACTTTGGTTTCTTCCTCTCATATCTCACCCAATGGCAAAAAGTATATCTCACAGTCCAACTGTAGCTTAGATCTCTCCAAAAAGCACAGGTTTCTAAAACTGTATTCATTTGGATGCAGCTTTAATAGCGAGAAGAATTAGTTCTAGATGACAGGATTATGCACACTAGAGTTTGTGAAGCTACTGCTTTCAAGCTGACACCTTCTCCTGGCCCAGCTACATCAGCCGAGGAGGTAACTGCTCCCTGTTATAGGGTACTGCACTCGCTAGATGGTGGGGGAAAATCCCCCCATGTATGCCAGGCAACATAAAACCACTGCAGGTATATTACTAGGGCTTAGTTTGCCTAAAGCAAGTTAGAGAGGCTTCCCACAAACTGTTCTGCTAGCAAGGCTGTAGGACAGTTCAGTCTTTGACAACTGAGCCACATCTACTACTTCATATCTTAGACTTCCTCCTGCAGATACCTTTGCCTGAACTCTGGTGTCTGCATTATAACAGATTATCGGGACAGAAGATCCTTCCTCTTGAGACACCCACAAAGGTAGAGACATACTCCTCTTCTCATTATCAGTAAGGAACATTTGCAGTAGAGTACTCTGACTTTAGAAGATGGATAGTTGCCCCTGGCCTTTCTCCTCCCCCACCCCCCCTTCCCCTCTCCTCCTTAATTTATGCTACAGCACAAGTCAATCATCACCAGGTTTGGCATTCCCATCAGTTCAATATATGAGGGCCCTGGGGAAATTGCTTCATGTGTAAGCACAAAGTAGCCATCATGCCCAGATGGCACAGGACTCCAGTGTTAAAAGCTGCTGCACCAACGATGGTGCACAGAAGGCGACAGTCCAATGTGACATAGTATGAGCCTTGGCTAAAAAAAGCACCGAAGGAATACAGCCAAACAGCGATGGTGTCAGAGACTGAGGCGAGCATCTTCTGTCTATCTTTGGTATCATGCCTAATAAACAGGAAGCAGACTGAACCGTTCCAAGCCAATTGCTTTCCTTCCTTCTTTATATCAGACTGCCATTTATAGGGTAAATAAAGGGAAGCAGAGCAAACAGCTGGAAAATAAGAGGCAGCTAAGAATGTGATGTTCAACTGAAAACAGGTCTTGCTGTCAAACAGCAAAAGCACCTTTTAGGCATGCCAGCAAGAGCTAAAATGAAGGATGAAGCATTCCTTGGAACACTGCTTGGAGAAAGATCCGAGAACACTGCTTGGAGAAAGATCCGAGAACACAGAAGAATGCTGTTTGCAAGGACATGCTGGGACACTGCTCAAGGCTGAACACAGAAGGAAGGGGGCAGTTTAAGTGGTAACTGCTCTATTTTTTCAGGAATCAAGGAAAACCTCAAGCAAGAACATCTCAAAGTCTTTAGAGGAAGAATTCAAGTCACAGGGAACACTATTTTTCTCTCTCATGGTGAAGAAAAGATAAGAACAACACAGAGATGGCAATACTGAACTCAGTCATATGAAATGGAAATTATTTCTTCTGGTACAAGACCTAGATGAAATCAAATGAAGTGATTAGGAAGGAGGTTCACAACAAAAAGGCATAAGTAAACTATGGAACTTGCTGCAAGAGGTCTACAAGTGTTCAAAATTAGTTAGACACGTTAACAGAAGAAAAATTTATCAAGGCTTTCTGCACACAAACACCACTAAGGATTCAGGAAGGATATGGACTGCAGTGGCTGAAGGCTGGGAGAGTATGTCAGGGAGAAATTACTACCCACTTTCCCTGTTCCTTTTTTCCCTGAGGATCAACTATTGCTACAGATGGACAGACACTGGGACAGACAGAGACAGACAGGACTGAATAGTACCACTACTGTGTTTTATGATTTTTACTGGGGCTGCAAAGCATTACTGCCTTCCCCCCACCCAAGTAAAGCCTGAGTTAAGGCAGAATAAAAAGGAAAAGTTATTCTTATAGATGGTGAAAAGATAAAAAGAATAAAGCAGAAAGAGTCCCATGTTTCTGTTCTCCTCTAAATGCCACATGCTCTCCATGTTCCCATTCTCCTCTACATGCCAGGCAACATGAAGGGAAAAGGGATGAAGGTCTCCAGAGAAGCAGGAGGAAGAAAGAAAACAGAGTTGGGCAAAGGTACAAAAAGGACAAGGGAAAGAAACAGACCCATTTGAGGACTGGGAAACAGGACTAATTGTCAGTCAGAGAGAATGAGAACCCCTGAAACCACAGGTAGAGCTGCATTACCCAGTCCACATGTGAGAGCTGGCAACATTGTCTCTGCACACAAGGTGGCTGGGGCATTCCACAATTAGAAGAGGACAGGCAAAATCCACAGTGTAACTATTTTTCCTTTCCTTTTTAGAAAAGCCTAGTAACTTCTTAGAGGCATTTAAAAAAATCTTTTTGAAAAGAATTGTGTGAAATTCTGTCCAGGAATCAGAAGGGAATCTGAAAAGCTTCACAGAAGACTGTAGTCTGCGTATTCTTATTACACTGCCCATAGCATTTTGCTGGATTCAGCAAACAGAGTGCTGAAACCTGAGGCTTTCACCAGATTCATTCAAGGTCAGCCCAATTCCAACTGCCACCACTTTAGAGTGCACTTGGCTCAGCCTCTAGCATCTTAGATACATTATTCTGTTTCAAGTTTGGCCTATGGGGAGGATTTATGTTTCTGTATTGCAGAATCAGAGGGAAAAGAAAATACATTTTCTAAGACTGCCAACTGCTGTCTGAGTAATCAAGTTAGCTCTGCACAGTAATTGCATCATACAGCACATATGCTTGATGGGCAGTATCAGTTGCCTTATTCAAGAATCATAGGACTCTATATTTTTGCCCTGCCCCAGATGCACAGAGGCACTGAACAGGTACTGTTAGAATAGGGAGTTATAGCTTCAGCCAAAGTTATGTCTTATTTCTGGAGCAGCAACTCCAGCTCTCCAGATTTGTGATTTCTCTCATTCCCAAGGGGATTCACAGCTAAGGCCTGAATTCAAGGCATGACATCAGATCATCCAGCCCATCATTTTGATCCATGAAGCTGTTTGCTCAGTTTCTGAAAGTAACGACAAGGAAAGAGCTTGTCCCCAGAAACTGAGCGAAGAAGTGGAGAGTGCTTGTGGCTAGCCACAGTACTGGGGCAAAAGCTTCTACCTTTTCCCGACTTCAGCAACACTGACAGCAGTAGGCCCATCTAGTAAGTACCTTGCACGCCAAGAAACTCCTGGCACTTGGAAGCTCTTGTGCACAGGGGCAAGGCCAACACTGCTGATAGGATCTGCAGAGTTCTAGCTAGCACCGTGTAGACTAATGACATGTCATAACTCCACGGATTACTATACAATACTTACCAATAGAGGCAGGAATTTCTTTGCTGCAAACTGGGAGCAGCTGGGAGATCCATGGATATTGTAAGCAGGCATCTGAGCTCTGGCAACATCACCTCAGTCCTGAGCCAGAACAGAACCAGAACAGGTTCAGTATCTACAGCTTGAACCACACCACATAAACTTTTGAATACTCAAAGTTAATTATAGTGCAAATACTTACCCATGAGCATGCTCCCTGGGGTGCTGGAAACTGGTATCCTGCCTTCACAGATCAGCACCATCCCTCCACATCTCAAGTGCCAGGGATGAATGTAGGGGGATAAAGGGGAGTAATCTGCCTTTGCACTGACCTGGCAAACGATGCCACTGTCTCTGCAGGCAGTTCAGGCATTGGAGCAAGGTTTGGCTCCTATTCTACCAACACCCAAGTACCGTCTTTTTTGTAGCTACTGCCTGATAATTTTGCAAAAACTAGATGCTACACAAGTACTTGTGCTGGGACTTTACTTGGGTCAGATGGCTCTATTTTACCACCCCCAAATGTGTTAGTTGTTTGGCAGTTATCTTCAAGGAGAAGCAGCATAAATTTCAACTTAGATAGCACTTCTTACTGTCACGGTGATTGTCACTGAACACAGTTTCAAGGTATAGAATCCCACCGCGACAGATGGAAAGGGAGCCAGGCCGGGCAGAGAAAGCAGCAGCAGCAGCGTCCGTGCACCCCAAGTTCCCTTACAAATACTTCAGCTGCACTAGTGACAAGCTTTTGACCACATTTTCTTCAGCTGTAGGCTACAGCCAACAGCCTGCGCTGCATCCCCAGCTCACTAAGCTTATGCCTAATAAGCAATACTGTGCAGATTCTGGAGTACTCCCAGGACCTAAGTTGTCTCTGCAACACAACTCAAACAGCCCTGGGAACTGTTCTAAGCTATAGCAGCCTTCCCAGGCCTTCCTACAGACCCACAACACAGGGCAGCCCCAGCGGCATGCAGCACAGCATGGCCCCTGCGTTCCTTCCAAGTTTGATGGGAAAGTCACTGCAGGGCTGTAAGACCTGTGCCAGGAAAATCCATACTGATCCCTTGCGAGTTACAGTGCATTTAACATCCTGCCACAGTGACACTTAGAGCCAGCAAAGGTGACAAGGCACAAAAACCACACGGTGTTTCCAGTTGGTCCCACAGCTAACGCAATCCCAAACAAACAGGTAACCTGTAGTGGCCCCACGTGCTAGAGCTTCTTTTTTAAGAAACACCTCATGATCAATATGAAACATGGAAGCAGCAACAGAAAAGCAAACAGCATGACAGAACAGACAGGGAAGCTGGGTACGGCAGATAGAAGTTACAGATACAGGCAAATGGGAGAGAAGGTAGATAGATGTCTCTATAAAAACTGCCCTGATTCTAGACAGGGCATTATATCATAAATAATGCAGAAATGGCAGAATATACAGCAAGTTTCTATCCCGTACTGGGATCAGAGTTTGACGATATTCCTATATTATGGACACTTCCCTGTTCCCTTCCCCAGGGAACTTCCAACAAAACTTGTAATGGGTGGTAATCCACAAACCAATATTCAAATGGTTTTAAAAGCATTTATCAATTGTTATGAAAAAACAGAGACATATCTTGCGCTTATATGTGTAAACATAATAATTAAACACTTAGTTCTCTTGAACAAAGGGGAAACTCCACAGGGCTGGAAGAGAGCTAGTTGTACACTAATATGTAAGAAAACATGATCCTGGGAAATACAAATCAACTTGTTTTAAATCCCTGGAAAAGAGCAGAATAGCTGAATTGTTTAATAAAACTAAAGGACAGAACAACTAGTAAGCATATGTTCACAGATTAAGACTTGTGAAGAAAAAGTAAGTTTTTTCTTTTGTAAAAGTACATAGCTGGCTGCTAAGTAATCGCTGGGAGGCAATGAACCTTCTGTAGATTTTAAATACATAACCTCTTCATTTGTTTTTTAAAAGAGGGCAACTATCAATCTAGCACATACAAAATAGGACTGACTAACTGTCAGACTGGATATTGGGACTGGTTCTGGGTACTAAAAGGCAGCTAAATAAAAGACCTACAGAAATCCTTTCAGCTGAAAATGCTGAGGAGGACCAAGGTACTAAATTCACATTCTAGGCATAGGTCTGCAGAGGAATTACAGCAAACCATGGAAAGCTAGAACCGCGATTTCACCAAAACCCGGCAGTTCCTCTTCTGCCCATGAATTACTTCTGGGAACTGCTCGCTCTCACTTTTGTGGGCATGAAAAGTTCTGGGTAATGCCAAGTGCCAAGAATCTTAACTTCAGGGAAGTGCTTGTGAATTAACCTATTTGGGGAGGGGGTGAAAAATCAGAGGTAGGGAAACAGTCTGACCAAGAGGCAATGATGAAGAAGCCCTCTTTGCCACCTAGCACTTCTATCCATTAACTATATGTTGTAGGGTGCTACAGCCAACAGCAAAAGGCTACCCTACAAGAAGAAGCAAAAGGAGGTCCAGAAGTTTTTCTAATCATTTGGATTTGGGACAGAGGAAGTGTTTTGCACACATCCTATAGGCAGAAAGAAAAAAAAAAAGCCTCCTCAATGAAGCTGTGGCACATCCCTCATCCCTGCACACATCCAGCTGCCAGGAAATGTCCTGCAAACACAGGTAATATAAACACACTAGCAAACCTTCACGCTCCTCACCCTGCTTTATAACCAGTGATCTCTATTGTGTTTAAGCACAACAGGTTTCCAAGCAAACTATGACAACGGCATCAGTGGTAAAAGAGCAGGCAGAGATCAGAGTCAGATGAATATACAAGGGTACATTTTGTTTTTCGTCTTTTCATTGTGACTTAGATATGGGAGAGAAAGGGCCAGTGCTACCGACAGAGCAGGAACCAGAAGGGAAATGACCAGAAAAGTAGAACAATGTCTTTTTGCAGAGTATTTAAACCCTCAAGATTTCTAGCTTAGTTCCTTGTAATTACACTGTTACATTTGGCTAAGCACAGAAAGCAAGCTGTAGAAAATTTCTTCTGCCTCCCTAGACCTAGACTTGCCACCTGACAGGCACCATCAGAAAGCAGCTCAGCGCATGCAGCAAGGCCACCACCAGAAACTCCTCCCGCATCAGCACAGCAGCAAGCCACAGTACTCATCACCTCTGCTGGGCTAAGGTATGTCAGCACCTTGATTTGGGCTTTTTGGGGCACAGATAAACTGTATTAGCTAGAGAGGATAAGAGGTGCTGAACTTTCCACCCTCCTTCCCACACAGCTGAGTTACTACTGCCTCATAGCTAGAGTAACATCATAACTGAGTATTTTCCAGTATTAAAACCTGAGCTTGGGGTTTCAAAGTACGATAACTCGGTATGTCCCAAAGAACAGCAGGAAATCTCTCCTCCATCTTTGCGTTTGAACATGTGAATGAACCCAGCTGTCAGAGATTTCTGCCATACCACTGCTAACAAAAATAGCTTATTCTTTCCAATAGTAATTGATGCCTCATGTACATAGCAAAGTACTCCCCACCCCATATGCATGGCCACGTGGACAAGTAGCAGCTCCTGTCTCACTCAAACATAAAGGGAGATATGGCTGGACTGAAAAATCAGGGGAGGCTGCTGGAGAAATAGCACTGACTTCCTGACTCTGAGGCAAGGAATGCAACCAGCCCGGAGCCATGCCAGAGAGGAACAGAAGGCCCAGTTCAGAGTAGGAAAAACAAACAAACAAAAACAAAAAAACCCCAATACCTTGGCCCTGAGCTTGTATCAGGCAATTGCCAGGCCCAAAGAATCCTGTAGCTGTATCACATTTCTCCAAGCCAAATCAAGGTTCTTACATAGTGGTGGCCTCTAAGAGCTAGGACAAACTGGGAACCACAAATGGCCTGAAGAAGTTACCTAGAACCAGTATAGTATTTCCAGTAGCAACAGAACAATACAGAGAAGGACAGTTAAAACATTTCTTCTCCATGCAATGTCTTTACAAACAAAAATGCCATCAGATTTGTTTATAGCACCCTGAACTGCAAACTCCGGTCTCAGGTAGCTTTTATTCCTGCCCTGAAACCTGAGTTTCTCAAGTCTCTCTTCCTCACTGAGTATTTTTCTTTTTTGCACCCAAAATACTTCTTAATCCAACTCTTTACTATCAGGATTAACATTGCTGAGCTAAAACAATGGTTGAAGTAAATATTTTCTAAATTTATTTTAGAAATAAAGATTTTGTAAATAAAACAAAGAATGATTATTACCTCTCCCACACAGCCTTCCTTCTGCATGTACTTTCGGATAACAGACCAGATTTGGCATTTGCTCAGCAGTCTTCCTCCAGTGGCAACTTCAAAACTTTCATAGGTACCATATTTCTCCAGGACAGCATGAATTATCCTAATTGCCTGTCACATATACAAATAAAATATCAGTCAAAACACCTTCTCCATTCTCAAGTACCTCTTCCACAGCACCACAAGTCCCATGCGTAATGAAACCCAATTAAGAGAATCCCCTATAAAGAATTCAAAAGCCTGTAGTGTCAAGTGCTTGTGCAGTGAGATAAGTTTTTATGATCTACAAAAAGATTAAGACTGAGCCAGCCAGAACATCACCATGGCAGATGGATACCCAGGACAGATAAACACTTAACCAACAGGACCAACAGTAAATTCTTTCTGCATTTTATTGTTTCACTTATCCTTACAAGTGTCTATTGCAAAAACTGGGCAAAGCAGAACTGAAACAGCAGTATCATGGCACGCTGCCTCTAGATGTTAAAACCATGATTTATTTTAATCTTTTCTGCTTTCAATTCATCATTCAAACTTTAGTGTTTGCAAAAGGAGATCTATTTTATCAGCATACTTATTAGTCCAAAACTCTCTTATTGCAACACTGGAGTTCTTTCAGGAACTCGCATTACCGAAGACATTTGACAGGGGCACATCTTTTGGCACAAGATGCCCTCTGGCCTGGTATAAAAGGCAGCAAGTACAAAAATGGGATGGACACATGACTGATCTTGGAGTTACGGAAAGATCTTTATTCCTCTCAGCTAGATAAAGCTGACAGGATCAGGAAAAAAAAACAGATCACAGGTGAGCTGTGGAGATTCAAAAGTATTAAACAGGAGTTAAAATGACTGTGGTAGCTCAGACTGTTTTTTCTTCACAGGCTAGTGTCTGCTTTAGTGAATCTCTGTAGAAACTGCACTTTTAAGAAAGCACTTCAAGTGTTAACACATGAAAGAGTCAGGACTACACCTGCAATCTTCCACTCTCGTAAGAGACAAGCAGGTCCTGTAGTACAGCTTAGCTGTAAAGGGAAATATTAGTTACGCAACGTTGTTTCCTCTACTTCAGACAGGGTCTCAACATGACCAGCCTACCAAAGCCCCGCAATATTTTAATAAAAACAGTGTGTGCTGTTTTATTAGCATTAACATTTATATAGCATCTTTACAATATGAGCATTTATTAGCACATTTTCTTCCCAAGAAGTGAGTTTGCATCCTAGTCATTTTCAAGCAACAGCTTTCTCTAGCCTATTAATATATATCCCTATCTGATTGACTACCACCACACTTCTGTACATATTCTGGAGTTTTTCAGCAGCTCCCAGAGCACTATGTATATAAAGCTGTCTGAACTGTCACTGACAAGATGCCTGCTTACCCTCTGCTAATGAGCCTTTCAGCCCAGGACAATATGCTTCTCCTGAAGTGTGTTTTACCCCTCTTGCTGAGTTAATCCCTTTGCTCTTTGTCCTCCTCTCCTCATCTAGCTTCAGCTGTTTTCCAAGTTCAGTCCTAAAGGGAACTCTGCTTACTGCAGGAGGGATGTTCAACACAGGTATGTCACAGCCTGGAAAAGATCATGGTGTTAAGAGTACAGTGATCATCACACAAGAAACAGCTTTAGCAAAGCTCTACAGCTAGAAACTGAACTCAGCCATATGGACCTGAGAAAAAGCACAGAGCGAGCTGAGCCAGAAACCAGACCAATAAATACCCTGCTACAAAAAGAGACAAATGTTCTGGGAGAAGAGTCAGAAATGACACAGGAGCCTGGCTGCAACAGCACAGTCCCGTACAGCTTGGCTGACTGTATTAATAAGCCAGACCCCTTGCAGATATATTCTCCACTCAACAGAATGTGAGTGGGTGTGGGGGGGATGTGGCAGCACACAGGAAGACATGCTGCTTCAGCAAGGAATTAAACACACAAGACAATATAATTATCAACAAACTGGCATTCACGCCATTGCCCACTCCAGTGGCAGTGGTTTCATTAAAACTCATTCCAATTATAAATAGGACCTCTTTTATTAGATTAGTACTACATCATAAACTTAACTTCCACTGAACCTCATACCACATACAAACTAGAAAACAATTTCACAGAGTGCGTGTGAGCTTACATCTTGCATCAGACCTAGGACCTGTGTTGTCCGAGGCCCCTTCTCATGAGCATCAATATCAGAGGATCAGAGAAAGATGAAAGAAAGTCTCCTGAAATGCAGGTTGCTCTTCCTCCACCCTGATCAACAGTAAAGCAACCAGTTAGAGCCCTGCATAAGAGGTTCTATCTCCTCCTTTCTGCTTAAAGACATCCAGGATTATGATATGAATGCTTACTGCCCACACAAACATCCAAACCATCTAAACATTATCTCTAGTGGCCCCAGAGAAACCCTGTAAGAGGGACACCATGTGTGTTGTGACCATCTTTCTGTACCACAACAGATGTTCCTGATTTTCCTTCTCTGAACAGTCCTCTGTACACTGCTGATATTAATTCTCAAGTAACTTATTCTGTCTTTTCAGAAATTTTTTATGCTCTACTTCTGTAATTGCATTCCCTTCCTCTGATCTCTCCGGAATATTGCCATCTCCACCTGAGATGGGGAATCACAGCTTGCTACACTGCAGCCCAGACCCAGGGAGCACTGACACTCCACACCTTGTGCACCCTCCCAGAAGCTCATTCGCTCCTAACCAGCCCTCTTCAACTTGGGGAGGTTTCTTTAAAGTTTGTCCCCTTTCAGGAGCTAAAAAATTAAGGCCATTTTTGCAAGTGCTTTCTGTTGCTCAGCCTCTTTCCTAAGCCATGAGAAGGGCACTCAGCCCTACTCGTGAAACAGCACTCATGAGAGCCATAAGGAACCTCCTGCTGACTTTGATCAAAAAGGACCATTTCTTCCTGCCATCTTTGGCTTAGTCACCATGAAACATTGTTTCTCATACCATAAGGCCTGCAGCACTGAGTTGAGAGAAACTCAGTACAGATGGTCCGCAGAAGTAAGTTCACAAAAAGACATGTTTCTTCCTGACTTTTAGAACAAGCCACAAAGAACGAAATTTCTGCAACAGAAATAGCTGCTTCTTCTAAGAAGCTGATGAATGTCACATCAGCCCTTCCTGCCCAGGTAGTGCCCTCTTTGGGTCTACAGAGCAAGAGCTTATCATCAACTCAGTCCACAAACACGCACGATTACATATACAAAGTGATAACAATTACTCAAGTTACAGGTCAAGCTCCATGTTGATGCTGTTCTCGCTCCTGTGTGACAGACTGGGGACTGGGACGCTGCCACACAGGCCAGGTGATCTGTAGTGTAATGAGCCTTAATGTGGCTAGAAGGATTCTTCTTATTTATTCAAAGTAGTTTAAATTTCTATTAAAAAAAAAAGCATATGCAGAATAGCTGGTTCAGCAGAAGAACTGAAGTAGTCACTAAGTGCAAAATACGAAAGATAAGAGCAGGGAGCTGATTTTCATTTGTGTACTCTTGCCCAAAGTTGTTAGATAATTTAGGGTTTTTTGCTAAGCTAAGTTCTATGGCTAACTCAGGTTTTAAAATAAAAGCAGCTTACAGATAATGATTGTGGTTCCCAAGGAAAAAAAAAAAAAAGTCTCCCAAAATACAATAGATTGGAAGTAGATTACTACAGTGTTTGAGCAAAGAAACATTGACACTAATACCGTCAGGTCCTCTATTCATCTACTGCTTAAGTAAGCACTCACCTATATGTGAAGCCTCTCCATCTTCAGAATATTTTCCGATTCTTTTCCACTTACATAAGTTAAATACTTCTCAACAATTCCTGGCCATAACTGGTATGGTACATACTATGTTTTTCTCCAGAAGGCAGAAAAGCCTCTGTTCTACCAAGATACATCACACACTCGCTGGAGAACTTGTAAAGACTGGTAGAAACATTCAATACTTATCTCTCTTTGCTTACAGAAAGACACAAAATAATCTGGATAATAATTCAGGCAGAGATAAAGAAAGCAAGAGATGACATAACCGCAACATACCAAAATGAAAAGAAAGGCTGTTTTTTTTTTATGTGAGTGTTCAGAAACTGAAAAGTAGATCAGTGAACAAGTTGTTCTTTAAAATACTACACTTAAGCTCCCAGATAAGAGCTGTGACGAAATACCTCTGCAAATCTGAAGTTATTTATGATCATTTTTCATCATCTTTCTTTGAAGCAACTCAAATTGGTCACTTTTGCAGAAAGTATCTCTTGTCAATGCAGGAAGCCCAACCTTATGAGAGAACTGGTTTTAAGGCACTGCAGGGCTCCAAGCTCACAAACATGGGCTATTAACAAAGACATGAGCATCTGAGAGTCTCCCACACTGCAGACAGCCTGTTCTTATACCAGCATATGCCATCCCAAGCTACCTCAAAAAGACTCTCTAAAGGCTCCATATAATAATTAGTTATGCACGCAGTGCATCCAGTTTTGCTCTCTGCACTACTTAACTGAATAGAATTAAACTTTATTTCAGTTATATGGACACAACAAGTTTAAAGACCTCACAGCACGGCCTGTTGGTAGTTGCTTCTTGGAGCAAGCCTCAGCTGTCAGTCTTCAGTTCCCTTCCCTGCTTCAGTCTGACAGCACCTGGGAAAAAGCTAAGGCTTGCTTTATGTGCAGCGCATCAAAAAAAACGCACTCCCTTTTTGCTTCCTTCCCACTTCCTCTTGTTCAAATGACTGGGTGCTGTTTGTTCACTGCCCACCACACATAATTACTATCTGTGGCAGAGAGCAAGCCAGGAATATTTTAGTAGCATACGAGCTACTGAAGCAGTTAAGCAAAAAAACACAGATTGCCTTAATGGCAGTCTACAGCCAGCTGCTATCATAAGCAACCAAAAATTGCTGATAGTTATATGTTAAGGTTGCTGCCACACAAGACAACCTTTTGCTCTTCTGGAAAACAAACTAGATTTAACCCACCAAGAGACATAGGGTTAAGGATTGCTTCACACCAGCTCTAGCTCCTTGCTCACTGCTTCTACAGTAACAAATACAAAAACAACGAAAACCCCTAATAGCAAAAAATCCCCAACAGACCATCGGTTCCTAACTGCAACTGTGCATTTGTAAACAAGAGGCAGTTTGATGCATGTAGCCAGATCCAGCATGAGTGTGAGTCACTACCCCCACATCAATTATGGAATTTGTACTATTACTGCAGGTAGAGTACATAATTAAAGATCATCTCTTCCCAAAGAGTTCAGAACTAACAGGGCAAATGTGTGAAAGGCAAAAAGCAAGAGATGTCAAGCAGCGCAAGATTACACAAGCAGTCCAGCAGCAGAAGCCAGGAAGAAAAGCAGGACAAAGTTCTACCTCTGTGAAAGATTTCACACAAACTACACAAACCATTTCCTCATCAGCTAGACCTCAAAACGCTCCGGCTGTGAGGGATTCTGGAAGCAGCTGCTGCTGCGTATCAGGAAGCAGAGATCCACAGAGTTAGTGCTGTTCTTACAAGTGGAGCCAAAGCAAAAGCATTGTCTCAAATCAGGACACTAATACCTTTGCACATAGTTTTCTTCCCACACTGTTTTCTTCACAGAGCTGGGGAAGAGCACGTAAGTCAGGATTCCTAGATTTCTTCTCCAAGGCTGGTGGTGTTTCAACTCAAACCATGTAGGCGAGACAGGAGGCAGCATCTCTTCAGCATGGTGAACGCTTACAGTGATGATTGCTTACGCCACCAGAACAACGTATCTTGTAAGCTATTACCTCAGCGGGAAATGAAAGTGCCAGACGTTCTGACAACTCTCTAGAGCAACACATACTCCCTTGCGAGTGAGGTATCAAACTCATACAGACTACGGGACAAGTCTTTGAGTACCAGGCACGTAAGCTGTAGCTAGTGATCCATTACATCCATTACCCACAGCAATACGTAGTTACATACTGGCACAGCCAAGCATGCATCTCAAAGGAAAGCATCGGGTCGTCGCCAAGTGTTACACATCCTCCATGGCACGCAGCCCCCCAGGTCCCAAAGGCCCAGGGCGGCTTTCCCTGCAACGCAGGGGACGGGTGCCAGCTCCCAGGCGCAGGCCGCAGCCCCGAGGCCGGTGTTGGCGGTGGTTACCCTGCCCGGCAGCGGCCAGGCCGGCGCAGCCCCAGGGCCCCGCCGTGCCGTACCCGGGCCCTCACCCAGAGCAGCGCACCGCGACGCGCTGGCTCCCCGCCGCTGCACGGCCTGAACCGCCCGCGAGCTCCGCGGCGCAACCGCCGCGGGCCGCTCCCGCCTGCAGCGGCCGCCCGCGCCGAGCGGCGGAGGCGAGAGGCGCTCGCGGCCCTCGGCTCGGCGGCCGCCGCGTGCTGGAGGCCGGGCAACGGCGCGGGCATCGCCGGGCGCCGCCTCTCCCGCCGCGGCACCTCTTTAGGCGGCACGCCGCCTCCCGCCCCGCCCCGCCGCGAGGAGAGCACGGCCCCGGCCCCGCACGCCACGCCCGCGGCCCACACCGGCCTCCCCCGGGCCCCACCTGGGCGACGAAGCGGTCGGAGGCGGCGCGGTACTTGTCCAGCACGGCGTCGGGCACCGGCTCGGCGTACTCGAACTGCGGGTCGTAGGCGAAGCGCGCTCGGAAAAACCGCTCCCGCTCGGCCTCCACGTTGCGGGGCCGCAGCGCCACGAGCAGGCAGGGGCTCCGCCGGGCGCCGCCGCCCTCCTCGGCCCGCGGCCGGGCGATGTGGGGCAGCGAGGCGGCGGCGCGCATTCTCCCGCGGGCCCCGCCCCCCCCGCTCACGGCGCACGTGCTCTCGCTCCGCCGCATCCCGGCGCCGGTCTCTGACAGCCGCCGGGCCGCGGCCCCCCGCGTGCACCGCTGCGCGCCGCCCGACCCCGGCCGCGGCGGGGGGGACGGGCAGGGGAAGAGCCGTGAGCCATCGCGCTCCGGGAGGCGCGAGGCCGCGCTCTGTCCGCGCGGGCTGGCGCCCAGCACGTCCCGGCCCTGCTCGCACGCCGGCGCCCCCGGGTCCAGCACCATCGCCTCCAGCGCGGCGGCGGCGGCACGTGGGCTGCACGGGCCGCGCCGGGCCGGAGCGAGCCGCCCCCTCCGCCGCGCGCTCCCGCCCCGAGCAGGCGCCGCTCCCAGCCAATCGGCGCCGCAGCTGGTGCCACAGAGCCAGTGGGAGCAGCGAGTGGCCGGCAAGCCCCGCCCTCCCCGCGGGCCAGGCGCGTGCGCACCCCCCCCGGCGGCCGCTCGTCCCCTCGGTGTGGGCGGGCCGATCGCCCCCGCGCCCACCCGGCAGCGGCCCAGCCGCTCGGCCTTGCCGCGGCTCCTTCGGCCGGCGCTTCTCGCCGGCAGCTCTCCCTCGAGGTGGGCGGTGGCTGCGGGGCACCCGCACTGTGCCGCGGAGCTGGGGCCGGGCCGCCCGGCGGCGGGGGCTCCCTAGAAAATGGCCGCCTGCCGCCCCTGCCTCCTCGGGTTTATGGCCTCTAGCCCCCGCCGCCCAGCGCTGCCCTACGCCCGGCTGCAGCCCCGCCTGCGTGGGGCTCCCCATCCCCTCCGCTGCTACCCACCTCCTGTGGGCCTAGCAGGGTGGGCAGGAGGGCAGTGCGGCCCCCCGGCCGGGCAGGCAGCCTTCCTGGCAGCAGTCACAGACTGGGCTGTTAAGCTCAGCTCTAGGCTGGGGCTCACAGATGGTCCCAGGTTTGCAGGGCTCTGCAGGGGTCAGAGACACCCTGACTCGCAGGGCTTGTTTGCTGAGGCAGAGAGGGCCTGGCGTGGCCAGCTACAGAGCAGACCCACCGTGGGCCAGAGCGGGGCCCACCATGGCCAGGAGCCCACTGAAGACTCCTGCTTCTGAATGTGCTTCAAGTGCTTTTTCTGTAAAACCTCCAGCCAGGGCTCCAATTGTCTCTCATGCCCCTTTTTGCTATCTCACCAGTATGAACGTGCCACACAGCTGAAGCGGATGATCACATGAGCTGAACAGAGAAGCCTGTATGTCTCTGACATGTATGTTTCTGGGCCTGATTGCTGGGTCCTGTGTAATAAAGGCCCTCTTTTTCCTTAGGGGAACCAGAACACAGGCTGGCAGATCAGACTGAGGAAACTAATTTGCCCAGTAACTAAATTCTTCTGTATGACTTGGTGAGATTTTGGCATGCGGGCATGCCTGTGATTTTATCATGGAGTCCTACTGAACATGTTGCTTTTCTGGAAGCCCCAGCTCTTGGAGTCCTGCGAGGAAATGAGAATCTTTGTTTTCAGTTACAAACAAATTGGTTTGTTAACCAATTGTGCTTGTGGAGGCAAGCTGGGAAATGTGACACAAAGAAGGCTCAAGAATTAGAAGCAAAGACTGTTTATTATTTCATAAATCTGATTTTAAGCCAGTCTGGCACTGGGAACCCCGCTCATTGCCTGCATGCTGGAGGCTGGCAGAGGTACTTTTGCAACATATACCTGTCATGCTACCCTGTGCCCATTGCTGTGACTGCCCTGGTACCAAGTCAGAGCCCACACTCGTTACGTGACTGCTCACAGATTCTGGCGAGGTCCTGTCCCAACTGAACAGAGGCACCACTGGCCCCACAGCCTCTAATGTGTCTAAACATAGCTTGCTAGCGATGAGGGGTTGCGCATACACCGTAATCCGCAAGTGTGATATTAATGAGCTGGCAGCGCAGTTAATTATCCATCTGCTAGTGGGAAGTGACAAGCCTCTGAAGTATAATTAATCACCATTCCCAGAACAAAAAACAATCAGTGTGGAAGCGGGTGCTGGCCTGTCCCCCTGAGCTGTTGGTCTTGCTCCTTTTCACAGACACTCAGCTCTGAGTCCTTTGCTCCCCTGCATGGCAGTGCTTGGGGGCTACTGGCATGGAGGGAAGCTGGCCTCCCTTTCTTTCAGTTCTTTCTGGGCTCCTTAAGGACTTTGTGTCCAGGTGGGATCTTCTTCCCCCTGCCTGGCTCTGGATTGGATCTCCTCCACTTGGGCTCTCCCTGCTCCTCGGTGCCAGCCCCGACCTGCGAGCTCCCCAGCAGTATGTCATTGATGTAACTCAGCGTTAGGTTGCTAAAGACCATATTGAGGTGGTCAATGCCTCGCAGCTCCTGAACATGTACTTTCTGCTTCTGTTGGTTGCGCCACCGCTTGCACAACTCAGAACTGCGTGTGCTGACAGTGTCATCTCCATCCCCATAAATCATGTCCACGGGGTCCTCATAAGGGAAATGCTCATCATATATGTAAGTTTCCACAGTGGGATAGCCTGTACCATAGAGGCAATAGGTGTCCACGCCAGGAGGAGGTAAGCCCTTCAACAAGTCCTTCATGTCCTCCCACATGTACCAGCCATCCTCCAAGTTGACGTCAGTGAAGAAGCGTTGGTAGTCCCGGTAGGTGTAATTGTAGGAGGGTGTGGAGATGAAAATGTGGTTCTCAGGCCAGGCCAGGCTTGTTGGGAACATCCAGGGGCTGGTGGTGGTCATGCGTTGCTCTTCACGCAGCTTGATGTTGGACATGAGCGGTATGCCCTGGTTATCACCTACAGGACGTGCAGGGACTCATCATAAACAGCAGCATAACATACTGTAGTGAATGGTGCCCGTTGGGTTACCTAAGGGGTCATACTGGGACCAGCCTGTCCATCACTGACTAACAGCTGTTTCCTGGCTGGGCTATGGCAATTGATCCACCTCAGATCTGCCCCGTGATGCCAGCAGAAAGGAGAAAAAAGACACCAAAGTAAGGGCAAGGGGCCTTTGCTTACAGCGCTGAGCAGGACAGCCCCCTGTAGCCCCCTGCCCTGCCCATAGCAAGGGAAATGCTCTAGCATTTCTGCATATCTCCAAGGTGTCGGAGGGAGCACGCAGGCTCTGCGGCACATGCCCAGTGAGTCAGACACATCTAGGATGCAGAGGGTCATTGTACACATGATGCCTACAGTACTCAGCATTTGCTCAAGAAGTCTGGCACCTCTTGGCCACCCTGGACTCACAGTGTGCATCTAATTTGGTAGGGTTGTAGGCAAACTTTCAAATTCTTCTCATGTCTATAAAATATCTAGCTGGAGGAGGAGGCTGAGTCTAGACAATCCTGGACGTATAATGGCCCTGACCAAATCATCCACAGATCTTCCCTGCAACT
Organism: Dromaius novaehollandiae; assembly: GCF_036370855.1. Lineage (NCBI taxonomy): Eukaryota > Metazoa > Chordata > Aves > Casuariiformes > Dromaiidae > Dromaius > Dromaius novaehollandiae. The sequence goes on from NC_088110.1 coordinate 788,857, forward strand.
CCTACATCTCCACACCTGTCTGCAGGAATGTGGATGACCTGAGGCCAAGGTGCTGATAACAGATGGCCAGCCTGCATGTTTTCTGCAAGCCAAGGTATGTTTGGTATTCCTGGAGTTCTGAGACCATGCAAAAATCTTAGATTACCTTACAAAATGTTTCTGGCCCTTGTGCCAAAAGAAAAGAATATCAGAAGGTGACTGAGAGCGATGCAAGGGGCCAGACGTTAAAAGGCAAAATCTCCCTCTCTTGAAAGTTTTCAAGCACATGATTTTAAATCAATTGTTTTGGAGGCCTATCTTGAGACTTCTAGGTATCTGGGCTATCACATCAGGCAAATGACTGTGGCTTTCTGAACTGAGAAAAGACTAAAGAGGAATTGGGTGAATGGAGTTTTAAGTGTGAAGACAGAAGAGCCTATGGGGGATGGACTAAGATATGGGGAGATCCTAGCAACCAGTGCAGGAGAGTGTGAGTGTCCCTTAGGTGGCCTCTGCTGCAAAAGGGCTGTATGAGGTTGAAGAAAAGGTCTGGCTAGCTCACTGCCCCACACTGACAGAAGCAGAGCAAATGTCTGGGGAAGGCAGCGAGAAACGGTGAGCCAGCCCCAGGATCTTACCCTGGCCAGAGAATTTGTGGCTGAGGCACTTTCTTGCCTAGGATGGGTGTTCCTGATTTCAAGATGTACCCCTACCCCAGAAGACATTCCTGGGCTGTCTGCCTCTGATCATGGTCCAGGGTGAGCTGCAGGCTATGGTGCCACAGGAACAGTGTGCAGTGAGAGCTGGTGCAGAGGAAGGAGGGAGGTCAAACTACAGCTGGCTCCTTTTAACAGTCATTTTCCTGCAGCCACCATTTCTATATCAGCTTAGCCAGAGACACACAAACCCATCGAACACAATCATGGAGCCCAAATAAAGCTCCAGGGAAAGCCCTGTGGTCACCTTCTGGCTCCCAGGGCTGTGGCAGGAATCTCAATGGTGCTTTCTTTGCCGCTGGCTTTCCAGGGTGCAAAAGGATGCACCAGGACGCACATGCTTGACTCTAAAGCCCATGCTAGCACCAGAGCATTAGTTCTCCCTCCACAGACCCCTTAGCAGTACTGTCCCCTAGCTCTTCCACCACAGAGTCCTGCCCCTGCTCCACTGACCTTGATCCAGCCACCCTTCCATTTCTGCAGGACAGAAAGAAAACAGCTCATTGTACACAGGAAATCACTCACCAGATGCCAGGACACGCAAGGGCTTGACGGACCCTCCCCAGGGAGCACCCAGAGAGATGAAACCCCCGATGTACTGATCTTTCCAGGCTTGCGTCTGCTGCATCAGGAAGTAGAGGATATGCAGGTTGCCCATGCTATGTGCAATGAGGAAGACACGTTGCTGGTATGCATCATGCATTTCCTCTATCAGCGCCTTCAGGTTCTGGAAGTATTCGGGTTGCTCATCTGTGGGCAAGAGGGGCACCAGCTCTTGGCCAGTTCACTCATGGCCATAGGGCTCCAGGACTGACCCTCCGAGCCCAAACTAGAGGGAAGGATGGGCACAGATGCCACGAGAAGTGTCACCATGCATATTCACATGAAAGCATCACTAATGGCCTAATGGTCTAGGCCACAGGTAGCTATCGTTGTCTAGGGACTCTCTTCCATGCTGTATCACCCCACTACTCTCCATGAGCATGTTGGCCTGAGCCCAGACCCAGGCATCATGCTCACAGGGGGGCCCTTCTGCTTCCCTCCATACATGTGTGACCTGACCCAACACTACACTTACGGGGCCCGACTCTCCAGTCATAGGGGGCTGCCCGAACTGTCTGGTCCCTCACGTAGCCGTTGTTCACCAGGTTCTGCACCAGTGTGTGCAGGTAACCTAAAGACAGAGAACAAATGGGAATTAGGTCTGTGGTCTTCCCCTGTTATCGTTTTCCCACCCTGATCCTGGTCGCAGCAAGAATTGCCTCTGGTAGGCACCATAGCTTGATCATTCCATCTGGAGATAGCAACTCCATGAGTCCTAGAGGGGCTGTGCCCTGAGTCAATGATGGCGTGGGTGCCTGCAGGCAGTGGGAGGACTTGGGGCAGGAAGGAATTGTGCCCCTGGGGTCACTCTCCCTCATTTGCAGGTGGACTGGGCTCTGGCCAGCTCTGCAGAACCAGGCCGCGATGAACCCTGTAGGCACAGGGACCCCTGCTCCACTGCAGGACTAAGAGCACAGAGTGCATTGTAGCCCGGGGCACCCTGTGCCCCTCCACAAAGCTGGCTCTCTCACCTGCCAGTTTGCTCTGATCCAGGTATTCCACAGAATAGGTCTTGCCAAAGCCAGGCACACGGATGTGCACCCCAGGGGCATTGGATATTTTTCGAGAGGTTCGGTTATACACCACCCTGCAGGGAAAGGACATAAAGTAGCAGCAAGGACAACTCCACAGGGGATGGAAAGAGATCACTGGGTGGCAGCTGGGACCCGGGTGGCTGCTTCCACAGTCTTGTGTGGAAATAGGAGGGCATGAACACGGATTGCAGATGTCAGCTGAGTCAGTGTCCCATGTTTTCACTTTGGGCTCTCTGTACGGGGGTCTTTATAAGAGATTGAATCTGGGTGAATCTCTGGGTGAAGAGATTGAATTCAGGGTGCAGCTCAGCAGACCTAGGCTGAGATGAGCCCATACTACAGTGGTGTTGGTATGTGGGGACCTGGATGGACCCACAATGCATGAGACAAGATGGCTGAGGACCGAATGTGATCTGTGCTCTGCGGTGCTGGCCATGGCTTCCCAGGGCAGAGAGCACATGGCTCAGGTAGATGATGTCCTCACCAGGACATTCCGCAGCAGGGATGTCTCCAAGGCACTGGCTCGGCCTGCTAGCACATCTCCCTGCTCCTGCAGCACTGCCCAGCAAGGATCCCAGGTACCTGAACAGCACTTTTTTGGCTGGATGCCACAGATGCCTCCCCTTGACAGAGCTGGGGGCTGTGCTGCTTGTCCGCAACATGGGGAGGGTGTCTTGAGGTGTGCTGTGCTCTGGACACCCCTGGTCCCCTCTGCAACGCTTGGCAAGGGTAGTGCAGACAGACACGCAGCAAATTTTTCTGTGCAGCTGGCGGGAAGGGGTGCCACAGGAAGGGCTCCTGGGGGAGCTGCCTATCCCAGAGCTGGGGGCTCTTCTCCTCCTTGGGTCAGCATCATGGCACAAGGAAAATCCTGCCTGTCCTGGGGAAATGCATGAGTTTCCTCTGACCAGCTCTGACCAGCCTCTACCATGTTACATTTCCATCATTCAGACCCTCTCTCTCAATGATTAGGCACTCCTAGAGCCTCTTTGTCTCACCCCAGGCTGGTATCCCTGCTCGAGCACATGAATTGTGATCTATGAGTACCAACCACCTGGGGGTCAGGACAGGAAGCTCTGATGGAGTGAGCTGTGGCGCCTCTCTCACCCTGCTGTCCTAGACAGGATGGCAGCATCTCTAGCATGTGCTGAGGATAGTCTGGATGGCACAAGCGCATGGCAGGGAAATGGGAAGGGGGCATTCGGAAAATGTTTGTCCAAGAGAGTTGGAGCCAGGGAGCTGTGTTAACATAACACACACAGGGTGTTTAGCCAGGCAGATGCTCCAGTGGTTTTCTGTGTGTGCTGGGTCAGGGCCAAGTGGGGAGGAGAGGAGAGGGAGATCCCTGGTAGGTCATTTCCCTGGGGAGCTCCCCGGGTGGAGGTGAGTGGTACCTGGTGTTATCGATCCAACAGTCTACTCCCACTGGCAGGAATGTGTTGAGGTTGAGCCAGATGGTGAAATAGTCCTCAGTTTTGCGGTAGCACATCCAGTTCACCACATCTGGCTTGTCCAGCTTTGCTTCCAGCTGGTTCCCAAGGCACCCAGGCACTGGAGGCACCAGAGAGGGAGACAGAGGTAATTAGACCTGATCTCGCTAGCTCTCCGTGGCTGCCTTGGCCAGGCAGTGGTCAGGGCACCCAGCACTTCCCACAGTCCCGCTAGCCAGGGCTCCCTTGAGGAGCTTGCTGTTTGATGCAGTTGGAGAAGCATCCATGGAGAACAGCCTGCACAACCCCTTGTCCTTCCAATGCATAGTTTGTGTGAGGGCTGCTCAGAGCTGAGATGTAGGGTGAGCATGGAAGTAGCAGCAGCATGCTAAAAACACATTCTCAGGGACCCACTTAACTGCTTTTTCCCACGGCTTCTCCTGCACATGCCGCAGACCGGGTCACCAGTGTATGACACCAAGAACAGGCACCCTCACTGAATGACTCAACATCAGCCCAAAGGTGCAAGTCCCTGCCAGCACGTAACATCCTGGAGTATTTCCCCCTGCCTGAATGGGTTTCCATGCTCCTCTCCTCCCTGCAGCCTGAGGGAAGAAGTCAGCGCTGCTTGGACTCAGTTGTACTACATCCCCCGACGGTGGTTGCACCACACCAGCTGTCACCCCAGGCATTTTGCACTGTGGTAGCAGACCAGCTTGGGGCTGCATAGCGAGGCCCCAGGGAAGTGCCCGAGGTGAAAGTTGTCCCAGTGCTGACGCCCAAGGCCCACATACTGTTTTCCTGAACTTTAAACCTTCTACACAGGCTGAACAAGGTCTCCCTAAAATGATTCAGCTCTGAGCAGGACTGTACCCTGTGAGAATTCAGTGCAAATACCTCTTACAGTAAACACAAAGCTGTTTTAAACAAGTTCATGGCCTGCCACATGTGACCCAAGCTCCCTCAACAGATGTAGCAACAGGACACCCTGTCCACCTCCATGAACTCCAGTTCAGTTTCTCGGCAGGGATGGGGGCCTGGGAAGCCATGCCGCACTGAAATATGTCTCTGCCCTGCCACAGCCCGTGCTGGGGGGACATGCTGTGGAGGTTGTTTCCAGCCATTGTGCAGGAGTTGAGAGCTGTCTCCGGATGTCAGTGCTGGCTGAAAGGGCTGGGCGAGGAAAGGAAGGCACTGCAGGGCATGATGGCTGCAAGCCCAAGAGGATGGGAGTGCTGGGTGCTGCCTGCACCCTAGAGCCCCAGTGGGTCCACTCTGCTGTGAGGGCTGGCCCTAGACACACTGCTGGCATATGTCTTAAAAGCTGCCACAAGCACTGTCCTCTCTGTGGCTCACCACGTGACCAGATAGGGCGATTCCCCACTGCTGACTGAATATATCAGCAACAGAGCCTTGTTGCAGTCCCCCATGCTCAGCAGTGCTGGGAGAGCACGGGGCTGGGAAGAGCCTGGTGGCATGGCTGGGACACCTGAGCTTGGCCTAGCTCCTCACAGGCCCTGGGAGATGTGGTCCTTCACATCACTTCTCCCAAGGATGCAACAAACTATTCTGTGGCAGCAAGAGGATTGTGGCCAAATGTCCATGTAAGATGCCTGCCCTGAGCCGGCCTGCAGCCTGGAGATGGGCTCTGCAGTGACTGTGAGACCCCACAAGTACAGCTGGATGTAAGCCATGCTCCCTGGCATTAGGGATTCAGCCACAGGTGAGGCTGACTTTGACCTGAGAGGGATGTGCCCCATTTGTCAGATGCCAGCTGGACATCCCCTGCTAGGCCCAGGTGTCCCTGTGCCCTGGGGCCTATGGGAGTGGGAGTTCGGGGGAGCCAGGGTGGTACCAGACCTGCCCACACAGAAGGGTATGAAGGCACCCTGGCCGATGCTCCAGCCCCACCTCACCTATCATGGCCCCAGCTAAAGGATGCAGAGCATAGCCACAGCCTCTGAAAGTCTTGTCCCATGTGAGAGGGGAATGGGTTATGGCGGTTGCCTTATTCAACCTGCTTCATAGCTCCCTGGCATCTGCGGCAGCTCCCCAGGGATACAGGAAGGCCCTAATCCTGCCTTCAGATCAACTGGTGGGGGTAAGGACATCCTTCCCCAAGGCATCTGGTGGGGGTCAGGATATCCTCCCCAGTGCCCCAGTGGACCTTGGCATATGAGACACCAGGCACAGGCAGGGGAGTGGGTAAAGTGGCTGCCGGACCTGCCTGGAGAGTGAGAGAAGAGCCCACGGGAGCTTTGGGCAGTCACCATGAGCCCCGCAGGGTCACAGCAGAGGACTAACAGCTCCCAGAGGTGCCAGGGACTGTCAGACACACCCGTGGCATGAGGGCAGACATCCTGTTGCCTTGCCGGACTCCTGTGGCTGCAGTCAGCTCCCAGTCTGTGGGCACCAAGCCCTGTGGGCATCAGGCCCCCACACTCCTGGTGTGCACAGCCCTGAGCTCTGCCTCACCTTAGAAAGGACATTAGGTAATTATTAAGGGAGTTCCTGTTGGGGCAAAGGGGTTATCATTGGTCCCAAGGGCACTGGGGGTTTATGGGACGCCCAGCTGAGGGGGATGGGCTACCTGTGGATGCTGACAGATGCATAGCGTGTCTGGCCCCAGCGGTTCTGGCTGATTGCATGCTCCTGGCATGTTGGCCCAGCACCAGCAGTGGGAACAGCCCCAGCAGGCTGAGTGCCCCAGCCTGGGGCACAGGGCAGAACCAGGAGCCAGGTGCCATGGGACACTGCCTCTGCTGGGATAGGAGGTGGAGGTGCTTTGGAGGAAGCAAGGCTTGGAGCTACAGGGACCTGCCCTGGGGTGGGGAGACCTGCACCTCAGACTCCTGTGGGGCCAGGCCACTGCAGAGGAGCTGCCTAGGGTCTGGGGGAGCTGCTGGTGGGTGGCAGAGCAGCTGTGGGGAAAGGCCCATGCTGCCCCATTTTGCAGGTCCTATCAGAGGAGCAGTGGAGAAGCCTATATTGCCACAGAGCATGCTGAGAAAAGACACAAGGTTGCTTGCACCACATCATTCCCTACCCTGTGTGGTGACAGCCACTAGGCCTCCTTGTGTCCTCCTGGCCTCTGGCATGGCTAAGCAGTGCCTGCACTGTGCCACTTAGGCTCCGGACACGATGCCATGCACTAGGCTGTGCTCTCTAATCCCGCTACCTCTATCCACTGAGTGACAGAGCCCAGCAGGCCACGGCTGACCCTCGCCTGCCATGTGCCAGGCTGTGGCGCTCTGTGCAGGCTGCTCCACTGCCCCAAAGCAGAGGCCTGCCCATGGGGAAGTGAGTTTAGAGGGTGAGTCCAGGGCCATAGGTCAGGGAGTTCTGCTTTTCTCTTCTCTTTTCAAAAGGGAAATTCAGTTGGTTTGATTCAAGAAAAAGGAGAAGCCTCTGTTCAGAACAGATTTCAGAGCAAAACCACATGTCAAGCCCTCAGTGATGGCACGGGGACAAAGAAAGGCAGATCTCAGCTGCGCAACACCCACCAGTTGTTTGCAAACAGCCTTGGCTGGAGTTCAGGACAGAGGTACCAGCTTTGTGACTGGATCTGCACCTCACCGAGGTGATCCCCCAAGCCTCTTCTTTTGCCTCTCTGTGCATCTCAGCTAATGGGAGAAACTGCCTGCTAGTTTGCCCTCCCTTATGCTATTCCCCAGGAAGGGTGGACATTTGGTCTAACACGAGATGGATGTCCTTCAGCAGCAGGGGAGGATGAATTAACCATCCTGGAGCAACAACAGATATAGGAGATTAGGACAGACTTGGGGGGCAGCAAGGGGTGGGGAATACAGGCTCACTGGAATGGCAGCAGCAGAAGCGAGAAGCCACAGCACTAGGCTCTCTTGCAGCCCCTGTTCCTCTACCAGCACAGCCCCCCCAAAATGGAGCGAGCCCCAAAACACCATCTCAGCCAGCTGACATTTTGCAGCCTCACTTGCTTTTTGGGGCACCCAGCCTACCCTCCTGGTTCTACGGAGCTGTGGCCAGGCATGGCAGGCCCTGTATTCCCAGCACTGTTGATGGGTGGCAGACTGGGAGCTCTGTGTCACCACCCTGAGGCGGCTCCTCCAGCACAGTAAGACAGCCAGAGACTGCAAAGGGGGTTGCAGCCTCCCACTGCAGCCAACAGACACACCAAGCAGTTCCCCATGCTGCCGGGAAGAACGTGCCCAGGCGTTGCCTCCAGCCAGATCTGAGGCTGTATAATACCCCAGCAAGCAGAGCCCAGCATGCCTGCTGTGCCCCGCTTGGTGCCAGGGCTGGCAGGTTGTGGGCCAGCATGCGTGACCTTACCGAGTACCACGGGTGGTGTGCTGTTGGTCGGGGGCGCTTCTGGGGTGGAGGTGGGTGGAAAGAGCACGTTGAAGAGCCAGAACTGGGACGTGGGCTGCAGGAGCAGCAACAGTGTCAGCAGCGCAGCCCCAATGCCTTTACTCCCCATGGCAAACTTGGACGGGATCCTTTCAGTGTCTCCAAGCAAACAGCCTTTTATATTTTACGCAGGTCCGGCCAGAGGCACCCAGACTGCAGGGGAGGGGAGAGCTGCAAGGGGCTGGCCATGATGGGGAGGAGGGACGGGGAGGGCCAAAGGACTGGCCGTGCAGACATGCCATCCCCTGAAAGCACAGCCCTGCTGCGCCTGTGGGCTCTCTGCACCCTTGGAGCCCTGCCGGCGGGTGCAAGCTGGAGCAGGCAGACAAATTTGCAGCCTTGTGGTGCCTTGGGTGGCCTTCAGCTGCGCGCTGGGATTATGACCCCTGTGCACTTGCCTTTGCACAGTGTGTTTCGGGGGTGCTGGCTCCCTGCACCATGAACGCAGCACCTCTCCACATCTTCAGCAGGCGGTAAGGGGAGGGAGGGCAAGTGGCACTGCAGACATGACCAGGTGGACCTCAAGCCTCAGAGGTTCCCGTCAGGGCTGGGACAAATCACAGCAGCCCCTTTAACGACGTGGCAGCAGCATATCCCACAGTGCCTCCAGCACACCCACAGGCACTGCCGCTTCTCCATGCCCAGCTGCCATCCTGCCAGCTGCCACCTCTCCCTGGGCACAGGCAGTCGGACCCCTACCTGAACACGTTCCCAGCCTGGGGCCGTGCTGTGCCTTGCTGCCAGGAACTGAAGGCCGAGGCCCCAGGGCTCAGGAGATGTCCCTCGCTGCACAGTTCCTGGGACATCCCAGAACGGTGCAAACCGTGGGGAGCACCGCACCAGCTCGGGGGCTGCCCGGGAGCAGAGGGCAAGTGCGGGGCTCGGGCAACGGGGCGTCAGCAGGCAGAGCCCTGCCCACACGGCCGCCGCCATGTCACTGCGTGGTGGCTTCCCCGCGGGGTCTGGCGGCCTGCGTGGCCGCTGCTCCGCGGGCCGCGGGCCGGGACAGGCGCGGTCCCGAAGCGGGGGAGCCCGCAGAGGCGGCCTGGGGCAGGCCGAGGAATACAGAAAGGGCTCCCATCCCGGTCCCGGTCCCTCTCCCGCTCCCGGCGCCGCAGGGCCCTTCCCAGGGCAGGGGCAGGCCCGCAGTCCCCGGCCCGGCCCGCAGCCGCGACACTCCCCCACGGCCCCGGCCGCGGCTCCCCGCCCCGCCAGCGGGAGCAACCTGCTGCACCACCCGCCGCCCCGCCCCGCGCCGGGGGATGTCTGGCCCCGCCCCTTCCGGGCGGGCGGGCTTTGGGGTCGCGCGGCCTCCTCGCTCGCTCCGCGCCGGCCTGGCGGGGGTGGCCCGCGGGCCGGTAGCGCCTTCGGGAGCGGGTGGGGTTGTGGGGCAGCTCCACAGCGTGAGCAGCAAGGGAAGGGGCCGGGGTGCAGGAGCCAAGCCAAGGCGCCTCTTCCCCAAGGAGAGGGGCTGGGGCTGGTGGTGGGGTGCCCGGCAGCGCCGTGCTGGCCTGCTGACGCTGAGGCGCTGCTGGTTTGCTGCGGCTGCTGGAAATGTGCCCCTCAGAGGAGCTGGTCCCTGCCTGGGCTCCCTTGGGCCACCCGGCCCCCTGCTAGTGCTCAGGGTCCCCCTGGGGCTCTGCTAGCCCTGGGAGAGGTGCCAAGGGGGCTCCTGCTGCTGCTAGCAGCTCCCTGGGGACCCTCGAGGCCTTCTCTGGGCACTTGCCTGGGCTGGGGGGTGCTGGCAGGTGTGAGGAAAGGGGAGCTGGGAAGGAGCCCCAGAAAGGAGTTGTTTGACCCCTGTGTGCGGGGGAAGGAGAAGCCCTGGTGGATCTGGAGCAGGGCCTCTGGGCCTGCTGCTGTGCCCAATCCCCTGCTCTGACAGCCCCCCCGCCCCCCCAAGTGTTTGGGAGCTGGGACTAGGTCCTGCAGGAGCTGGTGGTGGAGTGAGGACCTCTGTGTCATCAGGGTCCTGGGATGGCTGGGAAAAGGGGGATGCTTTCAGTACAGGTGATGTTGTGTGTGTGCCCAGAGCAGGGGGGTTGTCAGGAGAAGTCTCTTTGCAGGGCAAATTCTCCAAGCTGTTGCGAATTGAGCCCAGCACCCAGGCGGGGCAGTGCAGTGAGTTCCCACCCAAGCCCTCCAGGCAGCAGAGCAAAGCCCCTCTACTGTGTGGCGCCTGGGCAGGGTTGAGCCCCCCGCGGGGCAGGCCTTGAGGCGTGCTCCCAGCTCTGTCCTGGGGGTGCTGCTGTCGTGCTGGGGTTCGCTGAAGTCCTGCTGTGGCCCAACATGTGGCACAGGCCAGTGCCAGGAGGAAGAAGAAGAGGAAGAATCAGCCCTGTCCTACCTGAGCCATCACCCCCTCTCTTTCAGGCTGCGCAGCACCAAGCATCTCAGATGATAGGAGCATGCCAGTAGCAGGTGGCTCTGGGTATCTCCCCTGGCTCCAGCCCTCTCTGCCATGACTGCCAGGAGTTCTCTGTCCTGCCCAGCATAGCTTCATCCTTCCCAGCCTGGCCTGGCGAGGATGCTCAGCGATGGCTGGAGCAACCAGCCAGATCCTGCTTTCACTGCAGACCCCAGCACTGGAAGCTGGAGAAACTGGTAAGAAAAAAACAAACCAAGCTTCCTAAATATGATCCCTTCTGCTGCTTCTCTCAAGGGCAGTGCTGGGAGCTGCCCTTCAATTGTTGGCAGTGCCAGGGCTGCCTGCCCCAGCCAGGGCAGGTTTCCTGCAGGCTCTGAGCCTAGTGCAGCCCCTGTTTGCGTCTGGGCCAAGCAGGAAGAGGAAGGCTCCCCCAAGTCTCCCTCTCAGCTTTTCATCTCTTTCCTTTCTCTGTTTCTTAATAGCTGAAGCCAAGTTATTTGTATTGCTTTGGTTTCCCTGCAGTTGTTAGCAGGAATGGTTTGGTAGGAGACGCTGGAGCCCCTCACTTTCCCAGCAGAACCATGGCCTTGTAAGGTAGCACTTTTACCAATGCAAATTGCTGGCTGATGCCTTCTGTCTTCAGAGACCGGTGCACCCAAGCCTGGTCATGCTGCCTGCAGCACAGTGCCTGGGCTGTGGGCAGAGGAGATGTGCTCCCTGCTTTGGTCCTGAGAGCAGTATGGAGCATGGGCTGGCTGCCGGGCTGTGTGCCTAAGGAAGGGCTGCACGATGGGCACTGAAGTGGGTTGCGGGAGATGGAGCTGTTTGCTTTTCTTGATAGCATGTGCTGCACAGTGGAAGTGTTGGCAGAAAGTCAGCAAGATGGGCTGGACCCATGCCTGGCCCAACCTTCGCCCAGGGACCCAATCCCATAGCTGAGGGGAAGAGCAGCCCCTCTGCAGTGCCCCTGCCCTGGCAAGATGCTTTCTGTTCCCTGCCTGGCCAGCATCTCTCACCCAGCCAGGGGCACTCATTTCCCCAGGGAGGGAGCAGTGGGGCAGGAGGTGCTGGGAGGCCCAGGCACACCCCACCACGGGGCTGCTCCCTCTGCCCGCAGAGCTGTTTCTCCAGGCAGCAGGGGCCAACCTAAGGCTGGGTGATGTTGGGGATGGTCTCTACCCAGTTTCGAGGTAGGGACACTACTGGGAGCCCCTGTCTGCTCATGCCAGGTCCCCTGCAGCCCCTGGGCTTGGCGCAGTCCCGTTTCCATCACCGTGGGGCAGCTCTGACTCCGGCAACATGGCACTGGGGCTGTGGCTCAGTCCCTGTGCACTGCTCGGGGCAGCAGGGCAGCTTCCCAGCTCTCCCGTGGGAGCAGGCATCAGGATCCATGGGGATCCTGTGGCACCAGCTGTGGGGAGGTGAGGCTGAGGCCAGAGGAAGGTGCTGCGTCCTCAGCCCATACGAGGTGCTGAGTGCCCTGGGGTGGCAGGAGGGGAGGCAGGGCAGGGGCTGGGACAGGGCACCTGTCACTGGGGGCATGGGGGTTGGCCCTCCCCGGCCCTGCTGGGCCCTGGGGGCCGGTGGCAGGCAGGACCTAAGTGGTCCTGCAGCTGCTGTTGCCACAACAGCCCTCCTGTCTTTTGTGTCCCTGGCTCAGCATCGAGGGCTCAGCTGTGCCCTGTCCCCTCTCCCTGCAGGGCGTCCTCACTCATTTTCTGACCTTCTTGGGGACCATCCTGTGGGACTTGTAGCCGCTGTGTGTTGGCCAGCTGAAGGCCAGGGTGGACGGCCAGAAGCATCCCAGCAGAGGGAGAGTGAAGCCCCCGTGTGTCTTGCTGGGTAAGAGCCTCGTGGCCTGAAGCCCCTGGCTCCCAGTGCCGGAGGTGACAGGGAAGGTGCCCCCACATCCCTGGCATAGGATCTCGGATCAGATCTTGGCAAGGTCCTTGAGGACATGGGCCCATTTTGGGGTCTCCAGCACAGCACCGCTCCTCTCATGAGGGCAACCTTGGCTGGCAGATGCCAGCAGTGGCAGCCATGGTCATGGCAGCCCCTTGGCCTCAGACAGAGCCCTGCTCCCTGCTGCAGGAAGCTGGCTAGCTCCTTGCTGGTGCAAGTCACCTCCACCTTGATGAGTCTTGTTCTGGCCTGGGCAGTAGGAGCCCCTGCTGGCACTCCATCACTGATGCTGGCTCACTGGGTTTCCTGCAGACCTCATCTCGACCCTCTGGCCAGACAAAAACAGACGCAGGCTTTGGGCATCCTGTGGTGATGGCCCCCAGACACACGCATTCCCTGTGAGGTAGGAGAAAAGGCTGTTGTTTACCCTTCTTTCTCCGTTTTTATCCCCCCATCTCCTCCCTGCCTCAGTTTCCTCTTCTGGGCATGGCACTGGCCCCCAGGCAACTTGGGGGGCTGGGCTGGAGGAGAGTCAGACTTGAGGCTCTCCAACCACCAGGGTTAGAGCCGAAGGTGCCAGTCAAAGCACAGCTCCAGAGTGGGGCTCCCTCGTTTGTCTCCTGACAGGATGTACAGGCAGGGCTGTGGTGTGGGACACGATAGGGCTGATGCAGTGTAACAGCATAAAAACCAGCTGGGGAAAGAGGCTTGCTCTGGAGCTGTTGTGGGTAGAAAGTCTGCATGCTGCCCAGGCGAGTGCAGGGTGAGTGCTGTCCTGCCGAGCGCTGGTTGGAACGGGACCAGGATGGGGACCAGGACTGGGATGGGGATGATTAGGGCAGCTGGCGGGGGCAGCAGTTGGTGGCAGTCCTGGGGCGGCTGGAGTGAGGGCAGCCCCTGGGAAGCAGGACCATCTGCTTTGCCATAGGGCTGGAGCAGGTGAGCCAAGGCGTGCAAAATGCCCTGTGGGGTGATAATGCAAGACTGGGGGCTCTGGAAAAATGAGACAATTCATAAAAAAAAAAAAAAAACAACAAAAGAAAGCCCTGAATCCCCCCAAAGGAACAGTGCAAAAAGCAAGAAGCCTGCAGGTGGCTCAAACACCTGTCGTTAAAAGCACAAATAACCTGAGTGCTATGACTGGAACGGTGAAAGGGGCACAGTGAGCGACTGCCCAGCTCTGTGGGAAGGCAAAGGGGTTGCTGTGGGGCAGCAGTGGGGTGATGGGGCCAACAGCAGTGTCAGGGCTGCTAGCTTTCCCTGCAGCAGCATCTCCTGCTGCCCAGGGAGTGGCATGTTGTTTGGAGGGAGCTCTGTTACCCTTTGCTGAGGGCTGGGTCCTGCATGTTGTTGCAGTCCCTTGCAGTGAGCCCCCCCCCCCCCCTCCAAGGATGGCAGCCCTGTGCGGAATATCTGGGGGATCCCATGGTGTTGTTCCCTGACGTGCCACTGTGTCCCATCTGCGTGAGAGGAATGAGCCAAGGCCAGGTGTCGTGCCCATGTATCCCTGCTGCACCGAGGAAGGGCTTGGGAAGCAGGAGGATGGGCGGCATTGGGGGTCCTAAAGCCCCTTGCAGGGAGAATTGGGGGCAGTGTGGGGTGGGAGACATGGTGCCAGGTGCTGCCAAAGGATGGGATTTTCTGGTGGGTCTGGGCTTGCTGTTGGAGCTAAGGGTGGGCTAGATCAGGTTGCTTGGGGTAAAGCCTGCTCTGTGCTTGGCCCCACTTTCTGGGAGCATGCACCGTGGATCAGCTGCTGCACCGGGCCCTGCTGGGAGCCCTGGGCCCTGCTGGGGGCACCGGGAGCCCCGAGCCGTGTGCTTGCCCTCCTCTGCAGCTTCCTGTGCACTCCATGCCAGTGAAGGCCCTGGCTTTGAGCACCTTGAGCTGCCAGGCCTGCCACGTCTTCGGTGTCTGGAGAGGATTTCAAGCTCACTGGAAGTGAAGTGGGTCCCCCTTCTCCATGGGGCAGGCAGGTGGGCAGTACTGTATGGAGGGGACTGGGGAATGGCAGAGCAGCTGGGCCTGGCACCCCAACACAGCAGAGCAAGTGGGGAGGGAACAGGAGCACCTTGAGCTGCTAGGCCTGCCACGTCTTCGGTGTCTGGAGAGGATTTCAAGCTCACTGGAAGTGAAGTGGGTCCCCCTTCTCCATGGGGCAGGCAGGTGGGCAGTACTGTATGGAGGGGACTGGGGAATGGCAGAGCAGCTGGGCCTGGCACCCCAACACAGCAGAGCAAGCGGGGAGGGAACAGGAGCACCTTGTGGTGAGCCTGCATGATCTTTGGGGTCTTGGGTTTATTCCCTTGGGATTATTCCCTGGGGGTTTTACTCTCCTGGAGTTCCTCCCTTGGGATGGGATCAGTGCTTGGCCCATAGAAGCCCAATGCCCAGCTCCCAAGGGCTGAAGAAGGCTGCTTCTGAGCCACAGTACTGACAACTTTTTCTTTTTCAGGCTGAGGATGAGCAGATGCTGCTGACAATCCACAAAGCAAACCTGAACAGTGTCAGTGCTGCTTGCAGCCCACTGTGTCCTCATCCCTGTGTTGCTCTCCTCCTGGTGCAGAGCTTGGCCGCATCCCTGTAGATGTGCTGCTTGGTGCAGGTTTTCCAGCAGGACAGACAAAACACACATGAACTAGTGAGACCAAACCTTAGCTCTGCACATCGTCTCCCCTTTGGGCAGAGGGCGAGAGCCAGCCCTGCCCAGGTGGCAGAGCACTCTGCGCCTGCGGGGAAGGGCTCGCTGTCAGCAGTGATGGTGGCCAGGCACTACCTGGTACAGGGCTTGGCCTCTTCCCAGTGTGAGGAGGGGAAGGTGCAGCTGCAGCGGGGCCCCTGCTCCCCAACACGGCCGGGAGCGACCCCTGCTTTGCACACCTGAGCGCCTGAGTGCATGCAGGAGGAGGAGATGTCCTGTCAGTCCCTCCCTTGTCCCCTCTGTGCCAAGAAAGCTGAGGAGGAGGTAGCTGTGCTGGAACCCCATGACAGCCAGAGCCTGTGGCCCTTCCTGGGGTGTGGAATGCATATGCCCCTGGGCAGGATCCATATGCCCGTGATGTCCATCCCATCCGCTGGGCTTGTCCCACCCCCGCAGTGCTGGTGGGGTGCTGGCAGCACTTTCCCCTCACTGCACAGGTGATGCTCCATGATGATCTGCCCTGTCTGGCTCTGCAAGTCATGCGCAGGAACCCCCAGACGTGGCTGGTGAGATCCCGGAGGCTCACTGCAAAGCGGTGACAGGCATTGCTTGCAGCACATGAGATACCATGCTGGTGAGGCCTGGGGACAGGGCAGCACAGGCCCCATGTGTTGCCAGGGATCTCTGGGGACAGGGCAGCACAGGCCCTGCATGCTACCAGGGATCTCTGGGGACAAAGTGCTGTGTGTGCTGGGGAGGGCAATTTCCAGCAGAGAGGAACGGGAGCTGTCAGGCAGCAGGCCTCCCTGTGCGGGTGCCAGTGCTGAGCATTGCAGGGGTGTGCTGGCAGTGCTGCTTACCCTGGACTGGGGAACTGTTTGCTCTTAGCACCTTGCCAGCAAGCCCAGATGATGGGATGGGGCTGGCATTTCTGTTTCTGTTTCTCAGGGAGGTTTCTGTGCACAGCCAGGGGATCCTAGCTGGGGTTGGGGGGGTCTGTCAGGAGCAGGCATTTGAGCAAGCATAACCAAAACCCAGGCTGAGCCCCCTCGAGAGTTTGCTGGCTGAGAGACAGTAGTTAGCAGAGAGTGTCTCAGGATGCAGCTGGTGCTGTTGGGCAGCTGCAACTCTGGTAGAGAGCAGGCTGGGAGCTGGGAAAGGAGCTGGCTCCACTGTGACACCCCAACACCAGTTTTGGCCCTTAGGTACAATCGCCTGTGAGGGTCTCAAAGGAAGGCCTCCTCTTTTCCAGGCTCTGAAGAAGGCCAGGAGAGCTGTGCTGGACACTGATGCAGAGCAGGCTCAGGCAAGCAGTGGGATCAGTGCCTACATATTACTCAAACACATGAGTGAGGCCACGGGCTTTGGCAGGACCAGTTTTGTTGGGACTGCTGCTGGGCACAGGTCCTGGGCTCCTGGGGGAGCGTGAGGCCAGGTTCAGCTCCCAGTCCAGCAGATGTGCGTTAATCACAGCCCATGGCTGACGTCTGGTACAGCCGCAGCCCACGTGGAGCAGACGAGCATCTTTCCTGCGCCCCCCAGCCCTGCAACCCCCCCGCCGTGTCCTTTTTCCCCTTCCCACTGCTTCATGCTGACCCCACTGATGGCTGTGGTCCCTGCAGGGCTTCGTGGCCTCCCTCCCCCAGGCCCCCGGTGAGGCTGAGGACTGCCATCCTTGAGCGGGTGTAAAAATGAGAAGCCTGCTGGACCAGGCCAAGGAAGCTGAGGAGGTGGGAGCCTGCGCGTAGCAGCCATTGGGCACCCACTGGCTGTGCTGGTGTCCCAGCCCCTTCTGCCATTTCCCCAAGCCTAGCTCACCCCCCCACACACACTGCTTGTGGACTGAGCGTGGGCAGGCTTTGCAGCGAGGGATGATGCTGGGCTCTTTCCTAGCGCACATAGCCAGGGCAGGCTTGCCCCCATGCCACTTCAGTGGGGGAGCAAGGGAGGTCGGATGCTGGAGCACACAAAGGTTCCCCGGTCCCAGGTCCATACTGCGCTGCAGCCTGGCTGTGCCCCACCAGCTCCAGGTGCTGAGGCCATGCTGCTGGCTGGCACAGCAGTGGTGGCCTTGGAGTGACATGGGGGGGCTACTCTGGGCCCCGAAGCTGAGCTCAGCATTTGTGACTGCAGGAGCTGGCGCTCCCTGACCTGACCCACATCTGGCTGGAGATCACCATGCTGCTGACCTTTGTGTGACCATGGCAAGGAGGTGTGCCAAGGTCTGCAGGGCTCAGGGGCTGCCTGGCACCTGTTCCCCACCACCGCTGGGAAAAGGGCTCCTTGGGGGAGCTGTGAGGGAGAGGAGCACTGGAGGGACAGCTCTTGCTGGTGCCAGCCTTAGCAAAAGGTGCTCCCAGTTCTGCAGCCCAACATGCACTGAGAGTGCTGGCAGGAGAGTGCGCCAGCCATGACCCACCACACCAGTGCCCTCACCTAGCATGGGGCACCCAGAAGAAGCAGAGGAAAAATAACAGACCATTCTATTAAGGCAGCTACAAATAGACTTTTATAATGCTACTCAGAGCCTTAGCAACCTGGAACAGCCCCTATCTATTGTGCAAAGCACTGGAGGATGCCGGGATGGCACCCAAAAAGAAAGCGTACTGCAAAGGACAGGAGCGTCTTGTGTGCTGTAGCAGCTGGCAAAGCAGACAAAGCAGACCAGGCCCCAGCCCTTCCCAGCTGCTTCTGCTTTTGCAATTCAGCAGAAATATGCTCCCACGAGGCTTGCTCTGGGGAGCACCCTGGTAAGAAATGCTCTCTCTGCAGGGAGAGTAGCACCCCTGCTGTAACTACACTAATGTGAGCTAAGCTTGTCACTGCCACCAGAACAACAGGCCTGCAGTCTCAAGAGATCCTCTTTGGAGAGAAATCACAAACCCAGGAATTTAAGTCAGAAACAAGTTTTGTTACTTGTGCTATGCCATTGCCTTTAGTCCCAGAAGATGAGCAAATACCACGAAAAGATAAAGCACCCACTGGCTGCCATTGCCAGTTGCAGTCTGCAGTTGTCACTTGGCATGTCTGGGTCACCAGAGGAAAGGGAAAATCTAGACTATGGTGGAATCAATTAGCCAGGATGTAGTGCAGATGGGATACAGTGCAATAGGGGCAAAATGCAATGGGGTTAGTACACTGTAATAAGTATAGTTATAATTGTTCCAGTTAAATAAGTTATGCAACTGGTGTGTAAGAGAGTTAAGTTTATAATATAGTAAGTGTAATTCAATATGTATGTAACAAAACAGTTTAAAACACAGCACCTAAATAAATATGTATGAGGGTTTCCATAGGGCTATGTGTGATGCTGCTGGGGAGGCCCTGGGCAGGGAGGTCTGCATTACCCAGAGCTCCCTGACCCTCCCAAGGTCCCTCTTCACTGTTGCCTGGGACTGGGCTGGTAGGGAGGAAGGAGCAGAATCACATAGCAGGACCTGGCCCCCACTGCACCCCTTTGTCTGGCTCTGGCCCTGGCCCCATAGCAGGACCTGGCACTTCCTGATGTGAGAAAAGGAGCTGGCCAGTGAGGCACTGGGGAGGAGCAGGTGCCATGTCATCAATTCAATTTTACAAAGGAAAAAAGGAAATACAACAGCACTTGCTCCAAGTCGCATGTAGAATGAAACACCAGGACTTAGACAGGTGTGGAACAGACTCTCAGGCATCCCTCCTAACCACCAATCTTTGCTCTTTCACTCCAGAACTTGTTCCCGACAAAGAAGGAAAAAGGAAAAGCTCACCTCCAGTCCTTGCCCCAGTGCGAGGCTCAGCCAGTGGCCACCCTGGGTCTGCACCCAGCAGAGTGAGAGCCTCCACCCAGGTAGCCGCAGTGCAATCACTACAACAAACTCGGCTGCAGCGAGTGGAGGACACGACTGCTGCCCGCAGGTCCCCGCTGCTCTGCTTCCCCTTCCCACCACCACAGCACGACTTGCTGGCCCACCAGCTGAATCAGTTGCTCATTTTATACTCCCAGATTTTGTTCTTCTGGTTAAATGGACAAGGAATGGAAAGAAGAAATCAATCTGCAATTAAAAAGCCTCCATAGCCAGAAGCCCTGCAGATGCCTGAGCCAATGTAGCTGAGTGCCATCAGCCCTCCACTGTCTTCACTTACTCCCACAGCGAGGATTAAATGGAAGACCCCCCACTTGGGTAGTGGCCCCTTCATGAGCTGGGCCCTGAGGATCTTTCCCTCCAGAGACCTGCGAGATGTCTTCGGCCGCTAGTTACAATTCCTTTTTTAAGGCTGCGGTCCAGGGTGAGCTCTACACCGCTGTCAGAAGAGGGCGCTAAGATGGAGGAAGCAGCCTGTTTCCAAATGCCTGAGGACTCCCGAAGAGTGAAGGGACAAGTTTAAAACACTGCCTAAAACTGAAGTGCCTTTTGGTGTGCCCCAGGGATCTTTGTGTCCTTTCAGTGCCCCGAGCCCGCCAGACCCCAGGCCCACAGTGGGCCAGGGCCATCCCACAGCACTGGATGGTCTTGTCTCTGCCATGAAGGCTCCCTCGGAGGTGCTGCAGCTGCAGTCCCATTCCCTGGGAACTGGGATGCCAGCAGTGGGGCTTTCAGCAGTTCGAGCTTCCCTCTTCTTTCCCTGCCAAACGGTTAAGCCTGGGCTGCTTGTTGGGATGGGGTACTACCATATCCCATCCTCCTCAGGAGGGGTGGCGCAGCCCCGAAACCATGTTGCGAAGTCCATGCCCCGGGTACAGGCCAAGGTGGGCTCAGGGGTCAGTGCAGGGGTGCAGACTGTGGGCTCCATGAGCTGTCAACACTGCATTTGCTGCATGCATATTGCAGCAAAAGCCCCCTTTAGTTGCCTCTGGTTCAGAAATGGCTGCCAGACTTTCCTCTCTCCAAACTTTGCAGCCTGTGCACTCAAGGCCAAAGGGTCGAGGCCAGGTGCAGGAGGATCCCCATTAGCCAGCTCTCCTGCTTTTGCGTCCCAAAGCAGCAGGGTCCCCTCCTCTGGCCTCTAGCTCTATGCTGAGATTGCAGCTCTTCTCACCAGCCTTTTCTGCACCCCTTTCTACTGAGCAGCCCTCCTTTAGGAGCACAGCCTCATTTCCTCCCTTTCCTGCTTGGTCAACAGATAGTGTCCAAATATCCTCCATTTCCCACCATGAGGTCTTGCCCTAGGGACATGCCTGATACTACATGATGGGGGAGGCTTCAAAGCCATGGGAGAAGAGGCAGAGAAGAGAAAGCCCTGGCCCTGGACACTGCAGACCCCATCAGCAACACGAGCCCGGACCAGCCCTAGGCCTCCCTGCTGGGCTGCATGAAAGAGTGAGGAGCAGCACAAGCGCTGGAGCGAGCCTCGCAAAGAGGAAGGCAGGGGCTCTTCCTCAGCTGTGTTGTGCTGCCTTCTCCTTGCCAAGCTGCCCCCACACACTGCTTTCCCTGACACGCTGGCAGGGCTCGCTGGTAAGCTCCACATGTTCCCCAGCACCGCAGGGATTTCCATGTCAGTGCTTAATCATCAGAACTACACATGGGGGCGATTGCTCGAAAGATGAGGCAGGCTGGCCTCAGCTGCTCCCTTTGTTGTACCCACCGGACAGAGGCCTGCAGAGATATCCTTTATTTACAGCATACTCAGATACACAAAAGTCCAGAAGCCCAGGGGAGAGGAAGTGGCAGGGCACACTGCTGACTAGAAGGGAAGTGCTGGGAGGTAAGGAGCCACATCTCCAGGGAAGTTGGGAAGTATCCAGGTCACCCATCATGTCCTGTGGCTAATTAATCTTGACCTTAGTTCTATCAGAAGTGTTAGTAGATGCCCCCCCACCCCACCCCAATCACTCTTAACTAAGCCAGTTAGTGCACAGTGCTAATTTGAAGACCCCACGAGGGCCTCTGAGGCTTTTTGCGGGGCTGGGCATTTCCCCTTCCTCTGTGTCTCTCACCCAGCAGTGGAGCTTTGGGGTTGTCTTTAAATACTCCAGCATCTTCACAACAGTCCTGTGGGGCATCCTGTGCCTCTGCTGGGGTTAGCTGCCTCCCTTTTTTTGTTACTTTCCAGCTTAGTATTTCCTGAAGTGCTTCAGGAGCTGAAATCATGCAAATAATTCTCAGAGCTGAAATCATGCAAATAATTTAAAGAAGAAATCCTTCTTAGCAAAGCTGGGCAGGTTTGCTACAGTAGTGCTTGGAAGGCAGACAGCAGGGAGTCCAGCAGGTCTGCAGCCTGTGAGGAAATACCTCTTCAAAGTAAAGGTCCTGCTCAGTCTGTCGTTGGTCGAAGCCCAGGGCAATTCCCTCCAGCCCTCCCCGCTTTGTGGTGTCTTGCTGACAGGGGTTTGTTCATCCCTCGACCCTCGAATCCCCTCTGCCAGGCAGGCAGTGAGTTGGGGCAAAACCAAGAGGATTTCGGACACTAATTGCCACTCCTTGGCCACTGCGCACAGGCCTTTATTGCTCTCCTCCTTGTGTCAAGGTGTCAGCACAGCTCTAAAAGGGCCTCTTGAAATACTCCTTCCCACCAATTCTTTCCCTGGACTACAGGGAGAAGCAGGAGCGGACCATTTTTTCACATTGCCCTGCCTTGCCCTCCAGCGTATCATCTGCTCCCCCCCAGTTTGGGCAAGGGCTAAAGCACAGGCCTCCAGGCAGACCCCCAGCTGATGATACTGACTTCTCACCAGCGGCACTGAGGAGGCACGAAGGACAGGTGTGGGGCAGGTCCTGATGCTGGGGCCCCAGCAGAGAGGTGCAATCTGCAGTGGAAAAGGCCTGAGCATGGGCGACACAAGTACTCTCCTCTCATGTGAACAACACTTTCTCCTGCAGGAATTTGGGACTTGCAAAGCAAGCCATCATGCTGAGAAGTGCTGGGACGTCTCCTGGCTGGTTCAGGTGGAGCCACTACAACTGAGAGGCTGGTGGTTCGAGCCCACCCAGGGACGGCCTCCTTTTGGTGGCACACCTGGGCTTGCCACACCGGGTGACACTCCTCTCGGGAAACTGCTCCTCTGCACAGTGAGTGGCTCTGGCTGCCTGCTCTTGTGCTGCTGCCCTGCCTCAACCCATGTGCCAAGGCCTGACTGAGCCCTGGGGTAGAGGCCTCTTGGCACCTGTAGCAGCAGTTCCATCTCATACCCCGAAGAGCCTGCAGGCAAGCCTCAGAGGAGGCTGCTGCTCAGCCTTTTGCTCTGGCTTGGGCCTGACCACAGGAGCCCGCAGCACCTGGTCCTCAGCAGAGAGTCAGGATTTGCCTTTTCCCCTTCCCCAGCGGGGCTTCCACTCCCAGGCAGAGAAAGCACCAGCTCTCCAGCAAGTGGGCTGCTGCCCAGGGAAGTGTGACCAGACCCTGAGTCAAACTCTGTGCCCAGAAGACTTTAATCTAATTTCCTTAGACCCACCTAATTTAATTTAATCCCATCATGGTTTTCTTGTCCAAGTAAATCCCCACAATTTATGCATCCGCTGTACAAAGGAGACTTAGGTCCCGCCCGAGAAGTGATGCTGCTGTCTGTGTGGGGCTGAACTTTCCAACTTGCCCAAGAGACGTGAAACTGTCCTGCTGAGGACCTCTCAGGGCACCCCAGCTCTTAAGGCCGAGGTAGCAGCGGGCAAATCTTGTGTCTTCTCCCTTGAGTGGCTGGAGGGTCCAAGATTGGCTTGGAGTTGCTGCAGCTGCTTTGACTCTTGGTCTTGGAGCAGAGCATTTGTCTGAGAAGGAAAACTCTCCTTTTGGAGCCCTGAGGACACAGCTGAGCAGGCGGGACAAAAGGGCTGCATCAACACCCACAGGAGCCCTGCCTTGCCTGGCCTCTCTTCCTAGGACGAGCAGATGGGTCACTCCGGGGAGGTACCAGGGGGATGGCTCACCTTTGCTCCTTTGTGCCTCTGGGGACAGTGAAAAACCAGAGCAAAGAGATAAAGCGGAGGAGAAGGAGAGCTTGAGAAGGGCTGGGACAGTGCTCCGGAATGATCAGCTGGGCAGAAATCACAGCAGCCTGAGACAACAAAACCTGATGGCATGGGCTTCGAGCCCACCTTTCTGAGAAACCAGAGCCAAAATCCAGCTCCTTACACCACTCAGCTACATCACCTCACACATCATATCCGCTGCGGTATGCACCTGCCTTCCCCCTACACCAGCCCTCTTCAGACAGCTCTTCAGACAGCTGTCCAGCTGGCTACACGAGCCGCCCTTTGCAGAGTTGTCCTTTCCTCATCACCAGCCCCTGCACATGCTGTGAAACCAGCCCGTAACTTCCTTCAGTTCCGTTCTTTGCCATCCCCAAGAACTGATAGCTCTGAAACGGCAAATACAGAGAGTGAATTTGCCTCCCCACTCCTAGGGAGGCACGTGAGGGCTTGCTCCGTTCAGGTGCTGGTCTGCGAGGACACAGACTCACGTTTCCTGACTGCTCCCTGCTAGCTTGCCTTCACCTGACAGCTGTGACTGCTCAGCCTTGCTGCTCCAGGGTAATGGGGATATGCACACGTTTGCTGAGAGCAGGGTCTGAGTCGCCAGGCGCAAGGATTGTGTTCCCAGCACTCACAGGCTGTGGGGCCAACAGCTTGCTGAGGAGTGTTGAGAGCGGGCTGTTCAGGTGGGCAAGGAGGTGACTCCCGGGGAAGGAAGGGCTTCCCTGGGTCGGCTTGCCGCCTTGCGAGGAGGCTTCCAGCCTCCCTTAGCTAAGAAGCAGGCTACTGTTCTGCCCCTTCTCCTGGCATGCGGTGGGGTCCTGGCAGTTGAGGCTGGTGGCAAATGCGCATGATGGGGCTGCAGAGTCAGGTGAGCTTTCGTTGCTCACGTGAGCACGCATGGGGGACGGATGCTGCAGGATGCTGCAGGAAGGGCAGTTAGGAGGCCCTTGCTGTTCCCACCCTGTTGCCTGAAAGAGGCAGGCGGGAAATATGGCCCAGGGAGGCAAGGCAATCACACGGGCAGCTGTGATCGTATAGTGGTTAGTACTCTGCGTTGTGGCCGCAGCAACCTCGGTTCGAATCCGAGTCACAGCAAAGGTTTTGCCAAGCCCGCTGCCCGGAAAGGAGAGTTTGAAAAGACAAGGGAGGCATCTGCAAGGACGGGCCAAGGGGTTTGTTTCCACAGATGTCAAGGCCTAGGAAGGCGGTACAAGCTCTTCTGTGCTCTCTCTTCCAAACCTTCAGTGGGCTCATGCCTAAAATGATTTCCTGGTTTCTAGTGACTGTGCAGTGCCTTCTCCTGTGGGGCTGCCGTGGCAGCTACGCCTGCCTCTGGGAAAGCATTCAAGCTTCTCCATTCTCCAGGCAAAGCTTGAGAACTGAGAGACCCTGCCTGGAAAGCACCCAGCTTTTCACTCCCCTTTCTCTTGCCCTTGCTCCCCATTTTGCAGTAAGGAGACTCTCAGCTCCACACCACAAGCACCCTGCAAGCACCCCAGCCCAACCGCGACTGCCATCCCACTCCATAGAGACCCAGCACCACGAGCTCTTCCCTGGGAGAAAGAGGACATGTTTTCCTTTGCGGGGAGCATGGGACTTTTCTGAGGTTATGCCACCACGCTTGAACCCTTCATTCCTGCTCCGGCCCAGCTGTAAGCTGTAAGCTAGCTGTGGGAAGGACACCCTCCGTGGAAGGGCAGAGCTGCCTTTCTCCCTTGCCTGCAGAGTGAGAGGAGCTGTGAGGCAGCAGCTTTTGCCTGCAGCTCCACCCCCGTGCGCGGCTGTGGGGAGCCAAGAGTGCTTCCTCCTGGCCTGCCTGGAGGTGGAAAGGTTGCCTAGGAAGGATCTGCCACAGCGAGGCTGGGCAGCTGGTGCTGGGAGAGTGTCTGCCTGGAGGGGAAATGCTGAAAAGCCAAAGGAAAACGAGAGCCTCTGAGCACTGGGTGGGGTCTGGATGCTGCAGGGAAGAGGTGCACCTGCTGCAGAGAAGGGAGGAGAGCCCAGCTCTGCCTCGGGGCTGCCGAACTGAGTGCTCTGCGGGCAGAGCCCAGGTCAAGCCTGGAACGGCCCCGAGTGCTTCTGCTGTTCCAGGGTGTCTGTATTGAGAGTTCCCAGGATGTCTGTATTGCGACAGATATCACTGCTAGAAAGCTGCGCTGCCCAAGGGAAGGGCAAGCACTGCTTGATCAAAAGCCCATGCTCCAGGTGAGGCTTGAACTCACACCCTCAGCATCCCTCTGCTTCGCACTGCTGTATAAGTACTGCGCGCTGGCCCATTGCGCCACTGGAGCACACTTGGAAAGGTGGACTGGAGCCCACGAGCAAACAGTTCTGCCTGTGATCACCATGGCTCATCGGCATTAACCTGGCACCTCAAGTGCTTTCCTCTTGCCTCGTCCAACAAGGAGCAGCAAGCGTGCGCCCCCCGTGGTGTGCCAGGCTTGCAATCTACCCCAGGCCACGGAGTGCCAGGGCGAAGTGTCCTTCAGCAGGGCTTAGCTGGCTAGAGCCAGGAAAGGGGAAACCACAAGCACTTGGCCCTGCTCAGCACTCTCCAGCACTGGGTTACCTCTGGCGTGTCCTCACAGAGGCAGAGAAAGAAAGTCCACATCTTGGAGGAAGCGTATGGGTCCACTGCTGGGAAAGGTCAGGTCAGCAGCGAAATGCATGTCTGCCTCTCTGTCCTGACACCCCAGTCACCAAGCATTTCTGAATGCTTCCCTCCTTGGGCTGCCCCTTCTTGGTGACCGTTGAGATGGGAGCAGGGAGGAGAAGTCATCTGCAGACTGCTAGAACTGGTTCCCATCTTTCTGCACCACAGCTCCACTGCCTGTGTGTGCCTCGAGGGCGTTTACCCCAAAGGGGAATGCTTCTCTCTCTTGCCATTGCTCCAGAACACCCGGAGCCGGCAAAAGGTGTCTGAGGGAACACAGGCTAACAAGCAAATACCTTCCCCCCACGCTGGTATTTATTTGCCACCAGCCCGTATTTCTTCATCTGAAATGCTGACTGCTTTGCTTTGTTAAACACTGCAAGGGCCGCATCAAGTCTGCTAAATGAGGTATAAAAGTTTGCCAGAATCCTAGGAGACCTAGGAAAGCTTGCAGCTGTTCTACAGTCGTAGGGACAGGATATTGCTGGGTAGTATTATGCATCATTTCAGGCAGGAGTGGCCTTCGTTTGTCCTGTCCATACTGCTCCTAGAAAGTGAACACTAATATCTGGTCCTTGTACCTTTTTTCGGTTCACGGCCCACCCCCTATCCTGGAAAGCATGTGCCAGTGCCATTAGCTGCTCTTTCACCTGATTTTCAGACGGTCCCATTATCAAAATATGATTGATGTAATGATGACTAGTGCATTCTGGGAGAGGTGTTGGGAGGTCAGCAGCGACCATTTGATGACATATTATGGGGCTATGCCTATATCCCTGCAGAAGCACCTGGAATGTATACTGCTTAGCATTCCAAGTGAAGGCAAAGTGGTCCCTGCGAGGCTGGGGATATAGCAACAGGGGAAAAGGCATTTGCCAGATCCACCACAGCCTTCCATTCCTGCAAACTTTTGCCCACTTCTTCTAACAAGGTCACCATATTGGGGACCACTGCCATCAGGGGTGGGACCACCTTATTCAGTTCTCTGTAGTCCACAGTCATACGCCATGAGCCATCCAGCTTCTGCACAGGCCATATTGGGTGAGAGCAGCCCCAGCACCTGGGCTTGCCCAGGCCTCACAGGGAAGTGCGAGGAGGAAGCGTGCCCTCCCGTGGTGCGAGGGCAGCTGTGACTTTGATGTGGAATGTCCCACTGTGACCCCAGCCCATGTCACCAAGGAGCTGCCAGGCCTCCTGCCACCCCTCCCACAGACCCTGAGAGCCTTTTCCACCTTGGCCAAGGGCAACTGTACTGGGTGTTGTAGGGTGCTGCCTCCACTCCACGCTGTGGCACAGCAAAAACCACGGTGGGGAGGTCCTTGGCTGGGGCTGCATTCCAGAAGCATTCCAGACGTTGAGGGAATTCTTCTGCTCCCCTATAGATCTCAAAGAACCTCACTTGGTTGCCGTGTACATGTGACCACTTTCCAGAGGAATGTGAAAGTCAGCTCATCCTCCCCCACCAACAGAGAGTAGTGTCTGTTTTCCCTGGTTTTTAGGTTGGCTTTAATTAACTAGAAGCCTCTTGTTTTCCTCCTAATCTTGATGGTAGGGGGAAGGGCAGCTGTGGTCTGGCACAGGAGGTGGGCCAGAGAGAGCTAAAAGCCAGGATTGCTTTTCTCCCTAGCACACTTCCTCCTTCTCTGACACTGGGTCCCCCAGTGTTAGTCCAGTTTCACCCCAAAACAGAGTCTTTCCGACCACCTCACGGCCTTCAGTGCCCCTAGCAGGAGGCGGGTAATGGTCTCCGCAGGCTCTGGCTGTGGCAAACAGCACAGGTTTTCTTCTTGTGCCATCGCGAGAGGGCCCACCCCTGGGCATCCTGAGCTTTCCTTGGGGCCTCTTGGGCCTCATGGGAGTGCTACAGCTCGAGGGCTTCTCCCCTCACTGTTGACATGAATGCAAGGACTCCAGTACACCAAATGCTCCAGCAGAGCTGCCTTCTGCTGCAGAGGCTGGCACCCAGCTGCTTGTGAGCACCAGAGGGAGAACAGTCTCATCCGGCACTCAGATAATCTCACCCGGCCTGTGTGTTTTTAGCCTGCTGCAAACAATTCAGGAGAGCTCCTCTAAGGCAGAAGAGGAGGGCAAGCAGGAAGAACTTCTTCAAGCCAGACCTCAAACCGCACTTTGTGTTTGCAGACATCAGAACAGGGCAGAACAGGTGAGCAGAGGAGCTGAGTCGTGGAGACTGCTGTCTCCAAAGAGCAGGCCAGGGGACCATGGTCTTTCAAGCTTGCCTGCTCATGCCTGGCAGGCAGAAGCTGTCCCCAGAAGCCAAAGGGGAGGAGTAGCACTCTGCTATGGTGGGGGCATGAGTGGATCACCCCTCCCTTGAACTTGCAGTGAATGAAGAGGGCCAACCGCACCCGGGGCTCTATTTGCAAGAGCGTAGCCAGCCGGGTGAAGGAAGTGATGCTTCCTCTGTCTTCAGCACTCGCGAGACCTCCCTTGGTGCCCTGGGTCCAAGGGTGGGGCTCCACCATGCAAGACAGGCTTTGATATGCTGGAGCAAATCCAGCGGAGGCTCCCAGGATGCTCAGGGGACTGGAGTACCTGGTGTCCAAGGAGAGGTGGAGAGGACTGTGTTTCTTCAGCCCATTGAAGAGAAAGCTTAAGGGGCAGTGTCCTTGGTGTCTGCAACTACCCAGGGTGAAGGGCTAGAGGCAACTTAGCCAGCTCTTCTCAGAGGCGCACAGTGACAGGATGAGAGGCACAAGGCACAGAGCTGCAAAAGGGTAGCTTCCAGCTGGGTGTTAGGAGAAATGTTTCCACCATGATGGTGGTGAAAGTTGGGAACAGGGCCCCAGAGAGGCTGTGGGATTTCTACCCTTGGAGTCATTCAGCCCTCAGGTGGACACACCCTGGGCAGCGGGCTCTACGTGGCCCTGCTTGGAGCGGGGCCTTGGACCAGAGCTCTCCAGAGGTCCTCTCCAGCCAACCCCGTTCAGTGGCTCCGTGCTGTGGTCTGGTTGAACTCCACTGGAGCATTGCATTTCATGGTTGCAGCTCTGAAAAACAGCCTTTCCCTGCCCTCATTCACCTTGTCACGAGCGACGTCAGCAAGAGAGAGTGGGGCCAGCAGGGAGCTGTGCTGAACCCCGGCCAGGCTATGACTGCAGGGTCCCTGCCTGGGGCCGTGCTTCTCCTGGGGCTTTCTGAGGGCAGACCAGACCAGTTGGGCTGGAGGACGCACAGGCCCTGCAGTTGCTGGCTTCTCCAGTGCTGCGAGTTGAGAGGGCCTGAGGGAGGTTAGAAGCAGCCTCAAATTTGTGCTCTGGTGCCAATGGAGGCTTGGCGGCATCACGGGACACTGCTGGAGGCTTGGCCACCCTCACCAGTGCCCCCGCTTGCAAAAGAGGAGCGGACTGCTGCCTTCGTGCACAGAGCAGAGGAGAAGAGGGGCAAGCCAGAGAGGCTGCCGCGGCTGCACAAAGAGTAAGTGTGCCCCAGCCCCAGCCCCGGCCTGGGAAACTTGAGCGGCAGCAGCTGTCCGAGGTGTGAGGAGCCCCAGTTCCTCAGCTCTGGGGCTGGGTATGGCGTCCGCTGATTTCTCACGGCATGGGAATGACCCGGGCTAGACTCTGATGCTAGGCAGCCCCAAGCTGCCTGGCGAGTTGGAGGCTGTGGGTACCAATGGGAGTGTGTGGGCAGGGGCTGGTAGAGAGCAGAGGCAGGAGAGCCTCAGCCAGAAGGGGAGAGAGCACTCTTCCCTGCTGTTGCAGCCATCTTTCCGTAGGAGCAAGCCACACCCTGCAGCTCTTGGAAACTTACCAAGTGCATTGGGAGGAGTGGAAACAGAGAGTAGAGCTGAACCCCAAGAGAAGCACTTCCTCTGGTAAATTTCTCCGGCTAGGGCTGGTGTTTCCCCTTCCTCTCTACTGGCCTTCCCTCCACACCCAGGAGCACCCAAGGGAAGGCGGGGGGGGGGGGTGTCTTCTGCGGGGGTCCCTCGTGGGAGAGCAAGAGGCTTTGGAGGCTGTGGCCGGGGACCAGGCACCCTTCCAGGCCAGGGGCAGGTGTTGGGCACCCAGGGGTAGGGTTTCCAGATGGCATCGGAACATTGTGGCTACCAAAGAGGAAAGGATTCCTCCAGGCTTTTGGCTCTCCCTTTTCATAACGAACACTCCATCCTTGCCTCCCCAAGTCTCCACACCCAGATGCCTTGCCCTGTGGATCGATGCCGGTTGGATCGTCTCTGCAGGCTGATTACCGGCACATGGGACCTTGTCATGTCCTTGCCTTGGACACTGGGGCCCCTGTCCCATCCTAGAAAGCCCAGAAATGCCAGCAGAAGCAGGTCCCAGAAGACCTGGCCTGCACTAGGCCTGCAGCCTTTCCGTGCCCTTCTGCCTGTGCCTAAAACCAAGCGGTTCCTTTCTAATGCCCTAGCCCCGGGCAGCAGATGACTCTCCAGGATCAAAGGGAGAGGTACCAGGACTTGCTGGCTGCGCAGAAGAAATGTGAACATTGCGGGGAAGTCTGGAAGCATGGTCCTGAGCCATCTTGCTAGCTGCGGAAGCCTGCCTGGGCCTGAAGAGCGACCAGTCCCAAGGCACTGCAGCTGTAGTGCCAAGTGGAGGCCTGTCAGCGTGGGAGCTCCCACGGCTGTTCTCAGTGTGGCGTCCATTGCAGCCATGCAGCTCTTAGCAAAGGAGGTATTAAAATCTACCTACCAGGGCAAAAGAAAAGTGGCAGGTGCTTGTTCACAGCTGCAGTAACCAGCCTGTGCCTCACAAGGGACAGTGCTGCAGGAAAGATGAAAGGAAGAGCTGTTAAAGCCCCTGTGCTCCTCCACAGTTATTTGCAGAGCCCTAACAGAATAACACCCATACATGGCCCGCAGCATACAGACATGCATGCCACAGAGTGGATGTGCATGCCCATCATGTTAAGGAAGTTAGGCTTGTCGGCCACCATAACAGGGCTCGACTCTAGGTTCCCGCAAGTAAAGTTCAGAGCCAAATCAAAACAAATGAAATTTTAATCACGTGCATGCCATAATTACAGCTCGAGCTGGGTGCCTCCTCAGAGGGACCCTAACATAAACAAATCCTGGGCAATTATAGTTTTTTCAACTTACATTTCCCACCCCTCACGTGGTATTTAGACCCATAGTAATTTTTTGGTCTGGGGTCTCCTGCTCCTCATTGGGTCTCATCGTCATTCTGAGGTAAGCTGTTTTTCTCCTTATTTTTGTTTTTTGCGGTCTCTGATGACGGTTGTACCTCTGTTTCTGTTGGGTCTTACTGTTGTGTCTTAAGGTCCTGAGGAGGAGGTGATTCTAAATCATAACAATTAACACTGCCCCAGCAGTGAGCTAAGGCTTTGTCCCTCAAGGTCCTAATGCCCTGCTCCGGTCTTATTTCAAAGTCTTGACACCCTCCCTTTCAGAGTGTGAGACGCATTCCTGCAGACACCCTCCCTTTCGGAATGTGAGACGCAGGAATGCAGACTGCTTGTAACTTCCTTCTCTTCCCAGCTTGAACCAGCTCTGAGGCCCTTTTCTTACTGGACTAAGTAAAAGTTCATTATTTTATCTAAGTGCAGCCTAAGGCTTCAGCAAATTTAGCTACTCATGCTAAGCAAGTTTTATATAAGTTGTGCTAAGCAGCTACCTCTAGACAGTTTCATTTCGTTATTCTTTAACAGTTCCCCCCTTTGTTTTTATGAAGCATCCCTGCTAATTCTTTAAACAGAGTTCTCGAAGCCTTTCAAGGCGTACTATCACGTTCCATAATCTTATGCATAATATGATCATAAGCAATAGGCATAACACAGTTAAAGTTAACACAAGTACTACTGGGTGCAACACATGATTATAAATCGCTGTTGTAGTTGGTGACCACCCTAGAAGATTTTCCCAGCCATGATGTTCTCCGTCCCTTTTCATCGTTTCCGAGACGTGGTGTATCTCTTCCGCATCATGATGAATGGTGATTAGAGTTTTCTGTCCACTGTTTCCGGTGCTTTCTAGCAGTCGACGCAAATCATCATGTTGTAGTAGTTTCTTTACCAGGGTGAGATTCATCCCAATGGGGGTAGGTAGTAAATTTTGAATTAATGTATAATTAGATTGTAACAATTGATAAGATCTAATAGGAGCTGAATAATTAAAGTCGCATCCCATAATCTTTGGTAAAGTTACAAATACAAATATTTGAGTGATTACTTATATCTACAACAGTTATCTATGAATATAAGATTACAAAGTGTTCTTACACATACACATTCTTCTGCAACATATACAAGTACAGTTCAACTTTAACAGCAAAATAAGAACATAGTATGACAGTATATGGCCTGTTCCATTTAGGTTTTAACTTGGATTTTTTGTGAAAATACTTTAACTAAAACTTTATCCCCAGGCTGTATACCAAGCACTTGTATTTCAGGTGGTGTGGATTGATATCATTGAGCATATATATATATATGTTTTAAGATTTTCAAACCTTTTTGCATACTTAGAACATACTGGGTTAGTCGTTCATCTCT
The DNA here is from genome assembly GCF_036370855.1 of Dromaius novaehollandiae. Taxonomy (NCBI): domain Eukaryota; kingdom Metazoa; phylum Chordata; class Aves; order Casuariiformes; family Dromaiidae; genus Dromaius; species Dromaius novaehollandiae. The sequence goes on from NC_088110.1 coordinate 820,953, forward strand.
GTCTAACAGGCTGGTCTTAGCTGGAATAATAAGTCTCTAGTACAGCTAAATGTCTCCCAAAGAGAATTTCTGCTGGTGTTAGTCCTACGGGTTGCCATGGGACATTTCAAACATCCCATAGAGCTAAGTTTAATGCTTCTGGCCATTTTAGGCTAGCATGTGTGCATTTCTTGCTATTTTTTCTTTTAATGTTCTATTCATTCTTTCTACTTGTCCTGAAGATTGTGGGTGATAAGGGGTACATAGGTTTCTTTTTATTCCTAATGATTTATATAACTGAGTGATTATGCTTGCCATAAAATGGGCACCCCTATCTGAATCAGTGGCTTCTTGGACCCTATACCTGGGTATGATTTCCTTCAGTAAGGCTTTTACCACTCCCCCTGTGTCAGCCTTTCTTGTTGGGAAAGCTTCTACCCAGCCTGATAACTGATCTACTATCACTAACAAGTGTTTGTACCCATTGGCAGATGGCATATCCGCATAATCTATTATGTAGCTTCTGGAAAGGGAAGTAAGCCCATGGTCGCCCCCCCTAAATCTGAGCTTGGCTTGTTATTTGAAAACTTCTGGCAGGTTGGGCAGCTATTTGTTATTCTTTTAGCAGCTGCATGAATTCCTGGAGCGGCCCATACTTTCTGTACCTGCTTAGCTATTGCCTCAGCTCCCCCATGAGCTTTATCGTGAAACCACCTAGCTGTAGTAATTAAATATTTTTTTTTTGGTAGAATTGGTTTTCCTCCAATTGTCCATATTCCATCATCACTTTGTTTTGCTTCCCACTGCTCCCATTGTTTTTTCTCTTCCACTGAGCAGTCTTTTTCATACATAGTTTTGGGGTCTATTAAGTTTGGCCACTCACTCTGGTCCATCCTTGGAACTGCCCCCATACATTCTTTCAGAGGCTGTCGAGCTGCAGCCTTCGCAGCAGCGTCGGCTAAAGCATTTCCTCTGCTAACTTCTGTAGTGTCTTTAGTATGGGCTGGGCAGTGTATTACAGCAATTTCTTTGGGCAGTTGAACTGCTTCCAGCAAATCACGTATTTCTTCTCCATTAGCTAATTTCTTTCCTGATGACGAAAAGAATCCTCGTTCTTTCCATAACATCCCTGTTGCATGACATACTCCAAATGCATATTTAGAATCGGTATAGATATTTACCCGCAAGTTCTTACCTATTTTTGCTGCTTGGGTCGATGCTATTAATTCTGCTCCTTGAGCACTTACAGACAGAGACAAAGGATTGGCCTCAAGTACCTCAAAGACATTAGTGACAGCATAGTCGGAGTGGTGCCTTCCATCCAAATAATAGGATGATCCATCTGTAAACAGAACTAAGTCCGGGTTCTCCAAAGGTTCCTCTTTAAGGTCCTCCCGGGGCTTGCTCAAGCTGACGATCACCTGCTCACAGGAATGATGCGGCTCTCCATCCTCTGGTAGAGGCAATAGTGTTGCTGGATTTAAGATATTGCATCTCTTTAAAGTCACATTATCTGCATGCAGTATTATCAGTTCATAGCGGTGAGCTCTCTGTGGGGATAGTGCTTGAGTCGCGTATTGTTTCATTAACAGTTCTACTTCATGTGGCACATACACAGTCAATGAGTGACCCAAAACTACAGGTCATGTTTTTTTCAATAAGAGCTGCCGTAGCTGCTATTGCTCTGATGCATCCTGGAGTGCCTTTAGCTACCTCATCTAGCTGCGTGGAGTAATAGGCCACTGGTCTACGGTGAGGACCTAGTTTTTGGGTGAGTACCCCACTTGCTACTCCCTGTCGTTCATGGACAAATAATTCAAATAGTTTGCTATAATCTGGTAATCCTAGAGCAGGGGCTGAAACCAATGCTTTTTTCACAGATGTAAAAGCTTTCTCCCTTTCTGGGCCCCAGGCCAAAGGCTCTATCTCCTCCTTTTTTGTTGCCTGTACTAGAGGCTTAGTAAGTTCTGCTAACCCAGGAATCCACGGTCAGCAAAATCCTACAGCTCCTAAAAATCCCCTAAGTTGTTTTTTTGTTACAGGATGAGGCATATTAAGAATTGTCTTCACTCGTTCTGAATCAACTAACCTGTGTCCTTCTTTTAAGATAAAACCCAAATATTTTACCTCTCGTTGACACAGCTGAAGTTTAGACAGAGATGCCCGATGCCCTTTTTCTGCAAGAGCGTTACATAGAGAAACAGTATCTTTTAAACATGTCTCATAATCTTTACTTGCTAATAACAAATCATCCACATATTGTATTAATATAGAATGTCCTGGAAGTTCGATAGCTGAGCGGTCATTTTTGAGTATATGCGAAAAAATAGTCGGAGACCCAGTAAATCCCTGTGGCAACCTCGTCCAAGTTAATTGTTGTCCCTTCCAAGTGAAAGCAAAGAGATCTTGGCTATCTTCAGCTATCAGTATACTAAAAAAGGCTGCCGTTAGGTCAATCACAGTAAAATAAGTTGCCCAATGAGGTATTTGTAGTAAAATGGTTGAGGGGTCGGGAACTACTGAATGTGGAGCAACTACATGTTGGTTTATAGCCCTTAAGTCTTGTACAAACCGATACTCCGGATCACCATCAGAATCTTGCCTGTTCTTTTTAACCGGCAGAATCGGAGTGTTGTACAGGGATTCACAGACTCTAAGGATACCCAGTTTCAAATAATGATTGATTTGTTTTTGGATACTCTTCTCTGCTTCCTTTGGAATAGGGTATTGTTTAACTGTGGGAGGCAACCCCCCCTTTGTTTTTATCAAGACTGGACTAGCTGATTTCAGTAGTCCAACATCCATTCCTGAAGAGCTCCATAACTTTTTAGAAACTGATTCTGAACTTGTTGGAATAGTTGACTCTGGTTCTGGTGTCTTAGCCAGAACACATGAGCCCATAATTATTAAATTTATCCCTTCCAGCTGTAAACAGATCTGAGTATCCGAGGCTTGCAGGAGATCTCTCCCTAAGAGGCAAGAGGGCGGGTCTGTGGAAATTATAAAACGTCCCCACACTGTTTTACCCCCAATAGTGAGCAATAAGGGCTTAGATAACATTCGTTCACCTTTTCCCATCACTCCTTGCATCATTATTTTATCTGATGACTTGCATCCTTTAGGCTCAAAATTTAAGAGGGAAAGGGTGGCTCCAGTATCTACTAGAAAGGGAACTTCTAAACCTTCTATATTTGCCATTACCTGCCCCTCAAATCCAAATTTATATCCCATAAATTTATCCCAATTTCCACAGTATTTTCTGAGTCTCCTATCTCCTGTCATTGTGGACTGACTGGGAATTGCCTGGTCTCATTCTTAGTGTTTGATTTTCTCGTGCTGGCCCCTCTATTCCCAAGTACACAGGGCCTCACTGGGCATTCCTGCTTCCAGTGTCCTTGTTCCCCACAATAATAACAAACATCATTAACTCTTATTTGTACACCACGTTCACTTTGATTCCATCTATCTCCTCCGGTTCTGCCACGCCCCCTCCCCTTGCCAGCCTGGCATATGCTCTTTAAAGTACTTTTGTGTATCAGGGGCTGCTTGATCTATAAAAACATTAATTGCGAGAGCATCATTGAAGTTTTGTGGGGTCATTCCTCCATATTTTAGCAGGGCTTACTGCAAAAGTCCCCCATAGTCGTGGGGGTGTTCATCTAATCACTGTCTGCATTCTTGCACTTCAGTCCAGTTTACTCCTAACTCTCTGCATGCTCTAATTACTTCTGCTAAATTTCAAAGTCCTGTTTGACACACAGCTCTATCTCCTGCATTATTACAATCCCAATTTGGATCATTTGCTAGCCAGAGGTTTCTATTCCCCTGGTTTGCTGTGCTTCTTCCACATCTTTAATTATCCCATTCTTTTGGTTGAAATAATTCCCTCAAAAGAATTTGGGTATCACTCCAGTTTGGGTTGTGCCCAGTGCATATATTAGAAAACAACTGGACACATTGCTCTGCATCTTTTCTTAATCTCTGCATTTTACCCCCGTCCCATAAGGCGAGATCGCCAGGGTCCCGGGGTTGATTAGTAAATACCCACAGCACAGGAGGGGGGGACTGGCCCCTCCCTTTCCCCCGGCTGTAAAGCGGCAGGATTAGTCAGCACATTGGAGATCATAGGATAGAATCCGGCAGCCGGTAGAGAAGAGGGAGAAGGAGGAGGAGAAGGAGTAGTAATGACAGATAGAACATCAGGCATATAAGGTGGAGCAGAAAATTTTGGAGCACAGTCCGGGATACTAGTATCTGCTAACACGAGTGTTACCTTCAGCAGGTTTCTTTCCTCCCTCCCTCCTGGCTCAAATGCTCCCGTGCCCATGCCCAGTTATCCCAAACATACCAGTAATCCATTTGAGTTGGAAACCTGTCTTCTAGACGATTTCACAAGAAAGTTAGTTCCTGCTGATCAAAAGTCCCTTGCGGTGGCCACCGTTCCGCTGGGTTTCCCTCCTTTGTCAGGAATGGGCAATCCTCCTGACGCAGTTGGATCAACCTTTTTTCCTTAGATTTTTTTGGTACTCCAGTTTTCCAAAATTTCGGCTAAGGGCGTCCCCTTTTCTATGCCGAAATTATTCCCCATATTGAGTTCCTGAAAAGTGCGTCTTAAGCAAGTCAAGCAGCGCACTTCCTTACCAGTAACACCAGTCCCTGTGTCTGGTGGGATCACACACTCTCTCTCACTCTCTGGGAACCGCACTCACACCACCCGAGTCTTTAACTGCTAGGACTGCTGTGCCTTCGCAGCGGGTGGCTTCATCAGCTGATGGGCGCCCTGGTTGGTTCCCAGGCTACACGCGCGCACACACACACACACACAGAGTACTGTTCACACTCACACCAGTCACAGTGACTCTAGATTTCTGTCTTACAGTCTTGCAGTGTGCCTTATGCTGATCAGGCTGCGCACCCCTCCTCCGGCTGGACCGAGCTGGGACTTACAACCCACTCAAACCCTGGGGATGGGACTCGCACCCGTCTCCCTGGGGATGGCACTCGCACCCGTCCCCTTGGTACACCTTACGGTGGCCAGCCCACGTACCCCCCTGCCTGGTACGCCTTACGGTGATCAGCCTGTGTACCCCTTCAGTGCACTGTTACCAGACCAGAATTTAGAATTTAGGTGGGAATTGAAGACTCACCTTCTCCGTGCCTCTCGTTGCCAAAGATCCCAGGTGAACTCACCTGATGGCGCCAGATGATCGTTTGGAGACGAGAGGCCCGGACAATGGTCACATAGGGTCCCATCTGGGGTGCCAAACTGTTAAGGAAATTAGGCTTGTTGGCCACCATAACAGGGCTCGACCCTAGGTTCCCGCAAGTAAAGTTCAGAGCCAAATCAAAACAAATGAAATTTTAATCACGTCCGTGCCATAATTATAGCTCGAGCTGGGTGCCTCCTAAGAGGGACCCTAACATAAACAAATCCTGGGCAATTATAGTTTTTTCAACTTACATTTCCCACCCCTCACGTGGTATTTAGACCCATAGTAATTTTTTGGTCTGGGGTCTCCTTCTCCTCATTGGGTCTCATCGTCATTCTGAGGTAAGCTGTTTTTCTCCTTATTTTTGTTTTTTGCGGTCTCTGATGACGGTTGTACCTCTGTTTCTGTTGGGTCTTACTGTTGTGTCTTAAGGTCCTGAGGAGGAGGTGATTCTAAATCATAACAATTAACACTGTCCCAGCAGTGAGCTAAGGCTTTGTCCCTCAAGGTCCTAATGCCCTGCTCCGGTCTTATTTCAAAGTCTTGACACCCTCCCTTTCGGAGTGTGAGACGCATTCCTGCAGACACCCTCCCTTTCGGAGTGTGAGACGCAGGAATGCAGACTGCTTGTAACTTCCTTCTCTTCCCAGCTTGAACCAGCTCTGAGGCCCTTTTCTTACTGGACTAAGTAAAAGTTCATTATTTTATCTAAGTGCAGCCTAAGGCTTCAGCAAATTTAGCTACTCATGCTAAGCAAGTTTTATATAAGTTGTGCTAAGCGGCTACCTCTAGACAGTTTCAGTTCGCTATTCTTTAACACACCAACTCCTAACCCACAGTCAGGACAGCGCGCATGCGCGCGCGCGCACACACACACACACACAACCACACATGACCCTTCCTTCACACCTGTGTTCATGTATGGAGTAATGCGGAAGAATGTCGAGGAGACAGGTGATGGGAACTAGGTAGACTGTCCCAGGAGGGAAAAGAAAGAGTGTAAGCTGTCCTGCACATCTAATCTCTTACAACCCCTAGCTTGGCATGCTTTAGTGGCTATAATATCACACAACCATTTCACAATCATAACATAATTCTGTTTATTGCGTGTGTGCCTGTTGCATAAAAACCTATTAGTTCCCCCTCCCCGGGTTCCTTGCCATGGACCGACGGTCAGTGGTGCCAGGGATTCTCCGATCTTCTTATTGCCTCGATTGGGATAACAGTGGGGAACTCCCGCATAGACCCAGAGGTAATATAAACACCTTCTAACGATCCTTGTGTGCTTTGTATTTGTGTATCCGTCCCTGCCTGGGGTCGGGGCGGCGCCCCTGCCTTGCACCCACAATTGCGATAGTCAGCAGGACACACAAATAACAATGCCATGGTCTAAGAAGGCGAAGGGGGAAGGCGAGAGCCGAGGGAAGTTGCTCACCCTCGACCACCTGGATGGCCCCAGACTGAGCAGTGGGGGCTGGTAGCCACATTTCTTGCCATGCTGGCAGTCCCAGCGGACTGGCTGGAGCTGGCAAAAGGAGAAGACGTCACCCCGAAGGCAGCTGAATCTGCTTTGTGAGCTATGCCCTTTCGAGCTGCCTCGGAAGCCTCTCAAAAGTTAGCCGGACGGCTTGGCTGGGTGTTGCTAGCTGCTATTAGAGCCTTCGATAATGATATAGTATCTTTGCAGCACCAAGTGAAAAAGTTGGAAAGGAGGTGGGGGATTTGCGAGATGCAAAAGCGATAGCCCAAGAAGTGATTACAGCATGAGCTGAGAAAAGCCAAGATTTAACCCATAAGATGGAGCAGCTAGCTTTATGGATGGCTAACAAGTGCCACGGGCATTATGGGAAGGTAGCTGCTTACTGTTTCTCAGGTGTGGGCGATTGTAACTCAGCCTTCCTGGGATCCAGAGGAGTGGGATGGTAGTATTTGGAGTACCTCATCTGACTTGGAAATTGAGTTTGATATCGAGCAAGAACCCAGTAACACTCAGGTGCGGCCGCTTGTTCAGATGCGGGGGGAGCGACAGATAAATAGGCATACCATAGAGCAGTCAAGGCCTCATACGCCAAAGGAATTATGTGAGTTTTTGACTACATTTCAGCAACAACCGGGGGAGTTATTACCAGCATGGATGGTGAGAGCCTGGGACAATGGGGCTGGATCATTAACGTTATTAAGGGAAGAGTTGAATTTAATGAGCCTGTTGTCCACGGACGCTCAAGTGCAGCATTATCTCTCCCAACTTACGTTTGCATGAGACAACGCTGGTTACCCTGTAGTTGCTCCTTCGCTGTATCAGTGGTTACGTGCCGCGGTGGTAGGGGCTTACCCGCCTGTGGGTGAGCTGGCTGCCATGGTGGGGACTTGGCGTACCATGGAAGAAGGAATAAATATGTTGCAACAGTTGAGGGCAGCCACTGGATTAGCGGACGGTAATGGTCCAGATGGTGTAGAAATAACACAGCAAATGAAAACGCAGCTATCGAAAGGGCCCCCAAGTGCCTTGAAACCATTCCTGTTAGGGATGGCGATGCCTGCTACTGGTACAGTAGGAGTGCTGGCGAATAATTTGCGAGACCTGGCTTTGGTGGGTGGACCAGATTCTACACAGCTAAGGGTGGCTCAGAAAGTTGGAGCAAAGAGACAGGGAGGAACGACTGAAGCGAGAGGAAAGGTCACACAAAAACAGGCGTGGACTGACTTGCTGCAGGTGGGGATATCGTGGGATGAGATCAGTGGCTTGCCCACTGCTGATTTATCCAAGCACTGGCAGCATTTGCCTGCCAATCAACAAAACTGAGCTAAGTCTGCTGCCCCACCTGCACCAAGTGCTCCCTGGAAGCTGCCTGCTAAGACACAATGAAGGAGAGGCAGGTGCCCTGAAATCCGAGCGTGGGTTGCAGCGCATCATCCGGGGGACCGATGCCCATACGTCCCCCGGCGAATTAGATGGCGCTCGGGAGGGGAAATAGCTGTGCTTGCTTTAGTAGATACGGGAGCAGAAGTTACAGCGTTACACAGTGCCCCAAACCTTGGAAAAGCAACAGCGCACATCTGCGGTTTGGGCGGCTCTGCCACCCTCGCTGTGCAGGCAATAGTTACTTTAGTGACTGGGAAAAGCCCTCCCTTCTCCACTCCAGTCTTATTGGCACCTATTCATGAATCTATTTTAGGAATTGATGTGTTCCTAGGTTGAGATATACACACAATGCAAGCATTGTTCTCTTTTGGAAGGAGTCCCTCACTGCCACAAGTGCGAGTAATCACTCTAATCAGAGGCTACCAAAATGGGACCCTGTAGATTTGCCTATACCACCTGTCGTTGTGCAAATAAAACAGTAGAGCACACCAGGAGGAGAAACAGAAATTCAGGAAACAATAGATGCTCTGTCCCATGCACAGATAATACACCTTGCCCTTTAAATCGGCCTTTAATAGCCCAGTGTGGCCTGTGCGGAAGCTGGATGGCTCATGGCGTATGACTGTGGACTACAGAGAACTGAATAAGGTGGTCCCACCCCTGATGGCAGTGGTCCCCAATATGGTGACCTTGTTAAAAGAAGTGGGCAAAAATTTGCAGGAATGGAAGGCTGTGGTGGATCTGGCAAATGCCTTTTCCCCTGTTGCTATATCCCCAGCCTCACAGGGACCACTTTGCCTTCACTTGGAATGCTAAGCAGTATACATTCCAGGTGCTTCCGCAGGGATATAGGCATAGCCCCATAATATGTCATCAAATGGTCGCTGCCGACCTCCCAACACCTCTCCCAGAATGCACTAGTCATCATTACATCAATCATATTTTGATAATGGGACCATCTGAAAATCAGGTGAAAGAGCAGCTAATGGCACTGGCACATGCTTTCCAGGATAGGGGGTGGGCCGTGAACCGAAAAAAGGTACAAGGACCAGATATTAGTGTTCACTTTCTAGGAGCAGTATGGACAGGACAAACGAAGGCCACTCCTGCCTGAAATGGTGCATAATACTACCCAGCAATATCCTGTCCCTACAACTGTAGAACAGCTGCAAGCTTTCCTAGGTCTCCTAGGATTCTGGCAAACTTTTATACCTCATTTAGCAGACTTGATGCGGCCCTTGCAGCGTTTAACAAAGCAAAGCAGTCAGTGGCAGTGGACTAAAGGCCTTGCACCCACAGTTCACCACCAGGAAAAGGCCAAGGGGCAGGAAAGCAGCATGCCTGTACTTGCCCTTCTCACCAAGGCTTCTTTAGACCTTCTTCCCCTCTTGCCTCGTGGAAGGGTTTGATTTTTTTACAGCTTTCTTGAATTAGGTTTTCAAAGATGTTGCAGTGGGGCACCTCTACAACGGCTGCGCAAAAGGGTCCAAGAGCCAGCGTGAGCCCAGCCTTTGGGAGGACAGAGCGGCAGAACGATGTCTTGGCAGAGCTGAGCGCAGCCAACAGGATGCACTGCTGGCACGTTCTTGGGAGTGGGGGTGGTGGTGTTTCTCCTGTGCTGGGTGACAGACCGCATAAGTGCCCACTCCATTCCTTGAGCGCCATGCACATTTATCTTTCCTTCTTTGGGTTAATGGCTGTAGTTACTCATTTCATGTACTTCTTCAACGGCCTAAGGTTCTGCTTTCAGAGCAGCCAAAGTGAAAAGAGCATTTTTCCCCACCTCTGGCTCTTTCAGTGTCTGAGGGTGTGGGGAAAAACAGTATCACTGGCAGACAAGACGACGCTGACCAGCACAGGTCAAAGCCCTTGGCATGCCAATCATTGCCCCGTATCAAGGCTGGAGTTCGGACAGGACTTCAGGAGGAGACTGCGGATGCACACAGTGAGGAAGTGCATAGAGACCCATCTGGGAAGCCTCCCCGCCTTGGTGCCGAATCCTACGAGGTGACTGTTCGCGGGTTGGTGCCGCCAGTGCCACTGCCCTCCAGGGCAGTCCCCATCTACTTCCAGAAGCACCCACCTACTTCCTCCTCCTCTTCCTGGAGGAGGAGGCCTAGGAGGCCCTGCAGCTCCATGTCCAGGCAAAGAGGCTGCACCCACAAATGGGGCTTGTCCAGAAAGTCACTGGGAGTGCACGTGCTCCAGGAACCGGTGTCAGCGCCCTAACAGCACCGTGCAGAGACTCACGTCCAGCTCCTCCATTAGCATTCGCATTCACATTCACATTAGCATTAGCATTAGTATCGGCCCTGCCTTCCCTGGGCCACCTGGCACTGTGTGGAGTCACAGCCTGACCCCTTCCCTTGGGAGAAGGATGACATCAGCAGGCGCACAAGAAAGAAACACCAGGGGCTGGACAGTCACAGCAGGGTGAGACTCCTGAGTGGGGCCAGGGAAGCAGTCCTCTTCCTTGGCCAGCAGCTCACCCCGCACCGCCCCCGCCCTCGCACAGTGTCATGAGGCAGGCCATCCTCAAGATCCTGGGGTTACAGCATCTACCCAAAGACTCCTCACACCGAACACAAAGCCCCAGCAAGGATCAGGGGAACAAGGACAGGCGGAGGAAGCCATGGGACCGAATCCATGAGGGAAGACCACGCTGAACTGCCTGCTCCTCTGGCCATCCTAGGAGAGCGATTTGGCCATTGTCCCAAGACAACTCTGTGCGACCTAAGGCGGTTATTGCCGAAAGGGCTGTAGGACTTGTGGGGATGCAGCTGTACCCTGACACCGCTGTTTTGCAGGAACAGAAGCCAAACACATACATTCACAGCCCTGGGCCTGAGACAGCTGTGGTTTTGAGTCTAAGCAGGAGCTTGAATCCATGAGGCACATGCTGCTCTGAGTGAGGCTTAAGCAGGTATGGAAATATTAAGCTGGCAAGTAAAAGAAGAAGAGGGAGGCAGTCAAGGACATTTCTTTCTTTTGTTAAACTCCCTTGCTGTGATGCATTCCTTGGGCTGAGCCCAAAAGCAAATCCTTGATGCACCATGCTCTTCCGGCCACGATAGCCCCTTTGCAGTCTGTCCGGGCAATATTCACAGGAGCCAGTTGCTCCTTCTGCTCGGCCTGTGTCTTTCAGATGAAGAAATACGGGCTGGTGGCAAATAAATACCAGCGTGGGGGGAAGGTATTTGCTTGTTAGCCTGTGTTCCCTCAGACACCTTTTGCCGGCTCCGGGTGTTCTGGAGCAATGGCAAGAGAGAGAAGCATTCCCCTTTGGGGCAAACGCCCTCGAGGCACACACAGGCAGTGGAGCTGTGGTGCAGAAAGATGGGAACCAGTTCTAGCAGTCTGCAGATGACTTCTCCTCCCTGCTCCCATCTCAACGGTCACCAAGAAGGGGCAGCCCAAGGAGGGAAGCATTCAGAAATGCTTGGTGACTGGGGTGTCAGGACAGAGAGGCAGACATGCATTTCGCTGCTGACCTGACCTTTCCCAGCAGTGGACCCATACGCTTCCTCCAAGATGTGGACTTTCTTTCTCTGCCTCTGTGAGGACACGCCAGAGGTAACCCAGTGCTGGAGAGTGCTGAGCAGGGCCAAGTGCTTGTGGTTTCCCCTTTCCTGGCTCTAGCCAGCTAAGCCCTGCTGAAGGACACTTCGCCCTGGCACTCCGTGGCCTGGGGTAGATTGCAAGCCTGGCACACCACGGGGGGCGCACGCTTGCTGCTCCTTGTTGGACGAGGCAAGAGGAAAGCACTTGAGGTGCCAGGTTAATGCCGATGAGCCATGGTGATCACAGGCAGAACTGTTTGCTCGTGGGCTCCAGTCCACCTTTCCAAGTGTGCTCCAGTGGCGCAATGGGCCAGCGCGCAGTACTTATACAGCAGTGCGAAGCAGAGGGATGCTGAGGGTGTGAGTTCAAGCCTCACCTGGAGCATGGGCTTTTGATCAAGCAGTGCTTGCCCTTCCCTTGGGCAGCGCAGCTTTCTAGCAGTGATATCTGTCGCAATACAGACATCCTGGGAACTCTCAATACAGACACCCTGGAACAGCAGAAGCACTCGGGGCCGTTCCAGGCTTGACCTGGGCTCTGCCCGCAGAGCACTCAGTTCGGCAGCCCCGAGGCAGAGCTGGGCTCTCCTCCCTTCTCTGCAGCAGGTGCACCTCTTCCCTGCAGCATCCAGACCCCACCCAGTGCTCAGAGGCTCTCGTTTTCCTTTGGCTTTTCAGCATTTCCCCTCCAGGCAGACACTCTCCCAGCACCAGCTGCCCAGCCTCGCTGTGGCAGATCCTTCCTAGGCAACCTTTCCACCTCCAGGCAGGCCAGGAGGAAGCACTCTTGGCTCCCCACAGCCGCGCACGGGGGTGGAGCTGCAGGCAAAAGCTGCTGCCTCACAGCTCCTCTCACTCTGCAGGCAAGGGAGAAAGGCAGCTCTGCCCTTCCACGGAGGGTGTCCTTCCCACAGCTAGCTTACAGCTTACAGCTGGGCCGGAGCAGGAATGAAGGGTTCAAGCGTGGTGGCATAACCTCAGAAAAGTCCCATGCTCTCCGCAAAGGAAAACATGTCCTCTTTCTCCCAGGGAAGAGCTCGTGGTGCTGGGTCTCTATGGAGTGGGATGGCAGTCGCGGTTGGGCTGGGGTTGCAGGGTGCTTGTGGTGTGGAGCTGAGAGTCTCCTTACTGCAAAATGGGGAGCAAGGGCAAGAGAAAGGGGAGTGAAAAGCTGGGTGCTTTCCAGGCAGGGTCTCTCAGTTCTCAAGCTTTGCCTGGAGAATGGAGAAGCTTGAATGCTTTCCCAGAGGCAGGCGTAGCTGCCACGGCAGCCCCACAGGAGAAGGCACTGCACAGTCACTAGAAACCAGGAAATCATTTTAGGCATGAGCCCACTGAAGGTTTGGAAGAGAGAGCACAGAAGAGCTTGTACCGCCTTCCTAGGCCTTGACATCTGTGGAAACAAACCCCTTGGCCCGTCCTTGCAGATGCCTCCCTTGTCTTTTCAAACTCTCCTTTCCGGGCAGCGGGCTTGGCAAAACCCTTGCTGTGACTCGGATTCGAACCGAGGTTGCTGCGGCCACAGCGCAGAGTACTAACCACTATACGATCACAGCTGCCCGTGTGATTGCCTTGCCTCCCTGGGCCATATTTCCCGCCTGCCTCTTTCAGGCAACAGGGTGGGAACAGCAAGGGCCTCCTAACTGCCCTTCCTGCAGCATCCTGCAGCATCCGTCCCCCATGCGTGCTCACGTGAGCAACGAAAGCTCACCTGACTCTGCAGCCCCATCATGCGCATTTGCCACCAGCCTCAACTGCCAGGACCCCACCACATGCCAGGAGAAGGGGCAGAACAGTAGCCTGCTTCTTAGCTAAGGGAGGCTGGAAGCCTCCTCGCAAGGCGGCAAGCCGACCCAGGGAAGCCCTTCCTTCCCCGGGAGTTACCTCCTTGCCCACCTGAACAGCCCGCTCTCAACACTCCTCAGCAAGCTGTTGGCCCCACAGCCTGTGAGTGCTGGGAACACAATCCTTGCGCCTGGCGACTCAGACCCTGCTCTCAGCAAATGTGTGCATATCCCCATTACCCTGGAGCAGCAAGGCTGAGCAGTCACAGCTGTCAGGTGAAGGCAAGCTAGCAGGGAGCAGTCAGGAAACGTGAGTCTGTGTCCTCGCAGACCAGCACCTGAACGGAGCAAGCCCTCACGTGCCTCCCTAGGGACTGGGCTGGTGTAGGGGGAAGGCAGGTGCATACCGCAGCGGATATGATGTGTGAGGTGATGTAGCTGAGTGGTGTAAGGAGCTGGATTTTGGCTCTGGTTTCTCAGAAAGGTGGGCTCGAAGCCCATGCCATCAGGTTTTGTTGTCTCAGGCTGCTGTGATTTCTGCCCAGCTGATCGTTCCGGAGCACTGTCCCAGCCCTTCTCAAGCTCTCCTTCTCCTCCGCTTTATCTCTTTGCTCTGGTTTTTCACTGTCCCCAGAGGCACAAAGGAGCAAAGGTGAGCCATCCCCCTGGTACCTCCCCGGAGTGACCCATCTGCTCGTCCTAGGAAGAGAGGCCAGGCAAGGCAGGGCTCCTGTGGGTGTTGATGCAGCCCTTTTGTCCCGCCTGCTCAGCTGTGTCCTCAGGGCTCCAAAAGGAGAGTTTTCCTTCTCAGACAAATGCTCTGCTCCAAGACCAAGAGTCAAAGCAGCTGCAGCAACTCCAAGCCAATCTTGGACCCTCCAGCCACTCAAGGGAGAAGACACAAGATTTGCCCGCTGCTACCTCGGCCTTAAGAGCTGGGGTGCCCTGAGAGGTCCTCAGCAGGACAGTTTCACGTCTCTTGGGCAAGTTGGAAAGTTCAGCCCCACACAGACAGCAGCATCACTTCTCGGGCGGGACCTAAGTCTCCTTTGTACAGCGGATGCATAAATTGTGGGGATTTACTTGGACAAGAAAACCATGATGGGATTAAATTAAATTAGGTGGGTCTAAGGAAATTAGATTAAAGTCTTCTGGGCACAGAGTTTGACTCAGGGTCTGGTCACACTTCCCTGGGCAGCAGCCCACTTGCTGGAGAGCTGGTGCTTTCTCTGCCTGGGAGTGGAAGCCCCGCTGGGGAAGGGGAAAAGGCAAATCCTGACTCTCTGCTGAGGACCAGGTGCTGCGGGCTCCTGTGGTCAGGCCCAAGCCAGAGCAAAAGGCTGAGCAGCAGCCTCCTCTGAGGCTTGCCTGCAGGCTCTTCGGGGTATGAGATGGAACTGCTGCTACGGGTGCCAAGAGGCCTCTACCCCAGGGCTCAGTCAGGCCTTGGCACATGGGTTGAGGCAGGGCAGCAGTGCCTGCAAGGGCAGCAGCACAAGAGCAGGCAGCCAGAGCCACTCACTGTGCAGAGGAGCAGTTTCCCGAGAGGAGTGTCACCCGGTGTGGCAAGCCCAGGTGTGCCACCAAAAGGAGGCCGTCCCTGGGTGGGCTCGAACCACCAGCCTCTCAGTTAACAGCCGAGCGCGCTCACCCATTGCGCCACAGAGACCTCCACCAAGGGCTGTCACAGTGATGCTTCCTTCTGTGTCATCACGCACCTCGGCGCTGAGGGACTGGCAGTGCCCCTGATCTTGGGCCCTATCCCAAGAGCCAGGGAAAGGCCGAGCCAGAGCCGCACCCCCGTTCCCAGGCTGCTACCCGCACTGAGAGCAGTGCAGCTCGAGGGCAGGTGCATGCACCGTGTGGTGGAGGTGGCTCAGGGACAAGCCTTTTCTCGCTCTCTTCCAGTGTCACTTTCCCACACACTCTGTGTCGAGAGAGAGCTGCTGGGCGCAGCTCTCCTTAGAGAGAGCGCCCTAGCAGAGCTCCACCTGCTCTGCCCCTGGTGCTGCAGCAGGACAGTGGCCACGCACGCAGCACTGCTGACCTGGCTGAGGTGACTCAGGGCGAGGGATTTGCTCCTCTCCCTCCGGCCCACCTGCATGGAGCAAGGTGTAGAAGTGGTGCCAGCAGTGGGAGGCTCATCTCCTGGACGGGCCCCAAGCACCCGGGGCCCACTGCCCATAGGTCCTGGGTGTTGTCTGCGCTTCCTGTGAGCCCCAGCACCATCAGACCCTGTCAGCGCCCTCAGGACCATTTCTCAGAGACTTCCAGAATAAGAAGTGCTTGGGGCAGGGGCTGTTTCAGAGCAGGCATTTGAGTGAGGCGCACGGTGGTTTCCTCGCTGCGTGGGGATGGACTGACCCTGGCAGAGGACAGACTCCCCTCCCAGGGAGCCAGTTCTGTGCCAATTGAGCACAGCAGTGTGTGAGACCTCCTGGCTCGAGATGGAAATACGGGCAGCTTCGTTCCACAGAGGCACACTTAGGAGAGCTGCAGCTGAGTTCAATGCAGGAGGGTGTTTTTGCCAAGGTGTTAGGAGCCATGCAGCTGGACTGGTGGTGTCCTCCCGGCAGCGTGTTGTGACTAGAGCCGGGGCCATCTCGGCAGCACAAAAGGGCATTTGAACATGCAGAAAGAGCCCCCAAGGCCCTTGCCTGGCTGCCACGCTGCCAATAGCTCATGGCGCAAACCTGTGTCCAGCGGTGACCAGCCCCCCCCCAGCACCACCTTGCGCTCCCTGGGCCTCCCCATTGCAGGGCACCCTCTGCCCAGAGGCCCAGGCCGAGGGCATCCTTCTCAGAAGGAAGGGAGAATGCCTGCCAAGTTGCCCGGGCAGGCTCCAGCTGCCGTGGCAATTTGTCTTGCTGCCCGGCTGTGGTTGGAGGGGCTGGTCCCCTGCAGGGCTGGGCTGGTGCCCACTGGAGGGTGCACAGGCACATTGGGCATCTCCTCCCTGGTGGTCTAGTGGTCAGGATTCGGCACTCTCACTGCCGCGGCCTGGGTTCGATTCCCAGCCAGGGAAAGGGCTCCCTATTGCCACAGCAAGCCAGGCCTTTCACCTTGGGGGCAGCCTGAAATGAAAGGAAGGGCACCCTCTCAGACCCACAACAGAAGAGCTCTCAGCAGCCACAAGGAACAGTTCGGGCATTGCATTGCCTCTGTTACAACAGCCATCCTGGGCTTCCTCCTGCATCCAGCTCCAGGGCACTCCTCCTGTCTTCTGCCAAATCCCCTTGCAGAATACCCTTTTCCTTGTGGCTCCTGGGAGGCACTGGGTGACACAGAAAGGGTCTCTGGCTCTGTGCGATGTGACCCACCTGCCGCAGGAGCTGCCTTCTCTTTCACACCTCAGCTCCCTGCACTACCCAGTCCCACAGAGGCAGGAGCAGGCGACTCTGCAGTAAAGCCCATGAGAGACCCTTCCCATGCTTCCCGGTGTATGGCACCACTGGCATGAGGGCTGGTGCTCTTGCACACTCACCGGGGCATTGGGAAGCTCCCCTTCCGTGGTCTCGACCCATCACTTGCCAGCTATGTCCAGGACAGGGTCCCTACCAGGCTCCCTGACCACTCAGCCCAGCCCTGCAACACAGCCGCCCGTCAGCGGCTCTGGGGCACCCTCAGACGGTCCCCCGTTGCCAGAGCACCAAATCCCAGAGCCAGCTTGGCCCCAATTCAGGAGCTGCCTGTCCTGACTTTGCCAGGCCCCACGGAGAGGGAGCTCCCACTTGCGATGCTGCCCCTTCCTCGCCCAGGGCTGAGCTAGCACTCGGATCTGGGGCCCGAAGACAGGAGAGAGGGAGCAGCACAGAGGCGGGCTGGCGAGCAGAGGCTAGACGGCCACCCTCACAGACAGGCAGACAAGCCCTGTGGGCAGAACTTGCTGTCAAATTGAAGGCATGATGCGTCATGTGAAGAAACAGGGAAGGGAAATGCTACACAGCAGAGGATTTGTGGCTCAATCACCCTTCGGGCCACGGGCCCAGCCTGCTCCTGCTGCACCGCTGCTCTGCCCCTGCCGTGGGCTCTGCCTGGGGTTTTCAGGGCAGGCGCTGCCTTTTGCAGGGCCAAGTGCCCAGATTTGGCTGGGGGGACCATTTCATTCCTCCTGGCTGGGCCTGGCCCTGCAGCTGGGAAATGTCCCCAGGAATCCCAAAGGCCTCATCCTTGGGCTGGAAGGGGGCAGTGCCTTTAGGCACTGTCTCTGGCCTGTGTCAACACTTGTGAGTGCACTGACTTTTGTGCAGCCAAGCGGTGCCTCTGGAGGCATAAGGGAAGCCATGTCTTTGTGGAGATTTCGGGGGAGAGCCTCAACGGTCTTGTGGAGGTGGCCTGGGGTTGATGGTGCGAGTGCAGAGGCACCCAAATGGAAGCCCTGCTCATCGGTGACTCAGGATGCCCAGTGCTCTGTTTGCCCCCACGCTCAACCGGCACAGGAGGCTGCACAGAAGAGCCGGTGAAGGGAGGAGACCCTGGTTGCAGGCCCTGCTGCCATGTTCTGACCCATCCCGGGGGGGAGGGATTGAAAAGAGCAAATAGCCTGCCCAGTGTTAGCCCGTTCTGCCCTTCTGTATGTGTGATGCTTCTCCCTCCCTCTAGCACCAGGGGAAAGCAAATTCCCTCCCTGGGCAGCTGTGCTCACAGGCTCTGTTTGAACCCCACCACGTGCGTTTGCGGTGATGGGACCCTGGAGCAGAAAGAGCCAGTGCTGGGCAGAGGGCTGCCCACAATGCCTGCTGGACACACCTGCCCTCCCCCTGCACCACCCACTGGCCAGCCAGCACCGGGGGCAGCTGTGTGCAGAGCGGGCTCTGCCTTTCCCTGGCGCTTGGGGTACGGGTTGGGATCAGGCACGTTCCCATTTCCCTGGCCCTGGGGGCTATGCCCAGGCAGAAGCCCACCCCTCTGAGACAGCTCCTCACAGGGCTCCTGGTAGCAGCTCCACCTGAACCAGCCAGGAGACGTCCCAGCACTTCTCAGCATGATGGCTTGCTTCACAAGTCCCAAATTCCTGCAAGAGAAAGTGTCGTTCACGTGAGAGGAGGGTACTTGTGTCGCCCATGCTCAGGCCTTTTCCACTGCGCACAGCACATCTCTGCTGGGGCCCCAGCATCAGGACCTGCCCCACACCTGTCCTTCGTGCCTCCTCAGTGCCGCTGGTGAGAAGTCAGTATCATCAGCTGGAGGTCTGCCTGGAGGCCTGTGCTTTGGCAGCCTCAACTGCCAGGACCCCACCACATGCCAGGAGAAGGGGCAGAACAAAAGTCTTCTCTCCAGTAGCCCGCCTCTTAGCTAAGGGAGGCTGGAAGCCTTCTCGCAAGGCAGGAAGCCGACCAAGGGAAGCGCTCCTTCCCTGGGAGCCTCCTTCTTGCCCACCTGAACACCTAGCACACGTTGCCCAGCACCCTGTCCTAATGCAGCCCAGGGTACCATTGGCCTTCCTGGCCACAGGAGCACATTGCTGGCTCATCGTCAACCAGCAGTCCGCCAGGACTCCCAGGTCCTTCTCGGCAGGGCTGCTCTCCAGCAGGTCAGCCCCCAGCCCGTACTGCTGCATGGGTTTTTTTCTCCCTGGGTGCATTCTCTCTGCACTTCCCTTTGTCGAACTTCATGAGGTTCCTCTCTGCCTCCCTCTCCAGCCTGTCGAGGTCCCTCCGAATGGCAGCACAGCCCGCTGGTGTACCAGCCACTCCTGCCAGTTTTGTGTCATCAGCAAACTTGCTGAGGGTGCACTCTGTGCCTCTGAGAGGAGGAAGGTGCAGGAAGAGTAGATGTGTGTGGATGGAGCTGGAGGGAATAGGCAAGACCCACCTGGAGGGGCATGGCACAGGGACATGCCCAGGTGCTTTGGTGGCACAGTGGTGAGCGTGGCTGCCTTCCAAGCAGCTGAGCCCAGTTTGATTCCTCTTCTCAGTGGCTCCCAGTGGAAGAACGAGAGGCAATGGGCACAAACTGAAGTACCGGAAATCCCCCTTAAGCGTACGAAAACCCTTTTTTACTGTACGGGTGAGGGAACACTGGCACTGGTTGCCCAGATAGGCTGTGGTGTACCTAACCAGCACCAGCCCTTGCTTTGCGGAGGCTGAGGAGTACAGCCAGGACCCTCCTCTTTATTCCTTCCCTCCTTTCTCCCTTCCTTTCTTCAGGGCAGAGCCCAGCGCGGCCCCCACAGCCAGCAATGACAGCGCAGCATCCCCGTCTGGGGCCATCGCACTGCTGAGCACCCTGGAAGTGCACGGGGTAGGCCCCAGCCAGGGGACCTCCCCGCCATGGCTCTCGCTGTGGCACAGCGTGGAGTGGAGGCAGCACCCTACAACACCCAGTACAGTCGCCCTTGGCCAAGGTGGGCAAAGGCTGTCAGGGTCTGTGGGAGGGGTGGCAGGAGGCCTGGCAGCTCCTTGGTGACATGGGCTGGGGTCACAGCCACAGCTGCCCTCCCACCACGGGAGGGCACACTTCCTCCTCGCACTTCCCTGGGAGGCCTGGGCAAGCCCAGGTGCTGGGGCTGCTCTCGCCACGGCTCTCCGCTGGAGCAGCTGCTTTGCAGTGCAAAGGAGAGGGCGAAGGGAGGCTGCATGACAGTGCTAGAGCCTGCCAGGGGGCGGGGGGGGGGGGAGTGCAAAGGAGGAGGAGGCGATCGGGAGGAGAAGTTTCCTACTCACCCTCCTGCTCCAGGGCCTAATCGAGTGTGAGGGGTCACGAAGATGGAGAACCTGTGGCCGGACGTGTTTCCAATGCTCAGGAATCTCGGCCATTACGATAAGGCTTGCAGGAGGTATTTCCTGAGTGCTGTAGACGGTATCAGCTAGGAGAAAGCCATGGAAAGGCTGGGCTCTGTGGGGGCGGTCTGGACAGGGCAAGTGGGCGCCACGAGAGGGCGGTCTGCTCATCTGTTCCTGGCCCAGGGGTGAGTTTGGCAGCCGGGAGTCCTGCAGGGGAGACTGCTGGGGCTCCCCTGAGCCTCGGCGACTCCTGTGGGCGCTGCAGCGTCCTCTCGCTGCTGTGGAAAGCTAGTCCCCGTTTCCCTAGCGGGTGGGTCAGCCTTTGGCATCCACACCTGAAAGGAGAGGAGCCTTGCTTAGAAGTGGGCGGAGGTGTCCTTGCCGTGCCCTTGCAGCTCAGCTCTGCAACTCCTGTCCTGTGGAGCACCTGGCGTGTTTTGAATTGGAGTGGCCGTATTTTTCATCTCACCTGCACTTGTCACCTGCCGGGTGAGCAGGGTGCTGAATGGTTGTGAGCTGGCTGACTTGGAGCATGATACCTCTTTGCCTTGCTTTCCAGAGATTGTTACCATTTGGGACAGCGTGTCCAAATACATTCTAGAGCACTTGGCACAGAACGAGGTGGGTCTTGTGTCCTGCTCCTCCCCTCATGAAAGCCTGACAGTTTGCCTCGTCCTGACATCCCTGTGCCATGGAGTGCCGTTGCGTCCCTCCCCTGAGAAGAGCAACGGCACCCCCGCAGGACACTGCCCTGGACAAAGTGCCACAGAGCAGCTTCTCTCGCACCAGAGGTAACAATGGAAGTCCCGATAGAGCAGAAGAGAGTGTTCAGCCCTCTCTGGGGCTCCTCTCTTCTCCAGTGCCAGCGCGGAAAGGCCAAAGCCTGCTACCCGTTTCAGGGTTTGTCCCTGCTGTTGGAAAGCCCTCCGACTGTGTGTAGGGGAGCAATGTTGGCTCAGCTGTTGCTTTTCCCAAGAGATTTTTGGGCAGAGCAGAGGAGCAAGAGCAAAGAAAGGTCTGCAGCATGTGCTTTCTCTCCAGAGCTTTCCCAAGTGCCCCATGTTGCCCTTTGCATGGTAGGGGTGGGCAGGGCACAGAGCGGCCGCCCCACGCTCTGGCAAGACACTGGTCAGTTTTCTCCTCTCCAGGAGGCTGATGCTTGTTCCTTCTCTCCCTCTGCTGTTCTCAGGGTGTCATGGTCTTAGAAGTGGGGACATTCTGTGTTCTTAACCACTACGAGTTCACCGTGAACGGTGAGGTTTCCATTGTTCGGAGACCCATGTTTCGTATATCGGAGGTTGTTGCCAAAGAATACCAGCTCCGATGCGCTCAAGAAGATGTTCCCAGTAAGGAGACAGATGAAAACCTTTGCCTGCCCTAGCACCGAGCTCGAGGGGCATGCAAACCGCTCTGAAGACATGGCCGAATGACTGTGTTCCTCCTCTGCTGCTGACTGGGTGACGTGAGAATCATCCCTCTGCGGTACGAGGATCTACCCGTGTGCGCCCGCAGGCCTTTTACAGCAGTGCAGTGTTCCTAACCAAGACCTCAGTGGTGTTCTTCTGGGCCATCTTGAGAAGACAGCACGTGGACTTTGTCTTCAATGTGGGGAGAAAGACCATGTGGAGCTGATTGGCGACAGGCTGCGAAGCTGTGCCAAAATGTTGCTTCCTTTTGAAGGCTGGTAATTGCAGGCCTTGTGTTGTGAGGACTGAGAATCACCTCGCTAAGCATGTCTTTGGGCTGGATGTGCCAGAAGAGCAAGCCTGGGCATGCGAGCCCCTTAGAGATGTGCAGGAAGCTGTTCCCCTTGTCGTGCAAAGCTATGCCCTCCACCCCGCAGCCACCCCAAAGGAGAGGGTACCTGAGGGTACCAGAGGAATGTGAAAGTCAGCTCATCCTCCCCCACCAACAGAGAGTAGTGTCTGTTTTCCCTGGTTTTTAGGTTGGCTTTAATTAACTAGAAGCCTCTTGTTTTCCTCCTAATCTTGATGGTGGGGGAAGGGCAGCTGTGGTCTGGCACAGGAGGTGGGCCAGAGAGAGCTAAAAGCCAGGATTGCTTTTCTCCCTAGCACACTTCCTCCTTCTCTGACACTGGGCCCCCCAGTGTTAGTCCAGTTCGCCAGAATCCTAGGAGACCTAGGAAAGCTTGCAGCTGTAGGGGCAGGGGAGGGGGGAGGGGAGAAGCCCTCGAGCTGTAGCACTCCCATGAGGCCCAAGAGGCCCCAAGGAAAGCTCAGGATGCCCAGGGGTGGGCCCTCTCGCGATGGCACAAGAAGAAAACCAGTGCCGTTTGCCACAGCCAGAGCCTGCGGAGACCATTACCCGCCTCCTGCTAGGGGCACTGAAGGCAGCGAGGTGGTTGGAAAGACTCTGTTTTGGGGTGAAACTGGACTAACACTGGGGGACCCAGTGTCAGAGAAGGAGGAAGTGTGCTAGGGAGAAAAGCAATCCTGGCTTTTAGCTCTCTCTGGCCCACCTCCTGTGCCAGACCACAGCTGCCCTTCCCCCACCATCAAGATTAGGAGGAAAACAAGAGGCTTCTAGTTAATTAAAGCCAACCTAAAAACCAGGGAAAACAGACACTACTCTCTGTTGGTGGGGGAGGATGAGCTGACTTTCACATTCCTCTGGAAAGTGGTCACATGTACACGGCAACCAAGTGAGGTTCTTTGAGATCTATAGGGGAGCAGAAGAATTCCCTCAACGTCTGGAATGCTTCTGGAATGCAGCCCCAGCCAAGGACCTCCCCGCCGTGGTTTTCGCTGTGCCACAGCGTGGAGTGGAGGCAGCTCCCTACAACACCCAGTACAGTTGCCCTTGGCCAAGGTGGAAAAGGCTCTCAGGGTCTGTGGGAGGGGTGGCAGGAGGCCTGGCAGCTCCTTGGTGACATGGGCTGGGGTCACAGTGGGACATTCCACATCAAAGACACAGCTGCCCTTGCACCACGGGAGGGCACGCTTCCTCCTCGCACTTCCCTGTGAGGCCTGGGCAAGCCCAGGTGCTGGGGCTGCTCTCACCCAATATGGCCTGTGCAGAAGCTGGATAGCTCATGGCGTATGACTGTGGATTACAGAGAACTGAATAAGGTGGTCCCACCCCTGATGGCAGTGGTCCCCAATATGGTGACCTTGTTAGAAGAAGTGGGCAAAAATTTGCAGGAATGGAAGGCTGTGGTGGATCTGGCAAATGCCTTTTCCCCTGTTGCTATATCCCCAGCCTCACAGGGACCACTTTGCCTTCACTTGGAATGCTAAGCAGTATACATTCCAGGTGCTTCCGCAGGGATATAGGCATAGCCCCATAATATGTCATCAAATGGTCGCTGCCGACCTCCCAACACCTCTCCCAGAATGCACTAGTCATCATTACATCAATCATATTTTGATAATGGGACCATCTGAAAATCAGGTGAAAGAGCAGCTAATGGCACTGGCACATGCTTTCCAGGATAGGGGGTGGGCCGTGAACCGAAAAAAGGTACAAGGACCAGATATTAGTGTTCACTTTCTAGGAGCAGTATGGACAGGACAAACGAAGGCCACTCCTGCCTGAAATGGTGCATAATACTACCCAGCAATATCCTGTCCCTACAACTGTAGAACAGCTGCAAGCTTTCCTAGGTCTCCTAGGATTCTGGCAAGCTTTTATACCTCATTTAGCAGACTTGATGCGGCCCTTGCAGCGTTTAACAAAGCAAAGCAGTCAGTGGCAGTGGACTAAAGGCCTTGCACCCACAGTTCACCACCAGGAAAAGGCCAAGGGGCAGGAAAGCAGCATGCCTGTGCTTGCCCTTCTCACCAAGGCTTCTTTAGACCTTCTTCCCCTCTTGCCTCGTGGAAGGGTTTGATTTTTTTACAGCTTTCTTGAATTAGGTTTTCAAAGATGTTGCAGTGGGGCACCTCTACAACGGCTGCGCAAAAGGGTCCAAGAGCCAGCGTGAGCCCAGCCTTTGGGAGGACAGAGCGGCAGAACGATGTCTTGGCAGAGCTGAGCGCAGCCAACAGGATGCACTGCTGGCACGTTCTTGGGAGTGGGGGTGGTGGTGTTTCTCCTGTGCTGGGTGACAGACCGCATAAGTGCCCACTCCATTCCTTGAGCGCCATGCACATTTATCTTTCCTTCTTTGGGTTAATGGCTGTAGTTACTCGTTTCATGTACTTCTTCAACGGCCTAAGGTTCTGCTTTCAGAGCAGCCAAAGTGACAAAGAGCATTTTTCCCCACCTCTGGCTCTTTCAGTGTCTGAGGGTGTGGGGAAAAACAGTATCACTGGCAGACAAACCGACGCTGACCAGCACAGGTCAAAGCCCTTGGCATGCCAATCATTGCCCTGTATCAAGGCTGGAGTTCGGACAGGACTTCAGGAGGAGACTGCGGATGCACACAGTGAGGAAGTGCATAGAGACCCATCTGGGAAGCCTCCCCGCCTTGGTGCCGAATCCTACGAGGTGACTGTTCGCGGGTTGGTGCCGCCAGTGCCACTGCCCTCCAGGGCAGCCCCCATCTACTTCCAGAAGCCCCCACCTACTTCCTCCTCCTCTTCCTGGAGGAGGAGGCCTAGGAGGCCCTGCAGCTCCATGTCCAGGCAAAGAGGCTGCACCCACAAATGGGGCTTGTCCAGAAAGTCACTGGGAGTGCACGTGCTCCAGGAACCGGTGTCAGCGCCCTAACAGCACCGTGCGGAGACTCACGTCCAGCTCCTCCATTAGCATTCGCATTCACATTCACATTAGCATTAGCATTAGTATCGGCCCTGCCTTCCCTGGGCCACCTGGCACTGTGTGGAGTCGCAGCCTGACCCCTTCCCTTGGGAGAAGGATGACATCAGCAGGCGCACAAGAAAGAAACACCAGGGGCTGGACAGTCACAGCAGGGTGAGACTCCTGAGTGGGGCCAGGGAAGCAGTCCTCTTCCTTGGCCAGCAGCTCACCCCGCACCGCCCCCGCCCTCGCACAGTGTCATGAGGCAGGCCATCCTCAAGATCCTGGGGTTACAGCATCTACCCAAAGACTCCTCCCACCGAACACAAAGCCCCAGCAAGGATCAGGGGAACAAGGACAGGCGGAGGAAGCCATGGGACCGAATCCATGAGGGAAGACCACGCTGAACTGCCTGCTCCTCTGGCCATCCTAGGAGAGCGATTTGGCCATTGTCCCAAGACAACTCTGTGCGACCTAAGGCGGTTATTGCCAAAAGGGCTGTAGGACTTGTGGGGATGCAGCTGTACCCTGACACCGCTGTTTTGCAGGAACAGAAGCCAAACACATACATTCACAGCCCTGGGCCTGAGACAGCTGTGGTTTTGAGTCTAAGCAGGAGCTTGAATCCATGAGGCACATGCTGCTCTGAGTGAGGCTTAAGCAGGTATGGAAATATTAAGCTGGCAAGTAAAAGAAGAAGAGGGAGGCAGTCAAGGACATTTCTTTCTTTTGTTAAACTCCCTTGCTGTGATGCATTCCTTGGGCTGAGCCCAAAAGCAAATCCTTGATGCACCATGCTCTTCCGGCCACGATAGCCCCTTTGCAGTCTGTCCGGGCAATATTCACAGGAGCCAGTTGCTCCTTCTGCTCGGCCTGTGTCTTTCAGATGAAGAAATACGGGCTGGTGGCAAATAAATACCAGCGTGGGGGGAAGGTATTTGCTTGTTAGCCTGTGTTCCCTCAGACACCTTTTGCCGGCTCCGGGTGTTCTGGAGCAATGGCAAGAGAGAGAAGCATTCCCCTTTGGGGCAAACGCCCTCGAGGCACACACAGGCAGTGGAGCTGTGGTGCAGAAAGATGGGAACCAGTTCTAGCAGTCTGCAGATGACTTCTCCTCCCTGCTCCCATCTCAACGGTCACCAAGAAGGGGCAGCCCAAGGAGGGAAGCATTCAGAAATGCTTGGTGACTGGGGTGTCAGGACAGAGAGGCAGACATGCATTTCGCTGCTGACCTGACCTTTCCCAGCAGTGGACCCATACGCTTCCTCCAAGATGTGGACTTTCTTTCTCTGCCTCTGTGAGGACACGCCAGAGGTAACCCAGTGCTGGAGAGTGCTGAGCAGGGCCAAGTGCTTGTGGTTTCCCCTTTCCTGGCTCTAGCCAGCTAAGCCCTGCTGAAGGACACTTCGCCCTGGCACTCCGTGGCCTGGGGTAGATTGCAAGCCTGGCACACCACGGGGGGCGCACGCTTGCTGCTCCTTGTTGGACGAGGCAAGAGGAAAGCACTTGAGGTGCCAGGTTAATGCCGATGAGCCATGGTGATCACAGGCAGAACTGTTTGCTCGTGGGCTCCAGTCCACCTTTCCAAGTGTGCTCCAGTGGCGCAATGGGCCAGCGCGCAGTACTTATACAGCAGTGCGAAGCAGAGGGATGCTGAGGGTGTGAGTTCAAGCCTCACCTGGAGCATGGGCTTTTGATCAAGCAGTGCTTGCCCTTCCCTTGGGCAGCGCAGCTTTCTAGCAGTGATATCTGTCGCAATACAGACATCCTGGGAACTCTCAATACAGACACCCTGGAACAGCAGAAGCACTCGGGGCCGTTCCAGGCTTGACCTGGGCTCTGCCCGCAGAGCACTCAGTTCGGCAGCCCCGAGGCAGAGCTGGGCTCTCCTCCCTTCTCTGCAGCAGGTGCACCTCTTCCCTGCAGCATCCAGACCCCACCCAGTGCTCAGAGGCTCTCGTTTTCCTTTGGCTTTTCAGCATTTCCCCTCCAGGCAGACACTCTCCCAGCACCAGCTGCCCAGCCTCGCTGTGGCAGATCCTTCCTAGGCAACCTTTCCACCTCCAGGCAGGCCAGGAGGAAGCACTCTTGGCTCCCCACAGCCGCGCACGGGGGTGGAGCTGCAGGCAAAAGCTGCTGCCTCACAGCTCCTCTCACTCTGCAGGCAAGGGAGAAAGGCAGCTCTGCCCTTCCACGGAGGGTGTCCTTCCCACAGCTAGCTTACAGCTTACAGCTGGGCCGGAGCAGGAATGAAGGGTTCAAGCGTGGTGGCATAACCTCAGAAAAGTCCCATGCTCTCCGCAAAGGAAAACATGTCCTCTTTCTCCCAGGGAAGAGCTCGTGGTGCTGGGTCTCTATGGAGTGGGATGGCAGTCGCGGTTGGGCTGGGGTTGCAGGGTGCTTGTGGTGTGGAGCTGAGAGTCTCCTTACTGCAAAATGGGGAGCAAGGGCAAGAGAAAGGGGAGTGAAAAGCTGGGTGCTTTCCAGGCAGGGTCTCTCAGTTCTCAAGCTTTGCCTGGAGAATGGAGAAGCTTGAATGCTTTCCCAGAGGCAGGCGTAGCTGCCACGGCAGCCCCACAGGAGAAGGCACTGCACAGTCACTAGAAACCAGGAAATCATTTTAGGCATGAGCCCACTGAAGGTTTGGAAGAGAGAGCACAGAAGAGCTTGTACCGCCTTCCTAGGCCTTGACATCTGTGGAAACAAACCCCTTGGCCCGTCCTTGCAGATGCCTCCCTTGTCTTTTCAAACTCTCCTTTCCGGGCAGCGGGCTTGGCAAAACCCTTGCTGTGACTCGGATTCGAACCGAGGTTGCTGCGGCCACAGCGCAGAGTACTAACCACTATACGATCACAGCTGCCCGTGTGATTGCCTTGCCTCCCTGGGCCATATTTCCCGCCTGCCTCTTTCAGGCAACAGGGTGGGAACAGCAAGGGCCTCCTAACTGCCCTTCCTGCAGCATCCTGCAGCATCCGTCCCCCATGCGTGCTCACGTGAGCAACGAAAGCTCACCTGACTCTGCAGCCCCATCATGCGCATTTGCCACCAGCCTCAACTGCCAGGACCCCACCACATGCCAGGAGAAGGGGCAGAACAGTAGCCTGCTTCTTAGCTAAGGGAGGCTGGAAGCCTCCTCGCAAGGCGGCAAGCCGACCCAGGGAAGCCCTTCCTTCCCCGGGAGTTACCTCCTTGCCCACCTGAACAGCCCGCTCTCAACACTCCTCAGCAAGCTGTTGGCCCCACAGCCTGTGAGTGCTGGGAACACAATCCTTGCGCCTGGCGACTCAGACCCTGCTCTCAGCAAATGTGTGCATATCCCCATTACCCTGGAGCAGCAAGGCTGAGCAGTCACAGCTGTCAGGTGAAGGCAAGCTAGCAGGGAGCAGTCAGGAAACGTGAGTCTGTGTCCTCGCAGACCAGCACCTGAACGGAGCAAGCCCTCACGTGCCTCCCTAGGGACTGGGCTGGTGTAGGGGGAAGGCAGGTGCATACCGCAGCGGATATGATGTGTGAGGTGATGTAGCTGAGTGGTGTAAGGAGCTGGATTTTGGCTCTGGTTTCTCAGAAAGGTGGGCTCGAAGCCCATGCCATCAGGTTTTGTTGTCTCAGGCTGCTGTGATTTCTGCCCAGCTGATCGTTCCGGAGCACTGTCCCAGCCCTTCTCAAGCTCTCCTTCTCCTCCGCTTTATCTCTTTGCTCTGGTTTTTCACTGTCCCCAGAGGCACAAAGGAGCAAAGGTGAGCCATCCCCCTGGTACCTCCCCGGAGTGACCCATCTGCTCGTCCTAGGAAGAGAGGCCAGGCAAGGCAGGGCTCCTGTGGGTGTTGATGCAGCCCTTTTGTCCCGCCTGCTCAGCTGTGTCCTCAGGGCTCCAAAAGGAGAGTTTTCCTTCTCAGACAAATGCTCTGCTCCAAGACCAAGAGTCAAAGCAGCTGCAGCAACTCCAAGCCAATCTTGGACCCTCCAGCCACTCAAGGGAGAAGACACAAGATTTGCCCGCTGCTACCTCGGCCTTAAGAGCTGGGGTGCCCTGAGAGGTCCTCAGCAGGACAGTTTCACGTCTCTTGGGCAAGTTGGAAAGTTCAGCCCCACACAGACAGCAGCATCACTTCTCGGGCGGGACCTAAGTCTCCTTTGTACAGCGGATGCATAAATTGTGGGGATTTACTTGGACAAGAAAACCATGATGGGATTAAATTAAATTAGGTGGGTCTAAGGAAATTAGATTAAAGTCTTCTGGGCACAGAGTTTGACTCAGGGTCTGGTCACACTTCCCTGGGCAGCAGCCCACTTGCTGGAGAGCTGGTGCTTTCTCTGCCTGGGAGTGGAAGCCCCGCTGGGGAAGGGGAAAAGGCAAATCCTGACTCTCTGCTGAGGACCAGGTGCTGCGGGCTCCTGTGGTCAGGCCCAAGCCAGAGCAAAAGGCTGAGCAGCAGCCTCCTCTGAGGCTTGCCTGCAGGCTCTTCGGGGTATGAGATGGAACTGCTGCTACGGGTGCCAAGAGGCCTCTACCCCAGGGCTCAGTCAGGCCTTGGCACATGGGTTGAGGCAGGGCAGCAGTGCCTGCAAGGGCAGCAGCACAAGAGCAGGCAGCCAGAGCCACTCACTGTGCAGAGGAGCAGTTTCCCGAGAGGAGTGTCACCCGGTGTGGCAAGCCCAGGTGTGCCACCAAAAGGAGGCCGTCCCTGGGTGGGCTCGAACCACCAGCCTCTCAGTTAACAGCCGAGCGCGCTCACCCATTGCGCCACAGAGACCTCCACCAAGGGCTGTCACAGTGATGCTTCCTTCTGTGTCATCACGCACCTCGGCGCTGAGGGACTGGCAGTGCCCCTGATCTTGGGCCCTATCCCAAGAGCCAGGGAAAGGCCGAGCCAGAGCCGCACCCCCGTTCCCAGGCTGCTACCCGCACTGAGAGCAGTGCAGCTCGAGGGCAGGTGCATGCACCGTGTGGTGGAGGTGGCTCAGGGACAAGCCTTTTCTCGCTCTCTTCCAGTGTCACTTTCCCACACACTCTGTGTCGAGAGAGAGCTGCTGGGCGCAGCTCTCCTTAGAGAGAGCGCCCTAGCAGAGCTCCACCTGCTCTGCCCCTGGTGCTGCAGCAGGACAGTGGCCACGCACGCAGCACTGCTGACCTGGCTGAGGTGACTCAGGGCGAGGGATTTGCTCCTCTCCCTCCGGCCCACCTGCATGGAGCAAGGTGTAGAAGTGGTGCCAGCAGTGGGAGGCTCATCTCCTGGACGGGCCCCAAGCACCCGGGGCCCACTGCCCATAGGTCCTGGGTGTTGTCTGCGCTTCCTGTGAGCCCCAGCACCATCAGACCCTGTCAGCGCCCTCAGGACCATTTCTCAGAGACTTCCAGAATAAGAAGTGCTTGGGGCAGGGGCTGTTTCAGAGCAGGCATTTGAGTGAGGCGCACGGTGGTTTCCTCGCTGCGTGGGGATGGACTGACCCTGGCAGAGGACAGACTCCCCTCCCAGGGAGCCAGTTCTGTGCCAATTGAGCACAGCAGTGTGTGAGACCTCCTGGCTCGAGATGGAAATACGGGCAGCTTCGTTCCACAGAGGCACACTTAGGAGAGCTGCAGCTGAGTTCAATGCAGGAGGGTGTTTTTGCCAAGGTGTTAGGAGCCATGCAGCTGGACTGGTGGTGTCCTCCCGGCAGCGTGTTGTGACTAGAGCCGGGGCCATCTCGGCAGCACAAAAGGGCATTTGAACATGCAGAAAGAGCCCCCAAGGCCCTTGCCTGGCTGCCACGCTGCCAATAGCTCATGGCGCAAACCTGTGTCCAGCGGTGACCAGCCCCCCCCCAGCACCACCTTGCGCTCCCTGGGCCTCCCCATTGCAGGGCACCCTCTGCCCAGAGGCCCAGGCCGAGGGCATCCTTCTCAGAAGGAAGGGAGAATGCCTGCCAAGTTGCCCGGGCAGGCTCCAGCTGCCGTGGCAATTTGTCTTGCTGCCCGGCTGTGGTTGGAGGGGCTGGTCCCCTGCAGGGCTGGGCTGGTGCCCACTGGAGGGTGCACAGGCACATTGGGCATCTCCTCCCTGGTGGTCTAGTGGTCAGGATTCGGCACTCTCACTGCCGCGGCCTGGGTTCGATTCCCAGCCAGGGAAAGGGCTCCCTATTGCCACAGCAAGCCAGGCCTTTCACCTTGGGGGCAGCCTGAAATGAAAGGAAGGGCACCCTCTC
The DNA here is from genome assembly GCF_036370855.1 of Dromaius novaehollandiae. Classification (NCBI taxonomy): domain Eukaryota; kingdom Metazoa; phylum Chordata; class Aves; order Casuariiformes; family Dromaiidae; genus Dromaius; species Dromaius novaehollandiae. Next base: position 851,961 of record NC_088110.1, read on the forward strand.
AGACCCACAACAGAAGAGCTCTCAGCAGCCACAAGGAACAGTTCGGGCATTGCATTGCCTCTGTTACAACAGCCATCCTGGGCTTCCTCCTGCATCCAGCTCCAGGGCACTCCTCCTGTCTTCTGCCAAATCCCCTTGCAGAATACCCTTTTCCTTGTGGCTCCTGGGAGGCACTGGGTGACACAGAAAGGGTCTCTGGCTCTGTGCGATGTGACCCACCTGCCGCAGGAGCTGCCTTCTCTTTCACACCTCAGCTCCCTGCACTACCCAGTCCCACAGAGGCAGGAGCAGGCGACTCTGCAGTAAAGCCCATGAGAGACCCTTCCCATGCTTCCCGGTGTATGGCACCACTGGCATGAGGGCTGGTGCTCTTGCACACTCACCGGGGCATTGGGAAGCTCCCCTTCCGTGGTCTCGACCCATCACTTGCCAGCTATGTCCAGGACAGGGTCCCTACCAGGCTCCCTGACCACTCAGCCCAGCCCTGCAACACAGCCGCCCGTCAGCGGCTCTGGGGCACCCTCAGACGGTCCCCCGTTGCCAGAGCACCAAATCCCAGAGCCAGCTTGGCCCCAATTCAGGAGCTGCCTGTCCTGACTTTGCCAGGCCCCACGGAGAGGGAGCTCCCACTTGCGATGCTGCCCCTTCCTCGCCCAGGGCTGAGCTAGCACTCGGATCTGGGGCCCGAAGACAGGAGAGAGGGAGCAGCACAGAGGCGGGCTGGCGAGCAGAGGCTAGACGGCCACCCTCACAGACAGGCAGACAAGCCCTGTGGGCAGAACTTGCTGTCAAATTGAAGGCATGATGCGTCATGTGAAGAAACAGGGAAGGGAAATGCTACACAGCAGAGGATTTGTGGCTCAATCACCCTTCGGGCCACGGGCCCAGCCTGCTCCTGCTGCACCGCTGCTCTGCCCCTGCCGTGGGCTCTGCCTGGGGTTTTCAGGGCAGGCGCTGCCTTTTGCAGGGCCAAGTGCCCAGATTTGGCTGGGGGGACCATTTCATTCCTCCTGGCTGGGCCTGGCCCTGCAGCTGGGAAATGTCCCCAGGAATCCCAAAGGCCTCATCCTTGGGCTGGAAGGGGGCAGTGCCTTTAGGCACTGTCTCTGGCCTGTGTCAACACTTGTGAGTGCACTGACTTTTGTGCAGCCAAGCGGTGCCTCTGGAGGCATAAGGGAAGCCATGTCTTTGTGGAGATTTCGGGGGAGAGCCTCAACGGTCTTGTGGAGGTGGCCTGGGGTTGATGGTGCGAGTGCAGAGGCACCCAAATGGAAGCCCTGCTCATCGGTGACTCAGGATGCCCAGTGCTCTGTTTGCCCCCACGCTCAACCGGCACAGGAGGCTGCACAGAAGAGCCGGTGAAGGGAGGAGACCCTGGTTGCAGGCCCTGCTGCCATGTTCTGACCCATCCCGGGGGGGAGGGATTGAAAAGAGCAAATAGCCTGCCCAGTGTTAGCCCGTTCTGCCCTTCTGTATGTGTGATGCTTCTCCCTCCCTCTAGCACCAGGGGAAAGCAAATTCCCTCCCTGGGCAGCTGTGCTCACAGGCTCTGTTTGAACCCCACCACGTGCGTTTGCGGTGATGGGACCCTGGAGCAGAAAGAGCCAGTGCTGGGCAGAGGGCTGCCCACAATGCCTGCTGGACACACCTGCCCTCCCCCTGCACCACCCACTGGCCAGCCAGCACCGGGGGCAGCTGTGTGCAGAGCGGGCTCTGCCTTTCCCTGGCGCTTGGGGTACGGGTTGGGATCAGGCACGTTCCCATTTCCCTGGCCCTGGGGGCTATGCCCAGGCAGAAGCCCACCCCTCTGAGACAGCTCCTCACAGGGCTCCTGGTAGCAGCTCCACCTGAACCAGCCAGGAGACGTCCCAGCACTTCTCAGCATGATGGCTTGCTTCACAAGTCCCAAATTCCTGCAAGAGAAAGTGTCGTTCACGTGAGAGGAGGGTACTTGTGTCGCCCATGCTCAGGCCTTTTCCACTGCGCACAGCACATCTCTGCTGGGGCCCCAGCATCAGGACCTGCCCCACACCTGTCCTTCGTGCCTCCTCAGTGCCGCTGGTGAGAAGTCAGTATCATCAGCTGGAGGTCTGCCTGGAGGCCTGTGCTTTGGCAGCCTCAACTGCCAGGACCCCACCACATGCCAGGAGAAGGGGCAGAACAAAAGTCTTCTCTCCAGTAGCCCGCCTCTTAGCTAAGGGAGGCTGGAAGCCTTCTCGCAAGGCAGGAAGCCGACCAAGGGAAGCGCTCCTTCCCTGGGAGCCTCCTTCTTGCCCACCTGAACACCTAGCACACGTTGCCCAGCACCCTGTCCTAATGCAGCCCAGGGTACCATTGGCCTTCCTGGCCACAGGAGCACATTGCTGGCTCATCGTCAACCAGCAGTCCGCCAGGACTCCCAGGTCCTTCTCGGCAGGGCTGCTCTCCAGCAGGTCAGCCCCCAGCCCGTACTGCTGCATGGGTTTTTTTCTCCCTGGGTGCATTCTCTCTGCACTTCCCTTTGTCGAACTTCATGAGGTTCCTCTCTGCCTCCCTCTCCAGCCTGTCGAGGTCCCTCCGAATGGCAGCACAGCCCGCTGGTGTACCAGCCACTCCTGCCAGTTTTGTGTCATCAGCAAACTTGCTGAGGGTGCACTCTGTGCCTCTGAGAGGAGGAAGGTGCAGGAAGAGTAGATGTGTGTGGATGGAGCTGGAGGGAATAGGCAAGACCCACCTGGAGGGGCATGGCACAGGGACATGCCCAGGTGCTTTGGTGGCACAGTGGTGAGCGTGGCTGCCTTCCAAGCAGCTGAGCCCAGTTTGATTCCTCTTCTCAGTGGCTCCCAGTGGAAGAACGAGAGGCAATGGGCACAAACTGAAGTACCGGAAATCCCCCTTAAGCGTACGAAAACCCTTTTTTACTGTACGGGTGAGGGAACACTGGCACTGGTTGCCCAGATAGGCTGTGGTGTACCTAACCAGCACCAGCCCTTGCTTTGCGGAGGCTGAGGAGTACAGCCAGGACCCTCCTCTTTATTCCTTCCCTCCTTTCTCCCTTCCTTTCTTCAGGGCAGAGCCCAGCGCGGCCCCCACAGCCAGCAATGACAGCGCAGCATCCCCGTCTGGGGCCATCGCACTGCTGAGCACCCTGGAAGTGCACGGGGTAGGCCCCAGCCAGGGGACCTCCCCGCCATGGCTCTCGCTGTGGCACAGCGTGGAGTGGAGGCAGCACCCTACAACACCCAGTACAGTCGCCCTTGGCCAAGGTGGGCAAAGGCTGTCAGGGTCTGTGGGAGGGGTGGCAGGAGGCCTGGCAGCTCCTTGGTGACATGGGCTGGGGTCACAGCCACAGCTGCCCTCCCACCACGGGAGGGCACACTTCCTCCTCGCACTTCCCTGGGAGGCCTGGGCAAGCCCAGGTGCTGGGGCTGCTCTCGCCACGGCTCTCCGCTGGAGCAGCTGCTTTGCAGTGCAAAGGAGAGGGCGAAGGGAGGCTGCATGACAGTGCTAGAGCCTGCCAGGGGGCGGGGGGGGGGGGAGTGCAAAGGAGGAGGAGGCGATCGGGAGGAGAAGTTTCCTACTCACCCTCCTGCTCCAGGGCCTAATCGAGTGTGAGGGGTCACGAAGATGGAGAACCTGTGGCCGGACGTGTTTCCAATGCTCAGGAATCTCGGCCATTACGATAAGGCTTGCAGGAGGTATTTCCTGAGTGCTGTAGACGGTATCAGCTAGGAGAAAGCCATGGAAAGGCTGGGCTCTGTGGGGGCGGTCTGGACAGGGCAAGTGGGCGCCACGAGAGGGCGGTCTGCTCATCTGTTCCTGGCCCAGGGGTGAGTTTGGCAGCCGGGAGTCCTGCAGGGGAGACTGCTGGGGCTCCCCTGAGCCTCGGCGACTCCTGTGGGCGCTGCAGCGTCCTCTCGCTGCTGTGGAAAGCTAGTCCCCGTTTCCCTAGCGGGTGGGTCAGCCTTTGGCATCCACACCTGAAAGGAGAGGAGCCTTGCTTAGAAGTGGGCGGAGGTGTCCTTGCCGTGCCCTTGCAGCTCAGCTCTGCAACTCCTGTCCTGTGGAGCACCTGGCGTGTTTTGAATTGGAGTGGCCGTATTTTTCATCTCACCTGCACTTGTCACCTGCCGGGTGAGCAGGGTGCTGAATGGTTGTGAGCTGGCTGACTTGGAGCATGATACCTCTTTGCCTTGCTTTCCAGAGATTGTTACCATTTGGGACAGCGTGTCCAAATACATTCTAGAGCACTTGGCACAGAACGAGGTGGGTCTTGTGTCCTGCTCCTCCCCTCATGAAAGCCTGACAGTTTGCCTCGTCCTGACATCCCTGTGCCATGGAGTGCCGTTGCGTCCCTCCCCTGAGAAGAGCAACGGCACCCCCGCAGGACACTGCCCTGGACAAAGTGCCACAGAGCAGCTTCTCTCGCACCAGAGGTAACAATGGAAGTCCCGATAGAGCAGAAGAGAGTGTTCAGCCCTCTCTGGGGCTCCTCTCTTCTCCAGTGCCAGCGCGGAAAGGCCAAAGCCTGCTACCCGTTTCAGGGTTTGTCCCTGCTGTTGGAAAGCCCTCCGACTGTGTGTAGGGGAGCAATGTTGGCTCAGCTGTTGCTTTTCCCAAGAGATTTTTGGGCAGAGCAGAGGAGCAAGAGCAAAGAAAGGTCTGCAGCATGTGCTTTCTCTCCAGAGCTTTCCCAAGTGCCCCATGTTGCCCTTTGCATGGTAGGGGTGGGCAGGGCACAGAGCGGCCGCCCCACGCTCTGGCAAGACACTGGTCAGTTTTCTCCTCTCCAGGAGGCTGATGCTTGTTCCTTCTCTCCCTCTGCTGTTCTCAGGGTGTCATGGTCTTAGAAGTGGGGACATTCTGTGTTCTTAACCACTACGAGTTCACCGTGAACGGTGAGGTTTCCATTGTTCGGAGACCCATGTTTCGTATATCGGAGGTTGTTGCCAAAGAATACCAGCTCCGATGCGCTCAAGAAGATGTTCCCAGTAAGGAGACAGATGAAAACCTTTGCCTGCCCTAGCACCGAGCTCGAGGGGCATGCAAACCGCTCTGAAGACATGGCCGAATGACTGTGTTCCTCCTCTGCTGCTGACTGGGTGACGTGAGAATCATCCCTCTGCGGTACGAGGATCTACCCGTGTGCGCCCGCAGGCCTTTTACAGCAGTGCAGTGTTCCTAACCAAGACCTCAGTGGTGTTCTTCTGGGCCATCTTGAGAAGACAGCACGTGGACTTTGTCTTCAATGTGGGGAGAAAGACCATGTGGAGCTGATTGGCGACAGGCTGCGAAGCTGTGCCAAAATGTTGCTTCCTTTTGAAGGCTGGTAATTGCAGGCCTTGTGTTGTGAGGACTGAGAATCACCTCGCTAAGCATGTCTTTGGGCTGGATGTGCCAGAAGAGCAAGCCTGGGCATGCGAGCCCCTTAGAGATGTGCAGGAAGCTGTTCCCCTTGTCGTGCAAAGCTATGCCCTCCACCCCGCAGCCACCCCAAAGGAGAGGGTACCTGAGGGTACCAGAGGAATGTGAAAGTCAGCTCATCCTCCCCCACCAACAGAGAGTAGTGTCTGTTTTCCCTGGTTTTTAGGTTGGCTTTAATTAACTAGAAGCCTCTTGTTTTCCTCCTAATCTTGATGGTGGGGGAAGGGCAGCTGTGGTCTGGCACAGGAGGTGGGCCAGAGAGAGCTAAAAGCCAGGATTGCTTTTCTCCCTAGCACACTTCCTCCTTCTCTGACACTGGGCCCCCCAGTGTTAGTCCAGTTCGCCAGAATCCTAGGAGACCTAGGAAAGCTTGCAGCTGTAGGGGCAGGGGAGGGGGGAGGGGAGAAGCCCTCGAGCTGTAGCACTCCCATGAGGCCCAAGAGGCCCCAAGGAAAGCTCAGGATGCCCAGGGGTGGGCCCTCTCGCGATGGCACAAGAAGAAAACCAGTGCCGTTTGCCACAGCCAGAGCCTGCGGAGACCATTACCCGCCTCCTGCTAGGGGCACTGAAGGCAGCGAGGTGGTTGGAAAGACTCTGTTTTGGGGTGAAACTGGACTAACACTGGGGGACCCAGTGTCAGAGAAGGAGGAAGTGTGCTAGGGAGAAAAGCAATCCTGGCTTTTAGCTCTCTCTGGCCCACCTCCTGTGCCAGACCACAGCTGCCCTTCCCCCACCATCAAGATTAGGAGGAAAACAAGAGGCTTCTAGTTAATTAAAGCCAACCTAAAAACCAGGGAAAACAGACACTACTCTCTGTTGGTGGGGGAGGATGAGCTGACTTTCACATTCCTCTGGAAAGTGGTCACATGTACACGGCAACCAAGTGAGGTTCTTTGAGATCTATAGGGGAGCAGAAGAATTCCCTCAACGTCTGGAATGCTTCTGGAATGCAGCCCCAGCCAAGGACCTCCCCGCCGTGGTTTTCGCTGTGCCACAGCGTGGAGTGGAGGCAGCTCCCTACAACACCCAGTACAGTTGCCCTTGGCCAAGGTGGAAAAGGCTCTCAGGGTCTGTGGGAGGGGTGGCAGGAGGCCTGGCAGCTCCTTGGTGACATGGGCTGGGGTCACAGTGGGACATTCCACATCAAAGACACAGCTGCCCTTGCACCACGGGAGGGCACGCTTCCTCCTCGCACTTCCCTGTGAGGCCTGGGCAAGCCCAGGTGCTGGGGCTGCTCTCACCCAATATGGCCTGTGCAGAAGCTGGATAGCTCATGGCGTATGACTGTGGATTACAGAGAACTGAATAAGGTGGTCCCACCCCTGATGGCAGTGGTCCCCAATATGGTGACCTTGTTAGAAGAAGTGGGCAAAAATTTGCAGGAATGGAAGGCTGTGGTGGATCTGGCAAATGCCTTTTCCCCTGTTGCTATATCCCCAGCCTCACAGGGACCACTTTGCCTTCACTTGGAATGCTAAGCAGTATACATTCCAGGTGCTTCCGCAGGGATATAGGCATAGCCCCATAATATGTCATCAAATGGTCGCTGCCGACCTCCCAACACCTCTCCCAGAATGCACTAGTCATCATTACATCAATCATATTTTGATAATGGGACCATCTGAAAATCAGGTGAAAGAGCAGCTAATGGCACTGGCACATGCTTTCCAGGATAGGGGGTGGGCCGTGAACCGAAAAAAGGTACAAGGACCAGATATTAGTGTTCACTTTCTAGGAGCAGTATGGACAGGACAAACGAAGGCCACTCCTGCCTGAAATGGTGCATAATACTACCCAGCAATATCCTGTCCCTACAACTGTAGAACAGCTGCAAGCTTTCCTAGGTCTCCTAGGATTCTGGCAAGCTTTTATACCTCATTTAGCAGACTTGATGCGGCCCTTGCAGCGTTTAACAAAGCAAAGCAGTCAGTGGCAGTGGACTAAAGGCCTTGCACCCACAGTTCACCACCAGGAAAAGGCCAAGGGGCAGGAAAGCAGCATGCCTGTGCTTGCCCTTCTCACCAAGGCTTCTTTAGACCTTCTTCCCCTCTTGCCTCGTGGAAGGGTTTGATTTTTTTACAGCTTTCTTGAATTAGGTTTTCAAAGATGTTGCAGTGGGGCACCTCTACAACGGCTGCGCAAAAGGGTCCAAGAGCCAGCGTGAGCCCAGCCTTTGGGAGGACAGAGCGGCAGAACGATGTCTTGGCAGAGCTGAGCGCAGCCAACAGGATGCACTGCTGGCACGTTCTTGGGAGTGGGGGTGGTGGTGTTTCTCCTGTGCTGGGTGACAGACCGCATAAGTGCCCACTCCATTCCTTGAGCGCCATGCACATTTATCTTTCCTTCTTTGGGTTAATGGCTGTAGTTACTCGTTTCATGTACTTCTTCAACGGCCTAAGGTTCTGCTTTCAGAGCAGCCAAAGTGACAAAGAGCATTTTTCCCCACCTCTGGCTCTTTCAGTGTCTGAGGGTGTGGGGAAAAACAGTATCACTGGCAGACAAACCGACGCTGACCAGCACAGGTCAAAGCCCTTGGCATGCCAATCATTGCCCTGTATCAAGGCTGGAGTTCGGACAGGACTTCAGGAGGAGACTGCGGATGCACACAGTGAGGAAGTGCATAGAGACCCATCTGGGAAGCCTCCCCGCCTTGGTGCCGAATCCTACGAGGTGACTGTTCGCGGGTTGGTGCCGCCAGTGCCACTGCCCTCCAGGGCAGCCCCCATCTACTTCCAGAAGCCCCCACCTACTTCCTCCTCCTCTTCCTGGAGGAGGAGGCCTAGGAGGCCCTGCAGCTCCATGTCCAGGCAAAGAGGCTGCACCCACAAATGGGGCTTGTCCAGAAAGTCACTGGGAGTGCACGTGCTCCAGGAACCGGTGTCAGCGCCCTAACAGCACCGTGCGGAGACTCACGTCCAGCTCCTCCATTAGCATTCGCATTCACATTCACATTAGCATTAGCATTAGTATCGGCCCTGCCTTCCCTGGGCCACCTGGCACTGTGTGGAGTCGCAGCCTGACCCCTTCCCTTGGGAGAAGGATGACATCAGCAGGCGCACAAGAAAGAAACACCAGGGGCTGGACAGTCACAGCAGGGTGAGACTCCTGAGTGGGGCCAGGGAAGCAGTCCTCTTCCTTGGCCAGCAGCTCACCCCGCACCGCCCCCGCCCTCGCACAGTGTCATGAGGCAGGCCATCCTCAAGATCCTGGGGTTACAGCATCTACCCAAAGACTCCTCCCACCGAACACAAAGCCCCAGCAAGGATCAGGGGAACAAGGACAGGCGGAGGAAGCCATGGGACCGAATCCATGAGGGAAGACCACGCTGAACTGCCTGCTCCTCTGGCCATCCTAGGAGAGCGATTTGGCCATTGTCCCAAGACAACTCTGTGCGACCTAAGGCGGTTATTGCCAAAAGGGCTGTAGGACTTGTGGGGATGCAGCTGTACCCTGACACCGCTGTTTTGCAGGAACAGAAGCCAAACACATACATTCACAGCCCTGGGCCTGAGACAGCTGTGGTTTTGAGTCTAAGCAGGAGCTTGAATCCATGAGGCACATGCTGCTCTGAGTGAGGCTTAAGCAGGTATGGAAATATTAAGCTGGCAAGTAAAAGAAGAAGAGGGAGGCAGTCAAGGACATTTCTTTCTTTTGTTAAACTCCCTTGCTGTGATGCATTCCTTGGGCTGAGCCCAAAAGCAAATCCTTGATGCACCATGCTCTTCCGGCCACGATAGCCCCTTTGCAGTCTGTCCGGGCAATATTCACAGGAGCCAGTTGCTCCTTCTGCTCGGCCTGTGTCTTTCAGATGAAGAAATACGGGCTGGTGGCAAATAAATACCAGCGTGGGGGGAAGGTATTTGCTTGTTAGCCTGTGTTCCCTCAGACACCTTTTGCCGGCTCCGGGTGTTCTGGAGCAATGGCAAGAGAGAGAAGCATTCCCCTTTGGGGCAAACGCCCTCGAGGCACACACAGGCAGTGGAGCTGTGGTGCAGAAAGATGGGAACCAGTTCTAGCAGTCTGCAGATGACTTCTCCTCCCTGCTCCCATCTCAACGGTCACCAAGAAGGGGCAGCCCAAGGAGGGAAGCATTCAGAAATGCTTGGTGACTGGGGTGTCAGGACAGAGAGGCAGACATGCATTTCGCTGCTGACCTGACCTTTCCCAGCAGTGGACCCATACGCTTCCTCCAAGATGTGGACTTTCTTTCTCTGCCTCTGTGAGGACACGCCAGAGGTAACCCAGTGCTGGAGAGTGCTGAGCAGGGCCAAGTGCTTGTGGTTTCCCCTTTCCTGGCTCTAGCCAGCTAAGCCCTGCTGAAGGACACTTCGCCCTGGCACTCCGTGGCCTGGGGTAGATTGCAAGCCTGGCACACCACGGGGGGCGCACGCTTGCTGCTCCTTGTTGGACGAGGCAAGAGGAAAGCACTTGAGGTGCCAGGTTAATGCCGATGAGCCATGGTGATCACAGGCAGAACTGTTTGCTCGTGGGCTCCAGTCCACCTTTCCAAGTGTGCTCCAGTGGCGCAATGGGCCAGCGCGCAGTACTTATACAGCAGTGCGAAGCAGAGGGATGCTGAGGGTGTGAGTTCAAGCCTCACCTGGAGCATGGGCTTTTGATCAAGCAGTGCTTGCCCTTCCCTTGGGCAGCGCAGCTTTCTAGCAGTGATATCTGTCGCAATACAGACATCCTGGGAACTCTCAATACAGACACCCTGGAACAGCAGAAGCACTCGGGGCCGTTCCAGGCTTGACCTGGGCTCTGCCCGCAGAGCACTCAGTTCGGCAGCCCCGAGGCAGAGCTGGGCTCTCCTCCCTTCTCTGCAGCAGGTGCACCTCTTCCCTGCAGCATCCAGACCCCACCCAGTGCTCAGAGGCTCTCGTTTTCCTTTGGCTTTTCAGCATTTCCCCTCCAGGCAGACACTCTCCCAGCACCAGCTGCCCAGCCTCGCTGTGGCAGATCCTTCCTAGGCAACCTTTCCACCTCCAGGCAGGCCAGGAGGAAGCACTCTTGGCTCCCCACAGCCGCGCACGGGGGTGGAGCTGCAGGCAAAAGCTGCTGCCTCACAGCTCCTCTCACTCTGCAGGCAAGGGAGAAAGGCAGCTCTGCCCTTCCACGGAGGGTGTCCTTCCCACAGCTAGCTTACAGCTTACAGCTGGGCCGGAGCAGGAATGAAGGGTTCAAGCGTGGTGGCATAACCTCAGAAAAGTCCCATGCTCTCCGCAAAGGAAAACATGTCCTCTTTCTCCCAGGGAAGAGCTCGTGGTGCTGGGTCTCTATGGAGTGGGATGGCAGTCGCGGTTGGGCTGGGGTTGCAGGGTGCTTGTGGTGTGGAGCTGAGAGTCTCCTTACTGCAAAATGGGGAGCAAGGGCAAGAGAAAGGGGAGTGAAAAGCTGGGTGCTTTCCAGGCAGGGTCTCTCAGTTCTCAAGCTTTGCCTGGAGAATGGAGAAGCTTGAATGCTTTCCCAGAGGCAGGCGTAGCTGCCACGGCAGCCCCACAGGAGAAGGCACTGCACAGTCACTAGAAACCAGGAAATCATTTTAGGCATGAGCCCACTGAAGGTTTGGAAGAGAGAGCACAGAAGAGCTTGTACCGCCTTCCTAGGCCTTGACATCTGTGGAAACAAACCCCTTGGCCCGTCCTTGCAGATGCCTCCCTTGTCTTTTCAAACTCTCCTTTCCGGGCAGCGGGCTTGGCAAAACCCTTGCTGTGACTCGGATTCGAACCGAGGTTGCTGCGGCCACAGCGCAGAGTACTAACCACTATACGATCACAGCTGCCCGTGTGATTGCCTTGCCTCCCTGGGCCATATTTCCCGCCTGCCTCTTTCAGGCAACAGGGTGGGAACAGCAAGGGCCTCCTAACTGCCCTTCCTGCAGCATCCTGCAGCATCCGTCCCCCATGCGTGCTCACGTGAGCAACGAAAGCTCACCTGACTCTGCAGCCCCATCATGCGCATTTGCCACCAGCCTCAACTGCCAGGACCCCACCACATGCCAGGAGAAGGGGCAGAACAGTAGCCTGCTTCTTAGCTAAGGGAGGCTGGAAGCCTCCTCGCAAGGCGGCAAGCCGACCCAGGGAAGCCCTTCCTTCCCCGGGAGTTACCTCCTTGCCCACCTGAACAGCCCGCTCTCAACACTCCTCAGCAAGCTGTTGGCCCCACAGCCTGTGAGTGCTGGGAACACAATCCTTGCGCCTGGCGACTCAGACCCTGCTCTCAGCAAATGTGTGCATATCCCCATTACCCTGGAGCAGCAAGGCTGAGCAGTCACAGCTGTCAGGTGAAGGCAAGCTAGCAGGGAGCAGTCAGGAAACGTGAGTCTGTGTCCTCGCAGACCAGCACCTGAACGGAGCAAGCCCTCACGTGCCTCCCTAGGGACTGGGCTGGTGTAGGGGGAAGGCAGGTGCATACCGCAGCGGATATGATGTGTGAGGTGATGTAGCTGAGTGGTGTAAGGAGCTGGATTTTGGCTCTGGTTTCTCAGAAAGGTGGGCTCGAAGCCCATGCCATCAGGTTTTGTTGTCTCAGGCTGCTGTGATTTCTGCCCAGCTGATCGTTCCGGAGCACTGTCCCAGCCCTTCTCAAGCTCTCCTTCTCCTCCGCTTTATCTCTTTGCTCTGGTTTTTCACTGTCCCCAGAGGCACAAAGGAGCAAAGGTGAGCCATCCCCCTGGTACCTCCCCGGAGTGACCCATCTGCTCGTCCTAGGAAGAGAGGCCAGGCAAGGCAGGGCTCCTGTGGGTGTTGATGCAGCCCTTTTGTCCCGCCTGCTCAGCTGTGTCCTCAGGGCTCCAAAAGGAGAGTTTTCCTTCTCAGACAAATGCTCTGCTCCAAGACCAAGAGTCAAAGCAGCTGCAGCAACTCCAAGCCAATCTTGGACCCTCCAGCCACTCAAGGGAGAAGACACAAGATTTGCCCGCTGCTACCTCGGCCTTAAGAGCTGGGGTGCCCTGAGAGGTCCTCAGCAGGACAGTTTCACGTCTCTTGGGCAAGTTGGAAAGTTCAGCCCCACACAGACAGCAGCATCACTTCTCGGGCGGGACCTAAGTCTCCTTTGTACAGCGGATGCATAAATTGTGGGGATTTACTTGGACAAGAAAACCATGATGGGATTAAATTAAATTAGGTGGGTCTAAGGAAATTAGATTAAAGTCTTCTGGGCACAGAGTTTGACTCAGGGTCTGGTCACACTTCCCTGGGCAGCAGCCCACTTGCTGGAGAGCTGGTGCTTTCTCTGCCTGGGAGTGGAAGCCCCGCTGGGGAAGGGGAAAAGGCAAATCCTGACTCTCTGCTGAGGACCAGGTGCTGCGGGCTCCTGTGGTCAGGCCCAAGCCAGAGCAAAAGGCTGAGCAGCAGCCTCCTCTGAGGCTTGCCTGCAGGCTCTTCGGGGTATGAGATGGAACTGCTGCTACGGGTGCCAAGAGGCCTCTACCCCAGGGCTCAGTCAGGCCTTGGCACATGGGTTGAGGCAGGGCAGCAGTGCCTGCAAGGGCAGCAGCACAAGAGCAGGCAGCCAGAGCCACTCACTGTGCAGAGGAGCAGTTTCCCGAGAGGAGTGTCACCCGGTGTGGCAAGCCCAGGTGTGCCACCAAAAGGAGGCCGTCCCTGGGTGGGCTCGAACCACCAGCCTCTCAGTTAACAGCCGAGCGCGCTCACCCATTGCGCCACAGAGACCTCCACCAAGGGCTGTCACAGTGATGCTTCCTTCTGTGTCATCACGCACCTCGGCGCTGAGGGACTGGCAGTGCCCCTGATCTTGGGCCCTATCCCAAGAGCCAGGGAAAGGCCGAGCCAGAGCCGCACCCCCGTTCCCAGGCTGCTACCCGCACTGAGAGCAGTGCAGCTCGAGGGCAGGTGCATGCACCGTGTGGTGGAGGTGGCTCAGGGACAAGCCTTTTCTCGCTCTCTTCCAGTGTCACTTTCCCACACACTCTGTGTCGAGAGAGAGCTGCTGGGCGCAGCTCTCCTTAGAGAGAGCGCCCTAGCAGAGCTCCACCTGCTCTGCCCCTGGTGCTGCAGCAGGACAGTGGCCACGCACGCAGCACTGCTGACCTGGCTGAGGTGACTCAGGGCGAGGGATTTGCTCCTCTCCCTCCGGCCCACCTGCATGGAGCAAGGTGTAGAAGTGGTGCCAGCAGTGGGAGGCTCATCTCCTGGACGGGCCCCAAGCACCCGGGGCCCACTGCCCATAGGTCCTGGGTGTTGTCTGCGCTTCCTGTGAGCCCCAGCACCATCAGACCCTGTCAGCGCCCTCAGGACCATTTCTCAGAGACTTCCAGAATAAGAAGTGCTTGGGGCAGGGGCTGTTTCAGAGCAGGCATTTGAGTGAGGCGCACGGTGGTTTCCTCGCTGCGTGGGGATGGACTGACCCTGGCAGAGGACAGACTCCCCTCCCAGGGAGCCAGTTCTGTGCCAATTGAGCACAGCAGTGTGTGAGACCTCCTGGCTCGAGATGGAAATACGGGCAGCTTCGTTCCACAGAGGCACACTTAGGAGAGCTGCAGCTGAGTTCAACGCAGGAGGGTGTTTTTGCCAAGGTGTTAGGAGCCATGCAGCTGGACTGGTGGTGTCCTCCCGGCAGCGTGTTGTGACTAGAGCCGGGGCCATCTCGGCAGCACAAAAGGGCATTTGAACATGCAGAAAGAGCCCCCAAGGCCCTTGCCTGGCTGCCACGCTGCCAATAGCTCATGGCGCAAACCTGTGTCCAGCGGTGACCAGCCCCCCCCAGCACCACCTTGCGCTCCCTGGGCCTCCCCATTGCAGGGCACCCTCTGCCCAGAGGCCCAGGCCGAGGGCATCCTTCTCAGAAGGAAGGGAGAATGCCTGCCAAGTTGCCCGGGCAGGCTCCAGCTGCCGTGGCAATTTGTCTTGCTGCCCGGCTGTGGTTGGAGGGGCTGGTCCCCTGCAGGGCTGGGCTGGTGCCCACTGGAGGGTGCACAGGCACGTTGGGCATCTCCTCCCTGGTGGTCTAGTGGTCAGGATTCGGCACTCTCACTGCCGCGGCCTGGGTTCGATTCCCAGCCAGGGAAAGGGCTCCCTATTGCCACAGCAAGCCAGGCCTTTCACCTTGGGGGCAGCCTGAAATGAAAGGAAGGGCACCCTCTCAGACCCACAACAGAAGAGCTCTCAGCAGCCACAAGGAACAGTTCGGGCATTGCATTGCCTCTGTTACAACAGCCATCCTGGGCTTCCTCCTGCATCCAGCTCCAGGGCACTCCTCCTGTCTTCTGCCAAATCCCCTTGCAGAATACCCTTTTCCTTGTGGCTCCTGGGAGGCACTGGGTGACACAGAAAGGGTCTCTGGCTCTGTGCGATGTGACCCACCTGCGGCAGGAGCTGCCTTCTCTTTCACACCTCAGCTCCCTGCACTACCCAGTCCCACAGAGGCAGGAGCAGGCGACTCTGCAGTAAAGCCCATGAGAGACCCTTCCCATGCTTCCCGGTGTATGGCACCACTGGCATGAGGGCTGGTGCTCTTGCACACTCACCAGGGCATTGGGAAGCTCCCCTTCCGTGGTCTCGACCCATCACTTGCCAGCTATGTCCAGGACAGGGTCCCTACCAGGCTCCCTGACCACTCAGCCCAGCCCTGCAACACAGCCGCCCGTCAGCGGCTCTGGGGCACCCTCAGACGGTCCCCCGTTGCCAGAGCACCAAATCCCAGAGCCAGCTTGGCCCCAATTCAGGAGCTGCCTGTCCTGACTTTGCCAGGCCCCACGGAGAGGGAGCTCCCACTTGCGATGCTGCCCCTTCCTCGCCCAGGGCTGAGCTAGCACTCGGATCTGGGGCCCGAAGACAGGAGAGAGGGAGCAGCACAGAGGCGGGCTGGCGAGCAGAGGCTAGACGGCCACCCTCACAGACAGGCAGACAAGCCCTGTGGGCAGAACTTGCTGTCAAATTGAAGGCATGATGCGTCATGTGAAGAAACAGGGAAGGGAAATGCTACACAGCAGAGGATTTGTGGCTCAATCACCCTTCGGGCCACGGGCCCAGCCTGCTCCTGCTGCACCGCTGCTCTGCCCCTGCCGTGGGCTCTGCCTGGGGTTTTCAGGGCAGGCGCTGCCTTTTGCAGGGCCAAGTGCCCAGATTTGGCTGGGGGGACCATTTCATTCCTCCTGGCTGGGCCTGGCCCTGCGGCTGGGAAATGTCCCCAGGAATCCCAAAGGCCTCATCCTTGGGCTGGAAGGGGGCAGTGCCTTTAGGCACTGTCTCTGGCCTGTGTCAACACTTGTGAGTGCACTGACTTTTGTGCAGCCAAGTGGTGCCTCTGGAGGCATAAGGGAAGCCATGTCTTTGTGGAGATTTCGGGGGAGAGCCTCAACGGTCTTGTGGAGGTGGCCTGGGGTTGATGGTGCGAGTGCAGAGGCACCCAAATGGAAGCCCTGCTCATCGGTGACTCAGGATGCCCAGTGCTCTGTTTGCCCCCACGCTCAACCGGCACAGGAGGCTGCACAGAAGAGCCGGTGAAGGGAGGAGACCCTGGTTGCAGGCCCTGCTGCCATGTTCTGACCCATCCCGGAGGGGAGGGATTGAAAAGAGCAAATAGCCTGCCCAGTGTTAGCCAGTTCTGCCCTTCTGTATGTGTGATGCTTCTCCCTCCCTCTAGCACCAGGGGAAAGCAAATTCCCTCCCTGGGCAGCTGTGCTCACAGGCTCTGTTTGAACCCCACCACGTGCGTTTGCGGTGATGGGACCCTGGAGCAGAAAGAGCCAGTGCTGGGCAGAGGGCTGCCCACAGTGCCTGCTGGACACACCTGCCCTCCCCCTGCACCACCCACTGGCCAGCCAGCACCGGGGGCAGCTGTGTGCAGAGCGGGCTCTGCCTTTCCCTGGCGCTTGGGGTACGGGTTGGGATCAGGCACGTTCCCATTTCCCTGGCCCTGGGGGCTATGCCCAGGCAGAAGCCCACCCCTCTGAGACAGCTCCTCACAGGGCTCCTGGTAGCAGCTCCACCTGAACCAGCCAGGAGACGTCCCAGCACTTCTCAGCATGATGGCTTGCTTCACAAGTCCCAAATTCCTGCAAGAGAAAGTGTCGTTCACGTGAGAGGAGGGTACTTGTGTCGCCCATGCTCAGGCCTTTTCCACTGCGCACAGCACATCTCTGCTGGGGCCCCAGCATCAGGACCTGCCCCACACCTGTCCTTCGTGCCTCCTCAGTGCCGCTGGTGAGAAGTCAGTATCATCAGCTGGAGGTCTGCCTGGAGGCCTGTGCTTTGGCAGCCTCAACTGCCAGGACCCCACCACATGCCAGGAGAAGGGGCAGAACAAAAGTCTTCTCTCCAGTAGCCCGCCTCTTAGCTAAGGGAGGCTGGAAGCCTTCTCGCAAGGCAGGAAGCCGACCAAGGGAAGCGCTCCTTCCCTGGGAGCCTCCTTCTTGCCCACCTGAACACCTAGCACACGTTGCCCAGCACCCTGTCCTAATGCAGCCCAGGGTACCATTGGCCTTCCTGGCCACAGGAGCACATTGCTGGCTCATCGTCAACCAGCAGTCCACCAGGACTCCCAGGTCCTTCTCGGCAGGGCTGCTCTCCAGCAGGTCAGCCCCCAGCCCGTACTGCTGCATGGGTTTTTTTCTCCCTGGGTGCATTCTCTCTGCACTTCCCTTTGTCGAACTTCATGAGGTTCCTCTCTGCCTCTCTCTCCAGCCTGTCGAGGTCCCTCCGAATGGCAGCACAGCCCGCTGGTGTACCAGCCACTCCTGCCAGTTTTTGTGTCATCAGCAAACTTGCTGAGGGTGCACTCTGTGCCTCTGAGAGGAGGAAGGTGCAGGAAGAGTGGATGGAGCTCCATGTCACCATGGAGCTGGAGGGAATAGGCAAGACCCACCTGGAGGGGCATGGCACAGGGACATGCCCAGGTGCTTTGGTGGCACAGTGGTGAGCGTGGCTGCCTTCCAAGCAGCTGAGCCCAGTTTGATTCCTCTTCTCAGTGGCTCCCAGTGGAAGAACGAGAGGCAATGGGCACAAACTGAAGGAGGGCCCACCCCTGGGCATCCTGAGCTTTCCTTGGGGCCTCTTGGGCCTCATGGGAGTGCTACAGCTCGAGGGCTTCTCCCCTCCCCCCTCCCCTGCCCCTACAGCTGCAAGCTTTCCTAGGTCTCCTAGGATTCTGGCGAACTGGACTAACACTGGGGGACCCAGTGTCAGAGAAGGAGGAAGTGTGCTAGGGAGAAAAGCAATCCTGGCTTTTAGCTCTCTCTGGCCCACCTCCTGTGCCAGACCACAGCTGCCCTTCCCCCACCATCAAGATTAGGAGGAAAACAAGAGGCTTCTAGTTAATTAAAGCCAACCTAAAAACCAGGGAAAACAGACACTACTCTCTGTTGGTGGGGGAGGATGAGCTGACTTTCACATTCCTCTGGTACCCTCAGGTACCCTCTCCTTTGGGGTGGCTGCGGGGTGGAGGGCATAGCTTTGCACGACAAGGGGAACAGCTTCCTGCACATCTCTAAGGGGCTCGCATGCCCAGGCTTGCTCTTCTGGCACATCCAGCCCAAAGACATGCTTAGCGAGGTGATTCTCAGTCCTCACAACACAAGGCCTGCAATTACCAGCCTTCAAAAGGAAGCAACATTTTGGCACAGCTTCGCAGCCTGTCGCCAATCAGCTCCACATGGTCTTTCTCCCCACATTGAAGACAAAGTCCACGTGCTGTCTTCTCAAGATGGCCCAGAAGAACACCACTGAGGTCTTGGTTAGGAACACTGCACTGCTGTAAAAGGCCTGCGGGCGCACACGGGTAGATCCTCGTACCGCAGAGGGATGATTCTCACGTCACCCAGTCAGCAGCAGAGGAGGAACACAGTCATTCGGCCATGTCTTCAGAGCGGTTTGCATGCCCCTCGAGCTCGGTGCTAGGGCAGGCAAAGGTTTTCATCTGTCTCCTTACTGGGAACATCTTCTTGAGCGCATCGGAGCTGGTATTCTTTGGCAACAACCTCCGATATACGAAACATGGGTCTCCGAACAATGGAAACCTCACCGTTCACGGTGAACTCGTAGTGGTTAAGAACACAGAATGTCCCCACTTCTAAGACCATGACACCCTGAGAACAGCAGAGGGAGAGAAGGAACAAGCATCAGCCTCCTGGAGAGGAGAAAACTGACCAGTGTCTTGCCAGAGCGTGGGGCGGCCGCTCTGTGCCCTGCCCACCCCTACCATGCAAAGGGCAACATGGGGCACTTGGGAAAGCTCTGGAGAGAAAGCACATGCTGCAGACCTTTCTTTGCTCTTGCTCCTCTGCTCTGCCCAAAAATCTCTTGGGAAAAGCAACAGCTGAGCCAACATTGCTCCCCTACACACAGTCGGAGGGCTTTCCAACAGCAGGGACAAACCCTGAAACGGGTAGCAGGCTTTGGCCTTTCCGCGCTGGCACTGGAGAAGAGAGGAGCCCCAGAGAGGGCTGAACACTCTCTTCTGCTCTATCGGGACTTCCATTGTTACCTCTGGTGCGAGAGAAGCTGCTCTGTGGCACTTTGTCCAGGGCAGTGTCCTGCGGGGGTGCCGTTGCTCTTCTCAGGGGAGGGACGCAACGGCACTCCATGGCACAGGGATGTCAGGACGAGGCAAACTGTCAGGCTTTCATGAGGGGAGGAGCAGGACACAAGACCCACCTCGTTCTGTGCCAAGTGCTCTAGAATGTATTTGGACACGCTGTCCCAAATGGTAACAATCTCTGGAAAGCAAGGCAAAGAGGTATCATGCTCCAAGTCAGCCAGCTCACAACCATTCAGCACCCTGCTCACCCGGCAGGTGACAAGTGCAGGTGAGATGAAAAATACGGCCACTCCAATTCAAAACACGCCAGGTGCTCCACAGGACAGGAGTTGCAGAGCTGAGCTGCAAGGGCACGGCAAGGACACCTCCGCCCACTTCTAAGCAAGGCTCCTCTCCTTTCAGGTGTGGATGCCAAAGGCTGACCCACCCGCTAGGGAAACGGGGACTAGCTTTCCACAGCAGCGAGAGGACGCTGCAGCGCCCACAGGAGTCGCCGAGGCTCAGGGGAGCCCCAGCAGTCTCCCCTGCAGGACTCCCGGCTGCCAAACTCACCCCTGGGCCAGGAACAGATGAGCAGACCGCCCTCTCGTGGCGCCCACTTGCCCTGTCCAGACCGCCCCCACAGAGCCCAGCCTTTCCATGGCTTTCTCCTAGCTGATACCGTCTACAGCACTCAGGAAATACCTCCTGCAAGCCTTATCGTAATGGCCGAGATTCCTGAGCATTGGAAACACGTCCGGCCACAGGTTCTCCATCTTCGTGACCCCTCACACTCGATTAGGCCCTGGAGCAGGAGGGTGAGTAGGAAACTTCTCCTCCCGATCGCCTCCTCCTCCTTTGCACTCCCCCCCCCCCGCCCCCTGGCAGGCTCTAGCACTGTCATGCAGCCTCCCTTCGCCCTCTCCTTTGCACTGCAAAGCAGCTGCTCCAGCGGAGAGCCGTGGCGAGAGCAGCCCCAGCACCTGGGCTTGCCCAGGCCTCCCAGGGAAGTGCGAGGAGGAAGTGTGCCCTCCCGTGGTGGGAGGGCAGCTGTGGCTGTGACCCCAGCCCATGTCACCAAGGAGCTGCCAGGCCTCCTGCCACCCCTCCCACAGACCCTGACAGCCTTTGCCCACCTTGGCCAAGGGCGACTGTACTGGGTGTTGTAGGGTGCTGCCTCCACTCCACGCTGTGCCACAGCGAGAGCCATGGCGGGGAGGTCCCCTGGCTGGGGCCTACCCCGTGCACTTCCAGGGTGCTCAGCAGTGCGATGGCCCCAGACGGGGATGCTGCGCTGTCATTGCTGGCTGTGGGGGCCGCGCTGGGCTCTGCCCTGAAGAAAGGAAGGGAGAAAGGAGGGAAGGAATAAAGAGGAGGGTCCTGGCTGTACTCCTCAGCCTCCGCAAAGCAAGGGCTGGTGCTGGTTAGGTACACCACAGCCTATCTGGGCAACCAGTGCCAGTGTTCCCTCACCCGTACAGTAAAAAAGGGTTTTCGTACGCTTAAGGGGGATTTCCGGTACTTCAGTTTGTGCCCATTGCCTCTCGTTCTTCCACTGGGAGCCACTGAGAAGAGGAATCAAACTGGGCTCAGCTGCTTGGAAGGCAGCCACGCTCACCACTGTGCCACCAAAGCACCTGGGCATGTCCCTGTGCCATGCCCCTCCAGGTGGGTCTTGCCTATTCCCTCCAGCTCCATCCACACACATCTACTCTTCCTGCACCTTCCTCCTCTCAGAGGCACAGAGTGCACCCTCAGCAAGTTTGCTGATGACACAAAACTGGCAGGAGTGGCTGGTACACCAGCGGGCTGTGCTGCCATTCGGAGGGACCTCGACAGGCTGGAGAGGGAGGCAGAGAGGAACCTCATGAAGTTCGACAAAGGGAAGTGCAGAGAGAATGCACCCAGGGAGAAAAAAACCCATGCAGCAGTACGGGCTGGGGGCTGACCTGCTGGAGAGCAGCCCTGCCGAGAAGGACCTGGGAGTCCTGGCGGACTGCTGGTTGACGATGAGCCAGCAATGTGCTCCTGTGGCCAGGAAGGCCAATGGTACCCTGGGCTGCATTAGGACAGGGTGCTGGGCAACGTGTGCTAGGTGTTCAGGTGGGCAAGAAGGAGGCTCCCAGGGAAGGAGCGCTTCCCTTGGTCGGCTTCCTGCCTTGCGAGAAGGCTTCCAGCCTCCCTTAGCTAAGAGGCGGGCTACTGGAGAGAAGACTTTTGTTCTGCCCCTTCTCCTGGCATGTGGTGGGGTCCTGGCAGTTGAGGCTGCCAAAGCACAGGCCTCCAGGCAGACCTCCAGCTGATGATACTGACTTCTCACCAGCGGCACTGAGGAGGCACGAAGGACAGGTGTGGGGCAGGTCCTGATGCTGGGGCCCCAGCAGAGATGTGCTGTGCGCAGTGGAAAAGGCCTGAGCATGGGCGACACAAGTACCCTCCTCTCACGTGAACGACACTTTCTCTTGCAGGAATTTGGGACTTGTGAAGCAAGCCATCATGCTGAGAAGTGCTGGGACGTCTCCTGGCTGGTTCAGGTGGAGCTGCTACCAGGAGCCCTGTGAGGAGCTGTCTCAGAGGGGTGGGCTTCTGCCTGGGCATAGCCCCCAGGGCCAGGGAAATGGGAACGTGCCTGATCCCAACCCGTACCCCAAGCGCCAGGGAAAGGCAGAGCCCGCTCTGCACACAGCTGCCCCCGGTGCTGGCTGGCCAGTGGGTGGTGCAGGGGGAGGGCAGGTGTGTCCAGCAGGCATTGTGGGCAGCCCTCTGCCCAGCACTGGCTCTTTCTGCTCCAGGGTCCCATCACCGCAAACGCACGTGGTGGGGTTCAAACAGAGCCTGTGAGCACAGCTGCCCAGGGAGGGAATTTGCTTTCCCCTGGTGCTAGAGGGAGGGAGAAGCATCACACATACAGAAGGGCAGAACGGGCTAACACTGGGCAGGCTATTTGCTCTTTTCAATCCCTCCCCCCCGGGATGGGTCAGAACATGGCAGCAGGGCCTGCAACCAGGGTCTCCTCCCTTCACCGGCTCTTCTGTGCAGCCTCCTGTGCCGGTTGAGCGTGGGGGCAAACAGAGCACTGGGCATCCTGAGTCACCGATGAGCAGGGCTTCCATTTGGGTGCCTCTGCACTCGCACCATCAACCCCAGGCCACCTCCACAAGACCGTTGAGGCTCTCCCCCGAAATCTCCACAAAGACATGGCTTCCCTTATGCCTCCAGAGGCACCGCTTGGCTGCACAAAAGTCAGTGCACTCACA
Organism: Dromaius novaehollandiae; assembly: GCF_036370855.1. Classification (NCBI taxonomy): domain Eukaryota; kingdom Metazoa; phylum Chordata; class Aves; order Casuariiformes; family Dromaiidae; genus Dromaius; species Dromaius novaehollandiae. The sequence goes on from NC_088110.1 coordinate 874,100, forward strand.
AGTGTTGACACAGGCCAGAGACAGTGCCTAAAGGCACTGCCCCCTTCCAGCCCAAGGATGAGGCCTTTGGGATTCCTGGGGACATTTCCCAGCTGCAGGGCCAGGCCCAGCCAGGAGGAATGAAATGGTCCCCCCAGCCAAATCTGGGCACTTGGCCCTGCAAAAGGCAGCGCCTGCCCTGAAAACCCCAGGCAGAGCCCACGGCAGGGGCAGAGCAGCGGTGCAGCAGGAGCAGGCTGGGCCCGTGGCCCGAAGGGTGATTGAGCCACAAATCCTCTGCTGTGTAGCATTTCCCTTCCCTGTTTCTTCACATGACGCATCATGCCTTCAATTTGACAGCAAGTTCTGCCCACAGGGCTTGTCTGCCTGTCTGTGAGGGTGGCCGTCTAGCCTCTGCTCGCCAGCCCGCCTCTGTGCTGCTCCCTCTCTCCTGTCTTCGGGCCCCAGATCCGAGTGCTAGCTCAGCCCTGGGCGAGGAAGGGGCAGCATCGCAAGTGGGAGCTCCCTCTCCGTGGGGCCTGGCAAAGTCAGGACAGGCAGCTCCTGAATTGGGGCCAAGCTGGCTCTGGGATTTGGTGCTCTGGCAACGGGGGACCGTCTGAGGGTGCCCCAGAGCCGCTGACGGGCGGCTGTGTTGCAGGGCTGGGCTGAGTGGTCAGGGAGCCTGGTAGGGACCCTGTCCTGGACATAGCTGGCAAGTGATGGGTCGAGACCACGGAAGGGGAGCTTCCCAATGCCCTGGTGAGTGTGCAAGAGCACCAGCCCTCATGCCAGTGGTGCCATACACCGGGAAGCATGGGAAGGGTCTCTCATGGGCTTTACTGCAGAGTCGCCTGCTCCTGCCTCTGTGGGACTGGGTAGTGCAGGGAGCTGAGGTGTGAAAGAGAAGGCAGCTCCTGCCGCAGGTGGGTCACATCGCACAGAGCCAGAGACCCTTTCTGTGTCACCCAGTGCCTCCCAGGAGCCACAAGGAAAAGGGTATTCTGCAAGGGGATTTGGCAGAAGACAGGAGGAGTGCCCTGGAGCTGGATGCAGGAGGAAGCCCAGGATGGCTGTTGTAACAGAGGCAATGCAATGCCCGAACTGTTCCTTGTGGCTGCTGAGAGCTCTTCTGTTGTGGGTCTGAGAGGGTGCCCTTCCTTTCATTTCAGGCTGCCCCCAAGGTGAAAGGCCTGGCTTGCTGTGGCAATAGGGAGCCCTTTCCCTGGCTGGGAATCGAACCCAGGCCGCGGCAGTGAGAGTGCCGAATCCTGACCACTAGACCACCAGGGAGGAGATGCCCAACGTGCCTGTGCACCCTCCAGTGGGCACCAGCCCAGCCCTGCAGGGGACCAGCCCCTCCAACCACAGCCGGGCAGCAAGACAAATTGCCATGGCAGCTGGAGCCTGCCCGGGCAACTTGGCAGGCATTCTCCCTTCCTTCTGAGAAGGATGCCCTTGGCCTGGGCCTCTGGGCAGAGGGTGCCCTGCAATGGGGAGGCCCAGGGAGCGCAAGGTGGTGCTGGGGGGGGGCTGGTCACCGCTGGACACAGGTTTGCGCCATGAGCTATTGGCAGCGTGGCAGCCAGGCAAGGGCCTTGGGGGCTCTTTCTGCATGTTCAAATGCCCTTTTGTGCTGCCGAGATGGCCCCGGCTCTAGTCACAACACGCTGCCGGGAGGACACCACCAGTCCAGCTGCATGGCTCCTAACACCTTGGCAAAAACACCCTCCTGCATTGAACTCAGCTGCAGCTCTCCTAAGTGTGCCTCTGTGGAACGAAGCTGCCCGTATTTCCATCTCGAGCCAGGAGGTCTCACACACTGCTGTGCTCAATTGGCACAGAACTGGCTCCCTGGGAGGGGAGTCTGTCCTCTGCCAGGGTCAGTCCATCCCCACGCAGCGAGGAAACCACCGTGCGCCTCACTCAAATGCCTGCTCTGAAACAGCCCCTGCCCCAAGCACTTCTTATTCTGGAAGTCTCTGAGAAATGGTCCTGAGGGCGCTGACAGGGTCTGATGGTGCTGGGGCTCACAGGAAGCGCAGACAACACCCAGGACCTATGGGCAGTGGGCCCCGGGTGCTTGGGGCCCGTCCAGGAGATGAGCCTCCCACTGCTGGCACCACTTCTACACCTTGCTCCATGCAGGTGGGCCGGAGGGAGAGGAGCAAATCCCTCGCCCTGAGTCACCTCAGCCAGGTCAGCAGTGCTGCGTGCGTGGCCACTGTCCTGCTGCAGCACCAGGGGCAGAGCAGGTGGAGCTCTGCTAGGGCGCTCTCTCTAAGGAGAGCTGCGCCCAGCAGCTCTCTCTCGACACAGAGTGTGTGGGAAAGTGACACTGGAAGAGAGCGAGAAAAGGCTTGTCCCTGAGCCACCTCCACCACACGGTGCATGCACCTGCCCTCGAGCTGCACTGCTCTCAGTGCGGGTAGCAGCCTGGGAACGGGGGTGCGGCTCTGGCTCGGCCTTTCCCTGGCTCTTGGGATAGGGCCCAAGATCAGGGGCACTGCCAGTCCCTCAGCGCCGAGGTGCGTGATGACACAGAAGGAAGCATCACTGTGACAGCCCTTGGTGGAGGTCTCTGTGGCGCAATGGGTGAGCGCGCTCGGCTGTTAACTGAGAGGCTGGTGGTTCGAGCCCACCCAGGGACGGCCTCCTTTTGGTGGCACACCTGGGCTTGCCACACCGGGTGACACTCCTCTCGGGAAACTGCTCCTCTGCACAGTGAGTGGCTCTGGCTGCCTGCTCTTGTGCTGCTGCCCTTGCAGGCACTGCTGCCCTGCCTCAACCCATGTGCCAAGGCCTGACTGAGCCCTGGGGTAGAGGCCTCTTGGCACCCGTAGCAGCAGTTCCATCTCATACCCCGAAGAGCCTGCAGGCAAGCCTCAGAGGAGGCTGCTGCTCAGCCTTTTGCTCTGGCTTGGGCCTGACCACAGGAGCCCGCAGCACCTGGTCCTCAGCAGAGAGTCAGGATTTGCCTTTTCCCCTTCCCCAGCGGGGCTTCCACTCCCAGGCAGAGAAAGCACCAGCTCTCCAGCAAGCGGGCTGCTGCCCAGGGAAGTGTGACCAGACCCTGAGTCAAACTCTGTGCCCAGAAGACATTAATCTAATTTCCTTAGACCCACCTAATTTAATTTAATCCCATCATGGTTTTCTTGTCCAAGTAAATCCCCACAATTTATGCATCCGCTGTACAAAGGAGACTTAGGTCCCGCCCGAGAAGTGATGCTGCTGTCTGTGTGGGGCTGAACTTTCCAACTTGCCCAAGAGACGTGAAACTGTCCTGCTGAGGACCTCTCAGGGCACCCCAGCTCTTAAGGCCGAGGTAGCAGCGGGCAAATCTTGTGTCTTCTCCCTTGAGTGGCTGGAGGGTCCAAGACTGGCTTGGAGTTGCTGCAGCTGCTTTGACTCTTGGTCTTGGAGCAGAGCATTTGTCTGAGAAGGAAAACTCTCCTTTTGGAGCCCTGAGGACACAGCTGAGCAGGCGGGACAAAAGGGCTGCATCAACACCCACAGGAGCCCTGCCTTGCCTGGCCTCTCTTCCTAGGACGAGCAGATGGGTCACTCCGGGGAGGTACCAGGGGGATGGCTCACCTTTGCTCCTTTGTGCCTCTGGGGACAGTGAAAAACCAGAGCAAAGAGATAAAGCGGAGGAGAAGGAGAGCTTGAGAAGGGCTGGGACAGTGCTCCGGAACGATCAGCTGGGCAGAAATCACAGCAGCCTGAGACAACAAAACCTGATGGCATGGGCTTCGAGCCCACCTTTCTGAGAAACCAGAGCCAAAATCCAGCTCCTTACACCACTCAGCTACATCACCTCACACATCATATCCGCTGCGGTATGCACCTGCCTTCCCCCTACACCAGCCCAGTCCCTAGGGAGGCACGTGAGGGCTTGCTCCGTTCAGGTGCTGGTCTGCGAGGACACAGACTCACGTTTCCTGACTGCTCCCTGCTAGCTTGCCTTCACCTGACAGCTGTGACTGCTCAGCCTTGCTGCTCCAGGGTAATGGGGATATGCACACGTTTGCTGAGAGCAGGGTCTGAGTCGCCAGGCGCAAGGATTGTGTTCCCAGCACTCACAGGCTGTGGGGCCAACAGCTTGCTGAGGAGTGTTGAGAGCGGGCTGTTCAGGTGGGCAAGGAGGTGACTCCCGGGGAAGGAAGGGCTTCCCTGGGTCGGCTTGCCGCCTTGCGAGGAGGCTTCCAGCCTCCCTTAGCTAAGAAGCAGGCTACTGTTCTGCCCCTTCTCCTGGCATGTGGTGGGGTCCTGGCAGTTGAGGCTGGTGGCAAATGCGCATGATGGGGCTGCAGAGTCAGGTGAGCTTTCGTTGCTCACGTGAGCACGCATGGGGGACGGATGCTGCAGGATGCTGCAGGAAGGGCAGTTAGGAGGCCCTTGCTGTTCCCACCCTGTTGCCTGAAAGAGGCAGGCGGGAAATATGGCCCAGGGAGGCAAGGCAATCACACGGGCAGCTGTGATCGTATAGTGGTTAGTACTCTGCGCTGTGGCCGCAGCAACCTCGGTTCGAATCCGAGTCACAGCAAGGGTTTTGCCAAGCCCGCTGCCCGGAAAGGAGAGTTTGAAAAGACAAGGGAGGCATCTGCAAGGACGGGCCAAGGGGTTTGTTTCCACAGATGTCAAGGCCTAGGAAGGCGGTACAAGCTCTTCTGTGCTCTCTCTTCCAAACCTTCAGTGGGCTCATGCCTAAAATGATTTCCTGGTTTCTAGTGACTGTGCAGTGCCTTCTCCTGTGGGGCTGCCGTGGCAGCTACGCCTGCCTCTGGGAAAGCATTCAAGCTTCTCCATTCTCCAGGCAAAGCTTGAGAACTGAGAGACCCTGCCTGGAAAGCACCCAGCTTTTCACTCCCCTTTCTCTTGCCCTTGCTCCCCATTTTGCAGTAAGGAGACTCTCAGCTCCACACCACAAGCACCCTGCAACCCCAGCCCAACCGCGACTGCCATCCCACTCCATAGAGACCCAGCACCACGAGCTCTTCCCTGGGAGAAAGAGGACATGTTTTCCTTTGCGGAGAGCATGGGACTTTTCTGAGGTTATGCCACCACGCTTGAACCCTTCATTCCTGCTCCGGCCCAGCTGTAAGCTGTAAGCTAGCTGTGGGAAGGACACCCTCCGTGGAAGGGCAGAGCTGCCTTTCTCCCTTGCCTGCAGAGTGAGAGGAGCTGTGAGGCAGCAGCTTTTGCCTGCAGCTCCACCCCCGTGCGCGGCTGTGGGGAGCCAAGAGTGCTTCCTCCTGGCCTGCCTGGAGGTGGAAAGGTTGCCTAGGAAGGATCTGCCACAGCGAGGCTGGGCAGCTGGTGCTGGGAGAGTGTCTGCCTGGAGGGGAAATGCTGAAAAGCCAAAGGAAAACGAGAGCCTCTGAGCACTGGGTGGGGTCTGGATGCTGCAGGGAAGAGGTGCACCTGCTGCAGAGAAGGGAGGAGAGCCCAGCTCTGCCTCGGGGCTGCCGAACTGAGTGCTCTGCGGGCAGAGCCCAGGTCAAGCCTGGAACGGCCCCGAGTGCTTCTGCTGTTCCAGGGTGTCTGTATTGAGAGTTCCCAGGATGTCTGTATTGCGACAGATATCACTGCTAGAAAGCTGCGCTGCCCAAGGGAAGGGCAAGCACTGCTTGATCAAAAGCCCATGCTCCAGGTGAGGCTTGAACTCACACCCTCAGCATCCCTCTGCTTCGCACTGCTGTATAAGTACTGCGCGCTGGCCCATTGCGCCACTGGAGCACACTTGGAAAGGTGGACTGGAGCCCACGAGCAAACAGTTCTGCCTGTGATCACCATGGCTCATCGGCATTAACCTGGCACCTCAAGTGCTTTCCTCTTGCCTCGTCCAACAAGGAGCAGCAAGCGTGCGCCCCCCGTGGTGTGCCAGGCTTGCAATCTACCCCAGGCCATGGAGTGCCAGGGCGAAGTGTCCTTCAGCAGGGCTTAGCTGGCTAGAGCCAGGAAAGGGGAAACCACAAGCACTTGGCCCTGCTCAGCACTCTCCAGCACTGGGTTACCTCTGGCGTGTCCTCACAGAGGCAGAGAAAGAAAGTCCACATCTTGGAGGAAGCGTATGGGTCCACTGCTGGGAAAGGTCAGGTCAGCAGCGAAATGCATGTCTGCCTCTCTGTCCTGACACCCCAGTCACCAAGCATTTCTGAATGCTTCCCTCCTTGGGCTGCCCCTTCTTGGTGACCGTTGAGATGGGAGCAGGGAGGAGAAGTCATCTGCAGACTGCTAGAACTGGTTCCCATCTTTCTGCACCACAGCTCCACTGCCTGTGTGTGCCTCGAGGGCGTTTGCCCCAAAGGGGAATGCTTCTCTCTCTTGCCATTGCTCCAGAACACCCGGAGCCGGCAAAAGGTGTCTGAGGGAACACAGGCTAACAAGCAAATACCTTCCCCCCACGCTGGTATTTATTTGCCACCAGCCCGTATTTCTTCATCTGAAAGACACAGGCCGAGCAGAAGGAGCAACTGGCTCCTGTGAATATTGCCCGGACAGACTGCAAAGGGGCTATCGTGGCCGGAAGAGCATGGTGCATCAAGGATTTGCTTTTGGGCTCAGCCCAAGGAATGCATCACAGCAAGGGAGTTTAACAAAAGAAAGAAATGTCCTTGACTGCCTCCCTCTTCTTCTTTTACTTGCCAGCTTAATATTTCCATACCTGCTTAAGCCTCACTCAGAGCAGCATGTGCCTCATGGATTCAAGCTCCTGCTTAGACTCAAAACCACAGCTGTCTCAGGCCCAGGGCTGTGAATGTATGTGTTTGGCTTCTGTTCCTGCAAAACAGCGGTGTCAGGGTACAGCTGCATCCCCACAAGTCCTACAGCCCTTTCGGCAATAACCGCCTTAGGTCGCACAGAGTTGTCTTGGGACAATGGCCAAATCGCTCTCCTAGGATGGCCAGAGGAGCAGGCAGTTCAGCGTGGTCTTCCCTCATGGATTCGGTCCCATGGCTTCCTCCGCCTGTCCTTGTTCCCCTGATCCTTGCTGGGGCTTTGTGTTCGGTGGGAGGAGTCTTTGGGTAGATGCTGTAACCCCAGGATCTTGAGGATGGCCTGCCTCATGACACTGTGCGAGGGCGGGGGCGGTGCGGGGTGAGCTGCTGGCCAAGGAAGAGGACTGCTTCCCTGGCCCCACTCAGGAGTCTCACCCTGCTGTGACTGTCCAGCCCCTGGCGTATGACTGTGGATTACAGAGAACTGAATAAGGTGGTCCCACCCCTGATGGCAGTGGTCCCCAATACGGTGACCTTGTTAGAAGAAGTGGGCAAAAATTTGCAGGAATGGAAGGCTGTGGTGGATCTGGCAAATGCCTTTTCCCCTGTTGCTATATCCCCAGCCTCGCAGGGACCACTTTGCCTTCACTTGGAATGCTAAGCAGTATACATTCCAGGTGCTTCCGCAGGGTTATAGGCATAGCCCCATAATATGTCATCAAATGGTCGCTGCCGACCTCCCAACACCTCTCCCAGAATGCACTAGTCATCATTACATCAATGATATTTTGATAATGGGACCATCTGAAAATCAGGTGAAAGAGCAGCTAATGGCACTGGCACATGCTTTCCAGGATAGGGGGTGGGCCGTGAACCGAAAAAAGGTACAAGGACCAGATATTAGTGTTCACTTTCTAGGAGCAGTATGGACAGGACAAACGAAGGCCACTCCTGCCTGAAATGGTGCATAATACTACCCAGCAATATCCTGTCCCTACAACTGTAGAACAGCTGCAAGCTTTCCTAGGTCTCCTAGGATTCTGGCAAACTTTTATGCCTCATTTAGCAGACTTGATGCAGCCCTTGCAGCGTTTAACAAAGCAAAGCAGTCAGTGGCAGTGGACTAAAAGCCTTGCACCCACAGTTCACCACCAGGAAAAGGCCAAGGGGCAGGAAAGCAGCATGCCTGCGCTTTACCCTTCTCACCAAGGCTTCTTTAGACCTTCCTCCCCTCTTGCCTCGTGGAAGGGTTTGATTTTTTTACAGCTTTCTTGAATTAGGTTTTCAAAGATGTTGCAGTGGGGCACCTCTACAACGGCTGTGCAAAAGGGTCCAAGAGCCAGCGTGAGCCCAGCCTTTGGGAGGACAGAGCGGCAGAGCGATGTCTTGGCAGAGCTGAGCTCAGCCAACAGGATGCACTTCTGGCACGTTCTTGGGGGGGTGGTGGTGGTGTTTCTCCTGTGCTGGGTGACAGACCAGGAGCACCCAAGGGAAGGGGTGGGGGGGGCGGTCTTCTGCGGGGGTCCCTCGTGGGAGAGCAAGAGGCTTTCGAGGCTGTGGCCGGGGACCAGGCACCCTTCCAGGCCAGGGGCAGGTGTTGGGCACCCAGGGGTAGGGTTTCCAGATGGCATCGGAACATTGTGGCTACCAAAGAGGAAAGGATTCCTCCAGGCTTTTGGCTCTCCCTTTTCATAACGAACACTCCATCCTTGCCTCCCCAAGTCTCCACACCCAGATGCCTTGCCCTGTGGATCGATGCCAGTTGGGTCATCCAAAGTCTCATGCCCCACCTGACTCCTCTGCAGGCTGATTACCGGCACATGGGACCTTGTCATGTCCTTGCCTTGGACACTGGGGCCCCTGTCCCATCCTAGAAAGCCCAGAAATGCCAGCAGAAGCAGGTCCCAGAAGACCTGGCCTGCACTAGGCCTGCAGCCTTTCCGTGCCCTTCTGCCTGTGCCTAAAACCAAGCGGTTCCTTTCTAATGCCCTAGCCCCGGGCAGCAGATGACTCTCCAGGATCAAAGGGAGAGGTACCAGGACTTGCTGGCTGCGCAGAAGAAATGTGAACATTGCGGGGAAGTCTGGAAGCATGGTCCTGAGCCATCTTGCTAGCTGCGGAAGCCTGCCTGGGCCTGAAGAGCGACCAGTCCCAAGGCACTGCAGCTCCAGGGCCAAGTGGAGGCCTGTCAGCGTGGGAGCTCCCACGGCTGTTCTCAGTGTGGCGTCCATTGCAGCCATGCAGCTCTTAGCAAAGGGGGTATTAAAATCTACCTACCAGGGCAAAAGAAAAGTGGCGGGTGCTTGTTCACAGCTGCAGTAACCAGCCTGTGCCTCACAAGGGACAGTGCTGCAGGAAAGATGAAAGGAAGAGCTGTTAAACCCCCTGTGCTCCTCCACAGTTATTTGCAGAGCCCTAACAGAATAACGCCCAAACATGACCCGTAGCATACAGACACACATGCAAAGAGTGGATGTGCATGCAGGAGCAGACCTCAGCAGTTCCTGAGTACCCAGCAGGATCAGTCTGTGCTGTGGGCAGGAGAGGGACCAGGACAGTGACAGGGCCCAGGGATGGGCCTTAGGGCCTGCTATATGCTGCGACGGGTGGGTGAGCAGAGGAAGGATGCGGGACAAATCTGTCTTCGGTGAGTTGGGGGCCTTGCCTCCTCCTTGGAGATGGCTGGCAGGCCTGGCGCTCTGTGAGGCCAGCTGGAGACCTCTCCAGGCACCCGTGGCTGAACAAAAGCCAAAGAGAGAAAGGGCAGCATTTGCAACACTGAAACCGAGGAAAGCAGAGGGAGAGCTACAGAGGCCCGGGTACGGCAAGCTTTTGCTAAAAAGCCCGACAGGCAAGAGTAACAATCTGTTGTGATGAGGCATAAATTTATCATCCCTCCCTTCAACAGGGAGCTGACAGCAAGCTTTTGTGCTTTTGGGGCCCAAAGTGACTGCACCGGTGTCTGAACACAATCACAGCCTGACACTCAGGACGTTACTCCCTGTGCCAGGCCACAGGGCAAAAGAGCAGCCTCTACTTGGTGTGATGGGAGCAGGAATTTGATGGCGGTGTTCTGCGGTGCCTGGGTTGAATACAAAGGTGTCGCCTGGTTCATTTAAAGCCTTTGAACCCTGAGTTGCAGAACTGGACACAGCTTCTACCCATCCCTTTCTTCTCCCACAAAGTGGGGCGCCCCGTGGTGATGCTGCAGTGGGCTCTGAGCAAGCTGCCTCAGGCTTTGGAGGCAGGAGAGCTGCCCCAGCTGGTGCAGTGCCAGGGAGCCCCAAGAGCACTGCACCATGGCAATTATTTTGTTTAACTGTGGCCCAAGTAATGCAAATACACAATCCTCTGTGGTGTTGCAGTGGGGCACCTCTACAACGGCTGCGCAAAAGGGTCCAAGAGCCAGCGTGAGCCCAGCCTTTGGGAGGACGGAGTGACATCTTGGCAGAGCTGAGCTCAGCCAACAGGATGCACTTCTGGCACGTTCTTGGGGTGGTGGTGGTGGTGTTTCTCCTGTGCTGGGTGACAGACTGCATAAGTGCCCACTCCATTCCTTGAGCGCCATGCACATTTATCTTTCCTTCTTTGGGTTAATGGCTGTAGTTACTCGTTTCATGTACTTCTTCAATGGCCTAAGGTTCTGCTTTCAGAGCAGCCAAAGTGAAAAGAGCACTTTTCCCCACCTCTGGCTCTTTCAGTGTCTGAGGGTGTGGGGAAAATCAGGAGCAGTATCACTGGCAGACAAGACGACGCTGACCAACACAGGTCAAAGCCCTTGGCATGCCAATCGTTGCCCCGTATCAAGGCTGGAGTTGGGACAGGACTTCAGGAGGAGACTGCGGATGCACACAGTGAGGAAGTGCATAGAGACCCATCTGGGAAGCCTCCCCGCCTTGGTGCCGAATCCTACGAGGTGACTGTTCGCAGGTTGGTGCTGCCAGTGCCAACACAACAAAACAACAACAAAACCATGATGGGATTAAATTAAATTAGGTGAGTCTAATGAAATTAGATTAAAGTCTTCTGGGCACAGAGTTTGACTCAGGGTCTGGTCACACTTCCTTGGCCGCAGCCCGCTTGCTGGAGAGCTGGTGCTTTCTCTGCCTGGGAGTGGAAGCCCCGCTGGGAAAGGGGAAAAGGCAAATCCTGACTCTCTGCTGAGGACAAGGTGCTGCAGGCTCCTGGCACCCGGCTGGCTACGCTCTTGCAAATAGAGCCCCGGGTGCGGTTGGCCCTCTTCTCCTCCGCTTTGGCTTCTGGGGACAGCTTCTGCCTGCCAGGCATGAGCAGGCAAGCTTGAAAGACCATGGTCCCCTGGCCTGCTCTTTGGAGACAGCAGTCTCCACGACTCAGCTCCTCTGCTCACCTGTTCTGCCCTGTTCTGATGTCTGCAAACACAAAGTGCAGTTTGAGGTCTGGCTTGAAGAAGTTCTTCCTGCTTGCCCTCCTCTTCTGCCTTAGAGGAGCTCTCCTGAATTGTTTGCAGCAGGCTAAAAACACACAAGCCGGGTGAAGTTATCTGAGTGCCGGATGAGACTGTTCTCCCTCTGGTGCTCACAAGCAGCTGGGTGCCAGCCTCTGCAGCAGAAGGCAGCTCTGCTGGAGCATTTGGCGTACTGGAGTCCTTGCATTCATGTCAACAGTGAGGGGAGAAGCCCTCGAGCTGTAGCACTCCCATGAGGCCCAAGAGGCCCCAAGGAAAGCTCAGGATGCCCAGGGGTGGGCCCTCTCGCGATGGCACAAGAAGAAAACCAGTGCCGTTTGCCACAGCCAGAGCCTGCGGAGACCATTACCCGCCTCCTGCTAGGGGCACTGAAGGCAGTGAGGTGGTTGGAAAGACTCTGTTTTGGGGTGAAACTGGACTAACACTAGGGGACCCAGTCTCAGAGAAGGAGGAAGTGTGCTAGGGAGAAAAGCAATCCTGGCTTTTAGCTCTCTCTGGCCCACCTCCTGTGCCAGACCACAGCTGCCCTTCCCCCACCATCAAGATTAGGAGGAAAACAAGAGGCTTCTAGTTAATTAAAGCCAACCTAAAAACCAGGGAAAACAGACACTACTCTCTGTTGGTGGGGGAGGATGAGCTGACTTTCACATTCCTCTGGTACCCTCAGGTACCCTCCCCTTTGGGGTGGCTGCGGGGTGGAGGGCATAGTTTCACACGACAAGGGGAACAGCTTCCTGCACATCTCTAAGGGGCTCGCATGCCCAGGCTTGCTCTTCTGGCACATCCAGCCCAAAGACATGCTTAGCGAGGTGATCCTCAGTCCTCACAACACAAGGCCTGCAATTACCAGCCTTCAAATGGAAGCAACGTTTTGGCACAGCTTCGCAGCCTATCGCCAATCATCTCCACATGGTCTTTCTCCCCCCATTCAAGCGCGCTGGTTCCCTGGGAAAGGTAGACCCCTCCGCCACTGGCTGCTCAAGGTCGCATTTTGATCCCCTGCAGAGTGCTGAGGGATCTTCCTAAATTTCTGCTGCCTCCGCACAGGCAGATTCCTGTAACTAAGGAGCGGCTTGCAAGGTATACCAGGGCACGGAATGCCAGGGCAAAGTGCCCCTCAGCAGTGGCAGCTGCAGTTGGTGCTGCAGGCCTGCCCTGAGATACCTTCCAGGAGGAGTCCCCTGAGATCTGCCGTGATGAGTAAGCAGAGGCACAAGAGAAGCAGCCTACCATGGCAGGCCTCGCATTTTAAGCTTGGCTCCAGTCACCTACTGCGGAGGCCCAAAGGAAAACCAACACACCGCTCTCACCAGTCAGCTGTGGCATGACCTTTTCCCTCGGTCTGCTTGGTGCGCTCTCTGTCCTTCGCCTCCCGGCCTTTGGCGGCCTTCCAAGAGCCTCTGGAGGAAGAGGCTGGTCTCAGAGGCGTGATCTCAGTTGCAGTGCTGGAAACAAGAAAGGGACCAGAGGGAAGCTGACACAAGAGCCTCGCAGAAACCTGCCACATGCTTGCCGCCAATCTGGAAAGATTAAGTCATGGAAAGACTTGTTGGCTGCCCTTCAGATTTCATTCTGACAGAGTGAACGGAAGAAACAGCTCCTTCAAAGAACTCCAAGAGCACCTCAGCCTTTTCTCCAAGAGGCTCACCTGGCCAACGACTTGCTTCCTTTGGTTTTCCACCCCTTTTGCTTTTTCTGGCCAGTGCCAGATAATGCGGGTGGCAAAGGCCTTTCTTGAGAAAGGAGGCGTGCAACGGGAGCACTCCCTGGAAGCAGGAAGGGAGAAGACTCTTCAGCAAGCGTCTTTGTGAGCAGTTGAGCACAAACACACGTGCACATGCACGCTCCCCTCTCTCTCAAGAGTCAGCTGGGACATGACCTTTTCTGTCCACCTGCTCTTTGTCACCAGTGTGTTCCAGGGATCCCTTGGAGGGAGATTCCACTTGTTTTTCCGGGGGAAGCTTCCAATCAAATCTGGAAAGGCGAAGACGACAGGTTGAAGAAAAGGCACCACTTTGGCACTTGCATTCACAATCCAGTCACAGAGAGATTTGAGAAGGCCAGCCAAGCCCATAGCTTTCCAAAGCAGACTATGCAATGTCCTTGAGAACTCTGTTAGAAACCGGAGAGACACAGTCAAGACCGCCACGGCCTGTGAGCACACAAGAGGCCCCACCAGTCCATGCCAGGGCTTCCCTATCCTAACGTGGAGAAAGTGTACTCCTGGCCTCCTCGCTGCCCCTGGAGACCATCTCGCATCTCCTCTTCCTATTCGCCAAGCAGGAGCTGAGAAGCAAATGTACTGTGGCAATACGAAGACACTGCCAGGTCCCCTGCGAAAAGCTGTGCTTGCTCTTCCTGATACCACCAGCTGTCTCGTCCCTGGGGTCTGAAACAGAGACAGAGCTACGTGAGAGCATTCCAGCGACATTACTGCATTGCTTGTAAAGGCAGCAACTCTTTCTGTGGTCAGGGAAGGGGCTGCCACCGGGACACCCTGAAACAAAGTTTTCTTTCCTAACGTTAGCCCTCAACTAGGAAAGCAGAAGATGCACAGCTCACAGTTGAGAATGAGGAACAACATTGCCAGGTGTTTTGCGAGGGCAAGATTCAAGACAGGCAAGCAGGACACTCCTCCTCTGTTACTGGAGAAGTCAGCCACAGGAGAAGGCATTCGGTTAGCCAGGGTTTCTGCAGACTGGATTTTGCCTCTTGGCTTGTTATGACCCTGCCCAGAAAGAGAACACCTGGCTCAGACGTGCTGTTAGCCTCACAGTCTCTCCAAGGATTCAGATGGTTGCATCCATTGCATGGAAGAGGACAGAGACCTGGCCCTTGCTTTGTCTTTGCCCAGTGGGTAAGACCTGGCATAGAACTAGGCGTAGCACGGGGAAGCGATCGACTTACCTCAAGGAGAGCTTCTAGCAGCTTTCCAGTGCCATCCACCATGAGGAGGAAGTCATCGTAAAATCACATGGTCGCTTCCTTGTTCTGTACAGAGAGAATGCCAATGGCCTTGAAGACAAAGTCCACGTGCTGTCTTCTCGAGATGGCCTGGAAGAATGCCATTGAGGTCTTGGTTAGGCAACACTGCACTGCTGTAAAAGGCCTGCGGGCGCACACGGGTAGATCCTCGTACCGCAGAGGGATGATTCTTACGTCACCTAGTCAGCAGCAGAGGAGGAACACAGTCATTCGGCCATGTCTTCAGAGCGGTTTGCATGCCCCTCGAGCTCGGTGCTAGGGCAGGCAAAGGTTTTCATCTGTCTCCTTACCGGGAACAATTTCTTGAGCACATCGGAGCTGGTATTCTTTGGCAACAACCTCCGATATACAAAACATGGGTCTCCGAACAATGGAAACCTCACCGTTCACGGTGAACTCCTAGTGGTTAAGAACATAGAGTGTCCCCACTAGGAAGAGACAGGAGGAGTGCCCTGGAGCTGGATGCAGGAGGAAGCCCAGGATGGCTGTTGTAACAGAGGCAATGCAATGCCCGAACTGTTCCTTGTGGCTGCTGAGAGCTCTTCTGTTGTGGGTCTGAGAGGGTGCCCTTCCTTTCATTTCAGGCTGCCCCCAAGGTGAAAGGCCTGGCTTGCTGTGGCAATAGGGAGCCCTTTCCCTGGCTGGGAATCGAACCCAGGCCGCGGCAGTGAGAGTGCCGAATCCTGACCACTAGACCACCAGGGAGGAGATGCCCAACGTGCCTGTGCACCCTCCAGTGGGCACCAGCCCAGCCCTGCAGGGGACCAGCCCCTCCAACCACAGCCGGGCAGCAAGACAAATTGCCACGGCAGCTGGAGCCTGCCCGGGCAACTTGGCAGGCATTCTTCCTTCCTTCTGAGAAGGATGCCCTCGGCCTGGGCCTCTGGGCAGAGGGTGCCCTGCAATGGGGAGGCCCAGGGAGCGCAAGGTGGTGCTGGGGGGGGGCTGGTCACCGCTGGACACAGGTTTGCGCCATGAGCTATTGGCAGCGTGGCAGCAAGGCAAGGGCCTTGGGGGCTCTTTCTGCATGTTCAAATGCCCTTTTGTGCTGCCGAGATGGCCCCGGCTCTAGTCACAACACGCTGCCGGGAGGACACCACCAGTCCAGCTGCATGGCTCCTAACACCTTGGCAAAAACACCCTCCTGCGTTGAACTCAGCTGCAGCTCTCCTAAGTGTGCCTCTGTGGAACGAAGCTGCCCGTATTTCCATCTCGAGCCAGGAGGTCTCACACACTGCTGTGCTCAATTGGCACAGAACTGGCTCCCTGGGAGGGGAGTCTGTCCTCTGCCAGGGTCAGTCCATCCCCACGCAGCGAGGAAACCACCGTGCGCCTCACTCAAATGCCTGCTCTGAAACAGCCCCTGCCCCAAGCACTTCTTATTCTGGAAGTCTCTGAGAAATGGTCCTGAGGGCGCTGACAGGGTCTGATGGTGCTGGGGCTCACAGGAAGCGCAGACAACACCCAGGACCTATGGGCAGTGGGCCCCGGGTGCTTGGGGCCCGTCCAGGAGATGAGCCTCCCACTGCTGGCACCACTTCTACACCTTGCTCCATGCAGGTGGGCCGGAGGGAGAGGAGCAAATCCCTCGCCCTGAGTCACCTCAGCCAGGTCAGCAGTGCTGCGTGCGTGGCCACTGTCCTGCTGCAGCACCAGGGGCAGAGCAGGTGGAGCTCTGCTAGGGCGCTCTCTCTAAGGAGAGCTGCGCCCAGCAGCTCTCTCTCGACACAGAGTGTGTGGGAAAGTGACACTGGAAGAGAGCGAGAAAAGGCTTGTCCCTGAGCCACCTCCACCACACGGTGCATGCACCTGCCCTCGAGCTGCACTGCTCTCAGTGCGGGTAGCAGCCTGGGAACGGGGGTGCGGCTCTGGCTCGGCCTTTCCCTGGCTCTTGGGATAGGGCCCAAGATCAGGGGCACTGCCAGTCCCTCAGCGCCGAGGTGCGTGATGACACAGAAGGAAGCATCACTGTGACAGCCCTTGGTGGAGGTCTCTGTGGCGCAATGGGTGAGCGCGCTCGGCTGTTAACTGAGAGGCTGGTGGTTCGAGCCCACCCAGGGACGGCCTCCTTTTGGTGGCACACCTGGGCTTGCCACACCGGGTGACACTCCTCTCGGGAAACTGCTCCTCTGCACAGTGAGTGGCTCTGGCTGCCTGCTCTTGTGCTGCTGCCCTTGCAGGCACTGCTGCCCTGCCTCAACCCATGTGCCAAGGCCTGACTGAGCCCTGGGGTAGAGGCCTCTTGGCACCCGTAGCAGCAGTTCCATCTCATACCCTGAAGAGCCTGCAGGCAAGCCTCAGAGGAGGCTGCTGCTCAGCCTTTTGCTCTGGCTTGGGCCTGACCACAGGAGCCCGCAGCACCTGGTCCTCAGCAGAGAGTCAGGATTTGCCTTTTCCCCTTCCCCAGCGGGGCTTCCACTCCCAGGCAGAGAAAGCACCAGCTCTCCAGCAAGTGGGCTGCTGCCCAGGGAAGTGTGACCAGACCCTGAGTCAAACTCTGTGCCCAGAAGACTTTAATCTAATTTCCTTAGACCCACCTAATTTAATTTAATCCCATCATGGTTTTCTTGTCCAAGTAAATCCCCACAATTTATGCATCCGCTGTACAAAGGAGACTTAGGTCCCGCCCGAGAAGTGATGCTGCTGTCTGTGTGGGGCTGAACTTTCCAACTTGCCCAAGAGACGTGAAACTGTCCTGCTGAGGACCTCTCAGGGCACCCCAGCTCTTAAGGCCGAGGTAGCAGCGGGCAAATCTTGTGTCTTCTCCCTTGAGTGGCTGGAGGGTCCAAGATTGGCTTGGAGTTGCTGCAGCTGCTTTGACTCTTGGTCTTGGAGCAGAGCATTTGTCTGAGAAGGAAAACTCTCCTTTTGGAGCCCTGAGGACACAGCTGAGCAGGCGGGACAAAAGGGCTGCATCAACACCCACAGGAGCCCTGCCTTGCCTGGCCTCTCTTCCTAGGACGAGCAGATGGGTCACTCCGGGGAGGTACCAGGGGGATGGCTCACCTTTGCTCCTTTGTGCCTCTGGGGACAGTGAAAAACCAGAGCAAAGAGATAAAGCGGAGGAGAAGGAGAGCTTGAGAAGGGCTGGGACAGTGCTCCGGAACGATCAGCTGGGCAGAAATCACAGCAGCCTGAGACAACAAAACCTGATGGCATGGGCTTCGAGCCCACCTTTCTGAGAAACCAGAGCCAAAATCCAGCTCCTTACACCACTCAGCTACATCACCTCACACATCATATCCGCTGCGGTATGCACCTGCCTTCCCCCTACACCAGCCCAGTCCCTAGGGAGGCACGTGAGGGCTTGCTCCGTTCAGGTGCTGGTCTGCGAGGACACAGACTCACGTTTCCTGACTGCTCCCTGCTAGCTTGCCTTCACCTGACAGCTGTGACTGCTCAGCCTTGCTGCTCCAGGGTAATGGGGATATGCACACGTTTGCTGAGAGCAGGGTCTGAGTCGCCAGGCGCAAGGATTGTGTTCCCAGCACTCACAGGCTGTGGGGCCAACAGCTTGCTGAGGAGTGTTGAGAGCGGGCTGTTCAGGTGGGCAAGGAGGTGACTCCCGGGGAAGGAAGGGCTTCCCTGGGTCGGCTTGCCGCCTTGCGAGGAGGCTTCCAGCCTCCCTTAGCTAAGAAGCAGGCTACTGTTCTGCCCCTTCTCCTGGCATGCGGTGGGGTCCTGGCAGTTGAGGCTGGTGGCAAATGCGCATGATGGGGCTGCAGAGTCAGGTGAGCTTTCGTTGCTCACGTGAGCACGCATGGGGGACGGATGCTGCAGGATGCTGCAGGAAGGGCAGTTAGGAGGCCCTTGCTGTTCCCACCCTGTTGCCTGAAAGAGGCAGGCGGGAAATATGGCCCAGGGAGGCAAGGCAATCACACGGGCAGCTGTGATCGTATAGTGGTTAGTACTCTGCGCTGTGGCCGCAGCAACCTCGGTTCGAATCCGAGTCACAGCAAGGGTTTTGCCAAGCCCGCTGCCCGGAAAGGAGAGTTTGAAAAGACAAGGGAGGCATCTGCAAGGACGGGCCAAGGGGTTTGTTTCCACAGATGTCAAGGCCTAGGAAGGCGGTACAAGCTCTTCTGTGCTCTCTCTCTTCCAAACCTTCAGTGGGCTCATGCCTAAAATGATTTCCTGGTTTCTAGTGACTGTGCAGTGCCTTCTCCTGTGGGGCTGCCGTGGCAGCTACGCCTGCCTCTGGGAAAGCATTCAAGCTTCTCCATTCTCCAGGCAAAGCTTGAGAACTGAGAGACCCTGCCTGGAAAGCACCCAGCTTTTCACTCCCCTTTCTCTTGCCCTTGCTCCCCATTTTGCAGTAAGGAGACTCTCAGCTCCACACCACAAGCACCCTGCAACCCCAGCCCAACCGCGACTGCCATCCCACTCCATAGAGACCCAGCACCACGAGCTCTTCCCTGGGAGAAAGAGGACATGTTTTCCTTTGCGGAGAGCATGGGACTTTTCTGAGGTTATGCCACCACGCTTGAACCCTTCATTCCTGCTCCGGCCCAGCTGTAAGCTGTAAGCTAGCTGTGGGAAGGACACCCTCCGTGGAAGGGCAGAGCTGCCTTTCTCCCTTGCCTGCAGAGTGAGAGGAGCTGTGAGGCAGCAGCTTTTGCCTGCAGCTCCACCCCCGTGCGCGGCTGTGGGGAGCCAAGAGTGCTTCCTCCTGGCCTGCCTGGAGGTGGAAAGGTTGCCTAGGAAGGATCTGCCACAGCGAGGCTGGGCAGCTGGTGCTGGGAGAGTGTCTGCCTGGAGGGGAAATGCTGAAAAGCCAAAGGAAAACGAGAGCCTCTGAGCACTGGGTGGGGTCTGGATGCTGCAGGGAAGAGGTGCACCTGCTGCAGAGAAGGGAGGAGAGCCCAGCTCTGCCTCGGGGCTGCCGAACTGAGTGCTCTGCGGGCAGAGCCCAGGTCAAGCCTGGAACGGCCCCGAGTGCTTCTGCTGTTCCAGGGTGTCTGTATTGAGAGTTCCCAGGATGTCTGTATTGCGACAGATATCACTGCTAGAAAGCTGCGCTGCCCAAGGGAAGGGCAAGCACTGCTTGATCAAAAGCCCATGCTCCAGGTGAGGCTTGAACTCACACCCTCAGCATCCCTCTGCTTCGCACTGCTGTATAAGTACTGCGCGCTGGCCCATTGCGCCACTGGAGCACACTTGGAAAGGTGGACTGGAGCCCACGAGCAAACAGTTCTGCCTGTGATCACCATGGCTCATCGGCATTAACCTGGCACCTCAAGTGCTTTCCTCTTGCCTCGTCCAACAAGGAGCAGCAAGCGTGCGCCCCCCGTGGTGTGCCAGGCTTGCAATCTACCCCAGGCCACGGAGTGCCAGGGCGAAGTGTCCTTCAGCAGGGCTTAGCTGGCTAGAGCCAGGAAAGGGGAAACCACAAGCACTTGGCCCTGCTCAGCACTCTCCAGCACTGGGTTACCTCTGGCGTGTCCTCACAGAGGCAGAGAAAGAAAGTCCACATCTTGGAGGAAGCGTATGGGTCCACTGCTGGGAAAGGTCAGGTCAGCAGCGAAATGCATGTCTGCCTCTCTGTCCTGACACCCCAGTCACCAAGCATTTCTGAATGCTTCCCTCCTTGGGCTGCCCCTTCTTGGTGACCGTTGAGATGGGAGCAGGGAGGAGAAGTCATCTGCAGACTGCTAGAACTGGTTCCCATCTTTCTGCACCACAGCTCCACTGCCTGTGTGTGCCTCGAGGGCGTTTGCCCCAAAGGGGAATGCTTCTCTCTCTTGCCATTGCTCCAGAACACCCGGAGCCGGCAAAAGGTGTCTGAGGGAACACAGGCTAACAAGCAAATACCTTCCCCCCACGCTGGTATTTATTTGCCACCAGCCCGTATTTCTTCATCTGAAAGACACAGGCCGAGCAGAAGGAGCAACTGGCTCCTGTGAATATTGCCCGGACAGACTGCAAAGGGGCTATTGTGGCCGGAAGAGCATGGTGCATCAAGGATTTGCTTTTGGGCTCAGCCCAAGGAATGCATCACAGCAAGGGAGTTTAACAAAAGAAAGAAATGTCCTTGACTGCCTCCCTCTTCTTCTTTTACTTGCCAGCTTAATATTTCCATACCTGCTTAAGCCTCACTCAGAGCAGCATGTGCCTCATGGATTCAAGCTCCTGCTTAGACTCAAAACCACAGCTGTCTCAGGCCCAGGGCTGTGAATGTATGTGTTTGGCTTCTGTTCCTGCAAAACAGCGGTGTCAGGGTACAGCTGCATCCCCACAAGTCCTACAGCCCTTTCGGCAATAACCGCCTTAGGTCGCACAGAGTTGTCTTGGGACAATGGCCAAATCGCTCTCCTAGGATGGCCAGAGGAGCAGGCAGTTCAGCGTGGTCTTCCCTCATGGATTCGGTCCCATGGCTTCCTCCGCCTGTCCTTGTTCCCCTGATCCTTGCTGGGGCTTTGTGTTTGGGTAGATGCTGTAACCCCAGGATCTTGAGGATGGCCTGCCTCATGACACTGTGCGAGGGCGGGGGCGGTGCGGGGTGAGCTGCTGGCCAAGGAAGAGGACTGCTTCCCTGGCCCCACTCAGGAGTCTCACCCTGCTGTGACTGTCCAGCCCCTGGTGTTTCTTTCTTGTGCGCCTGCTGATGTCATCCTTCTCCCAAGGGAAGGGGTCAGGCTGTGACTCCACACAGTGCCAGGTGGCCCAGGGAAGGCAGGGCTGATACTAATGCTAATGCTAATGTGAATGTGAATGCGAATGCTAATGGAGGAGCTGGACGTGAGTCTCCGCATGGTGCTGTTAGAGCGCTGACACCGGTTCCTGGAGCACGTGCACTCCCAGTGACTTTCTGGACAAGCCCCATTTGTGGGTGCAGCCTCTTTGCCTGGACATGGAGCTGCAGGGCCTCCTAGGCCTCCTCCTCCAGGAAGAGGAGGAGGAAGTAGCTGGGGGCTTCTGGAAGTAGATGGGGGCTGCCCTGGAGGGCAGTGGCACTGGCGGCACCAACCTGCGAACAGTCACCTCGTAGGATTCGGCACCAAGGCGGGGAGGCTTCCCAGATGGGTCTCTGTGCACTTCCTCACTGTGTGCATCCGCAGTCTCCTCCTGAAGTCCTGTCCCAACTCCAGCCTTGATACAGGGCAATGATTGGCATGCCAAGGGCTTTGACCTGTGCTGGTCAGCGTCGTCTTGTCTGCCAGTGATACTGTTTTTCCCCACACCCTCAGACACTGAAAGAGCCAGAGGTGGGGAAAAGTGCTCTTCTCACTTTGGCTGCTCTGAAAGCAGAACCTTAGGCCGTTGAAGAAGTACATGAAACGAGTAGCTACAGCCATTAACCCAAAGAAGGAAAGATAAATGTGCATGGCGCTCAAGGAATGGAGTGGGCACTTATGCGGTCTGTCACCCAGCACAGGAGAAACACCACCACCACCACTCCCAAGAACGTGCCAGAAGTGCATCCTGTTGGCTGTGCTCAGCTCTGCCAAGATGTTGCTCTGTCCTCCCAAAGGCTGGGCTCACGCTGGCTCTTGGACCCTTTTGCGCAGCTGTTGTAGAGGTGCCCCACTGCAACATCTTTGAAAACCTAATTCAAGAAAGCTCTAAGAAAATCAACCCCTTCCACGAGGCAAGAGGGGAAGAAGGTCTAAAGAAGCCTTGGTGAGAAGGGCAAGCACAGGCATGCTGCTTTCCTGCCCCTTGGCCTTTTCCTGGTGGTGAACTGTGGGTGCAAGGCCTTTAGTCCACTGCCACTGACTGCTTTGCTTTGTTAAACGCTGCAAGGGCCGCATCAAGTCTGCTAAATGAGGTATAAAAGCTTGCCAGAATCCTAGGAGACCTAGGAAAGCTTGCAGCTGTTCTACAGTCGTAGGGACAGGATATTGCTGGGTAGTATTATGCACCATTTCAGGCAGGAGTGGCCTTCGTTTGTCCTGTCCATACTGCTCCTAGAAAGTGAACACTAATATCTGGTCCTTGTACCTTTTTTTGGTTCACGGCCCACCCCCTATCCTGGAAAGCATGTGCCAGTGCCATTAGCTGCTCTTTCACCTGATTTTCAGATGGTCCCATTATCAAAATATCATTGATGTAATGATGACTAGTGCATTCTGGGAGAGGTGTTGGGAGGTCGGCAGCGACCATTTGATGACATATTATGGGGCTATGCCTATATCCCTGCGGAAGTACCTGGAATGTATACTGCTTAGCATTCCAAGTGAAGGCAAAGTGGTCCCTGTGAGGCTGGGGATATAGCAACAGGGGAAAAGGCATTTGCCAGATCCACCACAGCCTTCCATTCCTGCAAATTTTTGCCCACTTCTTCTAACAAGGTCACCATATTGGGGACCACTGCCATCAGGGGTGGGACCACCTTATTCAGTTCTCTGTAATCCACAGTCATACGCCATGAGCCATCCAGCTTCTGCACAGGCCATATTGGGTGAGAGCAGCCCCAGCACCTGGGCTTGCCCAGGCCTCACAGGGAAGTGCGAGGAGGAAGCGTGCCCTCCCGTGGTGCGAGGGCAGCTGTGACTTTGATGTGGAATGTCCCACTGTGACCCCAGCCCATGTCACCAAGGAGCTGCCAGGCCTCCTGCCACCCCTCCCACAGACCCTGAGAGCCTTTTCCACCTTGGCCAAGGGCAACTGTACTGGGTGTTGTAGGGAGCTGCCTCCACTCCACGCTGTGGCACAGCGAAAACCACGGCGGGGAGGTCCTTGGCTGGGGCTGCATTCCAGAAGCATTCCAGACGTTGAGGGAATTCTTCTGCTCCCCTATAGATCTCAAAGAACCTCACTTGGTTGCCGTGTACATGTGACCACTTTCCAGAGGAACGTGAAAGTCAGCTCATCCTCCCCCACCAACAGAGAGTAGTGTCTGTTTTCCCTGGTTTTTAGGTTGGCTTTAATTAACTAGAAGCCTCTTGTTTTCCTCCTAATCTTGATGGTAGGGGGAAGGGCAGCTGTGGTCTGGCACAGGAGGTGGGCCAGAGAGAGCTAAAAGCCAGGATTGCTTTTCTCCCTAGCACACTTCCTCCTTCTCTGAGACTGGGTCCCCTAGTGTTAGTTCAGTTTCACCCCAAAACAGAGTCTTTCCGACCACCTCACTGCCTTCAGTGCCCCTAGCAGGAGGCGGGTAATGGTCTCCGCAGGCTCTGGCTGTGGCAAACGGCACTGGTTTTCTTCTTGTGCCATCGCGAGAGGGCCCACCCCTGGGCATCCTGAGCTTTCCTTGGGGCCTCTTGGGCCTCATGGGAGTGCTACAGCTCGAGGGCTTCTCCCCTCACTGTTGACATGAATGCAAGGACTCCAGTACGCCAAATGCTCCAGCAGAGCTGCCTTCTGCTGCAGAGGCTGGCACCCAGCTGCTTGTGAGCACCAGAGGGAGAACAGTCTCATCCGGCACTCAGATAATCTCACCCGGCCTGTGTGTTTTTAGCCTGCTGCAAACAATTCAGGAGAGCTCCTCTAAGGCAGAAGAGGAGGGCAAGCAGGAAGAACTTCTTCAAGCCAGACCTCAAACTGCACTTTGTGTTTGCAGACATCAGAACAGGGCAGAACAGGTGAGCAGAGGAGCTGAGTCGTGGAGACTGCTGTCTCCAAAGAGCAGGCCAGGGGACCATGGTCTTTCAAGCTTGCCTGCTCATGCCTGGCAGGCAGAAGCTGTCCCCAGAAGCCAAAGGGGAGGAGTAGCACTCTGCTATGGTGGGGGCATGAGTGGATCACCCCTCCCTTGAACTTGCAGTGAATGAAGAGGGCCAACCGCACCCGGGGCTCTATTTGCAAGAGCGTAGCCAGCCGGGTGAAGGAAGTGATGCTTCCTCTGTCTTCAGCACTCGCGAGACCTCCCTTGGTGCCCTGGGTCCAAGGGTGGGGCTCCACCATGCAAGACAGGCTTTGATATGCTGGAGCAAATCCAGCGGAGGCTCCCAGGATGCTCAGGGGACTGGAGTACCTGGTGTCCAAGGAGAGGTGGAGAGGACTGTGTTTCTTCAGCCCATTGAAGAGACGGCTTAAGGGGCAGTGTCCTTGGTGTCTGCAACTACCCAGGGTGAAGGGCTAGAGGCAACTTAGCCAGCTCTTCTCAGAGGCGCACAGTGACAGGATGAGAGGCACAAGGCACAGAGCTGCAAAAGGGTAGCTTCCAGCTGGGTGTTAGGAGAAATGTTTCCACCATGATGGTGGTGAAAGTTGGGAACAGGGCCCCAGAGAGGCTGTGGGATTTCTACCCTTGGAGTCATTCAGCCCTCAGGTGGACACACCCTGGGCAGCAGGCTCTACGTGGCCCTGCTTGGAGCGGGGCCTTGGACCAGAGCTCTCCAGAGGTCCCCTCCAACCAACCCCGTTCAGTGGCTCCGTGCTGTGGTCTGACTGGTTGAACTCCACTGGAGCATTGCATTTCATGGTTGCAGCTCTGAAAAACAGCCTTTCCCTGCCCTCATTCACCTTGTCACGAGCGACATCAGCAAGAGAGAGTGGGGCCAGCAGGGAGCTGTGCTGAACCCCGGCCAGGCTATGACTGCAGGGTCCCTGCCTGGGGCCGTGCTTCTCCTGGGGCTTTCTGAGGGCAGACCAGACCAGTTGGGCTGGAGGACGCACAGGCCCTGCAGTTAATGGCTTCTGCAGTGCTGTGAGTTGAGAGTGCCTGAGGGAGGTTAGAAGCAGCCTCAAATTTGTGCTCTGGTGCCAATGGAGGCTTGGCGGCATCACGGGACACTGCTGGAGGCTTGGCCACCCTCACCAGTGCCCCCGCTTGCAAAAGAGGAGCGGACTGCTGCCTTCGTGCACAGAGCAGAGGAGAAGAGGGGCAAGCCAGAGAGGCTGCCGCGGCTGCACAAAGAGTAAGTGTGCCCCAGCCCCAGCCCCGGCCTGGGAAACTTGAGCGGCAGCAGCTGTTCGAGGTGTGAGGAGCCCCAGTTCCTCAGCTCTGGGGCTGGGTATGGCGTCCGCTGATTTCTCACGGCATGGGAATGACCCGGGCTAGACTCTGATGCTAGGCAGCCCCAAGCTGCCTGGCGAGTTGGAGGCTGTGGGTACCAGTGGGAGCGTGTGGGCAGGGGCTGGTAGAGAGCAGAGGCAGGAGAGCCTCAGCCAGAAGGGGAGAGAGCACTCTTCCCTGCTGTTGCAGCCATCTTTCCGTAGGAGCAAGCCACACCCTGCAGCTCTTGGAAACTTACCAAGTGCATTGGGAGGAGTGGAAACAGAGAGTAGAGCTGAACCCCAAGAGAAGCACTTCCTCTGGTAAATTTCTCCGGCTAGGGCTGGTGTTTCCCCTTCCTCTCTACTGGCCTTCCCTCCACACCCAGGAGCACCCAAGGGAAGGCGGGGGGGGGGGGGGTCTTCTGCGGGGGTCCCTCGTGGGAGAGCAAGAGGCTTTGGAGGCTGTGGCCGGGGACCAGGCACCCTTCCAGGCCAGGGGCAGGTGTTGGGCACCCAGGGGTAGGGTTTCCAGATGGCATCAGAACATTGTGGCTACCAAAGAGGAAAGGATTCCTCCAGGCTTTTGGCTCTCCCTTTTCATAACGAACACTCCATCCTTGCCTCCCCAAGTCTCCACACCCAGATGCTTTGCCCTGTGGATCGATGCCGGTTGGATCATCTCTGCAGGCTGATTACCGGCACATGGGACCTTGTCATGTCCTTGCCTTGGACACTGGGGCCCCTGTCCCATCCTAGAAAGCCCAGAAATGCCAGCAGAAGCAGGTCCCAGAAGACCTGGCCTGCACTAGGCCTGCAGCCTTTCCGTGCCCTTCTGCCTGTGCCTAAAACCAAGCGGTTCCTTTCTAATGCCCTAGCCCTGGGCAGCAGATGACTCTCCAGGATCAAAGGGAGAGGTACCAGGACTTGCTGGCTGCGCAGAAGAAATGTGAACATTGCGGGGAAGTCTGGAAGCATGGTCCTGAGCCATCTTGCTAGCTGCGGAAGCCTGCCTGGGCCTGAAGAGCGATCAGTCCCAAGGCACTGCAGCTCCAGGGCCAAGTGGAGGCCTGTCAGCGTGGGAGCTCCCACGGCTGTTCTCAGTGTGGCGTCCATTGCAGCCATGCAGCTCTTAGCAAAGGGGGTATTAAAATCTACCTACCAGGGCAAAAGAAAAGTGGCGGGTGCTTGTTCACAGCTGCAGTAACCAGCCTGTGCCTCACAAGGGACAGTGCTGCAGGAAAGATGAAAGGAAGAGCTGTTAAACCCCCTGTGCTCCTCCACAGTTATTTGCAGAGCCCTAACAGAATAACACCCATACATGGCCCGCAGCATACAGACATGCATGCCACAGAGTGGATGTGCATGCCCACCATGTTAAGGAAATTAGGCTTGTCGGCCACCATAACAGGGCTCGACCCTAGGTTCCTGCAAGTAAAGTTCAGAGTCAAATCAAAACAAATGAAATTTTAATCACGTGCATGCCATAATTACAGCTCGAGCTGGGTGCCTCCTCAGAGGGACCCTAACATAAACAAATCCTGGGCAATTATAGTTTTTTCAACTTACATTTCCCACCCCTCACGTGGTATTTAGACCCATAGTAATTTTTTGGTCTGGGGTCTCCTTCTCCTCATTGGGTCTCATCGTCATTCTGAGGTAAGCTGTTTTTCTCCTTATTTTTGTTTTTTGCGGTCTCTGATGATGGTTGTACCTCTGTTTCTGTTGGGTCTTACTGTTGTGTCTTAAGGTCCTGAGGAGGAGGTGATTCTAAATCATAACAATTAACACTGCCCCAGCAGTGAGCTAAGGCTTTGTCCCTCAAGGTCCTAATGCCCTGCTCCGGTCTTATTTCAAAGTCTTGACATCCTCCCTTTCGGAGTGTGAGACGCGGGAATGCAGACTGCTTGTAACTTCCTTCTCTTCCCAGCTTGAACCAGCTCTGAGGCCCTTTTCTTACTGGACTAAGTAAGAAAGTTCATTATTTTATCTAAGTGCAGCTTAAGGCTTCAGCAAATTTAGCTACTCATGCTAAGCAAGTTTTATATAAGTTGTGCTAAGCGGCTACCTCTAGACAGTTTCAGTTCGCTATTCTTTAACACACCAACTCCTAACCCACAGTCAGGACAGCGCACATGCGCGCGCGCACACACACACACACACACAACCACACATGACCCTTCCTTCACACCTGTGTTCATGTATGGAGTAATGCGGAAGAATGTCGAGGAGACAGGTGATGGGAACTAGGTAGACTGTCCCAGGAGGGAAAAGAAAGAGTGTAAGCTGTCCTGCACATCTAATCTCTTACAACCCCTAGCTTGGCATGCTTTAGCAGCTATAGTATCACACAACCATTTCACGATCATAACATAATTCTGTTTATTGCGTGTGTGCCTGTTGCATAAAAACCTATTAGTTCCCCCTCCCTGGGTTCCTTGCCATCACTGACAGTCAGTGGTGCCAGGGATTCTCCCATCTTCTTATTGCCTCGATTGGGATAACAGTGGGGAACCCCCGCATAGACCCAGAGGTAATATAAACACCTTCTAACGATCCTTGTGTGCTTTGTATTTGTGTATCCGTCCCTGCCTGGGGTTGGGGCGGCGCCCCTGCCTTGCACCCACAGTTGCGATAGTCAGCAGGACACACAAATAACAATGCCATGGTCTAAGAAGGCGAAGGGGGAAGGCGAGAGCCGAGGGAAGTTGCTCACCCTCGACCACCTGGATGGCCCCAGACTGAGCGGTGGGGGCTGGTAGCCACATTTCTTGCCACGTTGGCAGTCCCAGCAGACTGGCTGGAGCTGGCAAAAGGAGAAGACGTCACCCCGAAGGCAGTTGAATCTGCTTTGTGAGCTATGCCCTTTCGAGCTGCCTCGGAAGCCTCTCGAAAGTTAGCCGGACGGCTTGGCTGGGCCTTGCTAGCTGCTATTAGAGCCTTTGATAAATGATATCGTATCCTTGCAGCACCAAGTGAAAAAGTTGGAAAGGAGGTGGGGGATTTGTGAGATGCAAAAGCGATAGCCCAAGAAGTGATTACAGCATGAGCTGAGAAAAGCCAAGATTTAACCCATAAGATGGAGCGGCTAGCTTTGCGGATGGCTAACAAGTGCCACGGGCATTATGGGAAGGTAGCTGCTTACTGTTTCTCAGGTGTGGGCGATTGTAACTCAGCCTTCCTGGGATCCAGAGGAGTGGGATGGTAGTATTTGGAGTACCTCATCTGACTTGGAAATTGAGTTTGATATCGAGCAAGAACCCAGTAACACTCAGGTGCGGCCGCTTGTTCAGATGCGGGGGGAGCGACAGATAAATAGGCATACCATAGAGCAGTCAAGGCCTCATACGCCAAAGGAATTATGTGAGTTTTTGACTACATTTCAGCAACAACCGGGGGAGTTATTACCAGCATGGATGGTGAGAGCCTGGGACAATGGGGCTGGATCATTAACGTTATTAAGGGAAGAGTTGAATTTAATGAGCCCGTTGTCCACGGATGCTCAAGTGCAGCATTATCTCTCCCAACTTACGTTTGCATGGGACAACGCTGGTTACCCTGTAGTTGCTCCTTCGCTGTATCAGTGGTTACGTGCCGCGGTGGTAGGGGCTTACCCGCCTGTGGGTGAGCTGGCCGCCATGGTGGGGACTTGGCGTACCATGGAAGAAGGAATAAATATGTTGCAACAGTTGAGGGCAGCCACTGGATTAGCGGACGGTAATGGTCCAGATGGTGTAGAAATAACACAGCAAATGAAAACGCAGCTATCGAAAGGGCCCCCAAGTGCCTTGAAACCATTCCTGTTAGGGATGGCGATGCCTGCTACTGGTACAGTAGGAGTGCTGGCGAATAATTTGCGAGACCTGGCTTTGGTGGGTGGACCAGATTCTACACAGCTAAGGGTGGCTCAGAAAGTTGGAGCAAAGAGACAGGGAGGAACGACTGAAGCGAGAGGAAAGGTCACACAAAAACAGGCGTGGACTGACTTGCTGCAGGTGGGGATATCGTGGGATGAGATCAGTGGCTTGCCCACTGCTGATTCATTCAAGCACTGGCAGCATTTGCCTGCCAATCAACAAAACTGAGCTAAGTCTGCTGCCCCACCTGCACCAAGTGCCCCCTGGAAGCTGCCTGCTAAGACACAATGAAGGAGAGGCAGGTGCCCTGAAATCCGAGCGTGGGTTGCAGCGCATCATCCGGGGGACCAATGCCCATACGTCCCTCGGCGAATTAGATGGCGCTCGGGAGGGGAAATAGCTGTGCTTGCTTTAGTAGATACGGGAGCAGAAGTTACAGCATTACACAGTGCCCCAAACCTTGGAAAAGCAACAGCGCACATCTGCGGTTTGGGCGGCTCTGCCACCCTCGCTGTGCGGGCAATAGTTACTTTAGTGACTGGGAAAAGCCCTCCCTTCTCCACTCCAGTCTTATTGGCACCTATTCATGAATCTATTTTAGGAATTGATGTGTTCCTAGGTTGAGATATACACACAATGCAAGCATTGTTCTCTTTTGGAAGGAGTCCCTCACTGCCACAAGTGCGAGTAATCACTCTAATCAGAGGCTACCAAAATGGGACCCTGTAGATTTGCCTATACCACCTGTCGTTGTGCAAATAAAACAGTAGAGCACACCAGGAGGAGAAACAGAAATTCAGGAAACAATAGATGCTCTGTCCCATGCACAGATAATACGCCTTGCCCTTTAAATCGGCCTTTAATAGCCCAGTGTGGCCTGTGCAGAAGCTGGGATGGCTCATGGCGTATGACTGTGGATTACAGAGAACTGAATAAGGTGGTCCCACCCCTGATGGCAGTGGTCCCCAATATGGTGACCTTGTTAGAAGAAGTGGGCAAAAGTTTGCAGGAATGGAAGGCTGTGGTGGATCTGGCAAATGCCTTTTCCCCTGTTGCTATATCCCCAGCCTCGCAGGGACCACTTTGCCTTCACTTGGAATGCTAAGCAGTATACATTCCAGGTGCTTCCGCAGGGATATAGGCATAGCCCCATAATATGTCATCAAATGGTCGCTGCCGACCTCCCAGCACCTCTCCCAGAATGCACTAGTCATCATTACATCAATGATATTTTGATAATGGGACCATCTGAAAATCAGGTGAAAGAGCAGCTAATGGCACTGGCACATGCTTTCCAGGATAGGGGGTGGGCCGTGAACCGAAAAAAGGTACAAGGACCAGATATTAGTGTTCACTTTCTAGGAGCAGTACGGACAGGACAAACGAAGGCCACTCCTGCCTGAAATGGTGCATAATACTACCCAGCAATATCCTGTCCCTACAACTGTAGAACAGCTGCAAGCTTTCCTAGGTCTCCTAGGATTCTGGCAAACTTTTATGCCTCATTTAGCAGACTTGATGCAGCCCTTGCAGCGTTTAACAAAGCAAAGCAGTCAGTGGCAGTGGACTAAAAGCCTTGCACCCACAGTTCACCACCAGGAAAAGGCCAAGGGGCAGGAAAGCAGCATGCCTGCGCTTGCCCTTCTCACCAAGGCTTCTTTAGACCTTCCTCCCCTCTTGCCTCGTGGAAGGGTTTGATTTTTTTACAGCTTTCTTGAATTAGGTTTTCAAAGATGTTGCAGTGGGGCACCTCTACAACGGCTGTGCAAAAGGGTCCAAGAGCCAGCGTGAGCCCAGCCTTTGGGAGGACAGAGCGGCAGAGCGATGTCTTGGCAGAGCTGAGCTCAGCCAACAGGATGCACTTCTGGCACGTTCTTGGGGGGGTGGTGGTGGTGTTTCTCCTGTGCTGGGTGACAGACCAGGAGCACCCAAGGGAAGGGGTGGGGGGGGCGGTCTTCTGCGGGGGTCCCTCGTGGGAGAGCAAGAGGCTTTCGAGGCTGTGGCCGGGGACCAGGCACCCTTCCAGGCCAGGGGCAGGTGTTGGGCACCCAGGGGTAGGGTTTCCAGATGGCATCGGAACATTGTGGCTACCAAAGAGGAAAGGATTCCTCCAGGCTTTTGGCTCTCCCTTTTCATAACGAACACTCCATCCTTGCCTCCCCAAGTCTCCACACCCAGATGCCTTGCCCTGTGGATCGATGCCAGTTGGGTCATCCAAAGTCTCATGCCCCACCTGACTCCTCTGCAGGCTGATTACCGGCACATGGGACCTTGTCATGTCCTTGCCTTGGACACTGGGGCCCCTGTCCCATCCTAGAAAGCCCAGAAATGCCAGCAGAAGCAGGTCCCAGAAGACCTGGCCTGCACTAGGCCTGCAGCCTTTCCGTGCCCTTCTGCCTGTGCCTAAAACCAAGCGGTTCCTTTCTAATGCCCTAGCCCCGGGCAGCAGATGACTCTCCAGGATCAAAGGGAGAGGTACCAGGACTTGCTGGCTGCGCAGAAGAAATGTGAACATTGCGGGGAAGTCTGGAAGCATGGTCCTGAGCCATCTTGCTAGCTGCGGAAGCCTGCCTGGGCCTGAAGAGCGACCAGTCCCAAGGCACTGCAGCTCCAGGGCCAAGTGGAGGCCTGTCAGCGTGGGAGCTCCCACGGCTGTTCTCAGTGTGGCGTCCATTGCAGCCATGCAGCTCTTAGCAAAGGGGGTATTAAAATCTACCTACCAGGGCAAAAGAAAAGTGGCGGGTGCTTGTTCACAGCTGCAGTAACCAGCCTGTGCCTCACAAGGGACAGTGCTGCAGGAAAGATGAAAGGAAGAGCTGTTAAACCCCCTGTGCTCCTCCACAGTTATTTGCAGAGCCCTAACAGAATAACGCCCAAACATGACCCGTAGCATACAGACACACATGCAAAGAGTGGATGTGCATGCAGGAGCAGACCTCAGCAGTTCCTGAGTACCCAGCAGGATCAGTCTGTGCTGTGGGCAGGAGAGGGACCAGGACAGTGACAGGGCCCAGGGATGGGCCTTAGGGCCTGCTATATGCTGCGACGGGTGGGTGAGCAGAGGAAGGATGCGGGACAAATCTGTCTTCGGTGAGTTGGGGGCCTTGCCTCCTCCTTGGAGATGGCTGGCAGGCCTGGCGCTCTGTGAGGCCAGCTGGAGACCTCTCCAGGCACCCGTGGCTGAACAAAAGCCAAAGAGAGAAAGGGCAGCATTTGCAACACTGAAACCGAGGAAAGCAGAGGGAGAGCTACAGAGGCCCGGGTACGGCAAGCTTTTGCTAAAAAGCCCGACAGGCAAGAGTAACAATCTGTTGTGATGAGGCATAAATTTATCATCCCTCCCTTCAACAGGGAGCTGACAGCAAGCTTTTGTGCTTTTGGGGCCCAAAGTGACTGCACCGGTGTCTGAACACAATCACAGCCTGACACTCAGGACGTTACTCCCTGTGCCAGGCCACAGGGCAAAAGAGCAGCCTCTACTTGGTGTGATGGGAGCAGGAATTTGATGGCGGTGTTCTGCGGTGCCTGGGTTGAATACAAAGGTGTCGCCTGGTTCATTTAAAGCCTTTGAACCCTGAGTTGCAGAACTGGACACAGCTTCTACCCATCCCTTTCTTCTCCCACAAAGTGGGGCGCCCCGTGGTGATGCTGCAGTGGGCTCTGAGCAAGCTGCCTCAGGCTTTGGAGGCAGGAGAGCTGCCCCAGCTGGGGCAGTGCCAGGGAGCCCCAAGAGCACTGCACCATGGCAATTATTTTGTTTAACTGTGGCCCAAGTAATGCAAATACACAATCCTCTGTGGTGTTGCAGTGGGGCACCTCTACAACGGCTGCGCAAAAGGGTCCAAGAGCCAGCGTGAGCCCAGCCTTTGGGAGGACGGAGTGACATCTTGGCAGAGCTGAGCTCAGCCAACAGGATGCACTTCTGGCACGTTCTTGGGGTGGTGGTGGTGGTGTTTCTCCTGTGCTGGGTGACAGACTGCATAAGTGCCCACTCCATTCCTTGAGCGCCATGCACATTTATCTTTCCTTCTTTGGGTTAATGGCTGTAGTTACTCGTTTCATGTACTTCTTCAACGGCCTAAGGTTCTGCTTTCAGAGCAGCCAAAGTGAAAAGAGCACTTTTCCCCACCTCTGGCTCTTTCAGTGTCTGAGGGTGTGGGGAAAATCAGGAGCAGTATCACTGGCAGACAAGACGACGCTGACCAACACAGGTCAAAGCCCTTGGCATGCCAATCGTTGCCCCGTATCAAGGCTGGAGTTGGGACAGGACTTCAGGAGGAGACTGCGGATGCACACAGTGAGGAAGTGCATAGAGACCCATCTGGGAAGCCTCCCCGCCTTGGTGCCGAATCCTACGAGGTGACTGTTCGCAGGTTGGTGCTGCCAGTGCCAACACAACAAAACAACAACAAAACCATGATGGGATTAAATTAAATTAGGTGAGTCTAATGAAATTAGATTAAAGTCTTCTGGGCACAGAGTTTGACTCAGGGTCTGGTCACACTTCCTTGGCCGCAGCCCGCTTGCTGGAGAGCTGGTGCTTTCTCTGCCTGGGAGTGGAAGCCCCGCTGGGGAAGGGGAAAAGGCAAATCCTGACTCTCTGCTGAGGACAAGGTGCTGCAGGCTCCTGGCACCCGGCTGGCTACGCTCTTGCAAATAGAGCCCCGGGTGCGGTTGGCCCTCTTCTCCTCCGCTTTGGCTTCTGGGGACAGCTTCTGCCTG
The DNA here is from genome assembly GCF_036370855.1 of Dromaius novaehollandiae. Lineage (NCBI taxonomy): Eukaryota > Metazoa > Chordata > Aves > Casuariiformes > Dromaiidae > Dromaius > Dromaius novaehollandiae. The sequence goes on from NC_088110.1 coordinate 907,690, forward strand.
CCAGGCATGAGCAGGCAAGCTTGAAAGACCATGGTCCCCTGGCCTGCTCTTTGGAGACAGCAGTCTCCACGACTCAGCTCCTCTGCTCACCTGTTCTGCCCTGTTCTGATGTCTGCAAACACAAAGTGCAGTTTGAGGTCTGGCTTGAAGAAGTTCTTCCTGCTTGCCCTCCTCTTCTGCCTTAGAGGAGCTCTCCTGAATTGTTTGCAGCAGGCTAAAAACACACAAGCCGGGTGAAGTTATCTGAGTGCCGGATGAGACTGTTCTCCCTCTGGTGCTCACAAGCAGCTGGGTGCCAGCCTCTGCAGCAGAAGGCAGCTCTGCTGGAGCATTTGGCGTACTGGAGTCCTTGCATTCATGTCAACAGTGAGGGGAGAAGCCCTCGAGCTGTAGCACTCCCATGAGGCCCAAGAGGCCCCAAGGAAAGCTCAGGATGCCCAGGGGTGGGCCCTCTCGCGATGGCACAAGAAGAAAACCAGTGCCGTTTGCCACAGCCAGAGCCTGCGGAGACCATTACCCGCCTCCTGCTAGGGGCACTGAAGGCAGTGAGGTGGTTGGAAAGACTCTGTTTTGGGGTGAAACTGGACTAACACTAGGGGACCCAGTCTCAGAGAAGGAGGAAGTGTGCTAGGGAGAAAAGCAATCCTGGCTTTTAGCTCTCTCTGGCCCACCTCCTGTGCCAGACCACAGCTGCCCTTCCCCCACCATCAAGATTAGGAGGAAAACAAGAGGCTTCTAGTTAATTAAAGCCAACCTAAAAACCAGGGAAAACAGACACTACTCTCTGTTGGTGGGGGAGGATGAGCTGACTTTCACATTCCTCTGGTACCCTCAGGTACCCTCCCCTTTGGGGTGGCTGCAGGGTGGAGGGCATAGTTTCACACGACAAGGGGAACAGCTTCCTGCACATCTCTAAGGGGCTCGCATGCCCAGGCTTGCTCTTCTGGCACATCCAGCCCAAAGACATGCTTAGCGAGGTGATCCTCAGTCCTCACAACACAAGGCCTGCAATTACCAGCCTTCAAATGGAAGCAACGTTTTGGCACAGCTTCGCAGCCTATCGCCAATCATCTCCACATGGTCTTTCTCCCCCCATTCAAGCGCGCTGGTTCCCTGGGAAAGGTAGACCCCTCCGCCACTGGCTGCTCAAGGTCGCATTTTGATCCCCTGCAGAGTGCTGAGGGATCTTCCTAAATTCCTGCTGCCTCCGCACAGGCAGATTCCTGTAACTAAGGAGTGGCTTGCAAGGTATACCAGGGCACGGAATGCCAGGGCAAAGTGCCCCTCAGCAGTGGCAGCTGCAGTTGGTGCTGCAGGCCTGCCCTGAGATACCTTCCAGGAGGAGTCCCCTGAGATCTGCCGTGATGAGTAAGCAGAGGCACAAGAGAAGCAGCCTACCATGGCAGGCCTCGCATTTTAAGCTTGGCTCCAGTCACCTACTGCGGAGGCCCAAAGGAAAACCAACACACCGCTCTCACCAGTCAGCTGTGGCATGACCTTTTCCCTCGGTCTGCTTGGTGCGCTCTCTGTCCTTTGCCTCCCGGCCTTTGGCGGCCTTCCAAGAGCCTCTGGAGGAAGAGGCTGGTCTCAGAGGCGTGATCTCAGTTGCAGTGCTGGAAACAAGAAAGGGACCAGAGGGAAGCTGACACAAGAGCCTCGCAGAAACCTGCCACATGCTTGCCGCCAATCTGGAAAGATTAAGTCATGGAAAGACTTGTTGGCCGCCCTTCAGATTTCATTCTGACAGAGTGAACGGAAGAAACAGCTCCTTCAAAGAACTCCAAGAGCACCTCAGCCTTTTCTCCAAGAGGCTCACCTGGCCAATGACTTGCTTCCTTTGGTTTTCCACCCCTTTTGCTTTTTCTGGCCAGTGCCAGATAATGCAGGTGGCAAAGGCCTTTCTTGAGAAAGGAGGCGTGCAACGGGAGCACTCCCTGGAAGTAGGAAGGGAGAAGACTCTTCAGCAAGCGTCTTTGTGAGCAGTTGAGCACAAACACACGTGCACATGCACGCTCCCCTCTCTCTCAAGAGTCAGCTGGGACATGACCTTTTCTGTCCACCTGCTCTTTGTCACCAGTGTGTTCCAGGGATCCCTTGGAGGGAGATTCCACTTGTTTTTCCGGGGGAAGCTTCCAATCAAATCTGGAAAGGCGAAGACGACAGGTTGAAGAAAAGGCACCACTTTGGCACTTGCATTCACAATCCAGTCACAGAGAGATTTGAGAAGGCCAGCCAAGCCCATAGCTTTCCAAAGCAGACTATGCAATGTCCTTGAGAACTCTGTTAGAAACCGGAGAGACACAGTCAAGACCGCCACGGCCTGTGAGCACACAAGAGGCCCCACCAGTCCGTGCCAGGGCTTCCCTATCCTAACGTGGAGAAAGTGTACTCCTGGCCTCCTCGCTGCCCCTGGAGACCATCTTGCATCTCCTCTTCCTATTCGCCAAGCAGGAGCTGAGAAGCAAATGTACTGTGGCAATACGAAGACACTGCCAGGTCCCCTGCGAAAAGCTGTGCTTGCTCTTCCTGATACCACCAGCTGTCTCGTCCCTGGGGTCTGAAACAGAGACAGAGCTACGTGAGAGCATTCCAGCGACATTACTGCATTGCTTGTAAAGGCAGCAACTCTTTCTGTGGTCAGGGAAGGGGCTGCCACCGGGACACCCTGAAACAAAGTTTTCTTTCCTAACGTTAGCCCTCAACTAGGAAAGCAGAAGATGCACAGCTCAGAGTTGAGAATGAGGAACAACATTGCCAGGCAAGATTCAAGACAGGCAAGGAGGACACTCCTCCTCTGTTACTGGAGAAGTCAGCCGCAGGAGAAGGCGTTCGGTTAGCCAGGGTTTCTGCAGACTGGATTTTGCCGCTTGGCTTGTTATGACCCTGCCCAGAAAGAGAACACCTGGCTCAGACGTGCTGTTAGCCTCACAGTCTCTCCAAGGATTCAGATGGTTGCATCCATTGCATGGAAGAGGACAGAGACCTGGCCCTTGCTTTGTCTTTGCCCAGTGGGTAAGACCTGGCATAGAACTAGGCGTAGCACGGGGAAGCGATCGACTTACCTCAAGGAGAGCTTCTAGCAGCTTTCCAGTGCCATCCACCATGAGGAGGAAGTCATCGTAAAATCATATGGTCGCTTCCTTGTTCTATACAGAGAGAATGCCAATGGCCTTGAAGACAAAGTCCACGTGCTGTCTTCTCGAGATGGCCTGGAAGATTGCTATTGCGGTCTTGGTTAGGCAACACTGCACTGCTGTAAAAGGCCTGCGGGCGCACACGGGTAGATCCTCGTACCGCAGAGGGATGATTCTTACGTCACCTAGTCAGCAGCAGAGGAGGAACACAGTCATTCGGCCATGTCTTCAGAGCGGTTTGCATGCCCCTCGAGCTCGGTGCTAGGGCAGGCAAAGGTTTTCATCTGTCTCCTTACCGGGAACATCTTCTTGAGCACATCGGAGCTGGTATTCTTTGGCAACAACCTCCGATATACAAAACATGGGTCTCCGAACAATGGAAACCTCACCGTTCACGGTGAACTCCTAGTGGTTAAGAACATAGAGTGTCCCCACTAGGGAGAGACAGGAGGAGTGCCCTGGAGCTGGATGCAGGAGGAAGCCCAGGATGGCTGTTGTAACAGAGGCAATGCAATGCCCGAACTGTTCCTTGTGGCTGCTGAGAGCTCTTCTGTTGTGGGTCTGAGAGGGTGCCCTTCCTTTCATTTCAGGCTGCCCCCAAGGTGAAAGGCCTGGCTTGCTGTGGCAATAGGGAGCCCTTTCCCTGGCTGGGAATCGAACCCAGGCCGCGGCAGTGAGAGTGCCGAATCCTGACCACTAGACCACCAGGGAGGAGATGCCCAACGTGCCTGTGCACCCTCCAGTGGGCACCAGCCCAGCCCTGCAGGGGACCAGCCCCTCCAACCACAGCCGGGCAGCAAGACAAATTGCCACGGCAGCTGGAGCCTGCCCGGGCAACTTGGCAGGCATTCTCCCTTCCTTCTGAGAAGGATGCCCTCGGCCTGGGCCTCTGGGCAGAGGGTGCCCTGCAATGGGGAGGCCCAGGGAGCGCAAGGTGGTGCTGTGGGGGGGCTGGTCACCGCTGGACACAGGTTTGCGCCATGAGCTATTGGCAGCGTGGCAGCCAGGCAAGGGCCTTGGGGGCTCTTTCTGCATGTTCAAATGCCCTTTTGTGCTGCTGAGATGGCCCCGGCTCTAGTCACAACACGCTGCCGGGAGGACACCACCAGTCCAGCTGCATGGCTCCTAACACCTTGGCAAAAACACCCTCCTGCATTGAACTCAGCTGCAGCTCTCCTAAGTGTGCCTCTGTGGAACGAAGCTGCCCGTATTTCCATCTCGAGCCAGGAGGTCTCACACACTGCTGTGCTCAATTGGCACAGAACTGGCTCCCTGGGAGGGGAGTCTGTCCTCTGCCAGGGTCAGTCCATCCCCACGCAGCGAGGAAACCACCGTGCGCCTCACTCAAATGCCTGCTCTGAAACAGCCCCTGCCCCAAGCACTTCTTATTCTGGAAGTCTCTGAGAAATGGTCCTGAGGGCGCTGACAGGGTCTGATGGTGCTGGGGCTCACAGGAAGCGCAGACAACACCCAGGACCTATGGGCAGTGGGCCCCGGGTGCTTGGGGCCCGTCCAGGAGATGAGCCTCCCACTGCTGGCACCACTTCTACACCTTGCTCCATGCAGGTGGGCCGGAGGGAGAGGAGCAAATCCCTCGCCCTGAGTCACCTCAGCCAGGTCAGCAGTGCTGCGTGCGTGGCCACTGTCCTGCTGCAGCACCAGGGGCAGAGCAGGTGGAGCTCTGCTAGGGCGCTCTCTCTAAGGAGAGCTGCGCCCAGCAGCTCTCTCTCGACACAGAGTGTGTGGGAAAGTGACACTGGAAGAGAGCGAGAAAAGGCTTGTCCCTGAGCCACCTCCACCACACGGTGCATGCACCTGCCCTCGAGCTGCACTGCTCTCAGTGCGGGTAGCAGCCTGGGAACGGGGGTGCGGCTCTGGCTCGGCCTTTCCCTGGCTCTTGGGATAGGGCCCAAGATCAGGGGCACTGCCAGTCCCTCAGCGCCGAGGTGCGTGATGACACAGAAGGAAGCATCACTGTGACAGCCCTTGGTGGAGGTCTCTGTGGCGCAATGGGTGAGCGCGCTCGGCTGTTAACTGAGAGGCTGGTGGTTCGAGCCCACCCAGGGACGGCCTCCTTTTGGTGGCACACCTGGGCTTGCCACACCGGGTGACACTCCTCTCGGGAAACTGCTCCTCTGCACAGTGAGTGGCTCTGGCTGCCTGCTCTTGTGCTGCTGCCCTTGCAGGCACTGCTGCCCTGCCTCAACCCATGTGCCAAGGCCTGACTGAGCCCTGGGGTAGAGGCCTCTTGGCACCCGTAGCAGCAGTTCCATCTCATACCCCGAAGAGCCTGCAGGCAAGCCTCAGAGGAGGCTGCTGCTCAGCCTTTTGCTCTGGCTTGGGCCTGACCACAGGAGCCCGCAGCACCTGGTCCTCAGCAGAGAGTCAGGATTTGCCTTTTCCCCTTCCCCAGCGGGGCTTCCACTCCCAGGCAGAGAAAGCACCAGCTCTCCAGCAAGCGGGCTGCTGCCCAGGGAAGTGTGACCAGACCCTGAGTCAAACTCTGTGCCCAGAAGACTTTAATCTAATTTCCTTAGACCCACCTAATTTAATTTAATCCCATCATGGTTTTCTTGTCCAAGTAAATCCCCACAATTTATGCATCCGCTGTACAAAGGAGACTTAGGTCCCGCCCGAGAAGTGATGCTGCTGTCTGTGTGGGGCTGAACTTTCCAATTTGCCCAAGAGACGTGAAACTGTCCTGCTGAGGACCTCTCAGGGCACCCCAGCTCTTAAGGCCGAGGTAGCAGCGGGCAAATCTTGTGTCTTCTCCCTTGAGTGGCTGGAGGGTCCAAGACTGGCTTGGAGTTGCTGCAGCTGCTTTGACTCTTGGTCTTGGAGCAGAGCATTTGTCTGAGAAGGAAAACTCTCCTTTTGGAGCCCTGAGGACACAGCTGAGCAGGCGGGACAAAAGGGCTGCATCAACACCCACAGGAGCCCTGCCTTGCCTGGCCTCTCTTCCTAGGACGAGCAGATGGGTCACTCCGGGGAGGTACCAGGGGGATGGCTCACCTTTGCTCCTTTGTGCCTCTGGGGACAGTGAAAAACCAGAGCAAAGAGATAAAGCGGAGGAGAAGGAGAGCTTGAGAAGGGCTGGGACAGTGCTCCGGAACGATCAGCTGGGCAGAAATCACAGCAGCCTGAGACAACAAAACCTGATGGCATGGGCTTCGAGCCCACCTTTCTGAGAAACCAGAGCCAAAATCCAGCTCCTTACACCACTCAGCTACATCACCTCACACATCATATCCGCTGCGGTATGCACCTGCCTTCCCCCTACACCAGCCCTCTTCAGACAGCTCTTCAGACAGCTGTCCAGCTGGCTACACGAGCCGCCCTTTGCAGAGTTGTCCTTTCCTCATCACCAGCCCCTGCACATGCTGTGAAACCAGCCCGTAACTTCCTTCAGTTCCGTTCTTTGCCATCCCCAAGAACTGATAGCTCTGAAACGGCAAATACAGAGAGTGAATTTGCCTCCCCACTCCTAGGGAGGCACGTGAGGGCTTGCTCCGTTCAGGTGCTGGTCTGCGAGGACACAGACTCACGTGTCCTGACTGCTCCCTGCTAGCTTGCCTTCACCTGACAGCTGTGACTGCTCAGCCTTGCTGCTCCAGGGTAATGGGGATATGCACACGTTTGCTGAGAGCAGGGTCTGAGTCGCCAGGCGCAAGGATTGTGTTCCCAGCACTCACAGGCTGTGGGGCCAACAGCTTGCTGAGGAGTGTTGAGAGCGGGCTGTTCAGGTGGGCAAGGAGGTGACTCCCGGGGAAGGAAGGGCTTCCCTGGGTCGGCTTGCCGCCTTGCGAGGAGGCTTCCAGCCTCCCTTAGCTAAGAAGCAGGCTACTGTTCTGCCCCTTCTCCTGGCATGCGGTGGGGTCCTGGCAGTTGAGGCTGGTGGCAAATGCGCATGATGGGGCTGCAGAGTCAGGTGAGCTTTCGTTGCTCACGTGAGCACGCATGGGGGACGGATGCTGCAGGATGCTGCAGGAAGGGCAGTTAGGAGGCCCTTGCTGTTCCCACCCTGTTGCCTGAAAGAGGCAGGCGGGAAATATGGCCCAGGGAGGCAAGGCAATCACACGGGCAGCTGTGATCGTATAGTGGTTAGTACTCTGCGCTGTGGCCGCAGCAACCTCGGTTCGAATCCGAGTCACAGCAAGGGTTTTGCCAAGCCCGCTGCCCGGAAAGGAGAGTTTGAAAAGACAAGGGAGGCATCTGCAAGGACGGGCCAAGGGGTTTGTTTCCACAGATGTCAAGGCCTAGGAAGGCGGTACAAGCTCTTCTGTGCTCTCTCTCTTCCAAACCTTCAGTGGGCTCATGCCTAAAATGATTTCCTGGTTTCTAGTGACTGTGCAGTGCCTTCTCCTGTGGGGCTGCCGTGGCAGCTACGCCTGCCTCTGGGAAAGCATTCAAGCTTCTCCATTCTCCAGGCAAAGCTTGAGAACTGAGAGACCCTGCCTGGAAAGCACCCAGCTTTTCACTCCCCTTTCTCTTGCCCTTGCTCCCCATTTTGCAGTAAGGAGACTCTCAGCTCCACACCACAAGCACCCTGCAACCCCAGCCCAACCGCGACTGCCATCCCACTCCATAGAGACCCAGCACCACGAGCTCTTCCCTGGGAGAAAGAGGACATGTTTTCCTTTGCGGAGAGCATGGGACTTTTCTGAGGTTATGCCACCACGCTTGAACCCTTCATTCCTGCTCCGGCCCAGCTGTAAGCTGTAAGCTAGCTGTGGGAAGGACACCCTCCGTGGAAGGGCAGAGCTGCCTTTCTCCCTTGCCTGCAGAGTGAGAGGAGCTGTGAGGCAGCAGCTTTTGCCTGCAGCTCCACCCCCGTGCGCGGCTGTGGGGAGCCAAGAGTGCTTCCTCCTGGCCTGCCTGGAGGTGGAAAGGTTGCCTAGGAAGGATCTGCCACAGCGAGGCTGGGCAGCTGGTGCTGGGAGAGTGTCTGCCTGGAGGGGAAATGCTGAAAAGCCAAAGGAAAACGAGAGCCTCTGAGCACTGGGTGGGGTCTGGATGCTGCAGGGAAGAGGTGCACCTGCTGCAGAGAAGGGAGGAGAGCCCAGCTCTGCCTCGGGGCTGCCGAACTGAGTGCTCTGCGGGCAGAGCCCAGGTCAAGCCTGGAACGGCCCCGAGTGCTTCTGCTGTTCCAGGGTGTCTGTATTGAGAGTTCCCAGGATGTCTGTATTGCGACAGATATCACTGCTAGAAAGCTGCGCTGCCCAAGGGAAGGGCAAGCACTGCTTGATCAAAAGCCCATGCTCCAGGTGAGGCTTGAACTCACACCCTCAGCATCCCTCTGCTTCGCACTGCTGTATAAGTACTGCGCGCTGGCCCATTGCGCCACTGGAGCACACTTGGAAAGGTGGACTGGAGCCCACGAGCAAACAGTTCTGCCTGTGATCACCATGGCTCATCGGCATTAACCTGGCACCTCAAGTGCTTTCCTCTTGCCTCGTACAACAAGGAGCAGCAAGCGTGCGCCCCCCGTGGTGTGCCAGGCTTGCAATCTACCCCAGGCCACGGAGTGCCAGGGCGAAGTGTCCTTCAGCAGGGCTTAGCTGGCTAGAGCCAGGAAAGGGGAAACCACAAGCACTTGGCCCTGCTCAGCACTCTCCAGCACTGGGTTACCTCTGGCGTGTCCTCACAGAGGCAGAGAAAGAAAGTCCACATCTTGGAGGAAGCGTATGGGTCCACTGCTGGGAAAGGTCAGGTCAGCAGCGAAATGCATGTCTGCCTCTCTGTCCTGACACCCCAGTCACCAAGCATTTCTGAATGCTTCCCTCCTTGGGCTGCCCCTTCTTGGTGACCGTTGAGATGGGAGCAGGGAGGAGAAGTCATCTGCAGACTGCTAGAACTGGTTCCCATCTTTCTGCACCACAGCTCCACTGCCTGTGTGTGCCTCGAGGGCGTTTGCCCCAAAGGGGAATGCTTCTCTCTCTTGCCATTGCTCCAGAACACCCGGAGCCGGCAAAAGGTGTCTGAGGGAACACAGGCTAACAAGCAAATACCTTCCCCCCACGCTGGTATTTATTTGCCACCAGCCCGTATTTCTTCATCTGAAAGACACAGGCCGAGCAGAAGGAGCAACTGGCTCCTGTGAATATTGCCCGGACAGACTGCAAAGGGGCTATTGTGGCCGGAAGAGCATGGTGCATCAAGGATTTGCTTTTGGGCTCAGCCCAAGGAATGCATCACAGCAAGGGAGTTTAACAAAAGAAAGAAATGTCCTTGACTGCCTCCCTCTTCTTCTTTTACTTGCCAGCTTAATATTTCCATACCTGCTTAAGCCTCACTCAGAGCAGCATGTGCCTCATGGATTCAAGCTCCTGCTTAGACTCAAAACCACAGCTGTCTCAGGCCCAGGGCTGTGAATGTATGTGTTTGGCTTCTGTTCCTGCAAAACAGCGGTGTCAGGGTACAGCTGCATCCCCACAAGTCCTACAGCCCTTTCGGCAATAACCGCCTTAGGTCGCACAGAGTTGTCTTGGGACAATGGCCAAATCGCTCTCCTAGGATGGCCAGAGGAGCAGGCAGTTCAGCGTGGTCTTCCCTCATGGATTCGGTCCCATGGCTTCCTCCGCCTGTCCTTGTTCCCCTGATCCTTGCTGGGGCTTTGTGTTTGGGTAGATGCTGTAACCCCAGGATCTTGAGGATGGCCTGCCTCATGACACTGTGCGAGGGCGGGGGCGGTGCGGGGTGAGCTGCTGGCCAAGGAAGAGGACTGCTTCCCTGGCCCCACTCAGGAGTCTCACCCTGCTGTGACTGTCCAGCCCCTGGTGTTTCTTTCTTGTGCGCCTGCTGATGTCATCCTTCTCCCAAGGGAAGGGGTCAGGCTGTGACTCCACACAGTGCCAGGTGGCCCAGGGAAGGCAGGGCTGATACTAATGCTAATGCTAATGTGAATTTGAATGCGAATGCTAATGGAGGAGCTGGACGTGAGTCTCCGCATGGTGCTGTTAGGGCGCTGACACCGGTTCCTGGAGCACGTGCACTCCCAGTGACTTTCTGGACAAGCCCCATTTGTGGGTGCAGCCTCTTTGCCTGGACATGGAGCTGCAGGGCCTCCTAGGCCTCCTCCTCCAGGAAGAGGAGGAGGAAGTAGCTGGGGGCTTCTGGAAGTAGATGGGGGCTGCCCTGGAGGGCAGTGGCACTGGCGGCACCAACCTGCGAACAGTCCCCTCGTAGGATTCGGCACCAAGGCGGGGAGGCTTCCCAGATGGGTCTCTGTGCACTTCCTCACTGTGTGCATCCGCAGTCTCCTCCTGAAGTCCTGTCCCAACTCCAGCCTTGATACAGGGCAATGATTGGCATGCCAAGGGCTTTGACCTGTGCTGGTCAGCGTCGTCTTGTCTGCCAGTGATACTGTTTTTCCCCACACCCTCAGACACTGAAAGAGCCAGAGGTGGGGAAAAGTGCTCTTCTCACTTTGGCTGCTCTGAAAGCAGAACCTTAGGCCGTTGAAGAAGTACATGAAACGAGTAGCTACAGCCATTAACCCAAAGAAGGAAAGATAAATGTGCATGGCGCTCAAGGAATGGAGTGGGCACTTATGCGGTCTGTCACCCAGCACAGGAGAAACACCACCACCACCACTCCCAAGAACGTGCCAGAAGTGCATCCTGTTGGCTGTGCTCAGCTCTGCCAAGATGTTGCTCTGTCCTCCCAAAGGCTGGGCTCACGCTGGCTCTTGGACCCTTTTGCACAGCCGTTGTAGAGGTGCCCCACTGCAACATCTTTGAAAACCTAATTCAAGAAAGCTCTAAGAAAATCAACCCCTTCCACGAGGCAAGAGGGGAAGAAGGTCTAAAGAAGCCTTGGTGAGAAGGGCAAGCACAGGCATGCTGCTTTCCTGCCCCTTGGCCTTTTCCTGGTGGTGAACTGTGGGTGCAAGGCCTTTAGTCCACTGCCACTGACTGCTTTGCTTTGTTAAACGCTGCAAGGGCCGCATCAAGTCTGCTAAATGAGGTATAAAAGCTTGCCAGAATCCTAGGAGACCTAGGAAAGCTTGCAGCTGTTCTACAGTCGTAGGGACAGGATATTGCTGGGTAGTATTATGCACCATTTCAGGCAGGAGTGGCCTTCGTTTGTCCTGTCCATACTGCTCCTAGAAAGTGAACACTAATATCTGGTCCTTGTACCTTTTTTCGGTTCACGGCCCACCCCCTATCCTGGAAAGCATGTGCCAGTGCCATTAGCTGCTCTTTCACCTGATTTTCAGATGGTCCCATTATCAAAATATCATTGATGTAATGATGACTAGTGCATTCTGGGAGAGGTGTTGGGAGGTCGGCAGCGACCATTTGATGACATATTATGGGGCTATGCCTATATCCCTGCGGAAGTACCTGGAATGTATACTGCTTAGCATTCCAAGTGAAGGCAAAGTGGTCCCTGTGAGGCTGGGGATATAGCAACAGGGGAAAAGGCATTTGCCAGATCCACCACAGCCTTCCATTCCTGCAAATTTTTGCCCACTTCTTCTAACAAGGTCACCATATTGGGGACCACTGCCATCAGGGGTGGGACCACCTTATTCAGTTCTCTGTAGTCCACAGTCATACGCCATGAGCCATCCAGCTTCTGCACAGGCCATATTGGGTGAGAGCAGCCCCAGCACCTGGGCTTGCCCAGGCCTCACAGGGAAGTGCGAGGAGGAAGCGTGCCCTCCCGTGGTGCGAGGGCAGCTGTGACTTTGATGTGGAATGTCCCACTGTGACCCCAGCCCATGTCACCAAGGAGCTGCCAGGCCTCCTGCCACCCCTCCCACAGACCCTGAGAGCCTTTTCCACCTTGGCCAAGGGCAACTGTACTGGGTGTTGTAGGGAGCTGCCTCCACTCCACGCTGTGGCACAGCGAAAACCACGGCGGGGAGGTCCTTGGCTGGGGCTGCATTCCAGAAGCATTCCAGACGTTGAGGGAATTCTTCTGCTCCCCTATAGATCTCAAAGAACCTCACTTGGTTGCCGTGTACATGTGACCACTTTCCAGAGGAACGTGAAAGTCAGCTCATCCTCCCCCACCAACAGAGAGTAGTGTCTGTTTTCCCTGGTTTTTAGGTTGGCTTTAATTAACTAGAAGCCTCTTGTTTTCCTCCTAATCTTGATGGTAGGGGGAAGGGCAGCTGTGGTCTGGCACAGGAGGTGGGCCAGAGAGAGCTAAAAGCCAGGATTGCTTTTCTCCCTAGCACACTTCCTCCTTCTCTGAGACTGGGTCCCCTAGTGTTAGTTCAGTTTCACCCCAAAACAGAGTCTTTCCGACCACCTCACTGCCTTCAGTGCCCCTAGCAGGAGGCGGGTAATGGTCTCCGCAGGCTCTGGCTGTGGCAAACGGCACTGGTTTTCTTCTTGTGCCATCGCGAGAGGGCCCACCCCTGGGCATCCTGAGCTTTCCTTGGGGCCTCTTGGGCCTCATGGGAGTGCTACAGCTCGAGGGCTTCTCCCCTCACTGTTGACATGAATGCAAGGACTCCAGTACACCAAATGCTCCAGCAGAGCTGCCTTCTGCTGCAGAGGCTGGCACCCAGCTGCTTGTGAGCACCAGAGGGAGAACAGTCTCATCCGGCACTCAGATAATCTCACCCGGCCTGTGTGTTTTTAGCCTGCTGCAAACAATTCAGGAGAGCTCCTCTAAGGCAGAAGAGGAGGGCAAGCAGGAAGAACTTCTTCAAGCCAGACCTCAAACTGCACTTTGTGTTTGCAGACATCAGAACAGGGCAGAACAGGTGAGCAGAGGAGCTGAGTCGTGGAGACTGCTGTCTCCAAAGAGCAGGCCAGGGGACCATGGTCTTTCAAGCTTGCCTGCTCATGCCTGGCAGGCAGAAGCTGTCCCCAGAAGCCAAAGGGGAGGAGTAGCACTCTGCTATGGTGGGGGCATGAGTGGATCACCCCTCCCTTGAACTTGCAGTGAATGAAGAGGGCCAACCGCACCCGGGGCTCTATTTGCAAGAGCGTAGCCAGCCGGGTGAAGGAAGTGATGCTTCCTCTGTCTTCAGCACTCGCGAGACCTCCCTTGGTGCCCTGGGTCCAAGGGTGGGGCTCCACCATGCAAGACAGGCTTTGATATGCTGGAGCAAATCCAGCGGAGGCTCCCAGGATGCTCAGGGGACTGGAGTACCTGGTGTCCAAGGAGAGGTGGAGAGGACTGTGTTTCTTCAGCCCATTGAAGAGACGGCTTAAGGGGCAGTGTCCTTGGTGTCTGCAACTACCCAGGGTGAAGGGCTAGAGGCAACTTAGCCAGCTCTTCTCAGAGGCGCACAGTGACAGGATGAGAGGCACAAGGCACAGAGCTGCAAAAGGGTAGCTTCCAGCTGGGTGTTAGGAGAAATGTTTCCACCATGATGGTGGTGAAAGTTGGGAACAGGGCCCCAGAGAGGCTGTGGGATTTCTACCCTTGGAGTCATTCAGCCCTCAGGTGGACACACCCTGGGCAGCAGGCTCTACGTGGCCCTGCTTGGAGCGGGGCCTTGGACCAGAGCTCTCCAGAGGTCCCCTCCAACCAACCCCGTTCAGTGGCTCCGTGCTGTGGTCTGACTGGTTGAACTCCACTGGAGCATTGCATTTCATGGTTGCAGCTCTGAAAAACAGCCTTTCCCTGCCCTCATTCACCTTGTCACGAGCGACATCAGCAAGAGAGAGTGGGGCCAGCAGGGAGCTGTGCTGAACCCCGGCCAGGCTATGACTGCAGGGTCCCTGCCTGGGGCCGTGCTTCTCCTGGGGCTTTCTGAGGGCAGACCAGACCAGTTGGGCTGGAGGACGCACAGGCCCTGCAGTTAATGGCTTCTGCAGTGCTGTGAGTTGAGAGTGCCTGAGGGAGGTTAGAAGCAGCCTCAAATTTGTGCTCTGGTGCCAATGGAGGCTTGGCGGCATCACGGGACACTGCTGGAGGCTTGGCCACCCTCACCAGTGCCCCCGCTTGCAAAAGAGGAGCGGACTGCTGCCTTCGTGCACAGAGCAGAGGAGAAGAGGGGCAAGCCAGAGAGGCTGCCGCGGCTGCACAAAGAGTAAGTGTGCCCCAGCCCCAGCCCCGGCCTGGGAAACTTGAGCGGCAGCAGCTGTTCGAGGTGTGAGGAGCCCCAGTTCCTCAGCTCTGGGGCTGGGTATGGCGTCCGCTGATTTCTCACGGCATGGGAATGACCCGGGCTAGACTCTGATGCTAGGCAGCCCCAAGCTGCCTGGCGAGTTGGAGGCTGTGGGTACCAGTGGGAGCGTGTGGGCAGGGGCTGGTAGAGAGCAGAGGCAGGAGAGCCTCAGCCAGAAGGGGAGAGAGCACTCTTCCCTGCTGTTGCAGCCATCTTTCCGTAGGAGCAAGCCACACCCTGCAGCTCTTGGAAACTTACCAAGTGCATTGGGAGGAGTGGAAACAGAGAGTAGAGCTGAACCCCAAGAGAAGCACTTCCTCTGGTAAATTTCTCCGGCTAGGGCTGGTGTTTCCCCTTCCTCTCTACTGGCCTTCCCTCCACACCCAGGAGCACCCAAGGGAAGGCGGGGGGGGGGGGGGTCTTCTGCGGGGGTCCCTCGTGGGAGAGCAAGAGGCTTTGGAGGCTGTGGCCGGGGACCAGGCACCCTTCCAGGCCAGGGGCAGGTGTTGGGCACCCAGGGGTAGGGTTTCCAGATGGCATCAGAACATTGTGGCTACCAAAGAGGAAAGGATTCCTCCAGGCTTTTGGCTCTCCCTTTTCATAACGAACACTCCATCCTTGCCTCCCCAAGTCTCCACACCCAGATGCTTTGCCCTGTGGATCGATGCCGGTTGGATCATCTCTGCAGGCTGATTACCGGCACATGGGACCTTGTCATGTCCTTGCCTTGGACACTGGGGCCCCTGTCCCATCCTAGAAAGCCCAGAAATGCCAGCAGAAGCAGGTCCCAGAAGACCTGGCCTGCACTAGGCCTGCAGCCTTTCCGTGCCCTTCTGCCTGTGCCTAAAACCAAGCGGTTCCTTTCTAATGCCCTAGCCCTGGGCAGCAGATGACTCTCCAGGATCAAAGGGAGAGGTACCAGGACTTGCTGGCTGCGCAGAAGAAATGTGAACATTGCGGGGAAGTCTGGAAGCATGGTCCTGAGCCATCTTGCTAGCTGCGGAAGCCTGCCTGGGCCTGAAGAGCGATCAGTCCCAAGGCACTGCAGCTGCAGGGCCAAGTGGAGGCCTGTCAGCGTGGGAGCTCCCACGGCTGTTCTCAGTGTGGCGTCCATTGCAGCCATGCAGCTCTTAGCAAAGGGGGTATTAAAATCTACCTACCAGGGCAAAAGAAAAGTGGCGGGTGCTTGTTCACAGCTGCAGTAACCAGCCTGTGCCTCACAAGGGACAGTGCTGCAGGAAAGATGAAAGGAAGAGCTGTTAAACCCCCTGTGCTCCTCCACAGTTATTTGCAGAGCCCTAACAGAATAACACCCATACATGGCCCGCAGCATACAGACATGCATGCCACAGAGTGGATGTGCATGCCCACCATGTTAAGGAAATTAGGCTTGTCGGCCACCATAACAGGGCTCGACCCTAGGTTCCTGCAAGTAAAGTTCAGAGTCAAATCAAAACAAATGAAATTTTAATCACGTGCATGCCATAATTACAGCTCGAGCTGGGTGCCTCCTCAGAGGGACCCTAACATAAACAAATCCTGGGCAATTATAGTTTTTTCAACTTACATTTCCCACCCCTCACGTGGTATTTAGACCCATAGTAATTTTTTGGTCTGGGGTCTCCTTCTCCTCATTGGGTCTCATCGTCATTCTGAGGTAAGCTGTTTTTCTCCTTATTTTTGTTTTTTGCGGTCTCTGATGATGGTTGTACCTCTGTTTCTGTTGGGTCTTACTGTTGTGTCTTAAGGTCCTGAGGAGGAGGTGATTCTAAATCATAACAATTAACACTGCCCCAGCAGTGAGCTAAGGCTTTGTCCCTCAAGGTCCTAATGCCCTGCTCCGGTCTTATTTCAAAGTCTTGACATCCTCCCTTTCGGAGTGTGAGACGCGGGAATGCAGACTGCTTGTAACTTCCTTCTCTTCCCAGCTTGAACCAGCTCTGAGGCCCTTTTCTTACTGGACTAAGTAAGAAAGTTCATTATTTTATCTAAGTGCAGCTTAAGGCTTCAGCAAATTTAGCTACTCATGCTAAGCAAGTTTTATATAAGTTGTGCTAAGCGGCTACCTCTAGACAGTTTCAGTTCGCTATTCTTTAACACACCAACTCCTAACCCACAGTCAGGACAGCGCACATGCGCGCGCGCACACACACACACACACACAACCACACATGACCCTTCCTTCACACCTGTGTTCATGTATGGAGTAATGCGGAAGAATGTCGAGGAGACAGGTGATGGGAACTAGGTAGACTGTCCCAGGAGGGAAAAGAAAGAGTGTAAGCTGTCCTGCACATCTAATCTCTTACAACCCCTAGCTTGGCATGCTTTAGCAGCTATAGTATCACACAACCATTTCACGATCATAACATAATTCTGTTTATTGCGTGTGTGCCTGTTGCATAAAAACCTATTAGTTCCCCCTCCCTGGGTTCCTTGCCATCACTGACAGTCAGTGGTGCCAGGGATTCTCCCATCTTCTTATTGCCTCGATTGGGATAACAGTGGGGAACCCCCGCATAGACCCAGAGGTAATATAAACACCTTCTAACGATCCTTGTGTGCTTTGTATTTGTGTATCCGTCCCTGCCTGGGGTTGGGGCGGCGCCCCTGCCTTGCACCCACAGTTGCGATAGTCAGCAGGACACACAAATAACAATGCCATGGTCTAAGAAGGCGAAGGGGGAAGGCGAGAGCCGAGGGAAGTTGCTCACCCTCGACCACCTGGATGGCCCCAGCCTGAGCGGTGGGGGCTGGTAGCCACATTTCTTGCCACGTTGGCAGTCCCAGCAGACTGGCTGGAGCTGGCAAAAGGAGAAGACGTCACCCCGAAGGCAGTTGAATCTGCTTTGTGAGCTATGCCCTTTCGAGCTGCCTCGGAAGCCTCTCGAAAGTTAGCCGGACGGCTTGGCTGGGCCTTGCTAGCTGCTATTAGAGCCTTTGATAAATGATATCGTATCCTTGCAGCACCAAGTGAAAAAGTTGGAAAGGAGGTGGGGGATTTGTGAGATGCAAAAGCGATAGCCCAAGAAGTGATTACAGCATGAGCTGAGAAAAGCCAAGATTTAGCCCATAAGATGGAGCGGCTAGCTTTGCGGATGGCTAACAAGTGCCACGGGCATTATGGGAAGGTAGCTGCTTACTGTTTCTCAGGTGTGGGCGATTGTAACTCAGCCTTCCTGGGATCCAGAGGAGTGGGATGGTAGTATTTGGAGTACCTCATCTGACTTGGAAATTGAGTTTGATATCGAGCAAGAACCCAGTAACACTCAGGTGCGGCCGCTTGTTCAGATGCGGGGGGAGCGACAGATAAATAGGCATACCATAGAGCAGTCAAGGCCTCATACGCCAAAGGAATTATGTGAGTTTTTGACTACATTTCAGCAACAACCGGGGGAGTTATTACCAGCATGGATGGTGAGAGCCTGGGACAATGGGGCTGGATCATTAACGTTATTAAGGGAAGAGTTGAATTTAATGAGCCCGTTGTCCACGGATGCTCAAGTGCAGCATTATCTCTCCCAACTTACGTTTGCATGGGACAACGCTGGTTACCCTGTAGTTGCTCCTTCGCTGTATCAGTGGTTACGTGCCGCGGTGGTAGGGGCTTACCCGCCTGTGGGTGAGCTGGCTGCCATGGTGGGGACTTGGCGTACCATGGAAGAAGGAATAAATATGTTGCAACAGTTGAGGGCAGCCACTGGATTAGCGGACGGTAATGGTCCAGATGGTGTAGAAATAACACAGCAAATGAAAACGCAGCTATCGAAAGGGCCCCCAAGTGCCTTGAAACCATTCCTGTTAGGGATGGCGATGCCTGCTACTGGTACAGTAGGAGTGCTGGCGAATAATTTGCGAGACCTGGCTTTGGTGGGTGGACCAGATTCTACACAGCTAAGGGTGGCTCAGAAAGTTGGAGCAAAGAGACAGGGAGGAACGACTGAAGCGAGAGGAAAGGTCACACAAAAACAGGCGTGGACTGACTTGCTGCAGGTGGGGATATCGTGGGATGAGATCAGTGGCTTGCCCACTGCTGATTCATTCAAGCACTGGCAGCATTTGCCTGCCAATCAACAAAACTGAGCTAAGTCTGCTGCCCCACCTGCACCAAGTGCCCCCTGGAAGCTGCCTGCTAAGACACAATGAAGGAGAGGCAGGTGCCCTGAAATCCGAGCGTGGGTTGCAGCGCATCATCCGGGGGACCGATGCCCATACGTCCCTCGGCGAATTAGATGGCGCTCGGGAGGGGAAATAGCTGTGCTTGCTTTAGTAGATACGGGAGCAGAAGTTACAGCGTTACACAGTGCCCCAAACCTTGGAAAAGCAACAGCGCACATCTGCGGTTTGGGCGGCTCTGCCACCCTCGCTGTGCGGGCAATAGTTACTTTAGTGACTGGGAAAAGCCCTCCCTTCTCCACTCCAGTCTTATTGGCACCTATTCATGAATCTATTTTAGGAATTGATGTGTTCCTAGGTTGAGATATACACACAATGCAAGCATTGTTCTCTTTTGGAAGGAGTCCCTCACTGCCACAAGTGCGAGTAATCACTCTAATCAGAGGCTACCAAAATGGGACCCTGTAGATTTGCCTATACCACCTGTCGTTGTGCAAATAAAACAGTAGAGCACACCAGGAGGAGAAACAGAAATTCAGGAAACAATAGATGCTCTGTCCCATGCACAGATAATACGTCTTGCCCTTTAAATCGGCCTTTAATAGCCCAGTGTGGCCTGTGCAGAAGCTGGGATGGCTCATGGCGTATGACTGTGGATTACAGAGAACTGAATAAGGTGGTCCCACCCCTGATGGCAGTGGTCCCCAATATGGTGACCTTGTTAGAAGAAGTGGGCAAAAGTTTGCAGGAATGGAAGGCTGTGGTGGATCTGGCAAATGCCTTTTCCCCTGTTGCTATATCCCCAGCCTCGCAGGGACCACTTTGCCTTCACTTGGAATGCTAAGCAGTATACATTCCAGGTGCTTCCGCAGGGATATAGGCATAGCCCCATAATATGTCATCAAATGGTCGCTGCCGACCTCCCAGCACCTCTCCCAGAATGCACTAGTCATCATTACATCAATGATATTTTGATAATGGGACCATCTGAAAATCAGGTGAAAGAGCAGCTAATGGCACTGGCACATGCTTTCCAGGATAGGGGGTGGGCCGTGAACCGAAAAAAGGTACAAGGACCAGATATTAGTGTTCACTTTCTAGGAGCAGTACGGACAGGACAAACGAAGGCCACTCCTGCCTGAAATGGTGCATAATACTACCCAGCAATATCCTGTCCCTACAACTGTAGAACAGCTGCAAGCTTTCCTAGGTCTCCTAGGATTCTGGCAAACTTTTATACCTCATTTAGCAGACTTCATGCAGCCCTTGCAGCGTTTAACAAAGCAAAGCAGTCAGTGGCAGTGGACTAAAAGCCTTGCACCCACAGTTCACCACCAGGAAAAGGCCAAGGGGCAGGAAAGCAGCATGCCTGCGCTTTACCCTTCTCACCAAGGCTGCTTTAGACCTTCCTCCCCTCTTGCCTCGTGGAAGGGTTTGATTTTTTTACAGCTTTCTTGAATTAGGTTTTCAAAGATGTTGCAGTGGGGCACCTCTACAACGGCTGTGCAAAAGGGTCCAAGAGCCAGCGTGAGCCCAGCCTTTGGGAGGACAGAGCGGCAGAGCGATGTCTTGGCAGAGCTGAGCTCAGCCAACAGGATGCACTTCTGGCACGTTCTTGGGGGGGTGGTGGTGGTGTTTCTCCTGTGCTGGGTGACAGACCAGGAGCACCCAAGGGAAGGGGTGGGGGGGGCGGTCTTCTGCGGGGGTCCCTCGTGGGAGAGCAAGAGGCTTTCGAGGCTGTGGCCGGGGACCAGGCACCCTTCCAGGCCAGGGGCAGGTGTTGGGCACCCAGGGGTAGGGTTTCCAGATGGCATCGGAACATTGTGGCTACCAAAGAGGAAAGGATTCCTCCAGGCTTTTGGCTCTCCCTTTTCATAACGAACACTCCATCCTTGCCTCCCCAAGTCTCCACACCCAGATTCCTTGCCCTGTGGATCGATGCCAGTTGGGTCATCCAAAGTCTCATGCCCCACCTGACTCCTCTGCAGGCTGATTACCGGCACATGGGACCTTGTCATGTCCTTGCCTTGGACACTGGGGCCCCTGTCCCATCCTAGAAAGCCCAGAAATGCCAGCAGAAGCAGGTCCCAGAAGACCTGGCCTGCACTAGGCCTGCAGCCTTTCCGTGCCCTTCTGCCTGTGCCTAAAACCAAGCGGTTCCTTTCTAATGCCCTAGCCCCGGGCAGCAGATGACTCTCCAGGATCAAAGGGAGAGGTACCAGGACTTGCTGGCTGCGCAGAAGAAATGTGAACATTGCGGGGAAGTCTGGAAGCATGGTCCTGAGCCATCTTGCTAGCTGCGGAAGCCTGCCTGGGCCTGAAGAGCGACCAGTCCCAAGGCACTGCAGCTCCAGGGCCAAGTGGAGGCCTGTCAGCGTGGGAGCTCCCACGGCTGTTCTCAGTGTGGCGTCCATTGCAGCCATGCAGCTCTTAGCAAAGGGGGTATTAAAATCTACCTACCAGGGCAAAAGAAAAGTGGCGGGTGCTTGTTCACAGCTGCAGTAACCAGCCTGTGCCTCACAAGGGACAGTGCTGCAGGAAAGATGAAAGGAAGAGCTGTTAAACCCCCTGTGCTCCTCCACAGTTATTTGCAGAGCCCTAACAGAATAACGCCCAAACATGACCCGTAGCATACAGACACACATGCAAAGAGTGGATGTGCATGCAGGAGCAGACCTCAGCAGTTCCTGAGTACCCAGCAGGATCAGTCTGTGCTGTGGGCAGGAGAGGGACCAGGACAGTGACAGGGCCCAGGGATGGGCCTTAGGGCCTGCTATATGCTGCGACGGGTGGGTGAGCAGAGGAAGGATGCGGGACAAATCTGTCTTCGGTGAGTTGGGGGCCTTGCCTCCTCCTTGGAGATGGCTGGCAGGCCTGGCGCTCTGTGAGGCCAGCTGGAGACCTCTCCAGGCACCCGTGGCTGAACAAAAGCCAAAGAGAGAAAGGGCAGCATTTGCAACACTGAAACCGAGGAAAGCAGAGGGAGAGCTACAGAGGCCCGGGTACGGCAAGCTTTTGCTAAAAAGCCCGACAGGCAAGAGTAACAATCTGTTGTGATGAGGCATAAATTTATCATCCCTCCCTTCAACAGGGAGCTGACAGCAAGCTTTTGTGCTTTTGGGGCCCAAAGTGACTGCACCGGTGTCTGAACACAATCACAGCCTGACACTCAGGACGTTACTCCCTGTGCCAGGCCACAGGGCAAAAGAGCAGCCTCTACTTGGTGTGATGGGAGCAGGAATTTGATGGCGGTGTTCTGCGGTGCCTGGGTTGAATACAAAGGTGTCGCCTGGTTCATTTAAAGCCTTTGAACCCTGAGTTGCAGAACTGGACACAGCTTCTACCCATCCCTTTCTTCTCCCACAAAGTGGGGCGCCCCGTGGTGATGCTGCAGTGGGCTCTGAGCAAGCTGCCTCAGGCTTTGGAGGCAGGAGAGCTGCCCCAGCTGGGGCAGTGCCAGGGAGCCCCAAGAGCACTGCACCATGGCAATTATTTTGTTTAACTGTGGCCCAAGTAATGCAAATACACAATCCTCTGTGGTGTTGCAGTGGGGCACCTCTACAACGGCTGCGCAAAAGGGTCCAAGAGCCAGCGTGAGCCCAGCCTTTGGGAGGACGGAGTGACATCTTGGCAGAGCTGAGCTCAGCCAACAGGATGCACTTCTGGCACGTTCTTGGGGTGGTGGTGGTGGTGTTTCTCCTGTGCTGGGTGACAGACTGCATAAGTGCCCACTCCATTCCTTGAGCGCCATGCACATTTATCTTTCCTTCTTTGGGTTAATGGCTGTAGTTACTCGTTTCATGTACTTCTTCAACGGCCTAAGGTTCTGCTTTCAGAGCAGCCAAAGTGAAAAGAGCACTTTTCCCCACCTCTGGCTCTTTCAGTGTCTGAGGGTGTGGGGAAAATCAGGAGCAGTATCACTGGCAGACAAGACGACGCTGACCAACACAGGTCAAAGCCCTTGGCATGCCAATCGTTGCCCCGTATCAAGGCTGGAGTTGGGACAGGACTTCAGGAGGAGACTGCGGATGCACACAGTGAGGAAGTGCATAGAGACCCATCTGGGAAGCCTCCCCGCCTTGGTGCCGAATCCTACGAGGTGACTGTTCGCAGGTTGGTGCTGCCAGTGCCAACACAACAAAACAACAACAAAACCATGATGGGATTAAATTAAATTAGGTGAGTCTAATGAAATTAGATTAAAGTCTTCTGGGCACAGAGTTTGACTCAGGGTCTGGTCACACTTCCTTGGCCGCAGCCCGCTTGCTGGAGAGCTGGTGCTTTCTCTGCCTGGGAGTGGAAGCCCCGCTGGGGAAGGGGAAAAGGCAAATCCTGACTCTCTGCTGAGGACAAGGTGCTGCAGGCTCCTGGCACCCGGCTGGCTACGCTCTTGCAAATAGAGCCCCGGGTGCGGTTGGCCCTCTTCTCCTCCGCTTTGGCTTCTGGGGACAGCTTCTGCCTGCCAGGCATGAGCAGGCAAGCTTGAAAGACCATGGTCCCCTGGCCTGCTCTTTGGAGACAGCAGTCTCCACGACTCAGCTCCTCTGCTCACCTGTTCTGCCCTGTTCTGATGTCTGCAAACACAAAGTGCAGTTTGAGGTCTGGCTTGAAGAAGTTCTTCCTGCTTGCCCTCCTCTTCTGCCTTAGAGGAGCTCTCCTGAATTGTTTGCAGCAGGCTAAAAACACACAAGCCGGGTGAAGTTATCTGAGTGCCGGATGAGACTGTTCTCCCTCTGGTGCTCACAAGCAGCTGGGTGCCAGCCTCTGCAGCAGAAGGCAGCTCTGCTGGAGCATTTGGCGTACTGGAGTCCTTGCATTCATGTCAACAGTGAGGGGAGAAGCCCTCGAGCTGTAGCACTCCCATGAGGCCCAAGAGGCCCCAAGGAAAGCTCAGGATGCCCAGGGGTGGGCCCTCTCGCGATGGCACAAGAAGAAAACCAGTGCCGTTTGCCACAGCCAGAGCCTGCGGAGACCATTACCCGCCTCCTGCTAGGGGCACTGAAGGCAGTGAGGTGGTTGGAAAGACTCTGTTTTGGGGTGAAACTGGACTAACACTAGGGGACCCAGTCTCAGAGAAGGAGGAAGTGTGCTAGGGAGAAAAGCAATCCTGGCTTTTAGCTCTCTCTGGCCCACCTCCTGTGCCAGACCACAGCTGCCCTTCCCCCACCATCAAGATTAGGAGGAAAACAAGAGGCTTCTAGTTAATTAAAGCCAACCTAAAAACCAGGGAAAACAGACACTACTCTCTGTTGGTGGGGGAGGATGAGCTGACTTTCACATTCCTCTGGTACCCTCAGGTACCCTCCCCTTTGGGGTGGCTGCAGGGTGGAGGGCATAGTTTCACACGACAAGGGGAACAGCTTCCTGCACATCTCTAAGGGGCTCGCATGCCCAGGCTTGCTCTTCTGGCACATCCAGCCCAAAGACATGCTTAGCGAGGTGATCCTCAGTCCTCACAACACAAGGCCTGCAATTACCAGCCTTCAAATGGAAGCAACGTTTTGGCACAGCTTCGCAGCCTATCGCCAATCATCTCCACATGGTCTTTCTCCCCCCATTCAAGCGCGCTGGTTCCCTGGGAAAGGTAGACCCCTCCGCCACTGGCTGCTCAAGGTCGCATTTTGATCCCCTGCAGAGTGCTGAGGGATCTTCCTAAATTCCTGCTGCCTCCGCACAGGCAGATTCCTGTAACTAAGGAGCGGCTTGCAAGGTATACCAGGGCACGGAATGCCAGGGCAAAGTGCCCCTCAGCAGTGGCAGCTGCAGTTGGTGCTGCAGGCCTGCCCTGAGATACCTTCCAGGAGGAGTCCCCTGAGATCTGCCGTGATGAGTAAGCAGAGGCACAAGAGAAGCAGCCTACCATGGCAGGCCTCGCATTTTAAGCTTGGCTCCAGTCACCTACTGCGGAGGCCCAAAGGAAAACCAACACACCGCTCTCACCAGTCAGCTGTGGCATGACCTTTTCCCTCGGTCTGCTTGGTGCGCTCTCTGTCCTTTGCCTCCCGGCCTTTGGCGGCCTTCCAAGAGCCTCTGGAGGAAGAGGCTGGTCTCAGAGGCGTGATCTCAGTTGCAGTGCTGGAAACAAGAAAGGGACCAGAGGGAAGCTGACACAAGAGCCTCGCAGAAACCTGCCACATGCTTGCCGCCAATCTGGAAAGATTAAGTCATGGAAAGACTTGTTGGCCGCCCTTCAGATTTCATTCTGACAGAGTGAACGGAAGAAACAGCTCCTTCAAAGAACTCCAAGAGCACCTCAGCCTTTTCTCCAAGAGGCTCACCTGGCCAATGACTTGCTTCCTTTGGTTTTCCACCCCTTTTGCTTTTTCTGGCCAGTGCCAGATAATGCAGGTGGCAAAGGCCTTTCTTGAGAAAGGAGGCATGCAACGGGAGCACTCCCTGGAAGTAGGAAGGGAGAAGACTCTTCAGCAAGCGTCTTTGTGAGCAGTTGAGCACAAACACACGTGCACATGCACGCTCCCCTCTCTCTCAAGAGTCAGCTGGGACATGACCTTTTCTGTCCACCTGCTCTTTGTCACCAGTGTGTTCCAGGGATCCCTTGGAGGGAGATTCCACTTGTTTTTCCGGGGGAAGCTTCCAATCAAATCTGGAAAGGCGAAGACGACAGGTTGAAGAAAAGGCACCACTTTGGCACTTGCATTCACAATCCAGTCACAGAGAGATTTGAGAAGGCCAGCCAAGCCCATAGCTTTCCAAAGCAGACTATGCAATGTCCTTGAGAACTCTGTTAGAAACCGGAGAGACACAGTCAAGACCGCCACGGCCTGTGAGCACACAAGAGGCCCCACCAGTCCGTGCCAGGGCTTCCCTATCCTAACGTGGAGAAAGTGTACTCCTGGCCTCCTCGCTGCCCCTGGAGACCATCTCGCATCTCCTCTTCCTATTCGCCAAGCAGGAGCTGAGAAGCAAATGTACTGTGGCAATACGAAGACACTGCCAGGTCCCCTGCGAAAAGCTGTGCTTGCTCTTCCTGATACCACCAGCTGTCTCGTCCCTGGGGTCTGAAACAGAGACAGAGCTACGTGAGAGCATTCCAGCGACATTACTGCATTGCTTGTAAAGGCAGCAACTCTTTCTGTGGTCAGGGAAGGGGCTGCCACCGGGACACCCTGAAACAAAGTTTTCTTTCCTAACGTTAGCCCTCAACTAGGAAAGCAGAAGATGCACAGCTCAGAGTTGAGAATGAGGAACAACATTGCCAGGCAAGATTCAAGACAGGCAAGGAGGACACTCCTCCTCTGTTACTGGAGAAGTCAGCCGCAGGAGAAGGCGTTCGGTTAGCCAGGGTTTCTGCAGACTGGATTTTGCCGCTTGGCTTGTTATGACCCTGCCCAGAAAGAGAACACCTGGCTCAGACGTGCTGTTAGCCTCACAGTCTCTCCAAGGATTCAGATGGTTGCATCCATTGCATGGAAGAGGACAGAGACCTGGCCCTTGCTTTGTCTTTGCCCAGTGGGTAAGACCTGGCATAGAACTAGGCGTAGCACGGGGAAGCGATCGACTTACCTCAAGGAGAGCTTCTAGCAGCTTTCCAGTGCCATCCACCATGAGGAGGAAGTCATCGTAAAATCATATGGTCGCTTCCTTGTTCTATACAGAGAGAATGCCAATGGCCTTGAAGACAAAGTCCACGTGCTGTCTTCTCGAGATGGCCTGGAAGATTGCTATTGCGGTCTTGGTTAGGCAACACTGCACTGCTGTAAAAGGCCTGCGGGCGCACACGGGTAGATCCTCGTACCGCAGAGGGATGATTCTTACGTCACCTAGTCAGCAGCAGAGGAGGAACACAGTCATTCGGCCATGTCTTCAGAGCGGTTTGCATGCCCCTCGAGCTCGGTGCTAGGGCAGGCAAAGGTTTTCATCTGTCTCCTTACCGGGAACATCTTCTTGAGCACATCGGAGCTGGTATTCTTTGGCAACAACCTCCGATATACAAAACATGGGTCTCCGAACAATGGAAACCTCACCGTTCATGGTGAACTCCTAGTGGTTAAGAACATAGAGTGTCCCCACTAGGGAGAGACAGGAGGAGTGCCCTGGAGCTGGATGCAGGAGGAAGCCCAGGATGGCTGTTGTAACAGAGGCAATGCAATGCCCGAACTGTTCCTTGTGGCTGCTGAGAGCTCTTCTGTTGTGGGTCTGAGAGGGTGCCCTTCCTTTCATTTCAGGCTGCCCCCAAGGTGAAAGGCCTGGCTTGCTGTGGCAATAGGGAGCCCTTTCCCTGGCTGGGAATCGAACCCAGGCCGCGGCAGTGAGAGTGCCGAATCCTGACCACTAGACCACCAGGGAGGAGATGCCCAACGTGCCTGTGCACCCTCCAGTGGGCACCAGCCCAGCCCTGCAGGGGACCAGCCCCTCCAACCACAGCCGGGCAGCAAGACAAATTGCCACGGCAGCTGGAGCCTGCCCGGGCAACTTGGCAGGCATTCTCCCTTCCTTCTGAGAAGGATGCCCTCGGCCTGGGCCTCTGGGCAGAGGGTGCCCTGCAATGGGGAGGCCCAGGGAGCGCAAGGTGGTGCTGTGGGGGGGCTGGTCACCGCTGGACACAGGTTTGCGCCATGAGCTATTGGCAGCGTGGCAGCCAGGCAAGGGCCTTGGGGGCTCTTTCTGCATGTTCAAATGCCCTTTTGTGCTGCCGAGATGGCCCCGGCTCTAGTCACAACACGCTGCCGGGAGGACACCACCAGTCCAGCTGCATGGCTCCTAACACCTTGGCAAAAACACCCTCCTGCATTGAACTCAGCTGCAGCTCTCCTAAGTGTGCCTCTGTGGAACGAAGCTGCCCGTATTTCCATCTCGAGCCAGGAGGTCTCACACACTGCTGTGCTCAATTGGCACAGAACTGGCTCCCTGGGAGGGGAGTCTGTCCTCTGCCAGGGTCAGTCCATCCCCACGCAGCGAGGAAACCACCGTGCGCCTCACTCAAATGCCTGCTCTGAAACAGCCCCTGCCCCAAGCACTTCTTATTCTGGAAGTCTCTGAGAAATGGTCCTGAGGGCGCTGACAGGGTCTGATGGTGCTGGGGCTCACAGGAAGCGCAGACAACACCCAGGACCTATGGGCAGTGGGCCCCGGGTGCTTGGGGCCCGTCCAGGAGATGAGCCTCCCACTGCTGGCACCACTTCTACACCTTGCTCCATGCAGGTGGGCCGGAGGGAGAGGAGCAAATCCCTCGCCCTGAGTCACCTCAGCCAGGTCAGCAGTGCTGCGTGCGTGGCCACTGTCCTGCTGCAGCACCAGGGGCAGAGCAGGTGGAGCTCTGCTAGGGCGCTCTCTCTAAGGAGAGCTGCGCCCAGCAGCTCTCTCTCGACACAGAGTGTGTGGGAAAGTGACACTGGAAGAGAGCGAGAAAAGGCTTGTCCCTGAGCCACCTCCACCACACGGTGCATGCACCTGCCCTCGAGCTGCACTGCTCTCAGTGCGGGTAGCAGCCTGGGAACGGGGGTGCGGCTCTGGCTCGGCCTTTCCCTGGCTCTTGGGATAGGGCCCAAGATCAGGGGCACTGCCAGTCCCTCAGCGCCGAGGTGCGTGATGACACAGAAGGAAGCATCACTGTGACAGCCCTTGGTGGAGGTCTCTGTGGCGCAATGGGTGAGCGCGCTCGGCTGTTAACTGAGAGGCTGGTGGTTCGAGCCCACCCAGGGACGGCCTCCTTTTGGTGGCACACCTGGGCTTGCCACACCGGGTGACACTCCTCTCGGGAAACTGCTCCTCTGCACAGTGAGTGGCTCTGGCTGCCTGCTCTTGTGCTGCTGCCCTTGCAGGCACTGCTGCCCTGCCTCAACCCATGTGCCAAGGCCTGACTGAGCCCTGGGGTAGAGGCCTCTTGGCACCCGTAGCAGCAGTTCCATCTCATACCCCGAAGAGCCTGCAGGCAAGCCTCAGAGGAGGCTGCTGCTCAGCCTTTTGCTCTGGCTTGGGCCTGACCACAGGAGCCCGCAGCACCTGGTCCTCAGCAGAGAGTCAGGATTTGCCTTTTCCCCTTCCCCAGCGGGGCTTCCACTCCCAGGCAGAGAAAGCACCAGCTCTCCAGCAAGTGGGCTGCTGCCCAGGGAAGTGTGACCAGACCCTGAGTCAAACTCTGTGCCCAGAAGACTTTAATCTAATTTCCTTAGACCCACCTAATTTAATTTAATCCCATCATGGTTTTCTTGTCCAAGTAAATCCCCACAATTTATGCATCCGCTGTACAAAGGAGACTTAGGTCCCGCCCGAGAAGTGATGCTGCTGTCTGTGTGGGGCTGAACTTTCCAACTTGCCCAAGAGACGTGAAACTGTCCTGCTGAGGACCTCTCAGGGCACCCCAGCTCTTAAGGCCGAGGTAGCAGCGGGCAAATCTTGTGTCTTCTCCCTTGAGTGGCTGGAGGGTCCAAGATTGGCTTGGAGTTGCTGCAGCTGCTTTGACTCTTGGTCTTGGAGCAGAGCATTTGTCTGAGAAGGAAAACTCTCCTTTTGGAGCCCTGAGGACACAGCTGAGCAGGCGGGACAAAAGGGCTGCATCAACACCCACAGGAGCCCTGCCTTGCCTGGCCTCTCTTCCTAGGACGAGCAGATGGGTCACTCCGGGGAGGTACCAGGGGGATGGCTCACCTTTGCTCCTTTGTGCCTCTGGGGACAGTGAAAAACCAGAGCAAAGAGATAAAGCGGAGGAGAAGGAGAGCTTGAGAAGGGCTGGGACAGTGCTCCGGAACGATCAGCTGGGCAGAAATCACAGCAGCCTGAGACAACAAAACCTGATGGCATGGGCTTCGAGCCCACCTTTCTGAGAAACCAGAGCCAAAATCCAGCTCCTTACACCACTCAGCTACATCACCTCACACATCATATCTGCTGCGGTATGCACCTGCCTTCCCCCTACACAAGCCCTCTTCAGACAGCTCTTCAGACAGCTGTCCAGCTGGCTACACGAGCCGCCCTTTGCAGAGTTGTCCTTTCCTCATCACCAGCCCCTGCACATGCTGTGAAACCAGCCCGTAACTTCCTTCAGTTCCGTTCTTTGCCATCCCCAAGAACTGATAGCTCTGAAACGGCAAATACAGAGAGTGAATTTGCCTCCCCACTCCTAGGGAGGCACGTGAGGGCTTGCTCCGTTCAGGTGCTGGTCTGCGAGGACACAGACTCACGTTTCCTGACTGCTCCCTGCTAGCTTGCCTTCACCTGACAGCTGTGACTGCTCAGCCTTGCTGCTCCAGGGTAATGGGGATATGCACACGTTTGCTGAGAGCAGGGTCTGAGTCGCCAGGCGCAAGGATTGTGTTCCCAGCACTCACAGGCTGTGGGGCCAACAGCTTGCTGAGGAGTGTTGAGAGCGGGCTGTTCAGGTGGGCAAGGAGGTGACTCCCGGGGAAGGAAGGGCTTCCCTGGGTCGGCTTGCCGCCTTGCGAGGAGGCTTCCAGCCTCCCTTAGCTAAGAAGCAGGCTACTGTTCTGCCCCTTCTCCTGGCATGTGGTGGGGTCCTGGCAGTTGAGGCTGGTGGCAAATGCGCATGATGGGGCTGCAGAGTCAGGTGAGCTTTCGTTGCTCACGTGAGCACGCATGGGGGACGGATGCTGCAGGATGCTGCAGGAAGGGCAGTTAGGAGGCCCTTGCTGTTCCCACCCTGTTGCCTGAAAGAGGCAGGCGGGAAATATGGCCCAGGGAGGCAAGGCAATCACACGGGCAGCTGTGATCGTATAGTGGTTAGTACTCTGCGCTGTGGCCGCAGCAACCTCGGTTCGAATCCGAGTCACAGCAAGGGTTTTGCCAAGCCCGCTGCCCGGAAAGGAGAGTTTGAAAAGACAAGGGAGGCATCTGCAAGGACGGGCCAAGGGGTTTGTTTCCACAGATGTCAAGGCCTAGGAAGGCGGTACAAGCTCTTCTGTGCTCTCTCTCCCAAACCTTCAGTGGGCTCATGCCTAAAATGATTTCCTGGTTTCTAGTGACTGTGCAGTGCCTTCTCCTGTGGGGCTGCCGTGGCAGCTACGCCTGCCTCTGGGAAAGCATTCAAGCTTCTCCATTCTCCAGGCAAAGCTTGAGAACTGAGAGACCCTGCCTGGAAAGCACCCAGCTTTTCACTCCCCTTTCTCTTGCCCTTGCTCCCCATTTTGCAGTAAGGAGACTCTCAGCTCCACACCACAAGCACCCTGCAAGCACCCCAGCCCAACCGCGACTGCCATCCCACTCCATAGAGACCCAGCACCACGAGCTCTTCCCTGGGAGAAAGAGGACATGTTTTCCTTTGCGGAGAGCATGGGACTTTTCTGAGGTTATGCCACCACGCTTGAACCCTTCATTCCTGCTCCGGCCCAGCTGTAAGCTGTAAGCTAGCTGTGGGAAGGACACCCTCCGTGGAAGGGCAGAGCTGCCTTTCTCCCTTGCCTGCAGAGTGAGAGGAGCTGTGAGGCAGCAGCTTTTGCCTGCAGCTCCACCCCCGTGCACGGCTGTGGGGAGCCAAGAGTGCTTCCTCCTGGCCTGCCTGGAGGTGGAAAGGTTGCCTAGGAAGGATCTGCCACAGCGAGGCTGGGCAGCTGGTGCTGGGAGAGTGTCTGCCTGGAGGGGAAATGCTGAAAAGCCAAAGGAAAACGAGAGCCTCTGAGCACTGGGTGGGGTCTGGATGCTGCAGGGAAGAGGTGCACCTGCTGCAGAGAAGGGAGGAGAGCCCAGCTCTGCCTCGGGGCTGCCGAACTGAGTGCTCTGCGGGCAGAGCCCAGGTCAAGCCTGGAACGGCCCCGAGTGCTTCTGCTGTTCCAGGGTGTCTGTATTGAGAGTTCCCAGGATGTCTGTATTGCGACAGATATCACTGCTAGAAAGCTGCGCTGCCCAAGGGAAGGGCAAGCACTGCTTGATCAAAAGCCCATGCTCCAGGTGAGGCTTGAACTCACACCCTCAGCATCCCTCTGCTTCGCACTGCTGTATAAGTACTGCACGCTGGCCCATTGCGCCACTGGAGCACACTTGGAAAGGTGGACTGGAGCCCACGAGCAAACAGTTCTGCCTGTGATCACCATGGCTCATCGGCATTAACCTGGCACCTCAAGTGCTTTCCTCTTGCCTCGTCCAACAAGGAGCAGCAAGCGTGCGCCCCCCGTGGTGTGCCAGGCTTGCAATCTACCCCAGGCCACGGAGTGCCAGGGCGAAGTGTCCTTCAGCAGGGCTTAGCTGGCTAGAGCCAGGAAAGGGGAAACCACAAGCACTTGGCCCTGCTCAGCACTCTCCAGCACTGGGTTACCTCTGGCGTGTCCTCACAGAGGCAGAGAAAGAAAGTCCACATCTTGGAGGAAGCGTATGGGTCCACTGCTGGGAAAGGTCAGGTCAGCAGCGAAATGCATGTCTGCCTCTCTGTCCTGACACCCCAGTCACCAAGCATTTCTGAATGCTTCCCTCCTTGGGCTGCCCCTTCTTGGTGACCGTTGAGATGGGAGCAGGGAGGAGAAGTCATCTGCAGACTGCTAGAACTGGTTCCCATCTTTCTGCACCACAGCTCCACTGCCTGTGTGTGCCTCGAGGGCGTTTACCCCAAAGGGGAATGCTTCTCTCTCTTGCCATTGCTCCAGAACACCCGGAGCCGGCAAAAGGTGTCTGAGGGAACACAGGCTAACAAGCAAATACCTTCCCCCCACGCTGGTATTTATTTGCCACCAGCCCGTATTTCTTCATCTGAAAGACACAGGCCGAGCAGAAGGAGCAACTGGCTCCTGTGAATATTGCCCGGACAGACTGCAAAGGGGCTATCGTGGCCGGAAGAGCATGGTGCATCAAGGATTTGCTTTTGGGCTCAGCCCAAGGAATGCATCACAGCAAGGGAGTTTAACAAAAGAAAGAAATGTCCTTGACTGCCTCCCTCTTCTTCTTTTACTTGCCAGCTTAATATTTCCATACCTGCTTAAGCCTCACTCAGAGCAGCATGTGCCTCATGGATTCAAGCTCCTGCTTAGCAGCTTTTCCCTTGTTTCTTTCCTTGACCCGTCTTGGTGGGTCTTGTCTTGGGACAATGGCCAAATCGCTCTCCTAGGATGGCCAGAGGAGCAGGCAGTTCAGCGTGGTCTTCCCTCATGGATTCGGTCCCATGGCTTCCTCCGCCTGTCCTTGTTCCCCTGATCCTTGCTGGGGCTTTGTGTTCGGTGGGAGGAGTCTTTGGGTAGATGCTGTAACCCCAGGATCTTGAGGATGGCCTGCCTCATGACACTGTGCGAGGGCGGGGGCGGTGCGGGGTGAGCTGCTGGCCAAGGAAGAGGACTGCTTCCCTGGCCCCACTCAGGAGTCTCACCCTGCTGTGACTGCCCAGCCCTTGGTGTTTCTTTCTTGTGCGCCTGCTGATGTCATCCTTCTCCGAGGGAAGGGGTCAGGCTGTGACTCCACACAGTGCCAGGTGGCCCAGGGAAGGCAGGGCCGATACTAATGCTAATGCTAATGTGAATGTGAATGCGAATGCTAATGGAGGAGCTGGACGTGAGTCTCCGCATGGTGCTGTTAGAGCGCTGACACCGGTTCCTGGAGCACGTGCACTCCCAGTGACTTTCTGGACAAGCCCCATTTGTGGGTGCAGCCTCTTTGCCTGGACATGGAGCTGCAGGGCCTCCTAGGCCTCCTCCTCCAGGAAGAGGAGGAGGAAGTAGCTGGGGGCTTCTGGAAGTAGATGGGGGCTGCCCTGGAGGGCAGTGGCACTGGCGGCACCAACCTGCGAACAGTCACCTCGTAGGATTCGGCACCAAGGCGGGGAGGCTTCCCAGATGGGTCTCTGTGCACTTCCTCACTGTGTGCATCCACAGTCTCCTCCTGAAGTCCTGTCCCAACTCCAGCCTTGATACAGGGCAACGATTGGCATGCCAAGGGCTTTGACCTGTGTTGGTCAGTGTCGTCTTGTCTGCCAGTGATACTGTTTTTCCCCACACCCTCAGACACTGAAAGAGCCAGAGGTGGGGAAAAGTGCTCTTTTCACTTTGGCTGCTCTGAAAGCAGAACCTTAGGCCGTTGAAGAAGTACATGCAACGAGTAGCTACAGCCATTAACCCAAAGAAGGAAAGATAAATGTGCATGGCACTCAAGGAATGGAGTGGGCACTTATGCGGTCTGTCACCCAGCACAGGAGAAACACCACAACCCCCACCCCCAAGAACGTGCCAGAAGTGCATCCTGTTGGCTGAGCTCAGCTCTGCCAAGATGTCGCTCTGTCCTCCCAAAGGCTGGGCTCACGCTGGCTCTTGGACCCTTTTGCGCAGCCGTTGTAGAGGTGCCCCACTGCAACATCTTTGAAAACCTAATTCAAGAAAGCTGTAAAAAAATCAAACCCTTCCACGAGGCAAGAGGGGAGGAAGGTCTAAAGAAGCCTTGGTGAGAAGGGTAAAGCGCAGGCATGCTGCTTTCCTGCCCCTTGGCCTTTTCCTGGTGGTGAACTGTGGGTGCAAGGCTTTTAGTCCACTGCCACTGACTGCTTTGCTTTGTTAAACGCTGCAAGGGCTGCATCAAGTCTGCTAAATGAGGCATAAAAGTTTGCCAGAATCCTAGGAGACCTAGGAAAGCTTGCAGCTGTTCTACAGTTGTAGGGACAGGATATTGCTGGGTAGTATTATGCACCATTTCAGGCAGGAGTGGCCTTCGTTTGTCCTGTCCATACTGCTCCTAGAAAGTGAACACTAATATCTGGTCCTTGTACCTTTTTTCGGTTCACGGCCCACCCCCTATCCTGGAAAGCATGTGCCAGTGCCATTAGCTGCTCTTTCACCTGATTTTCAGATGGTCCCATTATCAAAATATCATTGATGTAATGATGACTAGTGCATTCTGGGAGAGGTGTTGGGAGGTCGGCAGCGACCATTTGATGACATATTATGGGGCTATGCCTATATCCCTGCGGAAGCACCTGGAATGTATACTGCTTAGCATTCCAAGTGAAGGCAAAGTGGTCCCTGCGAGGCTGGGGATATAGCAACAGGGGAAAAGGCATTTGCCAGATCCACCACAGCCTTCCATTCCTGCAAATTTTTGCCCACTTCTTCTAACAAGGTCACCATATTGGGGACCACTGCCATCAGGGGTGGGACCACCTTATTCAGTTCTCTGTAATCCACAGTCATACGCCAGGGGCTGGACAGTCACAGCAGGGTGAGACTCCTGAGTGGGGCCAGGGAAGCAGTCCTCTTCCTTAGCCAGCAGCTCACCCCGCACCGCCCCCGCCCTCGCACAGTGTCATGAGGCAGGCCATCCTCAAGATCCTGGGGTTACAGCATCTACCCAAAGACTCCTCCCACCGAACACAAAGCCCCAGCAAGGATCAGGGGAACAAGGACAGGCGGAGGAAGCCATGGGACCGAATCCATGAGGGAAGACCACGCTGAACTGCCTGCTCCTCTGGCCATCCTAGGAGAGCGATTTGGCCATTGTCCCAAGACAACTCTGTGCGACCTAAGGCGGTTATTGCCGAAAGGGCTGTAGGACTTGTGGGGATGCAGCTGTACCCTGACACCGCTGTTTTGCAGGAACAGAAGCCAAACACATACATTCACAGCCCTGGGCCTGAGACAGCTGTGGTTTTGAGTCTAAGCAGGAGCTTGAATCCATGAGGCACATGCTGCTCTGAGTGAGGCTTAAGCAGGTATGGAAATATTAAGCTGGCAAGTAAAAGAAGAAGAGGGAGGCAGTCAAGGACATTTCTTTCTTTTGTTAAACTCCCTTGCTGTGATGCATTCCTTGGGCTGAGCCCAAAAGCAAATCCTTGATGCACCATGCTCTTCCGGCCACGATAGCCCCTTTGCAGTCTGTCCGGGCAATATTCACAGGAGCCAGTTGCTCCTTCTGCTCGGCCTGTGTCTTTCAGATGAAGAAATACGGGCTGGTGGCAAATAAATACCAGCGTGGGGGGAAGGTATTTGCTTGTTAGCCTGTGTTCCCTCAGACACCTTTTGCCGGCTCCGGGTGTTCTGGAGCAATGGCAAGAGAGAGAAGCATTCCCCTTTGGGGTAAACGCCCTCGAGGCACACACAGGCAGTGGAGCTGTGGTGCAGAAAGATGGGAACCAGTTCTAGCAGTCTGCAGATGACTTCTCCTCCCTGCTCCCATCTCAACGGTCACCAAGAAGGGGCAGCCCAAGGAGGGAAGCATTCAGAAATGCTTGGTGACTGGGGTGTCAGGACAGAGAGGCAGACATGCATTTCGCTGCTGACCTGACCTTTCCCAGCAGTGGACCCATACGCTTCCTCCAAGATGTGGACTTTCTTTCTCTGCCTCTGTGAGGACACGCCAGAGGTAACCCAGTGCTGGAGAGTGCTGAGCAGGGCCAAGTGCTTGTGGTTTCCCCTTTCCTGGCTCTAGCCAGCTAAGCCCTGCTGAAGGACACTTCGCCCTGGCACTCCGTGGCCTGGGGTAGATTGCAAGCCTGGCACACCACGGGGGGCGCACGCTTGCTGCTCCTTGTTGGACGAGGCAAGAGGAAAGCACTTGAGGTGCCAGGTTAATGCCGATGAGCCATGGTGATCACAGGCAGAACTGTTTGCTCGTGGGCTCCAGTCCACCTTTCCAAGTGTGCTCCAGTGGCGCAATGGGCCAGCGTGCAGTACTTATACAGCAGTGCGAAGCAGAGGGATGCTGAGGGTGTGAGTTCAAGCCTCACCTGGAGCATGGGCTTTTGATCAAGCAGTGCTTGCCCTTCCCTTGGGCAGCGCAGCTTTCTAGCAGTGATA
This sequence comes from Dromaius novaehollandiae, assembly GCF_036370855.1. Classification (NCBI taxonomy): domain Eukaryota; kingdom Metazoa; phylum Chordata; class Aves; order Casuariiformes; family Dromaiidae; genus Dromaius; species Dromaius novaehollandiae. The sequence goes on from NC_088110.1 coordinate 943,689, forward strand.
TCTGTCGCAATACAGACATCCTGGGAACTCTCAATACAGACACCCTGGAACAGCAGAAGCACTCGGGGCCGTTCCAGGCTTGACCTGGGCTCTGCCCGCAGAGCACTCAGTTCGGCAGCCCCGAGGCAGAGCTGGGCTCTCCTCCCTTCTCTGCAGCAGGTGCACCTCTTCCCTGCAGCATCCAGACCCCACCCAGTGCTCAGAGGCTCTCGTTTTCCTTTGGCTTTTCAGCATTTCCCCTCCAGGCAGACACTCTCCCAGCACCAGCTGCCCAGCCTCGCTGTGGCAGATCCTTCCTAGGCAACCTTTCCACCTCCAGGCAGGCCAGGAGGAAGCACTCTTGGCTCCCCACAGCCGCGCACGGGGGTGGAGCTGCAGGCAAAAGCTGCTGCCTCACAGCTCCTCTCACTCTGCAGGCAAGGGAGAAAGGCAGCTCTGCCCTTCCACGGAGGGTGTCCTTCCCACAGCTAGCTTACAGCTTACAGCTGGGCCGGAGCAGGAATGAAGGGTTCAAGCGTGGTGGCATAACCTCAGAAAAGTCCCATGCTCCCCGCAAAGGAAAACATGTCCTCTTTCTCCCAGGGAAGAGCTCGTGGTGCTGGGTCTCTATGGAGTGGGATGGCAGTCGCGGTTGGGCTGGGGTTGCAGGGTGCTTGTGGTGTGGAGCTGAGAGTCTCCTTACTGCAAAATGGGGAGCAAGGGCAAGAGAAAGGGGAGTGAAAAGCTGGGTGCTTTCCAGGCAGGGTCTCTCAGTTCTCAAGCTTTGCCTGGAGAATGGAGAAGCTTGAATGCTTTCCCAGAGGCAGGCGTAGCTGCCACGGCAGCCCCACAGGAGAAGGCACTGCACAGTCACTAGAAACCAGGAAATCATTTTAGGCATGAGCCCACTGAAGGTTTGGGAGAGAGAGAGCACAGAAGAGCTTGTACCGCCTTCCTAGGCCTTGACATCTGTGGAAACAAACCCCTTGGCCCGTCCTTGCAGATGCCTCCCTTGTCTTTTCAAACTCTCCTTTCCGGGCAGCGGGCTTGGCAAAACCCTTGCTGTGACTCGGATTCGAACCGAGGTTGCTGCGGCCACAGCGCAGAGTACTAACCACTATACGATCACAGCTGCCCGTGTGATTGCCTTGCCTCCCTGGGCCATATTTCCCGCCTGCCTCTTTCAGGCAACAGGGTGGGAACAGCAAGGGCCTCCTAACTGCCCTTCCTGCAGCATCCTGCAGCATCCGTCCCCCATGCGTGCTCACGTGAGCAACGAAAGCTCACCTGACTCTGCAGCCCCATCATGCGCATTTGCCACCAGCCTCAACTGCCAGGACCCCACCGCATGCCAGGAGAAGGGGCAGAACAGTAGCCTGCTTCTTAGCTAAGGGAGGCTGGAAGCCTCCTCGCAAGGCGGCAAGCCGACCCAGGGAAGCCCTTCCTTCCCCGGGAGTCACCTCCTTGCCCACCTGAACAGCCCGCTCTCAACACTCCTCAGCAAGCTGTTGGCCCCACAGCCTGTGAGTGCTGGGAACACAATCCTTGCGCCTGGCGACTCAGACCCTGCTCTCAGCAAACGTGTGCATATCCCCATTACCCTGGAGCAGCAAGGCTGAGCAGTCACAGCTGTCAGGTGAAGGCAAGCTAGCAGGGAGCAGTCAGGAAACGTGAGTCTGTGTCCTCGCAGACCAGCACCTGAACGGAGCAAGCCCTCACGTGCCTCCCTAGGAGTGGGGAGGCAAATCCTGACTCTCTGCTGAGCACAAGGTGCTGCGGGCTCCTGTGGTCAGGCCCAAGCCAAAGCAAAAGGCTGAGCAGCAGCCTCCTCTGAGGCTTGCCTGCAGGATCTTCAGGGTATGAGATGGAACTGCTGCTACGGGTGCCAAGAGGCCTCTACCCCAGGGCTCAGTCAGGCCTTGGCACATGGGTTGAGGCAGGGCAGCAGTGCCTGCAAGGGCAGCAGCACAAGAGCAGGCAGCCAGAGCCACTCACTGTGCAGAGGAGCAGTTTCCCGAGAGGAGTGTCACCCGGTGTGGCAAGCCCAGGTGTGCCACCAAAAGGAGGCCGTCCCTGGGTGGGCTCGAACCACCAGCCTCTCAGTTAACAGCCGAGCGCGCTCACCCATTGCGCCACAGAGACCTCCACCAAGGGCTGTCACAGTGATGCTTCCTTCTGTGTCATCACGCACCTCGGTGCTGAGGGACTGGCAGTGCCCCTGATCTTGGGCCCTATCCCAAGAGCCAGGGAAAGGCCGAGCCAGAGCCGCACCCCCGTTCCCAGGCTGCTACCCGCACTGAGAGCAGTGCAGCTCGAGGGCAGGTGCATGCACCGTGTGGTGGAGGTGGCTCAGGGACAAGCCTTTTCTCGCTCTCTTCCAGTGTCACTTTCCCACACACTCTGTGTCGAGAGAGAGCTGCTCGCAGCTCTCCTTAGAGAGAGCGCCCTAGCAGAGCTCCACCTGCTCTGCCCCTGGTGCTGCAGCAGGACAGTGGCCACGCACGCAGCACTGCTGACCTGGCTGAGGTGACTCAGGGCGAGGGATTTGCTCCTCTCCCTCCGGCCCACCTGCATGGAGCAAGGTGTAGAAGTGGTGCCAGCAGTGGGAGGCTCATCTCCTGGACGGGCCCCAAGCACCCGGGGCCCACTGCCCATAGGTCCTGGGTGTTGTCTGCGCTTCCTGTGAGCCCCAGCACCATCAGACCCTGTCAGCGCCCTCAGGACCATTTCTCAGAGACTTCCAGAATAAGAAGTGCTTGGGGCAGGGGCTGTTTCAGAGCAGGCATTTGAGTGAGGCGCACGGTGGTTTCCTCGCTGCGTGGGGATGGACTGACCCTGGCAGAGGACAGACTCCCCTCCCAGGGAGCCAGTTCTGTGCCAATTGAGCACAGCAGTGTGTGAGACCTCCTGGCTCGAGATGGAAATACGGGCAGCTTCGTTCCACAGAGGCACACTTAGGAGAGCTGCAGCTGAGTTCAATGCAGGAGGGTGTTTTTGCCAAGGTGTTAGGAGCCATGCAGCTGGACTGGTGGTGTCCTCCCGGCAGCGTGTTGTGACTAGAGCCGGGGCCATCTCGGCAGCACAAAAGGGCATTTGAACATGCAGAAAGAGCCCCCAAGGCCCTTGCCTGGCTGCCACGCTGCCAATAGCTCATGGCGCAAACCTGTGTCCAGCGGTGACCAGCCCCCCCCCAGCACCACCTTGCGCTCCCTGGGCCTCCCCATTGCAGGGCACCCTCTGCCCAGAGGCCCAGGCCGAGGGCATCCTTCTCAGAAGGAAGGGAGAATGCCTGCCAAGTTGCCCGGGCAGGCTCCAGCTGCCGTGGCAATTTGTCTTGCTGCCCGGCTGTGGTTGGAGGGGCTGGTCCCCTGCAGGGCTGGGCTGGTGCCCACTGGAGGGTGCACAGGCACGTTGGGCATCTCCTCCCTGGTGGTCTAGTGGTCAGGATTCGGCACTCTCACTGCCGCGGCCTGGGTTCGATTCCCAGCCAGGGAAAGGGCTCCCTATTGCCACAGCAAGCCAGGCCTTTCACCTTGGGGGCAGCCTGAAATGAAAGGAAGGGCACCCTCTCAGACCCACAACAGAAGAGCTCTCAGCAGCCACAAGGAACAGTTCGGGCATTGCATTGCCTCTGTTACAACAGCCATCCTGGGCTTCCTCCTGCATCCAGCTCCAGGGCACTCCTCCTGTCTCTCCCTAGTCCCACTCTATGTTCTTAACCACTAGGAGTTCACCGTGAACGGTGAGGTTTCCATTGTTTGGAGACCCATGTTTTGTATATCGGAGGTTGTTGCCAAAGAATACCAGCTCCGATGTGCTCAGGAAGATGTTCCCGGTAAGGAGACAGATGAAAACCTTTGCCTGCCCTAGCACCGAGCTCGAGGGGCATGCAAACCGCTCTGAAGACATGGCCGAATGACTGTGTTCCTCCTCTGCTGCTGACTAGGTGACGTAAGAATCATCCCTCTGCGGTACGAGGATCTACCCGTGTGCGCCCGCAGGCCTTTTACAGCAGTGCAGTGTTGCCTAACCAAGACCGCAATAGCAATCTTCCAGGCCATCTCGAGAAGACAGCACGTGGACTTTGTCTTCAAGGCCATTGGCATTCTCTCTGTATAGAACAAGGAAGCGACCATATGATTTTACGATGACTTCCTCCTCATGGTGGATGGCACTGGAAAGCTGCTAGAAGCTCTCCTTGAGGTAAGTCGATCGCTTCCCCGTGCTACGCCTAGTTCTATGCCAGGTCTTACCCACTGGGCAAAGACAAAGCAAGGGCCAGGTCTCTGTCCTCTTCCATGCAATGGATGCAACCATCTGAATCCTTGGAGAGACTGTGAGGCTAACAGCACGTCTGAGCCAGGTGTTCTCTTTCTGGGCAGGGTCATAACAAGCCAAGCGGCAAAATCCAGTCTGCAGAAACCCTGGCTAACCGAATGCCTTCTCCTGTGGCTGACTTCTCCAGTAACAGAGGAGGAGTGTCCTCCTTGCCTGTCTTGAATCTTGCCCTCGCAAAACACCTGGCAATGTTGTTCCTCATTCTCAACTCTGAGCTGTGCATCTTCTGCTTTCCTAGTTGAGGGCTAACGTTAGGAAAGAAAACTTTGTTTCAGGGTGTCCCGGTGGCAGCCCCTTCCCTGACCACAGAAAGAGTTGCTGCCTTTACAAGCAATGCAGTAATGTCGCTGGAATGCTCTCACGTAGCTCTGTCTCTGTTTCAGACCCCAGGGACGAGACAGCTGGTGGTATCAGGAAGAGCAAGCACAGCTTTTCGCAGGGGACCTGGCAGTGTCTTCGTATTGCCACAGTACATTTGCTTCTCAGCTCCTGCTTGGCGAATAGGAAGAGGAGATGCAAGATGGTCTCCAGGGGCAGCGAGGAGGCCAGGAGTACACTTTCTCCACGTTAGGATAGGGAAGCCCTGGCACGGACTGGTGGGGCCTCTTGTGTGCTCACAGGCCGTGGCGGTCTTGACTGTGTCTCTCCGGTTTCTAACAGAGTTCTCAAGGACATTGCATAGTCTGCTTTGGAAAGCTATGGGCTTGGCTGGCCTTCTCAAATCTCTCTGTGACTGGATTGTGAATGCAAGTGCCAAAGTGGTGCCTTTTCTTCAACCTGTCGTCTTCGCCTTTCCAGATTTGATTGGAAGCTTCCCCCGGAAAAACAAGTGGAATCTCCCTCCAAGGGATCCCTGGAACACACTGGTGACAAAGAGCAGGTGGACAGAAAAGGTCATGTCCCAGCTGACTCTTGAGAGAGAGGGGAGCGTGCATGTGCACGTGTGTTTGTGCTCAACTGCTCACAAAGACGCTTGCTGAAGAGTCTTCTCCCTTCCTGCTTCCAGGGAGTGCTCCCGTTGCACGCCTCCTTTCTCAAGAAAGGCCTTTGCCACCCGCATTATCTGGCACTGGCCAGAAAAAGCAAAAGGGGTGGAAAACCAAAGGAAGCAAGTCGTTGGCCAGGTGAGCCTCTTGGAGAAAAGGCTGAGGTGCTCTTGGAGTTCTTTGAAGGAGCTGTTTCTTCCGTTCACTCTGTCAGAATGAAATCTGAAGGGCAGCCAACAAGTCTTTCCATGACTTAATCTTTCCAGATTGGCGGCAAGCATGTGGCAGGTTTCTGCGAGGCTCTTGTGTCAGCTTCCCTCTGGTCCCTTTCTTGTTTCCAGCACTGCGACTGAGATCACGCCTCTGAGACCAGCCTCTTCCTCCAGAGGCTCTCGGAAGGCCGCCAAAGGCCGGGAGGCGAAGGACAGAGAGCGCACCAAGCAGACCGAGGGAAAAGGTCATGCCACAGCTGACTGGTGAGAGCGGTGTGTTGGTTTTCCTTTGGGCCTCCGCAGTAGGTGACTGGAGCCAAGCTTAAAATGCGAGGCCTGCCATGGTAGGCTGCTTCTCTTGTGCCTCTGCTTACTCATCACGGCAGATCTCAGGGGACTCCTCCTGGAAGGTATCTCAGGGCAGGCCTGCAGCACCAACTGCAGCTGCCACTGCTGAGGGGCACTTTGCCCTGGCATTCCGTGCCCTGGTATACCTTGCAAGCCGCTCCTTAGTTACAGGAATCTGCCTGTGCGGAGGCAGCAGGAATTTAGGAAGATCCCTCAGCACTCTGCAGGGGATCAAAATGCGACCTTGAGCAGCCAGTGGCGGAGGGGTCTACCTTTCCCAGGGAACCAGCGCGCTTGAATGGGGGGAGAAAGACCATGTGGAGATGATTGGTGATAGGCTGCGAAGCTGTGCTAAAACGTTGCTTCCATTTGAAGGCTGGTAATTGCAGGCCTTGTGTTGTGAGGACTGAGGATCACCTCGCTAAGCATGTCTTTGGGCTGGATGTGCCAGAAGAGCAAGCCTGGGCATGCGAGCCCCTTAGAGATGTGCAGGAAGCTGTTCCCCTTGTCGTGTGAAACTATGCCCTCCACCCTGCAGCCACCCCAAAGGGGAGGGTACCTGAGGGTACCAGAGGAATGTGAAAGTCAGCTCATCCTCCCCCACCAACAGAGAGTAGTGTCTGTTTTCCCTGGTTTTTAGGTTGGCTTTAATTAACTAGAAGCCTCTTGTTTTCCTCCTAATCTTGATGGTGGGGGAAGGGCAGCTGTGGTCTGGCACAGGAGGTGGGCCAGAGAGAGCTAAAAGCCAGGATTGCTTTTCTCCCTAGCACACTTCCTCCTTCTCTGACACTGGGTCCCCTAGTGTTAGTCCAGTTTCACCCCAAAACAGAGTCTTTCCGACCACCTCACTGCCTTCAGTGCCCCTAGCAGGAGGCGGGTAATGGTCTCCGCAGGCTCTGGCTGTGGCAAACGGCACTGGTTTTCTTCTTGTGCCATCGCGAGAGGGCCCACCCCTGGGCATCCTGAGCTTTCCTTGGGGCCTCTTGGGCCTCATGGGAGTGCTACAGCTCGAGGGCTTCTCCCCTCACTGTTGACATGAATGCAAGGACTCCAGTACACCAAATGCTCCAGCAGAGCTGCCTTCTGCTGCAGAGGCTGGCACCCAGCTGCTTGTGAGCACCAGAGGGAGAACAGTCTCATCTGGCACTCAGATAACTTCACCCGGCTTGTGTGTTTTTAGCCTGCTGCAAACAATTCAGGAGAGCTCCTCTAAGGCAGAAGAGGAGGGCAAGCAGGAAGAACTTCTTCAAGCCAGACCTCAAACTGCACTTTGTGTTTGCAGACATCAGAACAGGGCAGAACAGGTGAGCAGAGGAGCTGAGTCGTGGAGACTGCTGTCTCCAAAGAGCAGGCCAGGGGACCATGGTCTTTCAAGCTTGCCTGCTCATGCCTGGCAGGCAGAAGCTGTCCCCAGAAGCCAAAGCGGAGGAGAAGAGGGCCAACCGCACCCGGGGCTCTATTTGCAAGAGCGTAGCCAGCCGGGTGCCAGGAGCCTGCAGCACCTTGTCCTCAGCAGAGAGTCAGGATTTGCCTTTTCCCCTTCCCCAGCGGGGCTTCCACTCCCAGGCAGAGAAAGCACCAGCTCTCCAGCAAGCGGGCTGCGGCCAAGGAAGTGTGACCAGACCCTGAGTCAAACTCTGTGCCCAGAAGACTTTAATCTAATTTCATTAGACTCACCTAATTTAATTTAATCCCATCATGGTTTTGTTGTTGTTTTGTTGTGTTGGCACTGGCAGCACCAACCTGCGAACAGTCACCTCGTAGGATTTGGCACCAAGGCGGGGAGGCTTCCCAGATGGGTCTCTATGCACTTCCTCACTGTGTGCATCCGCAGTCTCCTCCTGAAGTCCTGTCCCAACTCCAGCCTTGATACGGGGCAACGATTGGCATGCCAAGGGCTTTGACCTGTGTTGGTCAGCATCGTCTTGTCTGCCAGTGATACTGCTCCTGATTTTCCCCACACCCTCAGACACTGAAAGAGCCAGAGGTGGGGAAAAATGCTCTTTTCACTTTGGCTGCTCTGAAAGCAGAACCTTAGGCCATTGAAGAAGTACATGAAACGAGTAACTACAGCCATTAACCCAAAGAAGGAAAGATAAATGTGCATGGCGCTCAAGGAATGGAGTGGGCACTTATGCAGTCTGTCACCCAGCACAGGAGAAACACCACCACCACCACCCCAAGAACGTGCCAGAAGTGCATCCTGTTGGCTGAGCTCAGCTCTGCCAAGATGTCACTCCGTCCTCCCAAAGGCTGGGCTCACACTGGCTCTTGGACCCTTTTGCGCAGCCGTTGTAGAGGTGCCCCACTGCAACACCACAGAGGATTGTGTATTTGCATTACTTGGGCCACAGTTAAACAAAATAATTGCCATGGTGCAGTGCTCTTGGGGCTCCCTGGCACTGCCCCAGCTGGGGCAGCTCTCCTGCCTCCAAAGCCTGAGGCAGCTTGCTCAGAGCCCACTGCAGCATCACCACGGGGCGCCCCACTTTGTGGGAGAAGAAAGGGATGGGTAGAAGCTGTGTCCAGTTCTGCAACTCAGGGTTCAAAGGCTTTAAATGAACCAGGCGACACCTTTGTATTCAACCCAGGCACCGCAGAACACCGCCATCAAATTCCTGCTCCCATCACACCAAGTAGAGGCTGCTCTTTTGCCCTGTGGCCTGGCACAGGGAGTAACGTCCTGAGTGTCAGGCTGTGATTGTGTTCAGACACCGGTGCAGTCACTTTGGGCCCCAAAAGCACAAAAGCTTGCTGTCAGCTCCCTGTTGAAGGGAGGGATGATAAATTTATGCCTCATCACAACAGATTGTTACTCTTGCCTGTCGGGCTTTTTAGCAAAAGCTTGCCGTACCCGGGCCTCTGTAGCTCTCCCTCTGCTTTCCTCGGTTTCAGTGTTGCAAATACTGCCCTTTCTCTCTTTGGCTTTTGTTCAGCCACGGGTGCCTGGAGAGGTCTCCAGCTGGCCTCACAGAGCGCCAGGCCTGCCAGCCATCTCCAAGGAGGAGGCAAGGCCCCCAACTCACCGAAGACAGATTTGTCCCGCATCCTTCCTCTGCTCACCCACCCGTCGCAGCATATAGCAGGCCCTAAGGCCCATCCCTGGGCCCTGTCACTGTCCTGGTCCCTCTCCTGCCCACAGCACAGACTGATCCTGCTGGGTACTCAGGAACTGCTGAGGTCTGCTCCTGCATGCACATCCACTCTTTGCATGTGTGTCTGTATGCTACGGGTCATGTTTGGGCGTTATTCTGTTAGGGCTCTGCAAATAACTGTGGAGGAGCACAGGGGGTTTAACAGCTCTTCCTTTCATCTTTCCTGCAGCACTGTCCCTTGTGAGGCACAGGCTGGTTACTGCAGCTGTGAACAAGCACCCGCCACTTTTCTTTTGCCCTGGTAGGTAGATTTTAATACCCCCTTTGCTAAGAGCTGCATGGCTGCAATGGACGCCACACTGAGAACAGCCGTGGGAGCTCCCACGCTGACAGGCCTCCACTTGGCCCTGCAGCTGCAGTGCCTTGGGACTGGTCGCTCTTCAGGCCCAGGCAGGCTTCCGCAGCTAGCAAGATGGCTCAGGACCATGCTTCCAGACTTCCCCGCAATGTTCACATTTCTTCTGCGCAGCCAGCAAGTCCTGGTACCTCTCCCTTTGATCCTGGAGAGTCATCTGCTGCCCGGGGCTAGGGCATTAGAAAGGAACCGCTTGGTTTTAGGCACAGGCAGAAGGGCACAGAAAGGCTGCAGGCCTAGTGCAGGCCAGGTCTTCTGGGACCTGTTTCTGCTGGCATTTCTGGGCTTTCTAGGATGGGACAGGGGCCCCAGTGTCCAAGGCAAGGACATGACAAGGTCCCATGTGCCGGTAATCAGCCTGCAGAGGAGTCAGGTGGGGCATGAGACTTTGGATGACCCAACTGGCATCGATCCACAGGGCAAGGCATCTGGGTGTGGAGACTTGGGGAGGCAAGGATGGAGTGTTCGTTATGAAAAGGGAGAGCCAAAAGCCTGGAGGAATCCTTTCCTCTTTGGTAGCCACAATGTTCCGATGCCATCTGGAAACCCTACCCCTGGGTGCCCAACACCTGCCCCTGGCCTGGAAGGGTGCCTGGTCCCCGGCCACAGCCTCGAAAGCCTCTTGCTCTCCCACGAGGGACCCCCGCAGAAGACCGCCCCCCCCACCCCTTCCCTTGGGTGCTCCTGGTCTGTCACCCAGCACAGGAGAAACACCACCACCACCCCCCCAAGAACGTGCCAGAAGTGCATCCTGTTGGCTGAGCTCAGCTCTGCCAAGACATCGCTCTGCCGCTCTGTCCTCCCAAAGGCTGGGCTCACGCTGGCTCTTGGACCCTTTTGCACAGCCGTTGTAGAGGTGCCCCACTGCAACATCTTTGAAAACCTAATTCAAGAAAGCTGTAAAAAAATCAAACCCTTCCACGAGGCAAGAGGGGAGGAAGGTCTAAAGAAGCCTTGGTGAGAAGGGCAAGCACAGGCATGCTGCTTTCCTGCCCCTTGGCCTTTTCCTGGTGGTGAACTGTGGGTGCAAGGCTTTTAGTCCACTGCCACTGACTGCTTTGCTTTGTTAAACACTGCAAGGGCCGCATCAAGTCTGCTAAATGAGGCATAAAAGTTTGCCAGAATCCTAGGAGACCTAGGAAAGCTTGCAGCTGTTCTACAGTTGTAGGGACAGGATATTGCTGGGTAGTATTATGCACCATTTCAGGCAGGAGTGGCCTTCGTTTGTCCTGTCCGTACTGCTCCTAGAAAGTGAACACTAATATGTAGTCCTTGTACCTTTTTTCGGTTCACAGCCCACCCCCTATCCTGGAAAGCATGTGCCAGTGCCATTAGCTGCTCTTTCACCTGATTTTCAGATGGTCCCATTATCAAAATATCATTGATGTAATGATGACTAGTGCATTCTGGGAGAGGTGCTGGGAGGCTGGCAGCGACCATTTGATGACATATTATGGGGCTATGCCTATATCCCTGCGGAAGCACCTGGAATGTATACTGCTTAGCATTCCAAGTGAAGGCAAAGTGGTCCCTGCGAGGCTGGGGATATAGCAACAGGGGAAAAGGCATTTGCCAGATCCACCACAGCCTTCCATTCCTGCAAACTTTTGCCCACTTCTTCTAACAAGGTCACCATATTGGGGACCACTGCCATCAGGGGTGGGACCACCTTATTCAGTTCTCTGTAATCCACAGTCATACGCCATGAGCCATCCCAGCTTCTGCACAGGCCACACTGGGCTATTAAAGGCCGATTTAAAGGGCAAGGCGTATTATCTGTGCATGGGACAGAGCATCTATTGTTTCCTGAATTTCTGTTTCTCCTCCTGGTGTGCTCTACTGTTTTATTTGCACAACGACAGGTGGTATAGGCAAATCTACAGGGTCCCATTTTGGTAGTCTCTGATTAGAGTGATTACTCGCACTTGTGGCAGTGAGGGACTCCTTCCAAAAGAGAACAATGCTTGCATTGTGTGTATATCTCAACCTAGGAACACATCAATTCCTAAAATAGATTCATGAATAGGTGCCAATAAGACTGGAGTGGAGAAGGGAGGGCTTTTCCCAGTCACTAAAGTAACTATTGCCCGCACAGCGAGGGTGGCAGAGCCGCCCAAACCGCAGATGTGCGCTGTTGCTTTTCCAAGGTTTGGGGCACTGTGTAACGCTGTAACTTCTGCTCCCGTATCTACTAAAGCAAGCACAGCTATTTCCCCTCCCGAGCGCCATCTAATTCGCCGGGGGACGTATGGGCATCGGTCCCCCGGATGATGCGCTGCAACCCACGCTCGGATTTCAGGGCACCTGCCTCTCCTTCATTGTGTCTTAGCAGGCAGCTTCCAGGGAGCACTTGGTGCAGGTGGGGTAGCAGACTTAGCTCAGTTTTGTTGATTGGCAGGCAAATGCTGCCAGTGCTTGAATGAATCAGCAGTGGGCAAGCCACTGATCTCATCCCACGATATCCCCACCTGCAGCAAGTCAGTCCACGCCTGTTTTTGTGTGACCTTTCCTCTCGCTTCAGTCGTTCCTCCCTGTCTCTTTGCTCCAACTTTCTGAGCCACCCTTAGCTGTGTAGAATCTGGTCCACCCACCAAAGCCAGGTCTCGCAAATTATTCGCCAGCACTCCTACTGTACCAGTAGCAGGCATCGCCATCCCTAACAGGAATGGTTTCAAGGCACTTGGGGGCCCTTTCGATAGCTGCGTTTTCATTTGCTGTGTTATTTCTACACCATCTGGACCATTACCGTCCGCTAATCCAGTGGCTGCCCTCAACTGTTGCAACATATTTATTCCTTCTTCCATGGTACGCCAAGTCCCCACCATGGCGGCCAGCTCACCCACAGGCGGGTAAGCCCCTACCACCGCGGCACGTAACCACTGATACAGCGAAGGAGCAACTACAGGGTAACCAGCGTTGTCCCATGCAAACGTAAGTTGGGAGAGATAATGCTGCACTTGAGCATCCGTGGACAACGGGCTCATTAAATTCAACTCTTCCCTTAATAACGTTAATGATCCAGCCCCATTGTCCCAGGCTCTCACCATCCATGCTGGTAATAACTCCCCCGGTTGTTGCTGAAATGTAGTCAAAAACTCACATAATTCCTTTGGCGTATGAGGCCTTGACTGCTCTATGGTATGCCTATTTATCTGTCGCTCCCCCCGCATCTGAACAAGCGGCCGCACCTGAGTGTTACTGGGTTCTTGCTCGATATCAAACTCAATTTCCAAGTCAGATGAGGTACTCCAAATACTACCATCCCACTCCTCTGGATCCCAGGAAGGCTGAGTTACAATCGCCCACACCTGAGAAACAGTAAGCAGCTACCTTCCCATAATGCCCGTGGCACTTGTTAGCCATCCGCAAAGCTAGCCGCTCCATCTTATGGGTTAAATCTTGGCTTTTCTCAGCTCATGCTGTAATCACTTCTTGGGCTATCGCTTTTGCATCTCACAAATCCCCCACCTCCTTTCCAACTTTTTCACTTGGTGCTGCAAGGATATGATATCATTTATCAAAGGCTCTAATAGCAGCTAGCAAGGCCCAGCCAAGCCGTCCGGCTAACTTTCGAGAGGCTTCCGAGGCAGCTCGAAAGGGCATAGCTCACAAAGCAGATTCAACTGCCTTCGGGGTGACGTCTTCTCCTTTTGCCAGCTCCAGCCAGTCCGCTGGGACTGCCAACGTGGCAAGAAATGTGGCTACCAGCCCCCACCGCTCAGTCTGGGGCCATCCAGGTGGTCGAGGGTGAGCAACTTCCCTCGGCTCTCGCCTTCCCCCTTCGCCTTCTTAGACCATGGCATTGTTATTTGTGTGTCCTGCTGACTATCGCAACTGTGGGTGCAAGGCAGGGGCGCCGCCCCAACCCCAGGCAGGGACGGATACACAAATACAAAGCACACAAGGATCGTTAGAAGGTGTTTATATTACCTCTGGGTCTATGCGGGGGTTCCCCACTGTTATCCCAATCGAGGCAATAAGAAGATGGGAGAATCCCTGGCACCACTGACTGTCAGTGATGGCGAGGAACCCAGGGAGGGGGAACTAATAGGTTTTTATGCAACAGGCACACACGCAATAAACAGAATTATGTTATGATCGTGAAATGGTTGTGTGATACTATAGCTGCTAAAGCATGCCAAGCTAGGGGTTGTAAGAGATTAGATGTGCAGGACAGCTTACACTCTTTCTTTTCCCTCCTGGGACAGTCTACCTAGTTCCCATCACCTGTCTCCTCGACATTCTTCCGCATTACTCCATACATGAACACAGGTGTGAAGGAAGGGTCATGTGTGGTTGTGTGTGTGTGTGTGTGTGCGCGTGCGCATGTGCGCTGTCCTGACTGTGGGTTAGGAGTTGGTGTGTTAAAGAATAGCGAACTGAAACTGTCTAGAGGTAGCCGCTTAGCACAACTTACATAAAACTTGCTTAGCATGAGTAGCTAAATTTGCTGAAGCCTTAAGCTGCACTTAGATAAAATAATGAACTTTCTTACTTAGTCCAGTAAGAAAAGGGCCTCAGAGCTGGTTCAAGCTGGGAAGAGAAGGAAGTTACAAGCAGTCTGCATTCCCGCGTCTCACACTCCGAAAGGGAGGATGTCAAGACTTTGAAATAAGACCGGAGCAGGGCATTAGGACCTTGAGGGACAAAGCCTTAGCTCACTGCTGGGGCAGTGTTAATTGTTATGATTTAGAATCACCTCCTCCTCAGGACCTTAAGACACAACAGTAAGACCCAACAGAAACAGAGGTACAACCATCATCAGAGACCGCAAAAAACAAAAATAAGGAGAAAAACAGCTTACCTCAGAATGACGATGAGACCCAATGAGGAGAAGGAGACCCCAGACCAAAAAATTACTATGGGTCTAAATACCACGTGAGGGGTGGGAAATGTAAGTTGAAAAAACTATAATTGCCCAGGATTTGTTTATGTTAGGGTCCCTCTGAGGAGGCACCCAGCTCGAGCTGTAATTATGGCACGCACGTGATTAAAATTTCATTTGTTTTGATTTGACTCTGAACTTTACTTGCAGGAACCTAGGGTCGAGCCCTGTTATGGTGGCCGACAAGCCTAATTTCCTTAACATGGTGGGCATGCACATCCACTCTGTGGCATGCATGTCTGTATGCTGCGGGCCATGTATGGGTGTTATTCTGTTAGGGCTCTGCAAATAACTGTGGAGGAGCACAGGGGGTTTAACAGCTCTTCCTTTCATCTTTCCTGCAGCACTGTCCCTTGGGAGGCACAGGCTGGTTACTGCAGCTGTGAACAAGCACCCGCCACTTTTCTTTTGCCCTGGTAGGTAGATTTTAATACCCCCTTTGCTAAGAGCTGCATGGCTGCAATGGACGCCACACTGAGAACAGCCGTGGGAGCTCCCACGCTGACAGGCCTCCACTTGGCCCTGCAGCTGCAGTGCCTTGGGACTGGTCGCTCTTCAGGCCCAGGCAGGCTTCCGCAGCTAGCAAGATGGCTCAGGACCATGCTTCCAGACTTCCCCGCAATGTTCACATTTCTTCTGCGCAGCCAGCAAGTCCTGGTACCTCTCCCTTTGATCCTGGAGAGTCATCTGCTGCCCGGGGCTAGGGCATTAGAAAGGAACCGCTTGGTTTTAGGCACAGGCAGAAGGGCACGGAAAGGCTGCAGGCCTAGTGCAGGCCAGGTCTTCTGGGACCTGCTTCTGCTGGCATTTCTGGGCTTTCTAGGATGGGACAGGGGCCCCAGTGTCCAAGGCAAGGACATGACAAGGTCCCATGTGCCGGTAATCAGCCTGCAGAGATGATCCAACCGGCATCGATCCACAGGGCAAAGCATCTGGGTGTGGAGACTTGGGGAGGCAAGGATGGAGTGTTCGTTATGAAAAGGGAGAGCCAAAAGCCTGGAGGAATCCTTTCCTCTTTGGTAGCCACAATGTTCCGATGCCATCTGGAAACCCTACCCCTGGGTGCCCAACACCTGCCCCTGGCCTGGAAGGGTGCCTGGTCCCCGGCCACAGCCTCGAAAGCCTCTTGCTCTCCCACGAGGGACCCCTGCAGAAGACCCCCCCCCCCGCCTTCCCTTGGGTGCTCCTGGGTGTGGAGGGAAGGCCAGTAGAGAGGAAGGGGAAACACCAGCCCTAGCCGGAGAAATTTACCAGAGGAAGTGCTTCTCTTGGGGTTCAGCTCTACTCTCTGTTTCCACTCCTCCCAATGCACTTGGTAAGTTTCCAAGAGCTGCAGGGTGTGGCTTGCTCCTACGGAAAGATGGCTGCAACAGCAGGGAAGAGTGCTCTCTCCCCTTCTGGCTGAGGCTCTCCTGCCTCTGCTCTCTACCAGCCCCTGCCCACACGCTCCCATTGGTACCCACAGCCTCCAACTCGCCAGGCAGCTTGGGGCTGCCTAGCATCAGAGTCTAGCCCGGGTCATTCCCATGCCGTGAGAAATCAGCGGACGCCATACCCAGCCCCAGAGCTGAGGAACTGGGGCTCCTCACACCTCGGACAGCTGCTGCCGCTCAAGTTTCCCAGGCCGGGGCTGGGGCTGGGGCACACTTACTCTTTGTGCAGCCACGGCAGCCTCTCTGGCTTGCCCCTCTTCTCCTCTGCTCTGTGCACGAAGGCAGCAGTCCGCTCCTCTTTTGCAAGCGGGGGCACTGGTGAGGGTGGCCAAGCCTCCAGCAGTGTCCCGTGATGCCGCCAAGCCTCCATTGGCACCAGAGCACAAATTTGAGGCTGCTTCTAACCTCCCTCAGGCCCTCTCAACTCGCAGCACTGGAGAAGCCAGCAACTGCAGGGCCTGTGCGTCCTCCAGCCCAACTGGTCTGGTCTGCCCTCAGAAAGCCCCAGGAGAAGCACGGCCCCAGGCAGGGACCCTGCAGTCATAGCCTGGCCGGGGTTCAGCACAGCTCCCTGCTGGCCCCACTCTCTCTTGCTGACGTCGCTCGTGACAAGGTGAATGAGGGCAGGGAAAGGCTGTTTTTCAGAGCTGCAACCATGAAATGCAATGCTCCAGTGGAGTTCAACCAGTCAGACCACAGCACGGAGCCACTGAACGGGGTTGGTTGGAGGGGACCTCTGGAGAGCTCTGGTCCAAGGCCCCGCTCCAAGCAGGGCCACGTAGAGCCTGCTGCCCAGGGTGTGTCCACCTGAGGGCTGAATGACTCCAAGGGTAGAAATCCCACAGCCTCTCTGGGGCCCTGTTCCCAACTTTCACCACCATCATGGTGGAAACATTTCTCCTAACACCCAGCTGGAAGCTACCCTTTTGCAGCTCTGTGCCTTGTGCCTCTCATCCTGTCACTGTGCGCCTCTGAGAAGAGCTGGCTAAGTTGCCTCTAGCCCTTCACCCTGGGTAGTTGCAGACACCAAGGACACTGCCCCTTAAGCCGTCTCTTCAATGGGCTGAAGAAACACAGTCCTCTCCACCTCTCCTTGGACACCAGGTACTCCAGTCCCCTGAGCATCCTGGGAGCCTCCGCTGGATTTGCTCCAGCATATCAAAGCCTGTCTTGCATGGTGGAGCCCCACCCTTGGACCCAGGGCACCAAGGGAGGTCTCGCGAGTGCTGAAGACAGAGGAAGCATCACTTCCTTCACCCGGCTGGCTACGCTCTTGCAAATAGAGCCCCGGGTGCGGTTGGCCCTCTTCATTCACTGCAAGTTCAAGGGAGGGGTGATCCACTCATGCCCCCACCATAGCAGAGTGCTACTCCTCCCCTTTGGCTTCTGGGGACAGCTTCTGCCTGCCAGGCATGAGCAGGCAAGCTTGAAAGACCATGGTCCCCTGGCCTGCTCTTTGGAGACAGCAGTCTCCACGACTCAGCTCCTCTGCTCACCTGTTCTGCCCTGTTCTGATGTCTGCAAACACAAAGTGCAGTTTGAGGTCTGGCTTGAAGAAGTTCTTCCTGCTTGCCCTCCTCTTCTGCCTTAGAGGAGCTCTC
The DNA here is from genome assembly GCF_036370855.1 of Dromaius novaehollandiae. Classification (NCBI taxonomy): domain Eukaryota; kingdom Metazoa; phylum Chordata; class Aves; order Casuariiformes; family Dromaiidae; genus Dromaius; species Dromaius novaehollandiae. The sequence goes on from NC_088110.1 coordinate 960,981, forward strand.
CTGAATTGTTTGCAGCAGGCTAAAAACACACAAGCCGGGTGAGATTATCTGAGTGCCGGATGAGACTGTTCTCCCTCTGGTGCTCACAAGCAGCTGGGTGCCAGCCTCTGCAGCAGAAGGCAGCTCTGCTGGAGCATTTGGTGTACTGGAGTCCTTGCATTCATGTCAACAGTGAGGGGAGAAGCCCTCGAGCTGTAGCACTCCCATGAGGCCCAAGAGGCCCCAAGGAAAGCTCAGGATGCCCAGGGGTGGGCCCTCTCGCGATGGCACAAGAAGAAAACCAGTGCCGTTTGCCACAGCCAGAGCCTGCGGAGACCATTACCCGCCTCCTGCTAGGGGCACTGAAGGCAGTGAGGTGGTCGGAAAGACTCTGTTTTGGGGTGAAACTGGACTAACACTAGGGGACCCAGTCTCAGAGAAGGAGGAAGTGTGCTAGGGAGAAAAGCAATCCTGGCTTTTAGCTCTCTCTGGCCCACCTCCTGTGCCAGACCACAGCTGCCCTTCCCCCTACCATCAAGATTAGGAGGAAAACAAGAGGCTTCTAGTTAATTAAAGCCAACCTAAAAACCAGGGAAAACAGACACTACTCTCTGTTGGTGGGGGAGGATGAGCTGACTTTCACGTTCCTCTGGAAAGTGGTCACATGTACACGGCAACCAAGTGAGGTTCTTTGAGATCTATAGGGGAGCAGAAGAATTCCCTCAACGTCTGGAATGCTTCTGGAATGCAGCCCCAGCCAAGGACCTCCCCGCCGTGGTTTTCGCTGTGCCACAGCATGGAGTGGAGGCAGCTCCCTACAACACCCAGTACAGTTGCCCTTGGCCAAGGTGGAAAAGGCTCTCAGGGTCTGTGGGAGGGGTGGCAGGAGGCCTGGCAGCTCCTTGGTGACATGGGCTGGGGTCACAGTGGGACATTCCACATCAAAGACACAGCTGCCCTTGCACCACGGGAGGGCACGCTTCCTCCTCGCACTTCCCTATGAGGCCTGGGCAAGCCCAGGTGCTGGGGCTGCTCTCACCCAATATGGCCTGTGCAGAAGCTGGATAGCTCATGGCATATGACTGTGGATTACAGAGAACTGAATAAGGTGGTCCCACCCCTGATGGCAGTGGTCCCCAATATGGTGACCTTGTTAGAAGAAGTGGGCAAAAGTTTGCAGGAATGGAAGGCTGTGGTGGATCTGGCAAATGCCTTTTCCCCTGTTGCTATATCCCCAGCCTCGCAGGGACCACTTTGCCTTCACTTGGAATGCTAAGCAGTATACATTCCAGGTGCTTCCGCAGGGTTATAGGCATAGCCCCATAATATGTCATCAAATGGTCGCTGCCGACCTCCCAGCACCTCTCCCAGAATGCACTAGTCATCATTACATCAATGATATTTTGATAATGGGACCGTCTGAAAATCAGGTGAAAGAGCAGCTAATGGCACTGGCACATGCTTTCCAGGATAGGGGGTGGGCCGTGAACCGAAAAAAGGTACAAGGACTACATATTAGTGTTCACTTTCTAGGAGCAGTACGGACAGGACAAACGAAGGCCACTCCTGCCTGAAATGGTGCATAATACTACCCAGCAATATCCTGTCCCTACGACTGTAGAACAGCTGCAAGCTTTCCTAGGTCTCCTAGGATTCTGGCAAACTTTTATGCCTCATTTAGCAGACTTGATGCGGCCCTTGCAGCGTTTAACAAAGTAAAGCAGTCAGTGGCAGTGGACTAAAGGCCTTGCACCCACAGTTCACCACCAGGAAAAGGCCAAGGGGCAGGAAAGCAGCATGCCTGTGCTTGCCCTTCTCACCAAGGCTTCTTTAGACCTTCCTCCCCTCTTGCCTCGTGGAAGGGTTTGATTTTTTTACAGCTTTCTTGAATTAGGCTTTCAAAGATGTTGCAGTGGGGCACCTCTACAACGGCTGCGCAAAAGGGTCCAAGAGCCAGCGTGAGCCCAGCCTTTGGGAGGACAGAGCGGCAGAGCGATGTCTTGGCAGAGCTGAGCACAGCCAACAGGATGCACTGCTGGCACGTTCTTGGGGGTGGTGGTGGTGGTGTTTCTCCTGTGCTGGGTGACAGACCGCATAAGTGCCCACTCCGTTCCTTGAGCGCCATGCACATTTATCTTTCCTTCTTTGGGTTAATGGCTGTAGTTACTCATTTCATGTACTTCTTCAACGGCCTAAGGTTCTGCTTTCAGAGCAGCCAAAGTGACAAAGAGCATTTTTCCCCACCTCTGGCTCTTTCAGTGTCTGAGGGTGTGGGGAAAAACAGTATCACTGGCAGACAAGACGACGCTGACCAGCACAGGTCAAAGCCCTTGGCATGCCAATCGTTGCCCTGTATCAAGGCTGGAGTTGGGACAGGACTTCAGGAGGAGACTGCGGATGCACACAGGAAGTGCATAGAGACCCATCTGGGAAGCCTCCCCGCCTTGGTGCCGAATCCTACGAGGGGACTGTTCGCGGGTTGGTGCCGCCAGTGCCACTGCCCTCCAGGGCAGCCCCCATCTACTTCCAGAAGCCCCCACCTACTTCCTCCTCCTATTCCTGGAGCAGGAGGCCTAGGAGGCCCTGCAGCTCCATGTCCAGGCAAAGAGGCTGCACCCACAAATGGGGCTTGTCCAGAAAGTCACTGGGAGTGCACGTGCTCCAGGAACCGGTGTCAGCGCCCTAACAGCACCATGCGGAGACTCACGTCCAGCTCCTCCATTAGCATTCGCATTCACATTCACATTAGCATTAGCATTAGTATCGGCCCTGCCTTCCCTGGGCCACCTGGCACTGTGTGGAGTCGCAGCCTGACCCCTTCCCTTGGGAGAAGGATGACATCAGCAGGCGCACAAGAAAGAAACACCAGGGGCTGGACAGTCACAGCAGGGTGAGACTCCTGAGTGGGGCCAGGGAAGCAGTCCTCTTCCTTGGCCAGCAGCTCACCCCGCACCGCCCCCGCCCTCGCACAGTGTCATGAGGCAGGCCATCCTCAAGATCCTGGGGTTACGGCATCTACCCAAACACAAAGCCCCAGCAAGGATCAGGGGAACAAGGACAGGCGGAGGAAGCCATGGGACCGAATCCATGAGGGAAGACCACGCTGAACTGCCTGCTCCTCTGGCCATCCTAGGAGAGCGATTTGGCCATTGTCCCAAGACAAGACCCACCAAGACGGGTCAAGGAAAGAAACAAGGGAAAAGCTGCTAAGCAGGAGCTTGAATCCATGAGGCACATGCTGCTCTGAGTGAGGCTTAAGCAGGTATGGAAATATTAAGCTGGCAAGTAAAAGAAGAAGAGGGAGGCAGTCAAGGACATTTCTTTCTTTTGTTAAATTCCCTTGCTGTGATGCATTCCTTGGGCTGAGCCCAAAAGCAAATCCTTGATGCACCATGCTCTTCCGGCCACAATAGCCCCTTTGCAGTCTGTCCGGGCAATATTCACAGGAGCCAGTTGCTCCTTCTGCTCGGCCTGTGTCTTTCAGATGAAGAAATACGGGCTGGTGGCAAATAAATACCAGCGTGGGGGGAAGGTATTTGCTTGTTAGCCTGTGTTCCCTCAGACACCTTTTGCCGGCTCCGGGTGTTCTGGAGCAATGGCAAGAGAGAGAAGCATTCCCCTTTGGGGCAAACGCCCTCGAGGCACACACAGGCAGTGGAGCTGTGGTGCAGAAAGATGGGAACCAGTTCTAGCAGTCTGCAGATGACTTCTCCTCCCTGCTCCCATCTCAACGGTCACCAAGAAGGGGCAGCCCAAGGAGGGAAGCATTCAGAAATGCTTGGTGACTGGGGTGTCAGGACAGAGAGGCAGACATGCATTTCGCTGCTGACCTGACCTTTCCCAGCAGTGGACCCATACGCTTCCTCCAAGATGTGGACTTTCTTTCTCTGCCTCTGTGAGGACACGCCAGAGGTAACCCAGTGCTGGAGAGTGCTGAGCAGGGCCAAGTGCTTGTGGTTTCCCCTTTCCTGGCTCTAGCCAGCTAAGCCCTGCTGAAGGACACTTCGCCCTGGCACTCCGTGGCCTGGGGTAGATTGCAAGCCTGGCACACCACGGGGGGCGCACGCTTGCTGCTCCTTGTTGGACGAGGCAAGAGGAAAGCACTTGAGGTGCCAGGTTAATGCCGATGAGCCATGGTGATCACAGGCAGAACTGTTTGCTCGTGGGCTCCAGTCCACCTTTCCAAGTGTGCTCCAGTGGCGCAATGGGCCAGCGCGCAGTACTTATACAGCAGTGCGAAGCAGAGGGATGCTGAGGGTGTGAGTTCAAGCCTCACCTGGAGCATGGGCTTTTGATCAAGCAGTGCTTGCCCTTCCCTTGGGCAGCGCAGCTTTCTAGCAGTGATATCTGTCGCAATACAGACATCCTGGGAACTCTCAATACAGACACCCTGGAACAGCAGAAGCACTCGGGGCCGTTCCAGGCTTGACCTGGGCTCTGCCCGCAGAGCACTCAACTCAGTTCGGCAGCCCCGAGGCAGAGCTGGGCTCTCCTCCCTTCTCTGCAGCTCAGAGGCTCTCGTTTTCCTTTGGCTTTTCAGCATTTCCCCTCCAGGCAGACACTCTCCCAGCACCAGCTGCCCAGCCTCGCTGTGGCAGATCCTTCCTAGGCAACCTTTCCACCTCCAGGCAGGCCAGGAGGAAGCACTCTTGGCTCCCCACAGCCGCGCACGGGGGTGGAGCTGCAGGCAAAAGCTGCTGCCTCACAGCTCCTCTCACTCTGCAGGCAAGGGAGAAAGGCAGCTCTGCCCTTCCACGGAGGGTGTCCTTCCCACAGCTAGCTTACAGCTGGGCCGGAGCAGGAATGAAGGGTTCAAGCGTGGTGGCATAACCTCAGAAAAGTCCCATGCTCCCCGCAAAGGAAAACATGTCCTCTTTCTCCCAGGGAAGAGCTCGTGGTGCTGGGTCTCTATGGAGTGGGATGGCAGTCGCGGTTGGGCTGGGGTTGCAGGGTGCTTGTGGTGTGGAGCTGAGAGTCTCCTTACTGCAAAATGGGGAGCAAGGGCAAGAGAAAGGGGAGTGAAAAGCTGGGTGCTTTCCAGGCAGGGTCTCTCAGTTCTCAAGCTTTGCCTGGAGAATGGAGAAGCTTGAATGCTTTCCCAGAGGCAGGCGTAGCTGCCACGGCAGCCCCACAGGAGAAGGCACTGCACAGTCACTAGAAACCAGGAAATCATTTTAGGCATGAGCCCACTGAAGGTTTGGAAGAGAGAGAGCACAGAAGAGCTTGTACCGCCTTCCTAGGCCTTGACATCTGTGGAAACAAACCCCTTGGCCCATCCTTGCAGATGCCTCCCTTGTCTTTTCAAACTCTCCTTTCCGGGCAGCGGGCTTGGCAAAACCCTTGCTGTGACTCGGATTCGAACCGAGGTTGCTGCGGCCACAGCGCAGAGTACTAACCACTATACGATCACAGCTGCCTGTGTGATTGCCTTGCCTCCCTGGGCCATATTTCCCGCCTGCCTCTTTCAGGCAACAGGGTGGGAACAGCAAGGGCCTCCTAACTGCCCTTCCTGCAGCATCCTGCAGCATCCGTCCCCCATGCGTGCTCACGTGAGCAACGAAAGCTCACCTGACTCTGCAGCCCCATCATGCGCATTTGCCACCAGCCTCAACTGCCAGGACCCCACCGCATGCCAGGAGAAGGGGCAGAACAGTAGCCTGCTTCTTAGCTAAGGGAGGCTGGAAGCCTCCTCGCAAGGCGGCAAGCCGACCCAGGGAAGCCCTTCCTTCCCTGGGAGTCACCTCCTTGCCTACCTGAACAGCCCGCTCTCAACACTCCTCAGCAAGCTGTTGGCCCCACAGCCTGTGAGTGCTGGGAACACAATCCTTGCGCCTGGCGACTCAGACCCTGCTCTCAGCAAACGTGTGCATATCCCCATTACCCTGGAGCAGCAAGGCTGAGCAGTCACAGCTGTCAGGTGAAGGCAAGCTAGCAGGGAGCAGTCAGGAAACGTGAGTCTGTGTCCTCGCAGACCAGCACCTGAACGGAGCAAGCCCTCACGTGCCTCCCTAGGAGTGGGGAGGCAAATCCTGACTCTCTGCTGAGCACAAGGTGCTGCGGGCTCCTGTGGTCAGGCCCAAGCCAAAGCAAAAGGCTGAGCAGCAGCCTCCTCTGAGGCTTGCCTGCAGGATCTTCAGGGTATGAGATGGAACTGCTGCTACGGGTGCCAAGAGGCCTCTACCCCAGGGCTCAGTCAGGCCTTGGCACATGGGTTGAGGCAGGGCAGCAGCACAAGAGCAGGCAGCCAGAGCCACTCACTGTGCAGAGGAGCAGTTTCCCGAGAGGAGTGTCACCCGGTGTGGCAAGCCCAGGTGTGCCACCAAAAGGAGGCCGTCCCTGGGTGGGCTCGAACCACCAGCCTCTCAGTTAACAGCCGAGCGCGCTCACCCATTGCGCCACAGAGACCTCCACCAAGGGCTGTCACAGTGATGCTTCCTTCTGTGTCATCACGCACCTCGGTGCTGAGGGACTGGCAGTGCCCCTGATCTTGGGCCCTATCCCAAGAGCCAGGGAAAGGCCGAGCCAGAGCCGCACCCCCGTTCCCAGGCTGCTACCCGCACAGAGAGCCGTGCAGCTCGAGGGCAGGTGCATGCACCGTGTGGTGGAGGTGGCTCAGGGACAAGCCTTTTCTCACTCTCTTCCAGTGTCACTTTCCCACACACTCTGTGTCAAGAGAGAGCTGCTGGGCGCAGCTCTCCTTAAAGAGAGCGCCCTAGCAGAGCTCCACCTGCTCTGCCCCTGGTGCTGCAGCAGGACAGTGGCCACGCACGCAGCACTGCTGACCTGGCTGAGGTGACTCAGGGCGAGGGATTTGCTCCTCTCCCTCCGGCCCACCTGCATGGAGCAAGGTGTAGAAGTGGTGCCAGCAGTGGGAGGCTCATCTCCTGGACGGGCCCCAAGCACCCGGGGCCCACTGCTCATAGGTCCTGGGTGTTGTCTGCGCTTCCTGTGAGCCCCAGCACCATCAGACCCTGTCAGCGCCCTCAGGACCATTTCTCAGAGACTTCCAGAATAAGAAGTGCTTGGGGCAGGGGCTGTTTCAGAGCAGGCATTTGAGTGAGGCGCACGGTGGTTTCCTCGCTGCGTGGGGATGGACTGACCCTGGCAGAGGACAGACTCCCCTCCCAGGGAGCCAGTTCTGTGCCAATTGAGCACAGCAGTGTGTGAGACCTCCTGGCTCGAGATGGAAATACGGGCAGCTTCGTTCCACAGAGGCACACTTAGGAGAGCTGCAGCTGAGTTCAATGCAGGAGGGTGTTTTTGCCAAGGTGTTAGGAGCCATGCAGCTGGACTGGTGGTGTCCTCCCGGCAGCGTGTTGTGACTAGAGCCGGGGCCATCTCGGCAGCACAAAAGGGCATTTGAACATGCAGAAAGAGCCCCCAAGGCCCTTGCCTGGCTGCCACGCTGCCAATAGCTCATGGCGCAAACCTGTGTCCAGCGGTGACCAGCCCCCCCCCCAGCACCACCTTGCGCTCCCTGGGCCTCCCCATTGCAGGGCACCCTCTGCCCAGAGGCCCAGGCCGAGGGCATCCTTCTCAGAAGGAAGGGAGAATGCCTGCCAAGTTGCCCGGGCAGGCTCCAGCTGCCGTGGCAATTTGTCTTGCTGCCCGGCTGTGGTTGGAGGGGCTGGTCCCCTGCAGGGCTGGGCTGGTGCCCACTGGAGGGTGCACAGGCACGTTGGGCATCTCCTCCCTGGTGGTCTAGTGGTCAGGATTCGGCACTCTCACTGCCGCGGCCTGGGTTCGATTCCCAGCCAGGGAAAGGGCTCCCTATTGCCACAGCAAGCCAGGCCTTTCACCTTGGGGGCAGCCTGAAATGAAAGGAAGGGCACCCTCTCAGACCCACAACAGAAGAGCTCTCAGCAGCCACAAGGAACAGTTCGGGCATTGCATTGCCTCTGTTACAACAGCCATCCTGGGCTTCCTCCTGCATCCAGCTCCAGGGCACTCCTCCTGTCTCTCCCTAGTGGGGACACTCTATGTTCTTAACCACTAGGAGTTCACCGTGAACGGTGAGGTTTCCATTGTTCGGAGACCCATGTTTTGTATATCGGAGGTTGTTGCCAAAGAATACCAGCTCCGATGTGCTCAAGAAGATGTTCCCGGTAAGGAGACAGATGAAAACCTTTGCCTGCCCTAGCACCGAGCTCGAGGGGCATGCAAACCGCTCTGAAGACATGGCCGAATGACTGTGTTCCTCCTCTGCTGCTGACTAGGTGACGTAAGAATCATCCCTCTGCGGTACGAGGATCTACCCGTGTGCGCCCGCAGGCCTTTTACAGCAGTGCAGTGTTGCCTAACCAAGACCGCAATAGCAATCTTCCAGGCCATCTCGAGAAGACAGCACGTGGACTTTGTCTTCAAGGCCATTGGCATTCTCTCTGTATAGAACAAGGAAGCGACCATATGATTTTACGATGACTTCCTCCTCATGGTGGATGGCACTGGAAAGCTGCTAGAAGCTCTCCTTGAGGTAAGTCGATCGCTTCCCCGTGCTACGCCTAGTTCTATGCCAGGTCTTACCCACTGGGCAAAGACAAAGCAAGGGCCAGGTCTCTGTCCTCTTCCATGCAATGGATGCAACCATCTGAATCCTTGGAGAGACTGTGAGGCTAACAGCACGTCTGAGCCAGGTGTTCTCTTTCTGGGCAGGGTCATAACAAGCCAAGCGGCAAAATCCAGTCTGCAGAAACCCTGGCTAACCGAACGCCTTCTCCTGCGGCTGACTTCTCCAGTAACAGAGGAGGAGTGTCCTCCTTGCCTGTCTTGAATCTTGCCTGGCAATGTTGTTCCTCATTCTCAACTCTGAGCTGTGCATCTTCTGCTTTCCTAGTTGAGGGCTAACGTTAGGAAAGAAAACTTTGTTTCAGGGTGTCCCGGTGGCAGCCCCTTCCCTGACCACAGAAAGAGTTGCTGCCTTTACAAGCAATGCAGTAATGTCGCTGGAATGCTCTCACGTAGCTCTGTCTCTGTTTCAGACCCCAGGGACGAGACAGCTGGTGGTATCAGGAAGAGCAAGCACAGCTTTTCGCAGGGGACCTGGCAGTGTCTTCGTATTGCCACAGTACATTTGCTTCTCAGCTCCTGCTTGGCGAATAGGAAGAGGAGATGCGAGATGGTCTCCAGGGGCAGCGAGGAGGCCAGGAGTACACTTTCTCCACGTTAGGATAGGGAAGCCCTGGCACGGACTGGTGGGGCCTCTTGTGTGCTCACAGGCCGTGGCGGTCTTGACTGTGTCTCTCCGGTTTCTAACAGAGTTCTCAAGGACATTGCATAGTCTGCTTTGGAAAGCTATGGGCTTGGCTGGCCTTCTCAAATCTCTCTGTGACTGGATTGTGAATGCAAGTGCCAAAGTGGTGCCTTTTCTTCAACCTGTCGTCTTCGCCTTTCCAGATTTGATTGGAAGCTTCCCCCGGAAAAACAAGTGGAATCTCCCTCCAAGGGATCCCTGGAACACACTGGTGACAAAGAGCAGGTGGACAGAAAAGGTCATGTCCCAGCTGACTCTTGAGAGAGAGGGGAGCGTGCATGTGCACGTGTGTTTGTGCTCAACTGCTCACAAAGACGCTTGCTGAAGAGTCTTCTCCCTTCCTGCTTCCAGGGAGTGCTCCCGTTGCACGCCTCCTTTCTCAAGAAAGGCCTTTGCCACCCGCATTATCTGGCACTGGCCAGAAAAAGCAAAAGGGGTGGAAAACCAAAGGAAGCAAGTCGTTGGCCAGGTGAGCCTCTTGGAGAAAAGGCTGAGGTGCTCTTGGAGTTCTTTGAAGGAGCTGTTTCTTCCGTTCACTCTGTCAGAATGAAATCTGAAGGGCAGCCAACAAGTCTTTCCATGACTTAATCTTTCCAGATTGGCGGCAAGCATGTGGCAGGTTTCTGCGAGGCTCTTGTGTCAGCTTCCCTCTGGTCCCTTTCTTGTTTCCAGCACTGCGACTGAGATCACGCCTCTGAGACCAGCCTCTTCCTCCAGAGGCTCTTGGAAGGCCGCCAAAGGCCGGGAGGCGAAGGACAGAGAGCGCACCAAGCAGACCGAGGGAAAAGGTCATGCCACAGCTGACTGGTGAGAGCGGTGTGTTGGTTTTCCTTTGGGCCTCCGCAGTAGGTGACTGGAGCCAAGCTTAAAATGCGAGGCCTGCCATGGTAGGCTGCTTCTCTTGTGCCTCTGCTTACTCATCACGGCAGATCTCAGGGGACTCCTCCTGGAAGGTATCTCAGGGCAGGCCTGCAGCACCAACTGCAGCTGCCACTGCTGAGGGGCACTTTGCCCTGGCATTCCGTGCCCTGGTATACCTTGCAAGCCGCTCCTTAGTTACAGGAATCTGCCTGTGCGGAGGCAGCAGGAATTTAGGAAGATCCCTCAGCACTCTGCAGGGGATCAAAATGCGACCTTGAGCAGCCAGTGGCGGAGGGGTCTACCTTTCCCAGGGAACCAGCGCGCTTGAATGGGGGGAGAAAGACCATGTGGAGATGATTGGCGATAGGCTGCGAAGCTGTGCTAAAACGTTGCTTCCATTTGAAGGCTGGTAATTGCAGGCCTTGTGTTGTGAGGACTGAGGATCACCTCGCTAAGCATGTCTTTGGGCTGGATGTGCCAGAAGAGCAAGCCTGGGCATGCGAGCCCCTTAGAGATGTGCAGGAAGCTGTTCCCCTTGTCGTGTGAAACTATGCCCTCCACCCTGCAGCCACCCCAAAGGGGAGGGTACCTGAGGGTACCAGAGGAATGTGAAAGTCAGCTCATCCTCCCCCACCAACAGAGAGTAGTGTCTGTTTTCCCTGGTTTTTAGGTTGGCTTTAATTAACTAGAAGCCTCTTGTTTTCCTCCTAATCTTGATGGTGGGGGAAGGGCAGCTGTGGTCTGGCACAGGAGGTGGGCCAGAGAGAGCTAAAAGCCAGGATTGCTTTTCTCCCTAGCACACTTCCTCCTTCTCTGACACTGGGTCCCCTAGTGTTAGTCCAGTTTCACCCCAAAACAGAGTCTTTCCAACCACCTCACTGCCTTCAGTGCCCCTAGCAGGAGGCGGGTAATGGTCTCCGCAGGCTCTGGCTGTGGCAAACGGCACGGGTTTTCTTCTTGTGCCATCGCGAGAGGGCCCACCCCTGGGCATCCTGAGCTTTCCTTGGGGCCTCTTGGGCCTCATGGGAGTGCTACAGCTCGAGGGCTTCTCCCCTCACTGTTGACATGAATGCAAGGACTCCAGTACGCCAAATGCTCCAGCAGAGCTGCCTTCTGCTGCAGAGGCTGGCACCCAGCTGCTTGTGAGCACCAGAGGGAGAACAGTCTCATCTGGCACTCAGATAACTTCACCCGGCTTGTGTGTTTTTAGCCTGCTGCAAACAATTCAGGAGAGCTCCTCTAAGGCAGAAGAGGAGGGCAAGCAGGAAGAACTTCTTCAAGCCAGACCTCAAACTGCACTTTGTGTTTGCAGACATCAGAACAGGGCAGAACAGGTGAGCAGAGGAGCTGAGTCGTGGAGACTGCTGTCTCCAAAGAGCAGGCCAGGGGACCATGGTCTTTCAAGCTTGCCTGCTCATGCCTGGCAGGCAGAAGCTGTCCCCAGAAGCCAAAGGGGAGGAGTAGCACTCTGCTATGGTGGGGGCATGAGTGGATCACCCCTCCCTTGAACTTGCAGTGAATGAAGAGGGCCAACCGCACCCGGGGCTCTATTTGCAAGAGCGTAGCCAGCCGGGTGAAGGAAGTGATGCTTCCTCTGTCTTCAGCACTCGCGAGACCTCCCTTGGTGCCCTGGGTCCAAGGGTGGGGCTCCACCATGCAAGACAGGCTTTGATATGCTGGAGCAAATCCAGCGGAGGCTCCCAGGATGCTCAGGGGACTGGAGTACCTGGTGTCCAAGGAGAGGTGGAGAGGACTGTGTTTCTTCAGCCCATTGAAGAGACGGCTTAAGGGGCAGTGTCCTTGGTGTCTGCAACTACCCAGGGTGAAGGGCTAGAGGCAACTTAGCCAGCTCTTCTCAGAGGCGCACAGTGACAGGATGAGAGGCACAAGGCACAGAGCTGCAAAAGGGTAGCTTCCAGCTGGGTGTTAGGAGAAATGTTTCCACCATGATGGTGGTGAAAGTTGGGAACAGGGCCCCAGAGAGGCTGTGGGATTTCTACCCTTGGAGTCATTCAGCCCTCAGGTGGACACACCCTGGGCAGCAGGCTCTACGTGGCCCTGCTTGGAGCGGGGCCTTGGACCAGAGCTCTCCAGAGGTCCCCTCCAACCAACCCCGTTCAGTGGCTCCGTGCTGTGGTCTGACTGGTTGAACTCCACTGGAGCATTGCATTTCATGGTTGCAGCTCTGAAAAACAGCCTTTCCCTGCCCTCATTCACCTTGTCACGAGCGACATCAGCAAGAGAGAGTGGGGCCAGCAGGGAGCTGTGCTGAACCCCGGCCAGGCTACGACTGCAGGGTCCCTGCCTGGGGCCGTGCTTCTCCTGGGGCTTTCTGAGGGCAGACCAGACCAGTTGGGCTGGAGGACGCACAGGCCCTGCAGTTAATGGCTTCTGCAGTGCTGTGAGTTGAGAGTGCCTGAGGGAGGTTAGAAGCAGCCTCAAATTTGTGCTCTGGTGCCAATGGAGGCTTGGCGGCATCACGGGACACTGCTGGAGGCTTGGCCACCCTCACCAGTGCCCCCGCTTGCAAAAGAGGAGCGGACTGCTGCCTTCGTGCACAGAGCAGAGGAGAAGAGGGGCAAGCCAGAGAGGCTGCCGCGGCTGCACAAAGAGTAAGTGTGCCCCAGCCCCAGCCCCGGCCTGGGAAACTTGAGCGGCAGCAGCTGTCCGAGGTGTGAGGAGCCCCAGTTCCTCAGCTCTGGGGCTGGGTATGGCGTCCGCTGATTTCTCACGGCATGGGAATGACCCGGGCTAGACTCTGATGCTAGGCAGCCCCAAGCTGCCTGGCGAGTTGGAGGCTGTGGGTACCAATGGGAGCGTGTGGGCAGGGGCTGGTAGAGAGCAGAGGCAGGAGAGCCTCAGCCAGAAGGGGAGAGAGCACTCTTCCCTGCTGTTGCAGCCATCTTTCCGTAGGAGCAAGCCACACCCTGCAGCTCTTGGAAACTTACCAAGTGCACTGGGAGGAGTGGAAACAGAGAGTAGAGCTGAACCCCAAGAGAAGCACTTCCTCTGGTAAATTTCTCCGGCTAGGGCTGGTGTTTCCCCTTCCTCTCTACTGGCCTTCCCTCCACACCCAGGAGCACCCAAGGGAAGGCGGGGGGGGGGGGGGGGTCTTCTGCGGGGGTCCCTCGTGGGAGAGCAAGAGGCTTTGGAGGCTGTGGCCGGGGACCAGGCACCCTTCCAGGCCAGGGGCAGGTGTTGGGCACCCAGGGGTAGGGTTTCCAGATGGCATCGGAACATTGTGGCTACCAAAGAGGAAAGGATTCCTCCAGGCTTTTGGCCTCGGACACTGGGGCCCCTGTCCCATCCTAGAAAGCCCAGAAATGCCAGCAGAAGCAGGTCCCAGAAGACCTGGCCTGCACTAGGCCTGCAGCCTTTCCGTGCCCTTCTGCCTGTGCCTAAAACCAAGCGGTTCCTTTCTAATGCCCTAGCCCCGGGCAGCAGATGACTCTCCAGGATCAAAGGGAGAGGTACCAGGACTTGCTGGCTGCGCAGAAGAAATGTGAACATTGCGGGGAAGTCTGGAAGCATGGTCCTGAGCCATCTTGCTAGCTGCGGAAGCCTGCCTGGGCCTGAAGAGCGACCAGTCCCAAGGCACTGCAGCTCCAGGGCCAAGTGGAGGCCTGTCAGCGTGGGAGCTCCCACGGCTGTTCTCAGTGTGGCGTCCATTGCAGCCATGCAGCTCTTAGCAAAGGGGGTATTAAAATCTACCTACCAGGGCAAAAGAAAAGTGGCGGGTGCTTGTTCACAGCTGCAGTAACCAGCCTGTGCCTCCCAAGGGACAGTGCTGCAGGAAAGATGAAAGGAAGAGCTGTTAAACCCCCTGTGCTCCTCCACAGTTATTTGCAGAGCCCTAACAGAATAACGCCCAAACACAGATGGCAGCATATAGACATGTATGCCACAGAGTGGATGTGCATGCCCACCACCTCCTAACCCACTGTCAGGACAGCGCACGCACACACACACAAACACATGCGACCCTTCCTTCACACAAGTGTGTGTAATGCCCCATGGGCCAGCGCAGCTGCTCACTCACCCAGGTGGGGCTCTGAGGTTGGGGAGCAGATCCCCTTTTCCCTCCTGCACGGCCCCTGCTGGGCCACTCTTCAACTCAGCGGGGCTCTGCAGGGAGGGCTGGGCCTGGTACCCACATGCCTGTGGTCTCTGTGCATTTCAGGGAGGGCCAGGGAGAGTAGGCCCCACAGGGCTGATGAGTGGGGAGCACCCCACTCACCCAGGGGAGGAAGGCAGAGCCCCGGCCCACCCCAGGAGCTGTATGAGGCCATGAACTCCCCCCCTCCTAGGGCTGGGGGCATCCCCATCCCCACAGGCTGTTCTCCTTCTCCCCACAGGGCATGACAGAGAGCCATGTCTTGCTCCTTCCCGGGATCGAGCCCTGTCTTGCTCTGTCATTTGCCTCAGGGATACTCCCAGGCCCCTCCTGTCCCCTGGACCTGCTAGGCCAGGAGCACCTCCAAGGTCCAGCTCTGCAACCCTGCTGTGGTATGTGGTGGGGAGACAGGCCACCAGGACTCTTGGGTCCTCCATGGCTCTGCGAGTCCCTGGCTGCAGCAGAAAAGAGAGTGGCTGAGCTCCTCAGGCAGGGGCAGGTCCAGTCTGTGCTGTGGGCAGGAGAGGGACCAGGACAGCGACAGGGCCCAGAGATGGGCCTTGGGGCCTGCTGTATGCTGGGGTGGGTGGGTGAGCAGAGGAAGGCTGGGAGGGGGTGAGTTGTGGGCCTTGCCTCCTCCTTGGGGATAGCTGGCAGGCCTGGGGCTCTGTGAGGCCAGCTGGGGCCCCAGAGTGAACCAGCAGGAGCAAGTGACCCTCCTGTGCCCCCCGCTGAAATGGAGCAGCACACATGGACACCCCCACACGCCTGTGTTCATGTATGGAGTAATGCGGAAGAATGTCGAGGAGACAGGTGATGGGAACTAGGCAGACTGTCCCAGGAGGGAAAAGAAAGAGTGTAAGCTGTCCTGCACATCTTATCTGTTACAACCCCTAGCTTGGCATGCTTTAGCAGCTATAGTATCACACAACCATTTCACGATCATAACATAATTCTGTTTATTGCGTGTGCGCCTGTTGCATAAAAACCTATTAGTTCCCCCTCCCCGGGTTCCTCGCCATGGACTGACAGTCAGTGGTGCCAGGGATTCTCCCATCTTCTTATTGCCTCGATTGGGATAACAGTGGGGAACCCCCGCATAGACCCAGAGGTAATATAAATGCCTCCTAACGAACCTTGTGTGCTTTGTATTTGTGTATCCGTCCCTGCCTGGGGTTGGGGTGGCACCCCTGCCTTGCACCCACAATTGCGATAGTCAGCAGGACACACAAATAACAATGCCATGGTCTAAGAAGGCGAAGGGGGAAGGCGAGAGCCGAGGGAAGTTGCTCACCCTCGACCACCTGGATGGCCCCAGACTGAGCGGTGGGGGCTGGTAGCCACATTTCTTGCCACGTTGGCAGTCCCAGCGGACTGGCTGGAGCTGGCAAAAGGAGAAGACGTCACCCCGAAGGCAGTTGAATCTGCTTTGTGAGCTATGCCCTTTCGAGCTGCCTCGGAAGCCTCTCAAAAGTTAGCCGGACGGCTTGGCTGGGTGTTGCTAGCTGCTATTAGAGCCTTTGATAAATGATATAGTATCTTTGCAGCACCAAGTGAAAAAGTTGGAAAGGAGGTGGGGGATTTGCGAGATGCAAAAGCGATAGCCCAAGAAGTGATTACAGCATGAGCTGAGAAAAGCCAAGATTTAACCCATAAGATGGAGCAGCTAGCTTTATGGATGGCTAACAAGTGCCACGGGCATTATGGGAAGGTAGCTGCTTACTGTTTCTCAGGTGTGGGCGATTGTAACTCAGCCTTCCTGGGATCCAGAGGAGTGGGATGGTAGTATTTGGAGTACCTCATCTGACTTGGAAATTGAGTTTGATATCGAGCAAGAACCCAGTAACACTCAGGTGCAGCCGCTTGTTCAGATGCGGGGGGAGCGACAGATAAATAGGCATACCATAGAGCAGTCAAGGCCTCATACGCCAAAGGAATTATGTGAGTTTTTGACTACATTTCAGCAACAACCGGGGGAGTTATTACCAGCATGGATGGTGAGAGCCTGGGACAATGGGGCTGGATCATTAACGTTATTAAGGGAAGAGTTGAATTTAATGAGCCTGTTGTCCACGGACGCTCAAGTGCAGCATTATCTCTCCCAACTTACGTTTGCATGAGACAACGCTGGTTACCCTGTAGTTGCTCCTTCGCTGTATCAGTGGTTACGTGCCGCGGTGGTAGGGGCTTACCCGCCTGTGGGTGAGCTGGCCGCCATGGTGGGGACTTGGCGTACCATGGAAGAAGGAATAAATATGTTGCAACAGTTGAGGGCAGCCACTGGATTAGCGGACGGTAATGGTCCAGATGGTGTAGAAATAACACAGCAAATGAAAACGCAGCTATCGAAAGGGCCCCCAAGTGCCTTGAAACCATTCCTGTTAGGGATGGCGATGCCTGCTACTGGTACAGTAGGAGTGCTGGTGAATAATTTGCGAGACCTGGCTTTGGTGGGTGGACCAGATTCTACACAGCTAAGGGTGGCTCAGAAAGTTGGAGCAAAGAGACAGGGAGGAACGACTGAAGCGAGAGGAAAGGTCACACAAAAACAGGCGTGGACTGACTTGCTGCAGGTGGGGATATCGTGGGATGAGATCAGTGGCTTGCCCACTGCTGATTTATCCAAGCACTGGCAGCATTTGCCTGCCAATCAACAAAACTGAGCTAAGTCTGCTGCCCCACCTGCACCAAGTGCTCCCTGGAAGCTGCCTGCTAAGACACAATGAAGGAGAGGCAGGTGCCCTGAAATCCGAGCGTGGGTTGCAGCGCATCATCCGGGGGACCGATGCCCATACGTCCCCCGGCGAATTAGATGGCGCTCGGGAGGGGAAATAGCTGTGCTTGCTTTAGTAGATACGGGAGCAGAAGTTACAGCGTTACACAGTGCCCCAAACCTTGGAAAAGCAACAGCGCACATCTGCGGTTTGGGCGGCTCTGCCACCCTCGCTGTGCGGGCAATAGTTACTTTAGTGACTGGGAAAAGCCCTCCCTTCTCCACTCCAGTCTTATTGGCACCTATTCATGAATCTATTTTAGGAATTGATGTGTTCCTAGGTTGAGATATACACACAATGCAAGCATTGTTCTCTTTTGGAAGGAGTCCCTCACTGCCACAAGTGCGAGTAATCACTCTAATCAGAGGCTACCAAAATGGGACCCTGTAGATTTGCCTATACCACCTGTCGTTGTGCAAATAAAACAGTAGAGCACACCAGGAGGAGAAACAGAAATTCAGGAAACAATAGATGCTCTGTCCCATGCACAGATAATACACCTTGCCCTTTAAATCGGCCTTTAATAGCCCAGTGTGGCCTGTGCGGAAGCTGGATGGCTCATGGCGTATGACTGTGGACTACAGAGAACTGAATAAGGTGGTCCCACCCCTGATGGCAGTGGTCCCCAAAACGGTGACCTTGTTAGAAGAAGTGGGCAAAAGTTTGCAGGAATGGAAGGCTGTGGTGGATCTGGCAAATGCCTTTTCCCCTGTTGCTATATCCCCAGCCTCGCAGGGACCACTTTGCCTTCACTTGGAATGCTAAGCAGTATACATTCCAGGTGCTTCCGCAGGGATATAGGCATAGCCCCATAATATGTCATCAAATGGTTGCTGCCGACCTCCCAACACCTCTCCCAGAATGCACTAGTCATCATTACATCAATGATATTTTGATAATGGGACCGTCTGAAAATCAGGTGAAAGAGCAGCTAATGGCACTGGCACATGCTTTCCAGGATAGGGGGTGGGCCGTGAACCGAAAAAAGGTACAAGGACCAGATATTAGTGTTCACTTTCTAGGAGCAGTATGGACAGGACAAACGAAGGCCACTCCTGCCTGAAATGGTGCATAATACTACCCAGCAATATCCTGTCCCTACGACTGTAGAACAGCTGCAAGCTTTCCTAGGTCTCCTAGGATTCTGGCAAACTTTTATACCTCATTTAGCAGACTTGATGCGGCCCTTGCAGCGTTTAACAAAGCAAAGCAGTCAGTGGCAGTGGACTAAAAGCCTTGCACCCACAGTTCACCACCAGGAAAAGGCCAAGGGGCAGGAAAGCAGCATGCCTGTGCTTGCCCTTCTCACCAAGGCTTCTTTAGACCTTCTTCCCCTCTTGCCTCGTGGAAGGGGTTGATTTTCTTAGAGCTTTCTTGAATTAGGTTTTCAAAGATGTTGCAGTGGGGCACCTCTACAACGGCTGCGCAAAAGGGTCCAAGAGCCAGCGTGAGCCCAGCCTTTGGGAGGACGGAGCGAC
Source organism: Dromaius novaehollandiae (assembly GCF_036370855.1). Taxonomy (NCBI): domain Eukaryota; kingdom Metazoa; phylum Chordata; class Aves; order Casuariiformes; family Dromaiidae; genus Dromaius; species Dromaius novaehollandiae. The sequence continues at coordinate 979,437 of NC_088110.1, forward strand.
ATCTTGGCAGAGCTGAGCTCAGCCAACAGGATGCACTTCTGGCACGTTCTTGGGGGTGGGGGTTGTGGTGTTTCTCCTGTGCTGGGTGACAGACCGCATAAGTGCCCACTCCGTTCCTTGAGCGCCATGCACATTTATCTTTCCTTCTTTGGGTTAATGGCTGTAGTTACTCGTTTCATGTACTTCTTCAACGGCCTAAGGTTCTGCTTTCAGAGCAGCCAAAGTGAAAAGAGCACTTTTCCCCACCTCTGGCTCTTTCAGTGTCTGAGGGTGTGGGGAAAAACAGTATCACTGGCAGACAAGACGACGCTGACCAACACAGGTCAAAGCCCTTGGCATGCCAATCGTTGCCCTGTATCAAGGCTGGAGTTGGGACAGGACTTCAGGAGGAGACTGCGGATGCACACAGTGAGGAAGTGCATAGAGACCCATCTGGGAAGCCTCCCCGCCTTGGTGCCGAATCCTACGAGGTGACTGTTCGCAGGTTGGTGCCGCCAGTGCCACTGCCCTCCAGGGCAGCCCCCATCTACTTCCAGAAGCCCCCACCTACTTCCTCCTCCTCTTCCTGGAGGAGGAGGCCTAGGAGGCCCTGCAGCTCCATGTCCAGGCAAAGAGGCTGCACCCACAAATGGGGCTTGTCCAGAAAGTCACTGGGAGTGCACGTGCTCCAGGAACCGGTGTCAGCGCTCTAACAGCACCATGCGGAGACTCACGTCCAGCTCCTCCATTAGCATTCGCATTCACATTCACATTAGCATTAGCATTAGTATCAGCCCTGCCTTCCCTGGGCCACCTGGCACTGTGTGGAGTCACAGCCTGACCCCTTCCCTTGGGAGAAGGATGACATCAGCAGGCGCACAAGAAAGAAACACCAGGGGCTGGACAGTCACAGCAGGGTGAGACTCCTGAGTGGGGCCAGGGAAGCAGTCCTCTTCCTTGGCCAGCAGCTCACCCCGCACCGCCCCCGCCCTCGCACAGTGTCATGAGGCAGGCCATCCTCAAGATCCTGGGGTTACAGCATCTACCCAAAGACTCCTCACACCGAACACAAAGCCCCAGCAAGGATCAGGGGAACAAGGACAGGCGGAGGAAGCCATGGGACCGAATCCATGAGGGAAGACCACGCTGAACTGCCTGCTCCTCTGGCCATCCTAGGAGAGCGATTTGGCCATTGTCCCAAGACAACTCTGTGCGACCTAAGGCGGTTATTGCCGAAAGGGCTGTAGGACTTGTGGGGATGCAGCTGTACCCTGACACCGCTGTTTTGCAGGAACAGAAGCCAAACACATACATTCACAGCCCTGGGCCTGAGACAGCTGTGGTTTTGAGTCTAAGCAGGAGCTTGAATCCATGAGGCACATGCTGCTCTGAGTGAGGCTTAAGCAGGTATGGAAATATTAAGCTGGCAAGTAAAAGAAGAAGAGGGAGGCAGTCAAGGACATTTCTTTCTTTTGTTAAACTCCCTTGCTGTGATGCATTCCTTGGGCTGAGCCCAAAAGCAAATCCTTGATGCACCATGCTCTTCCGGCCACGATAGCCCCTTTGCAGTCTGTCCGGGCAATATTCACAGGAGCCAGTTGCTCCTTCTGCTCGGCCTGTGTCTTTCAGATGAAGAAATACGGGCTGGTGGCAAATAAATACCAGCGTGGGGGGAAGGTATTTGCTTGTTAGCCTGTGTTCCCTCAGACACCTTTTGCCGGCTCCGGGTGTTCTGGAGCAATGGCAAGAGAGAGAAGCATTCCCCTTTGGGGCAAACGCCCTCGAGGCACACACAGGCAGTGGAGCTGTGGTGCAGAAAGATGGGAACCAGTTCTAGCAGTCTGCAGATGACTTCTCCTCCCTGCTCCCATCTCAACGGTCACCAAGAAGGGGCAGCCCAAGGAGGGAAGCATTCAGAAATGCTTGGTGACTGGGGTGTCAGGACAGAGAGGCAGACATGCATTTCGCTGCTGACCTGACCTTTCCCAGCAGTGGACCCATACGCTTCCTCCAAGATGTGGACTTTCTTTCTCCGCCTCTGTGAGGACACTCCAGAGGTAACCCAGTGCTGGAGAGTGCTGAGCAGGGCCAAGTGCTTGTGGTTTCCCCTTTCCTGGCTCTAGCCAGCTAAGCCCTGCTGAAGGACACTTCGCCCTGGCACTCCGTGGCCTGGGGTAGATTGCAAGCCTGGCACACCACGGGGGGCGCACGCTTGCTGCTCCTTGTTGGACGAGGCAAGAGGAAAGCACTTGAGGTGCCAGGTTAATGCCGATGAGCCATGGTGATCACAGGCAGAACTGTTTGCTCGTGGGCTCCAGTCCACCTTTCCAAGTGTGCTCCAGTGGCGCAATGGGCCAGCGCGCAGTACTTATACAGCAGTGCGAAGCAGAGGGATGCTGAGGGTGTGAGTTCAAGCCTCACCTGGAGCATGGGCTTTTGATCAAGCAGTGCTTGCCCTTCCCTTGGGCAGCGCAGCTTTCTAGCAGTGATATCTGTCGCAATACAGACATCCTGGGAACTCTCAATACAGACACCCTGGAACAGCAGAAGCACTCGGGGCCGTTCCAGGCTTGACCTGGGCTCTGCCCGCAGAGCACTCAGTTCGGCAGCCCCGAGGCAGAGCTGGGCTCTCCTCCCTTCTCTGCAGCAGGTGCACCTCTTCCCTGCAGCATCCAGACCCCACCCAGTGCTCAGAGGCTCTCGTTTTCCTTTGGCTTTTCAGCATTTCCCCTCCAGGCAGACACTCTCCCAGCACCAGCTGCCCAGCCTCGCTGTGGCAGATCCTTCCTAGGCAACCTTTCCACCTCCAGGCAGGCCAGGAGGAAGCACTCTTGGCTCCCCACAGCCGCGCACGGGGGTGGAGCTGCAGGCAAAAGCTGCTGCCTCACAGCTCCTCTCACTCTGCAGGCAAGGGAGAAAGGCAGCTCTGCCCTTCCACGGAGGGTGTCCTTCCCACAGCTAGCTTACAGCTTACAGCTGGGCCGGAGCAGGAATGAAGGGTTCAAGCGTGGTGGCATAACCTCAGAAAAGTCCCATGCTCCCCGCAAAGGAAAACATGTCCTCTTTCTCCCAGGGAAGAGCTCGTGGTGCTGGGTCTCTATGGAGTGGGATGGCAGTCGCGGTTGGGCTGGGGTTGCAGGGTGCTTGTGGTGTGGAGCTGAGAGTCTCCTTACTGCAAAATGGGGAGCAAGGGCAAGAGAAAGGGGAGTGAAAAGCTGGGTGCTTTCCAGGCAGGGTCTCTCAGTTCTCAAGCTTTGCCTGGAGAATGGAGAAGCTTGAATGCTTTCCCAGAGGCAGGCGTAGCTGCCACGGCAGCCCCACAGGAGAAGGCACTGCACAGTCACTAGAAACCAGGAAATCATTTTAGGCATGAGCCCACTGAAGGTTTGGAAGAGAGAGAGCACAGAAGAGCTTGTACCGCCTTCCTAGGCCTTGACATCTGTGGAAACAAACCCCTTGGCCCATCCTTGCAGATGCCTCCCTTGTCTTTTCAAACTCTCCTTTCCGGGCAGCGGGCTTGGCAAAACCCTTGCTGTGACTCGGATTCGAACCGAGGTTGCTGCGGCCACAGCGCAGAGTACTAACCACTATACGATCACAGCTGCCCGTGTGATTGCCTTGCCTCCCTGGGCCATATTTCCCGCCTGCCTCTTTCAGGCAACAGGGTGGGAACAGCAAGGGCCTCCTAACTGCCCTTCCTGCAGCATCCTGCAGCATCCGTCCCCCATGCGTGCTCACGTGAGCAACGAAAGCTCACCTGACTCTGCAGCCCCATCATGCGCATTTGCCACCAGCCTCAACTGCCAGGACCCCACCGCATGCCAGGAGAAGGGGCAGAACAGTAGCCTGCTTCTTAGCTAAGGGAGGCTGGAAGCCTCCTCGCAAGGCGGCAAGCCGACCCAGGGAAGCCCTTCCTTCCCCGGGAGTCACCTCCTTGCCCACCTGAACAGCCCGCTCTCAACACTCCTCAGCAAGCTGTTGGCCCCACAGCCTGTGAGTGCTGGGAACACAATCCTTGCGCCTGGCGACTCAGACCCTGCTCTCAGCAAACGTGTGCATATCCCCATTACCCTGGAGCAGCAAGGCTGAGCAGTCACAGCTGTCAGGTGAAGGCAAGCTAGCAGGGAGCAGTCAGGAAACGTGAGTCTGTGTCCTCGCAGACCAGCACCTGAACGGAGCAAGCCCTCACGTGCCTCCCTAGGAGTGGGGAGGCAAATCCTGACTCTCTGCTGAGCACAAGGTGCTGCGGGCTCCTGTGGTCAGGCCCAAGCCAAAGCAAAAGGCTGAGCAGCAGCCTCCTCTGAGGCTTGCCTGCAGGATCTTCAGGGTATGAGATGGAACTGCTGCTACGGGTGCCAAGAGGCCTCTACCCCAGGGCTCAGTCAGGCCTTGGCACATGGGTTGAGGCAGGGCAGCAGCACAAGAGCAGGCAGCCAGAGCCACTCACTGTGCAGAGGAGCAGTTTCCCGAGAGGAGTGTCACCCGGTGTGGCAAGCCCAGGTGTGCCACCAAAAGGAGGCCGTCCCTGGGTGGGCTCGAACCACCAGCCTCTCAGTTAACAGCCGAGCGCGCTCACCCATTGCGCCACAGAGACCTCCACCAAGGGCTGTCACAGTGATGCTTCCTTCTGTGTCATCACGCACCTCGGTGCTGAGGGACTGGCAGTGCCCCTGATCTTGGGCCCTATCCCAAGAGCCAGGGAAAGGCCGAGCCAGAGCCGCACCCCCGTTCCCAGGCTGCTACCCGCACAGAGAGCCGTGCAGCTCGAGGGCAGGTGCATGCACCGTGTGGTGGAGGTGGCTCAGGGACAAGCCTTTTCTCGCTCTCTTCCAGTGTCACTTTCCCACACACTCTGTGTCAAGAGAGAGCTGCTGGGCGCAGCTCTCCTTAGAGAGAGCGCCCTAGCAGAGCTCCACCTGCTCTGCCCCTGGTGCTGCAGCAGGACAGTGGCCACGCACGCAGCACTGCTGACCTGGCTGAGGTGACTCAGGGCGAGGGATTTGCTCCTCTCCCTCCGGCCCACCTGCATGGAGCAAGGTGTAGAAGTGGTGCCAGCAGTGGGAGGCTCATCTCCTGGACGGGCCCCAAGCACCCGGGGCCCACTGCTCATAGGTCCTGGGTGTTGTCTGCGCTTCCTGTGAGCCCCAGCACCATCAGACCCTGTCAGCGCCCTCAGGACCATTTCTCAGAGACTTCCAGAATAAGAAGTGCTTGGGGCAGGGGCTGTTTCAGAGCAGGCATTTGAGTGAGGCGCACGGTGGTTTCCTCGCTGCGTGGGGATGGACTGACCCTGGCAGAGGACAGACTCCCCTCCCAGGGAGCCAGTTCTGTGCCAATTGAGCACAGCAGTGTGTGAGACCTCCTGGCTCGAGATGGAAATACGGGCAGCTTCGTTCCACAGAGGCACACTTAGGAGAGCTGCAGCTGAGTTCAATGCAGGAGGGTGTTTTTGCCAAGGTGTTAGGAGCCATGCAGCTGGACTGGTGGTGTCCTCCCGGCAGCGTGTTGTGACTAGAGCCGGGGCCATCTCGGCAGCACAAAAGGGCATTTGAACATGCAGAAAGAGCCCCCAAGGCCCTTGCCTTGCTGCCACGCTGCCAATAGCTCATGGCGCAAACCTGTGTCCAGCGGTGACCAGCCCCCCCACAGCACCACCTTGCGCTCCCTGGGCCTCCCCATTGCAGGGCACCCTCTGCCCAGAGGCCCAGGCCGAGGGCATCCTTCTCAGAAGGAAGGGAGAATGCCTGCCAAGTTGCCCGGGCAGGCTCCAGCTGCCGTGGCAATTTGTCTTGCTGCCCGGCTGTGGTTGGAGGGGCTGGTCCCCTGCAGGGCTGGGCGCACAGGCACGTTGGGCATCTCCTCCCTGGTGGTCTAGTGGTCAGGATTCGGCACTCTCACTGCCGCGGCCTGGGTTCGATTCCCAGCCAGGGAAAGGGCTCCCTATTGCCACAGCAAGCCAGGCCTTTCACCTTGGGGGCAGCCTGAAATGAAAGGAAGGGCACCCTCTCAGACCCACAACAGAAGAGCTCTCAGCAGCCACAAGGAACAGTTCGGGCATTGCATTGCCTCTGTTACAACAGCCATCCTGGGCTTCCTCCTGCATCCAGCTCCAGGGCACTCCTCCTGTCTCTCCCTAGTCCCACTCTATGTTCTTAACCACTAGGAGTTCACCGTGAACGGTGAGGTTTCCATTGTTTGGAGACCCATGTTTTGTATATCGGAGGTTGTTGCCAAAGAATACCAGCTCCGATGTGCTCAGGAAGATGTTCCCGGTAAGGAGACAGATGAAAACCTTTGCCTGCCCTAGCACCGAGCTCGAGGGGCATGCAAACCGCTCTGAAGACATGGCCGAATGACTGTGTTCCTCCTCTGCTGCTGACTAGGTGACGTAAGAATCATCCCTCTGCGGTACGAGGATCTACCCGTGTGCGCCCGCAGGCCTTTTACAGCAGTGCAGTGTTGCCTAACCAAGACCTCAATGGCATTCTTCCAGGCCATCTCGAGAAGACAGCACGTGGACTTTGTCTTCAAGGCCATTGGCATTCTCTCTGTACAGAACAAGGAAGCGACCATGTGATTTTACGATGACTTCCTCCTCATGGTGGATGGCACTGGAAAGCTGCTAGAAGCTCTCCTTGAGGTAAGTCGATCGCTTCCCCGTGCTACGCCTAGTTCTATGCCAGGTCTTACCCACTGGGCAAAGACAAAGCAAGGGCCAGGTCTCTGTCCTCTTCCATGCAATGGATGCAACCATCTGAATCCTTGGAGAGACTGTGAGGCTAACAGCACGTCTGAGCCAGGTGTTCTCTTTCTGGGCAGGGTCATAACAAGCCAAGCGGCAAAATCCAGTCTGCAGAAACCCTGGCTAACCGAATGCCTTCTCCTGTGGCTGACTTCTCCAGTAACAGAGGAGGAGTGTCCTGCTTGCCTGTCTTGAATCTTGCCCTCGCAAAACACCTGGCAATGTTGTTCCTCATTCTCAACTCTGAGCTGTGCATCTTCTGCTTTCCTAGTTGAGGGCTAACGTTAGGAAAGAAAACTTTGTTTCAGGGTGTCCCGGTGGCAGCCCCTTCCCTGACCACAGAAAGAGTTGCTGCCTTTACAAGCAATGCAGTAATGTCGCTGGAATGCTCTCACGTAGCTCTGTCTCTGTTTCAGACCCCAGGGACGAGACAGCTGGTGGTATCAGGAAGAGCAAGCACAGCTTTTCGCAGGGGACCTGGCAGTGTCTTCGTATTGCCACAGTACATTTGCTTCTCAGCTCCTGCTTGGCGAATAGGAAGAGGAGATGCAAGATGGTCTCCAGGGGCAGCGAGGAGGCCAGGAGTACACTTTCTCCACGTTAGGATAGGGAAGCCCTGGCACGGACTGGTGGGGCCTCTTGTGTGCTCACAGGCCGTGGCGGTCTTGACTGTGTCTCTCCGGTTTCTAACAGAGTTCTCAAGGACATTGCATAGTCTGCTTTGGAAAGCTATGGGCTTGGCTGGCCTTCTCAAATCTCTCTGTGACTGGATTGTGAATGCAAGTGCCAAAGTGGTGCCTTTTCTTCAACCTGTCGTCTTCGCCTTTCCAGATTTGATTGGAAGCTTCCCCCGGAAAAACAAGTGGAATCTCCCTCCAAGGGATCCCTGGAACACACTGGTGACAAAGAGCAGGTGGACAGAAAAGGTCATGTCCCAGCTGACTCTTGAGAGAGAGGGGAGCGTGCATGTGCACGTGTGTTTGTGCTCAACTGCTCACAAAGACGCTTGCTGAAGAGTCTTCTCCCTTCCTGCTTCCAGGGAGTGCTCCCGTTGCACGCCTCCTTTCTCAAGAAAGGCCTTTGCCACCTGCATTATCTGGCACTGGCCAGAAAAAGCAAAAGGGGTGGAAAACCAAAGGAAGCAAGTCATTGGCCAGGTGAGCCTCTTGGAGAAAAGGCTGAGGTGCTCTTGGAGTTCTTTGAAGGAGCTGTTTCTTCCGTTCACTCTGTCAGAATGAAATCTGAAGGGCGGCCAACAAGTCTTTCCATGACTTAATCTTTCCAGATTGGCGGCAAGCATGTGGCAGGTTTCTGCGAGGCTCTTGTGTCAGCTTCCCTCTGGTCCCTTTCTTGTTTCCAGCACTGCGACTGAGATCACGCCTCTGAGACCAGCCTCTTCCTCCAGAGGCTCTTGGAAGGCCGCCAAAGGCCGGGAGGCGAAGGACAGAGAGCGCACCAAGCAGACCGAGGGAAAAGGTCATGCCACAGCTGACTGGTGAGAGCGGTGTGTTGGTTTTCCTTTGGGCCTCCGCAGTAGGTGACTGGAGCCAAGCTTAAAATGCGAGGCCTGCCATGGTAGGCTGCTTCTCTTGTGCCTCTGCTTACTCATCACGGCAGATCTCAGGGGACTCCTCCTGGAAGGTATCTCAGGGCAGGCCTGCAGCACCAACTGCAGCTGCCACTGCTGAGGGGCACTTTGCCCTGGCATTCCGTGCCCTGGTATACCTTGCAAGCCGCTCCTTAGTTACAGGAATCTGCCTGTGCGGAGGCAGCAGGAATTTAGGAAGATCCCTCAGCACTCTGCAGGGGATCAAAATGCGACCTTGAGCAGCCAGTGGCGGAGGGGTCTACCTTTCCCAGGGAACCAGCGCGCTTGAATGGGGGGAGAAAGACCATGTGGAGATGATTGGCGATAGGCTGCGAAGCTGTGCCAAAACGTTGCTTCCATTTGAAGGCTGGTAATTGCAGGCCTTGTGTTGTGAGGACTGAGGATCACCTCGCTAAGCATGTCTTTGGGCTGGATGTGCCAGAAGAGCAAGCCTGGGCATGCGAGCCCCTTAGAGATGTGCAGGAAGCTGTTCCCCTTGTCGTGTGAAACTATGCCCTCCACCCTGCAGCCACCCCAAAGGGGAGGGTACCTGAGGGTACCAGAGGAATGTGAAAGTCAGCTCATCCTCCCCCACCAACAGAGAGTAGTGTCTGTTTTCCCTGGTTTTTAGGTTGGCTTTAATTAACTAGAAGCCTCTTGTTTTCCTCCTAATCTTGATGGTGGGGGAAGGGCAGCTGTGGTCTGGCACAGGAGGTGGGCCAGAGAGAGCTAAAAGCCAGGATTGCTTTTCTCCCTAGCACACTTCCTCCTTCTCTGAGACTGGGTCCCCTAGTGTTAGTCCAGTTTCACCCCAAAACAGAGTCTTTCCAACCACCTCACTGCCTTCAGTGCCCCTAGCAGGAGGCGGGTAATGGTCTCCGCAGGCTCTGGCTGTGGCAAACGGCACTGGTTTTCTTCTTGTGCCATCGCGAGAGGGCCCACCCCTGGGCATCCTGAGCTTTCCTTGGGGCCTCTTGGGCCTCATGGGAGTGCTACAGCTCGAGGGCTTCTCCCCTCACTGTTGACATGAATGCAAGGACTCCAGTACGCCAAATGCTCCAGCAGAGCTGCCTTCTGCTGCAGAGGCTGGCACCCAGCTGCTTGTGAGCACCAGAGGGAGAACAGTCTCATCCGGCACTCAGATAACTTCACCCAGCTTGTGTGTTTTTAGCCTGCTGCAAACAATTCAGGAGAGCTCCTCTAAGGCAGAAGAGGAGGGCAAGCAGGAAGAACTTCTTCAAGCCAGACCTCAAACTGCACTTTGTGTTTGCAGACATCAGAACAGGGCAGAACAGGTGAGCAGAGGAGCTGAGTCGTGGAGACTGCTGTCTCCAAAGAGCAGGCCAGGGGACCATGGTCTTTCAAGCTTGCCTGCTCATGCCTGGCAGGCAGAAGCTGTCCCCAGAAGCCAAAGCGGAGGAGAAGAGGGCCAACCGCACCCGGGGCTCTATTTGCAAGAGCGTAGCCAGCCGGGTGCCAGGAGCCTGCAGCACCTTGTCCTCAGCAGAGAGTCAGGATTTGCCTTTTCCCCTTCCCCAGCGGGGCTTCCACTCCCAGGCAGAGAAAGCACCAGCTCTCCAGCAAGCGGGCTGCGGCCAAGGAAGTGTGACCAGACCCTGAGTCAAACTCTGTGCCCAGAAGACTTTAATCTAATTTCATTAGACTCACCTAATTTAATTTAATCCCATCATGGTTTTGTTGTTGTTTTGTTGTGTTGGCACTGGCAGCACCAACCTGCGAACAGTCACCTCGTAGGATTCGGCACCAAGGCGGGGAGGCTTCCCAGATGGGTCTCTATGCACTTCCTCACTGTGTGCATCCGCAGTCTCCTCCTGAAGTCCTGTCCCAACTCCAGCCTTGATACGGGGCAACGATTGGCATGCCAAGGGCTTTGACCTGTGTTGGTCAGCGTCGTCTTGTCTGCCAGTGATACTGCTCCTGATTTTCCCCACACCCTCAGACACTGAAAGAGCCAGAGGTGGGGAAAAGTGCTCTTTTCACTTTGGCTGCTCTGAAAGCAGAACCTTAGGCCATTGAAGAAGTACATGAAACGAGTAACTACAGCCATTAACCCAAAGAAGGAAAGATAAATGTGCATGGCGCTCAAGGAATGGAGTGGGCACTTATGCAGTCTGTCACCCAGCACAGGAGAAACACCACCACCACCACCCCAAGAACGTGCCAGAAGTGCATCCTGTTGGCTGAGCTCAGCTCTGCCAAGATGTCACTCCGTCCTCCCAAAGGCTGGGCTCACGCTGGCTCTTGGACCCTTTTGCGCAGCCGTTGTAGAGGTGCCCCACTGCAACACCACAGAGGATTGTGTATTTGCATTACTTGGGCCACAGTTAAACAAAATAATTGCCATGGTGCAGTGCTCTTGGGGCTCCCTGGCACTGCCCCAGCTGGGGCAGCTCTCCTGCCTCCAAAGCCTGAGGCAGCTTGCTCAGAGCCCACTGCAGCATCACCACGGGGCGCCCCACTTTGTGGGAGAAGAAAGGGATGGGCAGAAGCTGTGTCCAGTTCTGCAACTCAGGGTTCAAAGGCTTTAAATGAACCAGGCGACACCTTTGTATTCAACCCAGGCACCGCAGAACACCGCCATCAAATTCCTGCTCCCATCACACCAAGTAGAGGCTGCTCTTTTGCCCTGTGGCCTGGCACAGGGAGTAACGTCCTGAGTGTCAGGCTGTGATTGTGTTCAGACACCGGTGCAGTCACTTTGGGCCCCAAAAGCACAAAAGCTTGCTGTCAGCTCCCTGTTGAAGGGAGGGATGATAAATTTATGCCTCATCACAACAGATTGTTACTCTTGCCTGTCGGGCTTTTTAGCAAAAGCTTGCCGTACCCGGGCCTCTGTAGCTCTCCCTCTGCTCTCCTCGGTTTCAGTGTTGCAAATGCTGCCCTTTCTCTCTTTGGCTTTTGTTCAGCCACGGGTGCCTGGAGAGGTCTCCAGCTGGCCTCACAGAGCGCCAGGCCTGCCAGCCATCTCCAAGGAGGAGGCAAGGCCCCCAACTCACCGAAGACAGATTTGTCCCGCATCCTTCCTCTGCTCACCCACCCGTCGCAGCATATAGCAGGCCCTAAGGCCCATCCCTGGGCCCTGTCACTGTCCTGGTCCCTCTCCTGCCCACAGCACAGACTGATCCTGCTGGGTACTCAGGAACTGCTGAGGTCTGCTCCTGCATGCACATCCACTCTTTGCATGTGTGTCTGTATGCTACGGGTCATGTTTGGGCGTTATTCTGTTAGGGCTCTGCAAATAACTGTGGAGGAGCACAGGGGGTTTAACAGCTCTTCCTTTCATCTTTCCTGCAGCACTGTCCCTTGTGAGGCACAGGCTGGTTACTGCAGCTGTGAACAAGCACCCGCCACTTTTCTTTTGCCCTGGTAGGTAGATTTTAATACCCCCTTTGCTAAGAGCTGCATGGCTGCAATGGACGCCACACTGAGAACAGCCGTGGGAGCTCCCACGCTGACAGGCCTCCACTTGGCCCTGCAGCTGCAGTGCCTTGGGACTGGTCGCTCTTCAGGCCCAGGCAGGCTTCCGCAGCTAGCAAGATGGCTCAGGACCATGCTTCCAGACTTCCCCGCAATGTTCACATTTCTTCTGTGCAGCCAGCAAGTCCTGGTACCTCTCCCTTTGATCCTGGAGAGTCATCTGCTGCCCGGGGCTAGGGCATTAGAAAGGAACCGCTTGGTTTTAGGCACAGGCAGAAGGGCACGGAAAGGCTGCAGGCCTAGTGCAGGCCAGGTCTTCTGGGACCTGCTTCTGCTGGCATTTCTGGGCTTTCTAGGATGGGACAGGGGCCCCAGTGTCCAAGGCAAGGACATGACAAGGTCCCATGTGCCGGTAATCAGCCTGCAGAGGAGTCAGGTGGGGCATGAGACTTTGGATGACCCAACTGGCATCGATCCACAGGGCAAGGCATCTGGGTGTGGAGACTTGGGGAGGCAAGGATGGAGTGTTCGTTATGAAAAGGGAGAGCCAAAAGCCTGGAGGAATCCTTTCCTCTTTGGTAGCCACAATGTTCCGATGCCATCTGGAAACCCTACCCCTGGGTGCCCAACACCTGCCCCTGGCCTGGAAGGGTGCCTGGTCCCCGGCCACAGCCTCGAAAGCCTCTTGCTCTCCCACGAGGGACCCCCGCAGAAGACCGCCCCCCCCACCCCTTCCCTTGGGTGCTCCTGGTCTGTCACCCAGCACAGGAGAAACACCACCACCACCCCCCCAAGAACGTGCCAGAAGTGCATCCTGTTGGCTGAGCTCAGCTCTGCCAAGACATCGCTCTGCCGCTCTGTCCTCCCAAAGGCTGGGCTCACGCTGGCTCTTGGACCCTTTTGCACAGCCGTTGTAGAGGTGCCCCACTGCAACATCTTTGAAAACCTAATTCAAGAAAGCTGTAAAAAAATCAAACCCTTCCACGAGGCAAGAGGGGAGGAAGGTCTAAAGAAGCCTTGGTGAGAAGGGTAAAGCGCAGGCATGCTGCTTTCCTGCCCCTTGGCCTTTTCCTGGTGGTGAACTGTGGGTGCAAGGCTTTTAGTCCACTGCCACTGACTGCTTTGCTTTGTTAAACGCTGCAAGGGCTGCATCAAGTCTGCTAAATGAGGCATAAAAGTTTGCCAGAATCCTAGGAGACCTAGGAAAGCTTGCAGCTGTTCTACAGTTGTAGGGACAGGATATTGCTGGGTAGTATTATGCACCATTTCAGGCAGGAGTGGCCTTCGTTTGTCCTGTCCGTACTGCTCCTAGAAAGTGAACACTAATATGTAGTCCTTGTACCTTTTTTCGGTTCACGGCCCACCCCCTATCCTGGAAAGCATGTGCCAGTGCCATTAGCTGCTCTTTCACCTGATTTTCAGATGGTCCCATTATCAAAATATCATTGATGTAATGATGACTAGTGCATTCTGGGAGAGGTGCTGGGAGGTCGGCAGCGACCATTTGATGACATATTATGGGGCTATGCCTATATCCCTGCGGAAGCACCTGGAATGTATACTGCTTAGCATTCCAAGTGAAGGCAAAGTGGTCCCTGCGAGGCTGGGGATATAGCAACAGGGGAAAAGGCATTTGCCAGATCCACCACAGCCTTCCATTCCTGCAAATTTTTGCCCACTTCTTCTAACAAGGTCACCATATTGGGGACCACTGCCATCAGGGGTGGGACCACCTTATTCAGTTCTCTGTAATCCACAGTCATACGCCAGGGGCTGGACAGTCACAGCAGGGTGAGACTCCTGAGTGGGGCCAGGGAAGCAGTCCTCTCCCTTGGCCAGCAGCTCACCCCGCACCGCCCCCGCCCTCGCACAGTGTCATGAGGCAGGCCATCCTCAAGATCCTGGGGTTACGGCATCTACCCAAAGACTCCTCCCACCGAACACAAAGCCCCAGCAAGGATCAGGGGAACAAGGACAGGCGGAGGAAGCCATGGGACCGAATCCATGAGGGAAGACCACGCTGAACTGCCTGCTCCTCTGGCCATCCTAGGAGAGCGATTTGGCCATTGTCCCAAGACAACTCTGTGCGACCTAAGGCGGTTATTGCCGAAAGGGCTGTAGGACTTGTGGGGATGCAGCTGTACCCTGACACCGCTGTTTTGCAGGAACAGAAGCCAAACACATACATTCACAGCCCTGGGCCTGAGACAGCTGTGGTTTTGAGTCTAAGCAGGAGCTTGAATCCATGAGGCACATGCTGCTCTGAGTGAGGCTTAAGCAGGTATGGAAATATTAAGCTGGCAAGTAAAAGAAGAAGAGGGAGGCAGTCAAGGACATTTCTTTCTTTTGTTAAACTCCCTTGCTGTGATGCATTCCTTGGGCTGAGCCCAAAAGCAAATCCTTGATGCACCATGCTCTTCCGGCCACGATAGCCCCTTTGCAGTCTGTCCGGGCAATATTCACAGGAGCCAGTTGCTCCTTCTGCTCGGCCTGTGTCTTTCAGATGAAGAAATACGGGCTGGTGGCAAATAAATACCAGCGTGGGGGGAAGGTATTTGCTTGTTAGCCTGTGTTCCCTCAGACACCTTTTGCCGGCTCCGGGTGTTCTGGAGCAATGGCAAGAGAGAGAAGCATTCCCCTTTGGGGCAAACGCCCTCGAGGCACACACAGGCAGTGGAGCTGTGGTGCAGAAAGATGGGAACCAGTTCTAGCAGTCTGCAGATGACTTCTCCTCCCTGCTCCCATCTCAACGGTCACCAAGAAGGGGCAGCCCAAGGAGGGAAGCATTCAGAAATGCTTGGTGACTGGGGTGTCAGGACAGAGAGGCAGACATGCATTTCGCTGCTGACCTGACCTTTCCCAGCAGTGGACCCATACGCTTCCTCCAAGATGTGGACTTTCTTTCTCCGCCTCTGTGAGGACACTCCAGAGGTAACCCAGTGCTGGAGAGTGCTGAGCAGGGCCAAGTGCTTGTGGTTTCCCCTTTCCTGGCTCTAGCCAGCTAAGCCCTGCTGAAGGACACTTCGCCCTGGCACTCCGTGGCCTGGGGTAGATTGCAAGCCTGGCACACCACGGGGGGCGCACGCTTGCTGCTCCTTGTTGGACGAGGCAAGAGGAAAGCACTTGAGGTGCCAGGTTAATGCCGATGAGCCATGGTGATCACAGGCAGAACTGTTTGCTCGTGGGCTCCAGTCCACCTTTCCAAGTGTGCTCCAGTGGCGCAATGGGCCAGCGCGCAGTACTTATACAGCAGTGCGAAGCAGAGGGATGCTGAGGGTGTGAGTTCAAGCCTCACCTGGAGCATGGGCTTTTGATCAAGCAGTGCTTGCCCTTCCCTTGGGCAGCGCAGCTTTCTAGCAGTGATATCTGTCGCAATACAGACATCCTGGGAACTCTCAATACAGACACCCTGGAACAGCAGAAGCACTCGGGGCCGTTCCAGGCTTGACCTGGGCTCTGCCCGCAGAGCACTCAGTTCGGCAGCCCCGAGGCAGAGCTGGGCTCTCCTCCCTTCTCTGCAGCAGGTGCACCTCTTCCCTGCAGCATCCAGACCCCACCCAGTGCTCAGAGGCTCTCGTTTTCCTTTGGCTTTTCAGCATTTCCCCTCCAGGCAGACACTCTCCCAGCACCAGCTGCCCAGCCTCGCTGTGGCAGATCCTTCCTAGGCAACCTTTCCACCTCCAGGCAGGCCAGGAGGAAGCACTCTTGGCTCCCCACAGCCGCGCACGGGGGTGGAGCTGCAGGCAAAAGCTGCTGCCTCACAGCTCCTCTCACTCTGCAGGCAAGGGAGAAAGGCAGCTCTGCCCTTCCACGGAGGGTGTCCTTCCCACAGCTAGCTTACAGCTTACAGCTGGGCCGGAGCAGGAATGAAGGGTTCAAGCGTGGTGGCATAACCTCAGAAAAGTCCCATGCTCCCCGCAAAGGAAAACATGTCCTCTTTCTCCCAGGGAAGAGCTCGTGGTGCTGGGTCTCTATGGAGTGGGATGGCAGTCGCGGTTGGGCTGGGGTTGCAGGGTGCTTGTGGTGTGGAGCTGAGAGTCTCCTTACTGCAAAATGGGGAGCAAGGGCAAGAGAAAGGGGAGTGAAAAGCTGGGTGCTTTCCAGGCAGGGTCTCTCAGTTCTCAAGCTTTGCCTGGAGAATGGAGAAGCTTGAATGCTTTCCCAGAGGCAGGCGTAGCTGCCACGGCAGCCCCACAGGAGAAGGCACTGCACAGTCACTAGAAACCAGGAAATCATTTTAGGCATGAGCCCACTGAAGGTTTGGAAGAGAGAGAGCACAGAAGAGCTTGTACCGCCTTCCTAGGCCTTGACATCTGTGGAAACAAACCCCTTGGCCCGTCCTTGCAGATGCCTCCCTTGTCTTTTCAAACTCTCCTTTCCGGGCAGCGGGCTTGGCAAAACCCTTGCTGTGACTCGGATTCGAACCGAGGTTGCTGCGGCCACAGCGCAGAGTACTAACCACTATACGATCACAGCTGCCCGTGTGATTGCCTTGCCTCCCTGGGCCATATTTCCCGCCTGCCTCTTTCAGGCAACAGGGTGGGAACAGCAAGGGCCTCCTAACTGCCCTTCCTGCAGCATCCTGCAGCATCCGTCCCCCATGCGTGCTCACGTGAGCAACGAAAGCTCACCTGACTCTGCAGCCCCATCATGCGCATTTGCCACCAGCCTCAACTGCCAGGACCCCACCGCATGCCAGGAGAAGGGGCAGAACAGTAGCCTGCTTCTTAGCTAAGGGAGGCTGGAAGCCTCCTCGCAAGGCGGCAAGCCGACCCAGGGAAGCCCTTCCTTCCCCGGGAGTCACCTCCTTGCCCACCTGAACAGCCCGCTCTCAACACTCCTCAGCAAGCTGTTGGCCCCACAGCCTGTGAGTGCTGGGAACACAATCCTTGCGCCTGGCGACTCAGACCCTGCTCTCAGCAAACGTGTGCATATCCCCATTACCCTGGAGCAGCAAGGCTGAGCAGTCACAGCTGTCAGGTGAAGGCAAGCTAGCAGGGAGCAGTCAGGAAACGTGAGTCTGTGTCCTCGCAGACCAGCACCTGAACGGAGCAAGCCCTCACGTGCCTCCCTAGGGACTGGGCTGGTGTAGGGGGAAGGCAGGTGCATACCGCAGCGGATATGATGTGTGAGGTGATGTAGCTGAGTGGTGTAAGGAGCTGGATTTTGGCTCTGGTTTCTCAGAAAGGTGGGCTCGAAGCCCATGCCATCAGGTTTTGTTGTCTCAGGCTGCTGTGATTTCTGCCCAGCTGATCGTTCCGGAGCACTGTCCCAGCCCTTCTCAAGCTCTCCTTCTCCTCCGCTTTATCTCTTTGCTCTGGTTTTTCACTGTCCCCAGAGGCACAAAGGAGCAAAGGTGAGCCATCCCCCTGGTACCTCCCCGGAGTGACCCATCTGCTCGTCCTAGGAAGAGAGGCCAGGCAAGGCAGGGCTCCTGTGGGTGTTGATGCAGCCCTTTTGTCCCGCCTGCTCAGCTGTGTCCTCAGGGCTCCAAAAGGAGAGTTTTCCTTCTCAGACAAATGCTCTGCTCCAAGACCAAGAGTCAAAGCAGCTGCAGCAACTCCAAGCCAATCTTGGACCCTCCAGCCACTCAAGGGAGAAGACACAAGATTTGCCCGCTGCTACCTCGGCCTTAAGAGCTGGGGTGCCCTGAGAGGTCCTCAGCAGGACAGTTTCACGTCTCTTGGGCAAGTTGGAAAGTTCAGCCCCACACAGACAGCAGCATCACTTCTCGGGCGGGACCTAAGTCTCCTTTGTACAGCGGATGCATAAATTGTGGGGATTTACTTGGACAAGAAAACCATGATGGGATTAAATTAAATTAGGTGGGTCTAAGGAAATTAGATTAAAGTCTTCTGGGCACAGAGTTTGACTCAGGGTCTGGTCACACTTCCCTGGGCAGCAGCCCACTTGCTGGAGAGCTGGTGCTTTCTCTGCCTGGGAGTGGAAGCCCCGCTGGGGAAGGGGAAAAGGCAAATCCTGACTCTCTGCTGAGGACCAGGTGCTGCGGGCTCCTGTGGTCAGGCCCAAGCCAGAGCAAAAGGCTGAGCAGCAGCCTCCTCTGAGGCTTGCCTGCAGGCTCTTCGGGGTATGAGATGGAACTGCTGCTACGGGTGCCAAGAGGCCTCTACCCCAGGGCTCAGTCAGGCCTTGGCACATGGGTTGAGGCAGGGCAGCAGTGCCTGCAAGGGCAGCAGCACAAGAGCAGGCAGCCAGAGCCACTCACTGTGCAGAGGAGCAGTTTCCCGAGAGGAGTGTCACCCGGTGTGGCAAGCCCAGGTGTGCCACCAAAAGGAGGCCGTCCCTGGGTGGGCTCGAACCACCAGCCTCTCAGTTAACAGCCGAGCGCGCTCACCCATTGCGCCACAGAGACCTCCACCAAGGGCTGTCACAGTGATGCTTCCTTCTGTGTCATCACGCACCTCGGCGCTGAGGGACTGGCAGTGCCCCTGATCTTGGGCCCTATCCCAAGAGCCAGGGAAAGGCCGAGCCAGAGCCGCACCCCCGTTCCCAGGCTGCTACCCGCACTGAGAGCAGTGCAGCTCGAGGGCAGGTGCATGCACCGTGTGGTGGAGGTGGCTCAGGGACAAGCCTTTTCTCGCTCTCTTCCAGTGTCACTTTCCCACACACTCTGTGTCGAGAGAGAGCTGCTGGGCGCAGCTCTCCTTAGAGAGAGCGCCCTAGCAGAGCTCCACCTGCTCTGCCCCTGGTGCTGCAGCAGGACAGTGGCCACGCACGCAGCACTGCTGACCTGGCTGAGGTGACTCAGGGCGAGGGATTTGCTCCTCTCCCTCCGGCCCACCTGCATGGAGCAAGGTGTAGAAGTGGTGCCAGCAGTGGGAGGCTCATCTCCTGGACGGGCCCCAAGCACCCGGGGCCCACTGCCCATAGGTCCTGGGTGTTGTCTGCGCTTCCTGTGAGCCCCAGCACCATCAGACCCTGTCAGCGCCCTCAGGACCATTTCTCAGAGACTTCCAGAATAAGAAGTGCTTGGGGCAGGGGCTGTTTCAGAGCAGGCATTTGAGTGAGGCGCACGGTGGTTTCCTCGCTGCGTGGGGATGGACTGACCCTGGCAGAGGACAGACTCCCCTCCCAGGGAGCCAGTTCTGTGCCAATTGAGCACAGCAGTGTGTGAGACCTCCTGGCTCGAGATGGAAATACGGGCAGCTTCGTTCCACAGAGGCACACTTAGGAGAGCTGCAGCTGAGTTCAACGCAGGAGGGTGTTTTTGCCAAGGTGTTAGGAGCCATGCAGCTGGACTGGTGGTGTCCTCCCGGCAGCGTGTTGTGACTAGAGCCGGGGCCATCTCGGCAGCACAAAAGGGCATTTGAACATGCAGAAAGAGCCCCCAAGGCCCTTGCCTTGCTGCCACGCTGCCAATAGCTCATGGCGCAAACCTGTGTCCAGCGGTGACCAGCCCCCCCACAGCACCACCTTGCGCTCCCTGGGCCTCCCCATTGCAGGGCACCCTCTGCCCAGAGGCCCAGGCCGAGGGCATCCTTCTCAGAAGGAAGGAAGAATGCCTGCCAAGTTGCCCGGGCAGGCTCCAGCTGCCGTGGCAATTTGTCTTGCTGCCCGGCTGTGGTTGGAGGGGCTGGTCCCCTGCAGGGCTGGGCTGGTGCCCACTGGAGGGTGCACAGGCACGTTGGGCATCTCCTCCCTGGTGGTCTAGTGGTCAGGATTCGGCACTCTCACTGCCGCGGCCTGGGTTCGATTCCCAGCCAGGGAAAGGGCTCCCTATTGCCACAGCAAGCCAGGCCTTTCACCTTGGGGGCAGCCTGAAATGAAAGGAAGGGCACCCTCTCAGACCCACAACAGAAGAGCTCTCAGCAGCCACAAGGAACAGTTCGGGCATTGCATTGCCTCTGTTACAACAGCCATCCTGGGCTTCCTCCTGCATCCAGCTCCAGGGCACTCCTCCTGTCTCTCCCTAGTCCCACTCTATGTTCTTAACCACTAGGAGTTCACCGTGAACGGTGAGGTTTCCATTGTTTGGAGACCCATGTTTTGTATATCGGAGGTTGTTGCCAAAGAATACCAGCTCCGATGTGCTCAGGAAGATGTTCCCGGTAAGGAGACAGATGAAAACCTTTGCCTGCCCTAGCACCGAGCTCGAGGGGCATGCAAACCGCTCTGAAGACATGGCCGAATGACTGTGTTCCTCCTCTGCTGCTGACTAGGTGACATAAGAATCATCCCTCTGTGGTACGAGGATCTACCCGTGTGCGCCCGCAGGCCTTTTACAGCAGTGCAGTGTTGCCTAACCAAGACCTCAATGGCATTCTTCCAGGCCATCTCGAGAAGACAGCACGTGGACTTTGTCTTCAAGGCCATTGGCATTCTCTCTGTACAGAACAAGGAAGCGACCATGTGATTTTACGATGACTTCCTCCTCATGGTGGATGGCACTGGAAAGCTGCTAGAAGCTCTCCTTGAGGTAAGTCGATCGCTTCCCCGTGCTACGCCTAGTTCTATGCCAGGTCTTACCCACTGGGCAAAGACAAAGCAAGGGCCAGGTCTCTGTCCTCTTCCATGCAATGGATGCAACCATCTGAATCCTTGGAGAGACTGTGAGGCTAACAGCACGTCTGAGCCAGGTGTTCTCTTTCTGGGCAGGGTCATAACAAGCCAAGCGGCAAAATCCAGTCTGCAGAAACCCTGGCTAACCGAATGCCTTCTCCTGTGGCTGACTTCTCCAGTAACAGAGGAGGAGTGTCCTGCTTGCCTGTCTTGAATCTTGCCCTCGCAAAACACCTGGCAATGTTGTTCCTCATTCTCAACTCTGAGCTGTGCATCTTCTGCTTTCCTAGTTGAGGGCTAACGTTAGGAAAGAAAACTTTGTTTCAGGGTGTCCCGGTGGCAGCCCCTTCCCTGACCACAGAAAGAGTTGCTGCCTTTACAAGCAATGCAGTAATGTCGCTGGAATGCTCTCACGTAGCTCTGTCTCTGTTTCAGACCCCAGGGACGAGACAGCTGGTGGTATCAGGAAGAGCAAGCACAGCTTTTCGCAGGGGACCTGGCAGTGTCTTCGTATTGCCACAGTACATTTGCTTCTCAGCTCCTGCTTGGCGAATAGGAAGAGGAGATGCAAGATGGTCTCCAGGGGCAGCGAGGAGGCCAGGAGTACACTTTCTCCACGTTAGGATAGGGAAGCCCTGGCACGGACTGGTGGGGCCTCTTGTGTGCTCACAGGCCGTGGCGGTCTTGACTGTGTCTCTCCGGTTTCTAACAGAGTTCTCAAGGACATTGCATAGTCTGCTTTGGAAAGCTATGGGCTTGGCTGGCCTTCTCAAATCTCTCTGTGACTGGATTGTGAATGCAAGTGCCAAAGTGGTGCCTTTTCTTCAACCTGTCGTCTTCGCCTTTCCAGATTTGATTGGAAGCTTCCCCCGGAAAAACAAGTGGAATCTCCCTCCAAGGGATCCCTGGAACACACTGGTGACAAAGAGCAGGTGGACAGAAAAGGTCATGTCCCAGCTGACTCTTGAGAGAGAGGGGAGCGTGCATGTGCACGTGTGTTTGTGCTCAACTGCTCACAAAGACGCTTGCTGAAGAGTCTTCTCCCTTCCTGCTTCCAGGGAGTGCTCCCGTTGCACGCCTCCTTTCTCAAGAAAGGCCTTTGCCACCCGCATTATCTGGCACTGGCCAGAAAAAGCAAAAGGGGTGGAAAACCAAAGGAAGCAAGTCGTTGGCCAGGTGAGCCTCTTGGAGAAAAGGCTGAGGTGCTCTTGGAGTTCTTTGAAGGAGCTGTTTCTTCCGTTCACTCTGTCAGAATGAAATCTGAAGGGCAGCCAACAAGTCTTTCCATGACTTAATCTTTCCAGATTGGCGGCAAGCATGTGGCAGGTTTCTGCGAGGCTCTTGTGTCAGCTTCCCTCTGGTCCCTTTCTTGTTTCCAGCACTGCGACTGAGATCACGCCTCTGAGACCAGCCTCTTCCTCCAGAGGCTCTCGGAAGGCCGCCAAAGGCCGGGAGGCGAAGGACAGAGAGCGCACCAAGCAGACCGAGGGAAAAGGTCATGCCACAGCTGACTGGTGAGAGCGGTGTGTTGGTTTTCCTTTGGGCCTCCGCAGTAGGTGACTGGAGCCAAGCTTAAAATGCGAGGCCTGCCATGGTAGGCTGCTTCTCTTGTGCCTCTGCTTACTCATCACGGCAGATCTCAGGGGACTCCTCCTGGAAGGTATCTCAGGGCAGGCCTGCAGCACCAACTGCAGCTGCCACTGCTGAGGGGCACTTTGCCCTGGCATTCCGTGCCCTGGTATACCTTGCAAGCCGCTCCTTAGTTACAGGAATCTGCCTGTGCGGAGGCAGCAGGAATTTAGGAAGATCCCTCAGCACTCTGCAGGGGATCAAAATGCGACCTTGAGCAGCCAGTGGCGGAGGGGTCTACCTTTCCCAGGGAACCAGCGCGCTTGAATGGGGGGAGAAAGACCATGTGGAGATGATTGGCGATAGGCTGCGAAGCTGTGCTAAAACGTTGCTTCCATTTGAAGGCTGGTAATTGCAGGCCTTGTGTTGTGAGGACTGAGGATCACCTCGCTAAGCATGTCTTTGGGCTGGATGTGCCAGAAGAGCAAGCCTGGGCATGCGAGCCCCTTAGAGATGTGCAGGAAGCTGTTCCCCTTGTCGTGTGAAACTATGCCCTCCACCCTGCAGCCACCCCAAAGGGGAGGGTACCTGAGGGTACCAGAGGAATGTGAAAGTCAGCTCATCCTCCCCCACCAACAGAGAGTAGTGTCTGTTTTCCCTGGTTTTTAGGTTGGCTTTAATTAACTAGAAGCCTCTTGTTTTCCTCCTAATCTTGATGGTGGGGGAAGGGCAGCTGTGGTCTGGCACAGGAGGTGGGCCAGAGAGAGCTAAAAGCCAGGATTGCTTTTCTCCCTAGCACACTTCCTCCTTCTCTGAGACTGGGTCCCCTAGTGTTAGTCCAGTTTCACCCCAAAACAGAGTCTTTCCGACCACCTCACTGCCTTCAGTGCCCCTAGCAGGAGGCGGGTAATGGTCTCCGCAGGCTCTGGCTGTGGCAAACGGCACTGGTTTTCTTCTTGTGCCATCGCGAGAGGGCCCACCCCTGGGCATCCTGAGCTTTCCTTGGGGCCTCTTGGGCCTCATGGGAGTGCTACAGCTCGAGGGCTTCTCCCCTCACTGTTGACATGAATGCAAGGACTCCAGTACGCCAAATGCTCCAGCAGAGCTGCCTTCTGCTGCAAAGGCTGGCACCCAGCTGCTTGTGAGCACCAGAGGGAGAACAGTCTCATCTGGCACTCAGATAACTTCACCCGGCTTGTGTGTTTTTAGCCTGCTGCAAACAATTCAGGAGAGCTCCTCTAAGGCAGAAGAGGAGGGCAAGCAGGAAGAACTTCTTCAAGCCAGACCTCAAACTGCACTTTGTGTTTGCAGACATCAGAACAGGGCAGAACAGGTGAGCAGAGGAGCTGAGTCGTGGAGACTGCTGTCTCCAAAGAGCAGGCCAGGGGACCATGGTCTTTCAAGCTTGCCTGCTCATGCCTGGCAGGCAGAAGCTGTCCCCAGAAGCCAAAGGGGAGGAGTAGCACTCTGCTATGGTGGGGGCATGAGTGGATCACCCCTCCCTTGAACTTGCAGTGAATGAAGAGGGCCAACCGCACCCGGGGCTCTATTTGCAAGAGCGTAGCCAGCCGGGTGAAGGAAGTGATGCTTCCTCTGTCTTCAGCACTCGCGAGACCTCCCTTGGTGCCCTGGGTCCAAGGGTGGGGCTCCACCATGCAAGACAGGCTTTGATATGCTGGAGCAAATCCAGCGGAGGCTCCCAGGATGCTCAGGGGACTGGAGTACCTGGTGTCCAAGGAGAGGTGGAGAGGACTGTGTTTCTTCAGCCCATTGAAGAGACGGCTTAAGGGGCAGTGTCCTTGGTGTCTGCAACTACCCAGGGTGAAGGGCTAGAGGCAACTTAGCCAGCTCTTCTCAGAGGCGCACAGTGACAGGATGAGAGGCACAAGGCACAGAGCTGCAAAAGGGTAGCTTCCAGCTGGGTGTTAGGAGAAATGTTTCCACCATGATGGTGGTGAAAGTTGGGAACAGGGCCCCAGAGAGGCTGTGGGATTTCTACCCTTGGAGTCATTCAGCCCTCAGGTGGACACACCCTGGGCAGCAGGCTCTACGTGGCCCTGCTTGGAGCGGGGCCTTGGACCAGAGCTCTCCAGAGGTCCCCTCCAACCAACCCCGTTCAGTGGCTCCGTGCTGTGGTCTGACTGGTTGAACTCCACTGGAGCATTGCATTTCATGGTTGCAGCTCTGAAAAACAGCCTTTCCCTGCCCTCATTCACCTTGTCACGAGCGACATCAGCAAGAGAGAGTGGGGCCAGCAGGGAGCTGTGCTGAACCCCGGCCAGGCTACGACTGCAGGGTCCCTGCCTGGGGCCGTGCTTCTCCTGGGGCTTTCTGAGGGCAGACCAGACCAGTTGGGCTGGAGGACGCACAGGCCCTGCAGTTAATGGCTTCTGCAGTGCTGTGAGTTGAGAGTGCCTGAGGGAGGTTAGAAGCAGCCTCAAATTTGTGCTCTGGTGCCAATGGAGGCTTGGCGGCATCACGGGACACTGCTGGAGGTTTGGCCACCCTCACCAGTGCCCCCGCTTGCAAAAGAGGAGCGGACTGCTGCCTTCGTGCACAGAGCAGAGGAGAAGAGGGGCAAGCCAGAGAGGCTGCCGCGGCTGCACAAAGAGTAAGTGTGCCCCAGCCCCAGCCCCGGCCTGGGAAACTTGAGCGGCAGCAGCTGTCCGAGGTGTGAGGAGCCCCAGTTCCTCAGCTCTGGGGCTGGGTATGGCGTCCGCTGATTTCTCACGGCATGGGAATGACCCGGGCTAGACTCTGATGCTAGGCAGCCCCAAGCTGCCTGGCGAGTTGGAGGCTGTGGGTACCAATGGGAGCGTGTGGGCAGGGGCTGGTAGAGAGCAGAGGCAGGAGAGCCTCAGCCAGAAGGGGAGAGAGCACTCTTCCCTGCTGTTGCAGCCATCTTTCCGTAGGAGCAAGCCACACCCTGCAGCTCTTGGAAACTTACCAAGTGCACTGGGAGGAGTGGAAACAGAGAGTAGAGCTGAACCCCAAGAGAAGCACTTCCTCTGGTAAATTTCTCCGGCTAGGGCTGGTGTTTCCCCTTCCTCTCTACTGGCCTTCCCTCCACACCCAGGAGCACCCAAGGGAAGGCGGGGGGGGGGGGGGGGTCTTCTGCGGGGGTCCCTCGTGGGAGAGCAAGAGGCTTTGGAGGCTGTGGCCGGGGACCAGGCACCCTTCCAGGCCAGGGGCAGGTGTTGGGCACCCAGGGGTAGGGTTTCCAGATGGCATCGGAACATTGTGGCTACCAAAGAGGAAAGGATTCCTCCAGGCTTTTGGCCTCGGACACTGGGGCCCCTGTCCCATCCTAGAAAGCCCAGAAATGCCAGCAGAAGCAGGTCCCAGAAGACCTGGCCTGCACTAGGCCTGCAGCCTTTCCGTGCCCTTCTGCCTGTGCCTAAAACCAAGCGGTTCCTTTCTAATGCCCTAGCCCCGGGCAGCAGATGACTCTCCAGGATCAAAGGGAGAGGTACCAGGACTTGCTGGCTGCGCAGAAGAAATGTGAACATTGCGGGGAAGTCTGGAAGCATGGTCCTGAGCCATCTTGCTAGCTGCGGAAGCCTGCCTGGGCCTGAAGAGCGACCAGTCCCAAGGCACTGCAGCTGTAGTGCCAAGTGGAGGCCTGTCAGCGTGGGAGCTCCCACGGCTGTTCTCAGTGTGGCGTCCATTGCAGCCATGCAGCTCTTAGCAAAGGGGGTATTAAAATCTACCTACCAGGGCAAAAGAAAAGTGGCGGGTGCTTGTTCACAGCTGCAGTAACCAGCCTGTGCCTCCCAAGGGACAGTGCTGCAGGAAAGATGAAAGGAAGAGCTGTTAAACCCCCTGTGCTCCTCCACAGTTACTTGCAGAGCCCTAACAGAATAACGCCCAAACACAGATGGCAGCATATAGACATGTATGCCACAGAGTGGATGTGCATGCCCACCACCTCCTAACCCACTGTCAGGACAGCGCACGCACACACACACAAACACATGCGACCCTTCCTTCACACAAGTGTGTGTAATGCCCCATGGGCCAGCGCAGCTGCTCACTCACCCAGGTGGGGCTCTGAGGTTGGGGAGCAGATCCCCTTTTCCCTCCTGCACGGCCCCTGCTGGGCCACTCTTCAACTCAGCGGGGCTCTGCAGGGAGGGCTGGGCCTGGTACCCACATGCCTGTGGTCTCTGTGCATTTCAGGGAGGGCCAGGGAGAGTAGGCCCCACAGGGCTGATGAGTGGGGAGCACCCCACTCACCCAGGGGAGGAAGGCAGAGCCCCGGCCCACCCCAGGAGCTGTATGAGGCCATGAACTCCCCCCCTCCTAGGGCTGGGGGCATCCCCATCCCCACAGGCTGTTCTCCTTCTCCCCACAGGGCATGACAGAGAGCCATGTCTTGCTCCTTCCCGGGATCGAGCCCTGTCTTGCTCTGTCATTTGCCTCAGGGATACTCCCAGGCCCCTCCTGTCCCCTGGACCTGCTAGGCCAGGAGCACCTCCAAGGTCCAGCTCTGCAACCCTGCTGTGGTATGTGGTGGGGAGACAGGCCACCAGGACTCTTGGGTCCTCCATGGCTCTGCGAGTCCCTGGCTGCAGCAGAAAAGAGAGTGGCTGAGCTCCTCAGGCAGGGGCAGGTCCAGTCTGTGCTGTGGGCAGGAGAGGGACCAGGACAGCGACAGGGCCCAGAGAAGCTGTCCCCAGAAGCCAAAGCGGAGGAGAAGAGGGCCAACCGCACCCGGGGCTCTATTTGCAAGAGCGTAGCCAGCCGGGTGCCAGGAGGCTGCAGCACCTTGTCCTCAGCAGAGAGTCAGGATTTGCCTTTTCCCCTTCCCCAGCGGGGCTTCCACTCCCAGGCAGAGAAAGCACCAGCTCTCCAGCAAGCGGGCTGCGGCCAAGGAAGTGTGACCAGACCCTGAGTCAAACTCTGTGCCCAGAAGACTTTAATCTAATTTCATTAGACTCACCTAATTTAATTTAATCCCATCATGGTTTTGTTGTTGTTTTGTTGTGTTGGCACTGGCAGCACCAACCTGCGAACAGTCACCTCGTAGGATTCGGCACCAAGGCGGGGAGGCTTCCCAGATGGGTCTCTATGCACTTCCTCACTGTGTGCATCCGCAGTCTCCTCCTGAAGTCCTGTCCCAACTCCAGCCTTGATACGGGGCAACGATTGGCATGCCAAGGGCTTTGACCTGTGTTGGTCAGCGTCGTCTTGTCTGCCAGTGATACTGCTCCTGATTTTCCCCACACCCTCAGACACTGAAAGAGCCAGAGGTGGGGAAAAGTGCTCTTTTCACTTTGGCTGCTCTGAAAGCAGAACCTTAGGCCGTTGAAGAAGTACATGAAACGAGTAACTACAGCCATTAACCCAAAGAAGGAAAGATAAATGTGCATGGCGCTCAAGGAATGGAGTGGGCACTTAGGCAGTCTGTCACCCAGCACAGGAGAAACACCACCACCACCACCCCAAGAACGTGCCAGAAGTGCATCCTGTTGGCTGAGCTCAGCTCTGCCAAGATGTCACTCCGTCCTCCCAAAGGCTGGGCTCACACTGGCTCTTGGACCCTTTTGCGCAGCTGTTGTAGAGGTGCCCCACTGCAACACCACAGAGGATTGTGTATTTGCATTACTTGGGCCACAGTTAAACAAAATAATTGCCATGGTGCAGTGCTCTTGGGGCTCCCTGGCACTGCCCCAGCTGGGGCAGCTCTCCTGCCTCCAAAGCCTGAGGCAGCTTGCTCAGAGCCCACTGCAGCATCACCACGGGGCGCCCCACTTTGTGGGAGAAGAAAGGGATGGGCAGAAGCTGTGTCCAGTTCTGCAACTCAGGGTTCAAAGGCTTTAAATGAACCAGGCGACACCTTTGTATTCAACCCAGGCACCGCAGAACACCGCCATCAAATTCCTGCTCCCATCACACCAAGTAGAGGCTGCTCTTTTGCCCTGTGGCCTGGCACAGGGAGTAACGTCCTGAGTGTCAGGCTGTGATTGTGTTCAGACACCGGTGCAGTCACTTTGGGCCCCAAAAGCACAAAAGCTTCCCTCTGTTGAAGGGAGGGATGATAAATTTATGCCTCATCACAACAGATTGTTACTCTTGCCTGTCGGGCTTTTTAGCAAAAGCTTGCCGTACCCGGGCCTCTGTAGCTCTCCCTCTGCTCTCCTCGGTTTCAGTGTTGCAAATGCTGCCCTTTCTCTCTTTGGCTTTTGTTCAGCCACGGGTGCCTGGAGAGGTCTCCGCTCCTACGGCCTGGGGGGCTAGCCTATGTCCTAGAGGGCCATAGGCAGCATTAGTCTGCCCTGATTCTTCTGGGGGCAGAGGCTGGTTCCACAGTGTCCAGGAGATGCACAAGTGCTGTGGAACCCCAGTGCAGGGGGCAGCAGAAATGAGGTCCAAAGCCCTTGCCCCTTTACTCAGCTGAATGTCTGCAAGCGAAGCAGCTGCCTAGTAAGAGGCCGCACTTGCAGGGACAGTGCGCTGTTTGGAGCATCAGGTATTAGGAAAAGGAAGACAACAGAAGAAGAGGCTCCTCCCAGCAACAGACCAAAAGGACACGGCCGTCACCCAGCCCCTCAGGAAGGATTCACAAAGCCCCTTCCTGAGTCTGATGAAGGACAGGGAGATGCTTTGCTCCCGGTTCAGAGGAGACGCATGGACAGCCTTCAAGGACCCTAGAATTTGAGAAAGGCTGACAGGGCTGTCAAGCAGCCTTGAGCTGACCGTGGTTTACAGGGAGCAACTAGGTGCAGCTTTGAAAACCTAATTCGAGAAAGCTCTAAGAAAATCAACCCCGTCCACGAGGCAAGAGGGGAGGAAGGTCTAAAGAAGCCTTGGTGAGAAGGGCAAGCACAGGCATGCTGCTTTCCTGCCCCTTGGCCTTTTCCTGGTGGTGAACTGTGGGTGCAACGCCTTTAGTCCACTGCCACTGACTGCTTTGCTTTGTTAAACGCTGCAAGGGCCGCATCAAGTCTGCTAAATGAGGTACAAAAGTTCGCCAGAATCCTAGGAGACCTAGGAAAGCTTGCAGCTGTAGGGGCAGGGGTGGGGGGAGGGGAGAAGCCCTCGAGCTGTAGCACTTCCATGAGGCCCAAGAGGCCCCAAGGAAAGCTCAGGATGCCCAGGGGTGGGCCCTCTCGCGATGGCACAAGAAGAAAACCAGTGCCGTTTGCCACAGCCAGAGCCTGCGGAGACCATTACCCGCCTCCTGCTAGGGGCACTGAAGGCAGCGAGGTGGTTGGAAAGACTCTGTTTTGGGGTGAAACTGGACTAACACTAGGGGACCCAGTCTCAGAGAAGGAGGAAGTGTGCTAGGGAGAAAAGCAATCCTGGCTTTTAGCTCTCTCTGGCCCACCTCCTGTGCCAGACCACAGCTGCCCTTCCCCCACCATCAAGATTAGGAGGAAAACAAGAGGCTTCTAGTTAATTAAAGCCAACCTAAAAACCAAGGAAAACAGACACTACTCTCTGTTGGTGGGGGAGGATGAGCTGACTTTCACATTCCTCTGGTACCCTCAGGTACCCTCTCCTTTGGGGTGGCTGCGGGGTGGAGGGCATAGCTTTGCACGACAAGGGGAACAGCTTCCTGCACATCTCTAAGGGGCTCGCATGCCCAGGCTTGCTCTTCTGGCACATCCAGCCCAAAGACATGCTTAGCGAGGTGATTCTCAGTCCTCACAACACAAGGCCTGCAATTACCAGCCTTCAAAAGGAAGCAACATTTTGGCACAGCTTCGCAGCCTGTCGCCAATCATCTCCACATGGTCTTTCTCCCCACATTGAAGACAAAGTCCACGTGCTGTCTTCTCGAGATGGCCTGGAAGAACACCACTGAGGTCTTGGTTAGGAACACTGCACTGCTGTAAAAGGCCTGCGGGCGCACACGGGTAGATCCTCGTACCGCAGAGGGATGATTCTCACGTCACCCAGTCAGCAGCAGAGGAGGAACACAGTCATTCGGCCATGTCTTCAGAGCGGTTTGCATGCCCCTCGAGCTCGGTGCTAGGGCAGGCAAAGGTTTTCATCTGTCTCCTTACCGGGAACATCTTCTTGAGCGCATCGGAGCTGGTATTCTTTGGCAACAACCTCCGATATACGAAACATGGGTCTCCGAACAATGGAAACCTCACCGTTCACGGTGAACTCGTAGTGGTTAAGAACACAGAATGTCCCCACTTCTAAGACCATGACACCCTGAGAACAGCAGAGGGAGAGAAGGAACAAGCATCAGCCTCCTGGAGAGGAGAAAACTGACCAGTGTCTTGCCAGAGCGTGGGGCGGCCGCTCTGTGCCCTGCCCACCCCTACCATGCAAAGGGCAACATGGGGCACTTGGGAAAGCTCTGGAGAGAAAGCACATGCTGCAGACCTTTCTTTGCTCTTGCTCCTCTGCTCTGCCCAAAAATCTCTTGGGAAAAGCAACAGCTGAGCCAACATTGCTCCCCTACACACAGTCGGAGGGCTTTCCAACAGCAGGGACAAACCCTGAAACGGGTAGCAGGCTTTGGCCTTTCCGCGCTGGCACTGGAGAAGAGAGGAGCCCCAGAGGGGGCTGAACACTCTCTTCTGCTCTATCAGGACTTCCATTGTTACCTCTGGTGCAAGAGAAGCTGCTCTGTGGCACTTTGTCCAGGGCAGTGTCCTGCGGGGGTGCCGTTGCTCTTCTCAGGGGAGGGACGCAACGGCACTCCATGGCACAGGGATGTCAGGACGAGGCAAACTGTCAGGCTTTCATGAGGGGAGGAGCAGGACACAAGACCCACCTCGTTCTGTGCCAAGTGCTCTAGAATGTATTTGGACACGCTGTCCCAAATGGTAACAATCTCTGGAAAGCAAGGCAAAGAGGTATCATGCTCCAAGTCAGCCAGCTCACAACCATTCAGCACCCTGCTCACCCGGCAGGTGACAAGTGCAGGTGAGATGAAAAATACGGCCACTCCAATTCAAAACACGCCAGGTGCTCCACAGGACAGGAGTTGCAGAGCTGAGCTGCAAGGGCACGGCAAGGACACCTCCGCCCACTTCTAAGCAAGGCTCCTCTCCTTTCAGGTGTGGATGCCAAAGGCTGACCCACCCGCTAGGGAAACGGGGACTAGCTTTCCACAGCAGCGAGAGGACGCTGCAGCGCCCACAGGAGTCGCCGAGGCTCAGGGGAGCCCCAGCAGTCTCCCCTGCAGGACTCCCGGCTGCCAAACTCACCCCTGGGCCAGGAACAGATGAGCAGACCGCCCTCTCGTGGCGCCCACTTGCCCTGTCCAGACCGCCCCCACAGAGCCCAGCCTTTCCATGGCTTTCTCCTAGCTGATACCGTCTACAGCACTCAGGAAATACCTCCTGCAAGCCTTATCGTAATGGCCGAGATTCCTGAGCATTGGAAACACGTCCGGCCACAGGTTCTCCATCTTCGTGACCCCCTCACGCTCGATTAGGCCCTGGAGCAGGAGGGTGAGTAGGAAACTTCTCCTCCCGATCGCCTCCTCCTCCTTTGCACTCCCCCCCCCCCGCCCCCTGGCAGGCTCTAGCACTGTCATGCAGCCTCCCTTCGCCCTCTCCTTTGCACTGCAAAGCAGCTGCTCCAGCGGAGAGCCGTGGCGAGAGCAGCCCCAGCACCTGGGCTTGCCCAGGCCTCCCAGGGAAGTGCGAGGAGGAAGTGTGCCCTCCCGTGGTGGGAGGGCAGCTGTGGCTGTGACCCCAGCCCATGTCACCAAGGAGCTGCCAGGCCTCCTGCCACCCCTCCCACAGACCCTGACAGCCTTTGCCCACCTTGGCCAAGGGCGACTGTACTGGGTGTTGTAGGGTGCTGCCTCCACTCCACGCTGTGCCACAGCGAGAGCCATGGCGGGGAGGTCCCCTGGCTGGGGCCTACCCCGTGCACTTCCAGGGTGCTCAGCAGTGCGATGGCCCCAGACGGGGATGCTGCGCTGTCATTGCTGGCTGTGGGGGCCGCGCTGGGCTCTGCCCTGAAGAAAGGAAGGGAGAAAGGAGGGAAGGAATAAAGAGGAGGGTCCTGGCTGTACTCCTCAGCCTCCGCAAAGCAAGGGCTGGTGCTGGTTAGGTACACCACAGCCTATCTGGGCAACCAGTGCCAGTGTTCCCTCACCCGTACAGTAAAAAAGGGTTTTCGTACGCTTAAGGGGGATTTCCGGTACTTCAGTTTGTGCCCATTGCCTCTCGTTCTTCCACTGGGAGCCACTGAGAAGAGGAATCAAACTGGGCTCAGCTGCTTGGAAGGCAGCCACGCTCACCACTGTGCCACCAAAGCACCTGGGCATGTCCCTGTGCCATGCCCCTCCAGGTGGGTCTTGCCTATTCCCTCCAGCTCCATCCACACACATCTACTCTTCCTGCACCTTCCTCCTCTCAGAGGCACAGAGTGCACCCTCAGCAAGTTTGCTGATGACACAAAACTGGCAGGAGTGGCTGGTACACCAGCGGGCTGTGCTGCCATTCGGAGGGACCTCGACAGGCTGGAGAGGGAGGCAGAGAGGAACCTCATGAAGTTCGACAAAGGGAAGTGCAGAGAGAATGCACCCAGGGAGAAAAAAACCCATGCAGCAGTACGGGCTGGGGGCTGACCTGCTGGAGAGCAGCCCTGCCGAGAAGGACCTGGGAGTCCTGGCGGACTGCTGGTTGACGATGAGCCAGCAATGTGCTCCTGTGGCCAGGAAGGCCAATGGTACCCTGGGCTGCATTAGGACAGGGTGCTGGGCAACGTGTGCTAGGTGTTCAGGTGGGCAAGAAGGAGGCTCCCAGGGAAGGAGCGCTTCCCTTGGTCGGCTTCCTGCCTTGCGAGAAGGCTTCCAGCCTCCCTTAGCTAAGAGGCGGGCTACTGGAGAGAAGACTTTTGTTCTGCCCCTTCTCCTGGCATGTGGTGGGGTCCTGGCAGTTGAGGCTGCCAAAGCACAGGCCTCCAGGCAGACCTCCAGCTGATGATACTGACTTCTCACCAGCGGCACTGAGGAGGCACGAAGGACAGGTGTGGGGCAGGTCCTGATGCTGGGGCCCCAGCAGAGATGTGCTGTGCGCAGTGGAAAAGGCCTGAGCATGGGCGACACAAGTACCCTCCTCTCACGTGAACGACACTTTCTCTTGCAGGAATTTGGGACTTGTGAAGCAAGCCATCATGCTGAGAAGTGCTGGGACGTCTCCTGGCTGGTTCAGGTGGAGCTGCTACCAGGAGCCCTGTGAGGAGCTGTCTCAGAGGGGTGGGCTTCTGCCTGGGCATAGCCCCCAGGGCCAGGGAAATGGGAACGTGCCTGATCCCAACCCGTACCCCAAGCGCCAGGGAAAGGCAGAGCCCGCTCTGCACACAGCTGCCCCCGGTGCTGGCTGGCCAGTGGGTGGTGCAGGGGGAGGGCAGGTGTGTCCAGCAGGCATTGTGGGCAGCCCTCTGCCCAGCACTGGCTCTTTCTGCTCCAGGGTCCCATCACCGCAAACGCACGTGGTGGGGTTCAAACAGAGCCTGTGAGCACAGCTGCCCAGGGAGGGAATTTGCTTTCCCCTGGTGCTAGAGGGAGGGAGAAGCATCACACATACAGAAGGGCAGAACGGGCTAACACTGGGCAGGCTATTTGCTCTTTTCAATCCCTCCCCCCCGGGATGGGTCAGAACATGGCAGCAGGGCCTGCAACCAGGGTCTCCTCCCTTCACCGGCTCTTCTGTGCAGCCTCCTGTGCTGGTTGAGCGTGGGGGCAAACAGAGCACTGGGCATCCTGAGTCACCGATGAGCAGGGCTTCCATTTGGGTGCCTCTGCACTCGCACCATCAACCCCAGGCCACCTCCACAAGACCGTTGAGGCTCCCCCCGAAATCTCCACAAAGACATGGCTTCCCTTATGCCTCCAGAGGCACCGCTTGGCTGCACAAAAGTCAGTGCACTCACAAGTGTTGACACAGGCCAGAGACAGTGCCTAAAGGCACTGCCCCCTTCCAGCCCAAGGATGAGGTCTTTGGGACTCCTGGGGACATTTCCCAGCCGCAGGGCCAGGCCCAGCCAGGAGGAATGAAATGGTCCCCCCAGCCAAATCTGGGCACTTGGCCCTGCAAAAGGCAGCGCCTGCCCTGAAAACCCCAGGCAGAGCCCACGGCAGGGGCAGAGCAGCGGTGCAGCAGGAGCAGGCTGGGCCCGTGGCCCGAAGGGTGATTGAGCCACAAATCCTCTGCTGTGTAGCATTTCCCTTCCCTGTTTCTTCACATGACGCATCATGCCTTCAATTTGACAGCAAGTTCTGCCCACAGGGCTTGTCTGCCTGTCTGTGAGGGTGGCCGTCTAGCCTCTGCTCGCCAGCCCGCCTCTGTGCTGCTCCCTCTCTCCTGTCTTCGGGCCCCAGATCCGAGTGCTAGCTCAGCCCTGGGCGAGGAAGGGGCAGCATCGCAAGTGGGAGCTCCCTCTCCGTGGGGCCTGGCAAAGTCAGGACAGGCAGCTCCTGAATTGGGGCCAAGCTGGCTCTGGGATTTGGTGCTCTGGCAACGGGGGACCGTCTGAGGGTGCCCCAGAGCCGCTGACGGGCGGCTGTGTTGCAGGGCTGGGCTGAGTGGTCAGGGAGCCTGGTAGGGACCCTGTCCTGGACATAGCTGGCAAGTGATGGGTCGAGACCACGGAAGGGGAGCTTCCCAATGTCCTGGTGAGTGTGCAAGAGCACCAGCCCTCATGCCAGTGGTGCCATACACCGGGAAGCATGGGAAGGGTCTCTCATGGGCTTTACTGCAGAGTCGCCTGCTCCTGCCTCTGTGGGACTGGGTAGTGCAGGGAGCTGAGGTGTGAAAGAGAAGGCAGCTCCTGCGGCAGGTGGGTCACATCGCACAGAGCCAGAGACCCTTTCTGTGTCACCCAGTGCCTCCCAGGAGCCACAAGGAAAAGGGTATTCTGCGAGGGGATTTGGCAGAAGACAGGAGGAGTGCCCTGGAGCTGGATGCAGGAGGAAGCCCAGGATGGCTGTTGTAACAGAGGCAATGCAATGCCCAAACTGTTCCTTGTGGCTGCTGAGAGCTCTTCTGTTGTGGGTCTGAGAGGGTGCCCTTCCTTTCATTTCAGGCTGCCCCCAAGGTGAAAGGCCTGGCTTGCTGTGGCAATAGGGAGCCCTTTCCCTGGCTGGGAATCGAACCCAGGCCGCGGCAGTGAGAGTGCCGAATCCTGACCACTAGACCACCAGGGAGGAGATGCCCAACGTGCCTGTGCACCCTCCAGTGGGCACCAGCCCAGCCCTGCAGGGGACCAGCCCCTCCAACCACAGCCGGGCAGCAAGACAAATTGCCACGGCAGCTGGAGCCTGCCCGGGCAACTTGGCAGGCATTCTCCCTTCCTTCTGAGAAGGATGCCCTCGGCCTGGGCCTCTGGGCAGAGGGTGCCCTGCAATGGGGAGGCCCAGGGAGCGCAAGGTGGTGCTGGGGGGGGGCTGGTCACCGCTGGACACAGGTTTGCGCCATGAGCTATTGGCAGCGTGGCAGCAAGGCAAGGGCCTTGGGGGCTCTTTCTGCATGTTCAAATGCCCTTTTGTGCTGCCGAGATGGCCCCGGCTCTAGTCACAACACGCTGCCGGGAGGACACCACCAGTCCAGCTGCATGGCTCCTAACACCTTGGCAAAAACACCCTCCTGCGTTGAACTCAGCTGCAGCTCTCCTAAGTGTGCCTCTGTGGAACGAAGCTGCCCGTATTTCCATCTCGAGCCAGGAGGTCTCACACACTGCTGTGCTCAATTGGCACAGAACTGGCTCCCTGGGAGGGGAGTCTGTCCTCTGCCAGGGTCAGTCCATCCCCACGCAGCGAGGAAACCACCGTGCGCCTCACTCAAATGCCTGCTCTGAAACAGCCCCTGCCCCAAGCACTTCTTATTCTGGAAGTCTCTGAGAAATGGTCCTGAGGGCGCTGACAGGGTCTGATGGTGCTGGGGCTCACAGGAAGCGCAGACAACACCCAGGACCTATGGGCAGTGGGCCCCGGGTGCTTGGGGCCCGTCCAGGAGATGAGCCTCCCACTGCTGGCACCACTTCTACACCTTGCTCCATGCAGGTGGGCCGGAGGGAGAGGAGCAAATCCCTCGCCCTGAGTCACCTCAGCCAGGTCAGCAGTGCTGCGTGCGTGGCCACTGTCCTGCTGCAGCACCAGGGGCAGAGCAGGTGGAGCTCTGCTAGGGCGCTCTCTCTAAGGAGAGCTGCGAGCAGCTCTCTCTCGACACAGAGTGTGTGGGAAAGTGACACTGGAAGAGAGCGAGAAAAGGCTTGTCCCTGAGCCACCTCCACCACACGGTGCATGCACCTGCCCTCGAGCTGCACTGCTCTCAGTGCGGGTAGCAGCCTGGGAACGGGGGTGCGGCTCTGGCTCGGCCTTTCCCTGGCTCTTGGGATAGGGCCCAAGATCAGGGGCACTGCCAGTCCCTCAGCGCCGAGGTGCGTGATGACACAGAAGGAAGCATCACTGTGACAGCCCTTGGTGGAGGTCTCTGTGGCGCAATGGGTGAGCGCGCTCGGCTGTTAACTGAGAGGCTGGTGGTTCGAGCCCACCCAGGGACGGCCTCCTTTTGGTGGCACACCTGGGCTTGCCACACCGGGTGACACTCCTCTCGGGAAACTGCTCCTCTGCACAGTGAGTGGCTCTGGCTGCCTGCTCTTGTGCTGCTGCCCTGCCTCAACCCATGTGCCAAGGCCTGACTGAGCCCTGGGGTAGAGGCCTCTTGGCACCCGTAGCAGCAGTTCCATCTCATACCCCGAAGATCCTGCAGGCAAGCCTCAGAGGAGGCTGCTGCTCAGCCTTTTGCTTTGGCTTGAGCCTGACCACAGGAGCCCGCAGCACCTTGTGCTCAGCAGAGAGTCAGGATTTGCCTCCCCACTCCTAGGGAGGCACGTGAGGGCTTGCTCCGTTCAGGTGCTGGTCTGCGAGGACACAGACTCACGTTTCCTGACTGCTCCCTGCTAGCTTGCCTTCACCTGACAGCTGTGACTGCTCAGCCTTGCTGCTCCAGGGTAATGGGGATATGCACACGTTTGCTGAGAGCAGGGTCTGAGTCGCCAGGCGCAAGGATTGTGTTCCCAGCACTCACAGGCTGTGGGGCCAACAGCTTGCTGAGGAGTGTTGAGAGCGGGCTGTTCAGGTGGGCAAGGAGGTGACTCCCAGGGAAGGAAGGGCTTCCCTGGGTCGGCTTGCCGCCTTGCGAGGAGGCTTCCAGCCTCCCTTAGCTAAGAAGCAGGCTACTGTTCTGCCCCTTCTCCTGGCATGCGGTGGGGTCCTGGCAGTTGAGGCTGGTGGCAAATGCGCATGATGGGGCTGCAGAGTCAGGTGAGCTTTCGTTGCTCACGTGAGCACGCATGGGGGACGGATGCTGCAGGATGCTGCAGGAAGGGCAGTTAGGAGGCCCTTGCTGTTCCCACCCTGTTGCCTGAAAGAGGCAGGCGGGAAATATGGCCCAGGGAGGCAAGGCAATCACACGGGCAGCTGTGATCGTATAGTGGTTAGTACTCTGCGCTGTGGCCGCAGCAACCTCGGTTCGAATCCGAGTCACAGCAAGGGTTTTGCCAAGCCCGCTGCCCAGAAAGGAGAGTTTGAAAAGACAAGGGAGGCATCTGCAAGGACGGGCCAAGGGGTTTGTTTCCACAGATGTCAAGGCCTAGGAAGGCGGTACAAGCTCTTCTGTGCTCTCTCTTCCAAACCTTCAGTGGGCTCATGCCTAAAATGATTTCCTGGTTTCTAGTGACTGTGCAGTGCCTTCTCCTGTGGGGCTGCCGTGGCAGCTACGCCTGCCTCTGGGAAAGCATTCAAGCTTCTCCATTCTCCAGGCAAAGCTTGAG
The DNA here is from genome assembly GCF_036370855.1 of Dromaius novaehollandiae. Taxonomy (NCBI): domain Eukaryota; kingdom Metazoa; phylum Chordata; class Aves; order Casuariiformes; family Dromaiidae; genus Dromaius; species Dromaius novaehollandiae. The sequence continues at coordinate 1,017,029 of NC_088110.1, forward strand.
AACTGAGAGACCCTGCCTGGAAAGCACCCAGCTTTTCACTCCCCTTTCTCTTGCCCTTGCTCCCCATTTTGCAGTAAGGAGACTCTCAGCTCCACACCACAAGCACCCTGCAACCCCAGCCCAACCGCGACTGCCATCCCACTCCATAGAGACCCAGCACCACGAGCTCTTCCCTGGGAGAAAGAGGACATGTTTTCCTTTGCGGGGAGCATGGGACTTTTCTGAGGTTATGCCACCACGCTTGAACCCTTCATTCCTGCTCCGGCCCAGCTGTAAGCTGTAAGCTAGCTGTGGGAAGGACACCCTCCGTGGAAGGGCAGAGCTGCCTTTCTCCCTTGCCTGCAGAGTGAGAGGAGCTGTGAGGCAGCAGCTTTTGCCTGCAGCTCCACCCCCGTGCGCGGCTGTGGGGAGCCAAGAGTGCTTCCTCCTGGCCTGCCTGGAGGTGGAAAGGTTGCCTAGGAAGGATCTGCCACAGCGAGGCTGGGCAGCTGGTGCTGGGAGAGTGTCTGCCTGGAGGGGAAATGCTGAAAAGCCAAAGGAAAACGAGAGCCTCTGAGCACTGGGTGGGGTCTGGATGCTGCAGGGAAGAGGTGCACCTGCTGCAGAGAAGGGAGGAGAGCCCAGCTCTGCCTCGGGGCTGCCGAACTGAGTGCTCTGCGGGCAGAGCCCAGGTCAAGCCTGGAACGGCCCCGAGTGCTTCTGCTGTTCCAGGGTGTCTGTATTGAGAGTTCCCAGGATGTCTGTATTGCGACAGATATCACTGCTAGAAAGCTGCGCTGCCCAAGGGAAGGGCAAGCACTGCTTGATCAAAAGCCCATGCTCCAGGTGAGGCTTGAACTCACACCCTCAGCATCCCTCTGCTTCGCACTGCTGTATAAGTACTGCGCGCTGGCCCATTGCGCCACTGGAGCACACTTGGAAAGGTGGACTGGAGCCCACGAGCAAACAGTTCTGCCTGTGATCACCATGGCTCATCGGCATTAACCTGGCACCTCAAGTGCTTTCCTCTTGCCTCGTCCAACAAGGAGCAGCAAGCGTGCGCCCCCCGTGGTGTGCCAGGCTTGCAATCTACCCCAGGCCACGGAGTGCCAGGGCGAAGTGTCCTTCAGCAGGGCTTAGCTGGCTAGAGCCAGGAAAGGGGAAACCACAAGCACTTGGCCCTGCTCAGCACTCTCCAGCACTGGGTTACCTCTGGCATGTCCTCACAGAGGCAGAGAAAGAAAGTCCACATCTTGGAGGAAGCGTATGGGTCCACTGCTGGGAAAGGTCAGGTCAGCAGCGAAATGCATGTCTGCCTCTCTGTCCTGACACCCCAGTCACCAAGCATTTCTGAATGCTTCCCTCCTTGGGCTGCCCCTTCTTGGTGACCGTTGAGATGGGAGCAGGGAGGAGAAGTCATCTGCAGACTGCTAGAACTGGTTCCCATCTTTCTGCACCACAGCTCCACTGCCTGTGTGTGCCTCGAGGGCGTTTGCCCCAAAGGGGAATGCTTCTCTCTCTTGCCATTGCTCCAGAACACCCGGAGCCGGCAAAAGGTGTCTGAGGGAACACAGGCTAACAAGCAAATACCTTCCCCCCACGCTGGTATTTATTTGCCACCAGCCCGTATTTCTTCATCTGAAAGACACAGGCCGAGCAGAAGGAGCAACTGGCTCCTGTGAATATTGCCTGGACAGACTGCAAAGGGGCTATCGTGGCCGGAAGAGCATGGTGCATCAAGGATTTGCTTTTGGGCTCAGCCCAAGGAATGCATCACAGCAAGGGAGTTTAACAAAAGAAAGAAATGTCCTTGACTGCCTCCCTCTTCTTCTTTTACTTGCCAGCTTAATATTTCCATACCTGCTTAAGCCTCACTCAGAGCAGCATGTGCCTCATGGATTCAAGCTCCTGCTTAGACTCAAAACCACAGCTGTCTCAGGCCCAGGGCTGTGAATGTATGTGTTTGGCTTCTGTTCCTGCAAAACAGCGGTGTCAGGGTACAGCTGCATCCCCACAAGTCCTACAGCCCTTTCGGCAATAACCGCCTTAGGTCGCACAGAGTTGTCTTGGGACAATGGCCAAATCGCTCTCCTAGGATGGCCAGAGGAGCAGGCAGTTCAGCGTGGTCTTCCCTCATGGATTCGGTCCCATGGCTTCCTCCGCCTGTCCTTGTTCCCCTGATCCTTGCTGGGGCTTTGTGTTTGGGTAGATGCTGTAGCCCCAGGATCTTGAGGATGGCCTGCCTCATGACACTGTGCGAGGGCGGGGGCGGTGCGGGGTGAGCTGCTGGCCAAGGGAGAGGACTGCTTCCCTGGCCCCACTCAGGAGTCTCACCCTGCTGTGACTGTCCAGCCCCTGGTGTTTCTTTCTTGTGCGCCTGCTGATGTCATCCTTCTCCCAAGGGAAGGGGTCAGGCTGCGACTCCACACAGTGCCAGGTGGCCCAGGGAAGGCAGGGCCGATACTAATGCTAATGCTAATGTGAATGTGAATGCGAATGCTAATGGAGGAGCTGGACGTGAGTCTCCGCATGGTGCTGTTAGGGCGCTGACACCGGTTCCTGGAGCACGTGCACTCCCAGTGACTTTCTGGACAAGCCCCATTTGTGGGTGCAGCCTCTTTGCCTGGACATGGAGCTGCAGGGCCTCCTAGGCCTCCTCCTCCAGGAAGAGGAGGAGGAAGTAGGTGGGGGCTTCTGGAAGTAGATGGGGGCTGCCCTGGAGGGCAGTGGCACTGGCGGCACCAACCTGCGAACAGTCCCCTCGTAGGATTCGGCACCAAGGCAGGGAGGCTTCCCAGATGGGTCTCTGTGCACTTCCTCACTGTGTGCATCCACAGTCTCCTCCTGAAGTCCTGTCCCAACTCCAGCCTTGATACAGGGCAACGATTGGCATGCCAAGGGCTTTGACCTGTGCTGGTCAGCGTCGTCTTGTCTGCCAGTGATACTGTTTTTCCCCACACCCTCAGACACTGAAAGAGCCAGAGGTGGGGAAAAGTGCTCTTTTCACTTTGGCTGCTCTGAAAGCAGAACCTTAGGCCGTTGAAGAAGTACATGAAACGAGTAACTACAGCCATTAACCCAAAGAAGGAAAGATAAATGTGCATGGCGCTCAAGGAACGGAGTGGGCACTTATGCGGTCTGTCACCCAGCGCAGGAGAAACACCACCACCACCACCCCAAGAACGTGCCAGAAGTGCATCCTGTTGGCTGTGCTCAGCTCTGCCAAGATGTTGCTCTGTCCTCCCAAAGGCTGGGCTCACGCTGGCTCTTGGACCCTTTTGCGCAGCTGTTGTAGAGGTGCCCCACTGCAACATCTTTGAAAACCTAATTCAAGAAAGCTCTAAGAAAATCAACCCCTTCCACGAGGCAAGAGGGGAAGAAGGTCTAAAGAAGCCTTGGTGAGAAGGGCAAGCACAGGCATGCTGCTTTCCTGCCCCTTGGCCTTTTCCTGGTGGTGAACTGTGGGTGCAAGGCCTTTAGTCCACTGCCACTGACTGCTTTGCTTTGTTAAACGCTGCAAGGGCCGCATCAAGTCTGCTAAATGAGGTATAAAAGCTTGCCAGAATCCTAGGAGACCTAGGAAAGCTTGCAGCTGTTCTACAGTCGTAGGGACAGGATATTGCTGGGTAGTATTATGCACCATTTCAGGCAGGAGTGGCCTTCGTTTGTCCTGTCCATACTGCTCCTAGAAAGTGAACACTAATATCTGGTCCTTGTACCTTTTTTTGGTTCACGGCCCACCCCCTATCCTGGAAAGCATGTGCCAGTGCCATTAGCTGCTCTTTCACCTGATTTTCAGATGGTCCCATTATCAAAATATCATTGATGTAATGATGACTAGTGCATTCTGGGAGAGGTGTTGGGAGGTCGGCAGCGACCATTTGATGACATATTATGGGGCTATGCCTATATCCCTGCGGAAGTACCTGGAATGTATACTGCTTAGCATTCCAAGTGAAGGCAAAGTGGTCCCTGTGAGGCTGGGGATATAGCAACAGGGGAAAAGGCATTTGCCAGATCCACCACAGCCTTCCATTCCTGCAAATTTTTGCCCACTTCTTCTAACAAGGTCACCATATTGGGGACCACTGCCATCAGGGGTGGGACCACCTTATTCAGTTCTCTGTAGTCCACAGTCATACGCCATGAGCCATCCAGCTTCTGCACAGGCCATATTGGGTGAGAGCAGCCCTAGCACCTGGGCTTGCCCAGGCCTCACAGGGAAGTGCGAGGAGGAAGCGTGCCCTCCCGTGGTGCGAGGGCAGCTGTGACTTTGATGTGGAATGTCCCACTGTGACCCCAGCCCATGTCACCAAGGAGCTGCCAGGCCTCCTGCCACCCCTCCCACAGACCCTGAGAGCCTTTTCCACCTTGGCCAAGGGCAACTGTACTGGGTGTTGTAGGGAGCTGCCTCCACTCCACGCTGTGGCACAGCGAAAACCACGGCGGGGAGGTCCTTGGCTGGGGCTGCATTCCAGAAGCATTCCAGACGTTGAGGGAATTCTTCTGCTCCCCTATAGATCTCAAAGAACCTCACTTGGTTGCCGTGTACATGTGACCACTTTCCAGAGGAACGTGAAAGTCAGCTCATCCTCCCCCACCAACAGAGAGTAGTGTCTGTTTTCCCTGGTTTTTAGGTTGGCTTTAATTAACTAGAAGCCTCTTGTTTTCCTCCTAATCTTGATGGTAGGGGGAAGGGCAGCTGTGGTCCGGCACAGGAGGTGGGCCAGAGAGAGCTAAAAGCCAGGATTGCTTTTCTCCCTAGCACACTTCCTCCTTCTCTGAGACTGGGTCCCCTAGTGTTAGTTCAGTTTCACCCCAAAACAGAGTCTTTCCGACCACCTCACTGCCTTCAGTGCCCCTAGCAGGAGGCGGGTAATGGTCTCTGCAGGCTCTGGCTGTGGCAAACGGCACTGGTTTTCTTCTTGTGCCATCGCGAGAGGGCCCACCCCTGGGCATCCTGAGCTTTCCTTGGGGCCTCTTGGGCCTCATGGGAGTGCTACAGCTCGAGGGCTTCTCCCCTCACTGTTGACATGAATGCAAGGACTCCAGTACGCCAAATGCTCCAGCAGAGCTGCCTTCTGCTGCAGAGGCTGGCACCCAGCTGCTTGTGAGCACCAGAGGGAGAACAGTCTCATCCGGCACTCAGATAACTTCACCCGGCTTGTGTGTTTTTAGCCTGCTGCAAACAATTCAGGAGAGCTCCTCTAAGGCAGAAGAGGAGGGCAAGCAGGAAGAACTTCTTCAAGCCAGACCTCAAACTGCACTTTGTGTTTGCAGACATCAGAACAGGGCAGAACAGGTGAGCAGAGGAGCTGAGTCGTGGAGACTGCTGTCTCCAAAGAGCAGGCCAGGGGACCATGGTCTTTCAAGCTTGCCTGCTCATGCCTGGCAGGCAGAAGCTGTCCCCAGAAGCCAAAGGGGAGGAGTAGCACTCTGCTATGGTGGGGGCATGAGTGGATCACCCCTCCCTTGAACTTGCAGTGAATGAAGAGGGCCAACCGCACCCGGGGCTCTATTTGCAAGAGCGTAGCCAGCCGGGTGAAGGAAGTGATGCTTCCTCTGTCTTCAGCACTCGCGAGACCTCCCTTGGTGCCCTGGGTCCAAGGGTGGGGCTCCACCATGCAAGACAGGCTTTGATATGCTGGAGCAAATCCAGCGGAGGCTCCCAGGATGCTCAGGGGACTGGAGTACCTGGTGTCCAAGGAGAGGTGGAGAGGACTGTGTTTCTTCAGCCCATTGAAGAGACGGCTTAAGGGGCAGTGTCCTTGGTGTCTGCAACTACCCAGGGTGAAGGGCTAGAGGCAACTTAGCCAGCTCTTCTCAGAGGCGCACAGTGACAGGATGAGAGGCACAAGGCACAGAGCTGCAAAAGGGTAGCTTCCAGCTGGGTGTTAGGAGAAATGTTTCCACCATGATGGTGGTGAAAGTTGGGAACAGGGCCCCAGAGAGGCTGTGGGATTTCTACCCTTGGAGTCATTCAGCCCTCAGGTGGACACACCCTGGGCAGCAGGCTCTACGTGGCCCTGCTTGGAGCGGGGCCTTGGACCAGAGCTCTCCAGAGGTCCCCTCCAACCAACCCCGTTCAGTGGCTCCGTGCTGTGGTCTGACTGGTTGAACTCCACTGGAGCATTGCATTTCATGGTTGCAGCTCTGAAAAACAGCCTGTCCCTGCCCTCATTCACCTTGTCACGAGCGACATCAGCAAGAGAGAGTGGGGCCAGCAGGGAGCTGTGCTGAACCCCGGCCAGGCTATGACTGCAGGGTCCCTGCCTGGGGCCGTGCTTCTCCTGGGGCTTTCTGAGGGCAGACCAGACCAGTTGGGCTGGAGGACGCACAGGCCCTGCAGTTAATGGCTTCTGCAGTGCTGTGAGTTGAGAGTGCCTGAGGGAGGTTAGAAGCAGCCTCAAATTTGTGCTCTGGTGCCAATGGAGGCTTGGCGGCATCACGGGACACTGCTGGAGGTTTGGCCACCCTCACCAGTGCCCCCGCTTGCAAAAGAGGAGCGGACTGCTGCCTTCGTGCACAGAGCAGAGGAGAAGAGGGGCAAGCCAGAGAGGCTGCCGCGGCTGCACAAAGAGTAAGTGTGCCCCAGCCCCAGCCCCGGCCTGGGAAACTTGAGCGGCAGCAGCTGTCCGAGGTGTGAGGAGCCCCAGTTCCTCAGCTCTGGGGCTGGGTATGGCGTCCGCTGATTTCTCACGGCATGGGAATGACCCGGGCTAGACTCTGATGCTAGGCAGCCCCAAGCTGCCTGGCGAGTTGGAGGCTGTGGGTACCAATGGGAGCGTGTGGGCAGGGGCTGGTAGAGAGCAGAGGCAGGAGAGCCTCAGCCAGAAGGGGAGAGAGCACTCTTCCCTGCTGTTGCAGCCATCTTTCCGTAGGAGCAAGCCACACCCTGCAGCTCTTGGAAACTTACCAAGTGCACTGGGAGGAGTGGAAACAGAGAGTAGAGCTGAACCCCAAGAGAAGCACTTCCTCTGGTAAATTTCTCCGGCTAGGGCTGGTGTTTCCCCTTCCTCTCTACTGGCCTTCCCTCCACACCCAGGAGCACCCAAGGGAAGGCGGGGGGGGGGGGTCTTCTGCGGGGGTCCCTCGTGGGAGAGCAAGAGGCTTTGGAGGCTGTGGCCGGGGACCAGGCACCCTTCCAGGCCAGGGGCAGGTGTTGGGCACCCAGGGGTAGGGTTTCCAGATGGCATCGGAACATTGTGGCTACCAAAGAGGAAAGGATTCCTCCAGGCTTTTGGCCTCGGACACTGGGGCCCCTGTCCCATCCTAGAAAGCCCAGAAATGCCAGCAGAAGCAGGTCCCAGAAGACCTGGCCTGCACTAGGCCTGCAGCCTTTCCGTGCCCTTCTGCCTGTGCCTAAAACCAAGCGGTTCCTTTCTAATGCCCTAGCCCCGGGCAGCAGATGACTCTCCAGGATCAAAGGGAGAGGTACCAGGACTTGCTGGCTGCGCAGAAGAAATGTGAACATTGCGGGGAAGTCTGGAAGCATGGTCCTGAGCCATCTTGCTAGCTGCGGAAGCCTGCCTGGGCCTGAAGAGCGACCAGTCCCAAGGCACTGCAGCTCCAGGGCCAAGTGGAGGCCTGTCAGCGTGGGAGCTCCCACGGCTGTTCTCAGTGTGGCGTCCATTGCAGCCATGCAGCTCTTAGCAAAGGGGGTATTAAAATCTACCTACCAGGGCAAAAGAAAAGTGGCGGGTGCTTGTTCACAGCTGCAGTAACCAGCCTGTGCCTCCCAAGGGACAGTGCTGCAGGAAAGATGAAAGGAAGAGCTGTTAAACCCCCTGTGCTCCTCCACAGTTATTTGCAGAGCCCTAACAGAATAACGCCCAAACACAGATGGCAGCATATAGACATGTATGCCACAGAGTGGATGTGCATGCCCACCACCTCCTAACCCACTGTCAGGACAGCGCACGCACACACACACAAACACATGCGACCCTTCCTTCACACAAGTGTGTGTAATGCCCCATGGGCCAGCGCAGCTGCTCACTCACCCAGGTGGGGCTCTGAGGTTGGGGAGCAGATCCCCTTTTCCCTCCTGCACGGCCCCTGCTGGGCCACTCTTCAACTCAGCGGGGCTCTGCAGGGAGGGCTGGGCCTGGTACCCACATGCCTGTGGTCTCTGTGCATTTCAGGGAGGGCCAGGGAGAGTAGGCCCCACAGGGCTGATGAGTGGGGAGCACCCCACTCACCCAGGGGAGGAAGGCAGAGCCCCGGCCCACCCCAGGAGCTGTATGAGGCCATGAACTCCCCCCCTCCTAGGGCTGGGGGCATCCCCATCCCCACAGGCTGTTCTCCTTCTCCCCACAGGGCATGACAGAGAGCCATGTCTTGCTCCTTCCCGGGATCGAGCCCTGTCTTGCTCTGTCATTTGCCTCAGGGATACTCCCAGGCCCCTCCTGTCCCCTGGACCTGCTAGGCCAGGAGCACCTCCAAGGTCCAGCTCTGCAACCCTGCTGTGGTATGTGGTGGGGAGACAGGCCACCAGGACTCTTGGGTCCTCCATGGCTCTGCGAGTCCCTGGCTGCAGCAGAAAAGAGAGTGGCTGAGCTCCTCAGGCAGGGGCAGGTCCAGTCTGTGCTGTGGGCAGGAGAGGGACCAGGACAGCGACAGGGCCCAGAGATGGGCCTTGGGGCCTGCTGTATGCTGGGGTGGGTGGGTGAGCAGAGGAAGGCTGGGAGGGGGTGAGTTGTGGGCCTTGCCTCCTCCTTGGGGATAGCTGGCAGGCCTGGGGCTCTGTGAGGCCAGCTGGGGCCCCAGAGTGAACCAGCAGGAGCAAGTGACCCTCCTGTGCCCCCCGCTGAAATGGAGCAGCACACATGGACACCCCCACACGCCTGTGTTCATGTATGGAGTAATGCGGAAGAATGTCGAGGAGACAGGTGATGGGAACTAGGCAGACTGTCCCAGGAGGGAAAAGAAAGAGTGTAAGCTGTCCTGCACATCTTATCTGTTACAACCCCTAGCTTGGCATGCTTTAGCAGCTATAGTATCACACAACCATTTCACGATCATAACATAATTCTGTTTATTGCGTGTGCGCCTGTTGCATAAAAACCTATTAGTTCCCCCTCCCCGGGTTCCTCGCCATGGACTGACAGTCAGTGGTGCCAGGGATTCTCCCATCTTCTTATTGCCTCGATTGGGATAACAGTGGGGAACCCCCGCATAGACCCAGAGGTAATATAAATGCCTCCTAACGATCCTTGTGTGCTTTGTATTTGTGTATCCGTCCCTGCCTGGGGTCGGGGTGGCACCCCTGCCTTGCACCCACAATTGCGATAGTCAGCAGGACACACAAATAACAATGCCATGGTCTAAGAAGGCGAAGGGGGAAGGCGAGAGCCGAGGGAAGTTGCTCACCCTCGACCACCTGGATGGCCCCAGACTGAGCGGTGGGGGCTGGTAGCCACATTTCTTGCCACGTTGGCAGTCCCAGCGGACTGGCTGGAGCTGGCAAAAGGAGAAGACGTCACCCCGAAGGCAGTTGAATCTGCTTTGTGAGCTATGCCCTTTCGAGCTGCCTCGGAAGCCTCTCAAAAGTTAGCCGGACGGCTTGGCTGGGTGTTGCTAGCTGCTATTAGAGCCTTTGATAAATGATATAGTATCTTTGCAGCACCAAGTGAAAAAGTTGGAAAGGAGGTGGGGGATTTGCGAGATGCAAAAGCGATAGCCCAAGAAGTGATTACAGCATGAGCTGAGAAAAGCCAAGATTTAACCCATAAGATGGAGCAGCTAGCTTTATGGATGGCTAACAAGTGCCACGGGCATTATGGGAAGGTAGCTGCTTACTGTTTCTCAGGTGTGGGCGATTGTAACTCAGCCTTCCTGGGATCCAGAGGAGTGGGATGGTAGTATTTGGAGTACCTCATCTGACTTGGAAATTGAGCTTGATATCGAGCAAGAACCCAGTAACACTCAGGTGCAGCCGCTTGTTCAGATGCGGGGGGAGCGACAGATAAATAGGCATACCATAGAGCAGTCAAGGCCTCATACGCCAAAGGAATTATGTGAGTTTTTGACTACATTTCAGCAACAACCGGGGGAGTTATTACCAGCATGGATGGTGAGAGCCTGGGACAATGGGGCTGGATCATTAACGTTATTAAGGGAAGAGTTGAATTTAATGAGCCTGTTGTCCACGGACGCTCAAGTGCAGCATTATCTCTCCCAACTTACGTTTGCATGAGACAACGCTGGTTACCCTGTAGTTGCTCCTTCGCTGTATCAGTGGTTACGTGCCGCGGTGGTAGGGGCTTACCCGCCTGTGGGTGAGCTGGCCGCCATGGTGGGGACTTGGCGTACCATGGAAGAAGGAATAAATATGTTGCAACAGTTGAGGGCAGCCACTGGATTAGCGGACGGTAATGGTCCAGATAGTGTAGAAATAACACAGCAAATGAAAACGCAGCTATCGAAAGGGCCCCCAAGTGCCTTGAAACCATTCCTGTTAGGGATGGCGATGCCTGCTACTGGTACAGTAGGAGTGCTGGCGAATAATTTGCGAGACCTGGCTTTGGTGGGTGGACCAGATTCTACACAGCTAAGGGTGGCTCAGAAAGTTGGAGCAAAGAGACAGGGAGGAACGACTGAAGCGAGAGGAAAGGTCACACAAAAACAGGCGTGGACTGACTTGCTGCAGGTGGGGATATCGTGGGATGAGATCAGTGGCTTGCCCACTGCTGATTTATCCAAGCACTGGCAGCATTTGCCTGCCAATCAACAAAACTGAGCTAAGTCTGCTGCCCCACCTGCACCAAGTGCTCCCTGGAAGCTGCCTGCTAAGACACAATGAAGGAGAGGCAGGTGCCCTGAAATCCGAGCGTGGGTTGCAGCGCATCATCCGGGGGACCGATGCCCATACGTCCCCCGGCGAATTAGATGGCGCTCGGGAGGGGAAATAGCTGTGCTTGCTTTAGTAGATACGGGAGCAGAAGTTACAGCGTTACACAGTGCCCCAAACCTTGGAAAAGCAACAGCGCACATCTGCGGTTTGGGCGGCTCTGCCACCCTCGCTGTGCGGGCAATAGTTACTTTAGTGACTGGGAAAAGCCCTCCCTTCTCCACTCCAGTCTTATTGGCACCTATTCATGAATCTATTTTAGGAATTGATGTGTTCCTAGGTTGAGATATACACACAATGCAAGCATTGTTCTCTTTTGGAAGGAGTCCCTCACTGCCACAAGTGCGAGTAATCACTCTAATCAGAGGCTACCAAAATGGGACCCTGTAGATTTGCCTATACCACCTGTCGTTGTGCAAATAAAACAGTAGAGCACACCAGGAGGAGAAACAGAAATTCAGGAAACAATAGATGCTCTGTCCCATGCACAGATAATACACCTTGCCCTTTAAATCGGCCTTTAATAGCCCAGTGTGGCCTGTGCGGAAGCTGGATGGCTCATGGCGTATGACTGTGGACTACAGAGAACTGAATAAGGTGGTCCCACCCCTGATGGCAGTGGTCCCCAAAACGGTGACCTTGTTAGAAGAAGTGGGCAAAAGTTTGCAGGAATGGAAGGCTGTGGTGGATCTGGCAAATGCCTTTTCCCCTGTTGCTATATCCCCAGCCTCGCAGGGACCACTTTGCCTTCACTTGGAATGCTAAGCAGTATACATTCCAGGTGCTTCCGCAGGGATATAGGCATAGCCCCATAATATGTCATCAAATGGTCGCTGCCGACCTCCCAACACCTCTCCCAGAATGCACTAGTCATCATTACATCAATGATATTTTGATAATGGGACCGTCTGAAAATCAGGTGAAAGAGCAGCTAATGGCACTGGCACATGCTTTCCAGGATAGGGGGTGGGCCGTGAACCGAAAAAAGGTACAAGGACCAGATATTAGTGTTCACTTTCTAGGAGCAGTATGGACAGGACAAACGAAGGCCACTCCTGCCTGAAATGGTGCATAATACTACCCAGCAATATCCTGTCCCTACGACTGTAGAACAGCTGCAAGCTTTCCTAGGTCTCCTAGGATTCTGGCAAACTTTTATACCTCATTTAGCAGACTTGATGCGGCCCTTGCAGCGTTTAACAAAGCAAAGCAGTCAGTGGCAGTGGACTAAAGGCCTTGCACCCACAGTTCACCACCAGGAAAAGGCCAAGGGGCAGGAAAGCAGCATGCCTGTGCTTGCCCTTCTCACCAAGGCTTCTTTAGACCTTCTTCCCCTCTTGCCTCGTGGAAGGGGTTGATTTTTTTACAGCTTTCTTGAATTAGGTTTTCAAAGATGTTGCAGTGGGGCACCTCTACAACGGCTGCGCAAAAGGGTCCAAGAGCCAGCGTGAGCCCAGCCTTTGGGAGGACAGAGCGACATCTTGGCAGAGCTGAGCTCAGCCAACAGGATGCACTTCTGGCACGTTCTTGGGGTGGTGGTGGTGGTGTTTCTCCTGTGCTGGGTGACAGACCGCGTAAGTGCCCACTCCGTTCCTTGAGCGCCATGCACATTTATCTTTCCTTCTTTGGGTTAATGGCTGTAGTTACTCGTTTCATGTACTTCTTCAACGGCCTAAGGTTCTGCTTTCAGAGCAGCCAAAGTGAAAAGAGCACTTTTCCCCACCTCTGGCTCTTTCAGTGTCTGAGGGTGTGGGGAAAAACAGTATCACTGGCAGACAAGACGACGCTGACCAGCACAGGTCAAAGCCCTTGGCATGCCAATCGTTGCCCTGTATCAAGGCTGGAGTTGGGACAGGACTTCAGGAGGAGACTGTGGATGCACACAGTGAGGAAGTGCATAGAGACCCATCTGGGAAGCCTCCCCGCCTTGGTGCCGAATCCTACGAGGTGACTGTTCGCAGGTTGGTGCCGCCAGTGCCACTGCCCTCCAGGGCAGCCCCCATCTACTTCCAGAAGCCCCCACCTACTTCCTCCTCCTCTTCCTGGAGGAGGAGGCCTAGGAGGCCCTGCAGCTCCATGTCCAGGCAAAGAGGCTGCACCCACAAATGGGGCTTGTCCAGAAAGTCACTGGGAGTGCACGTGCTCCAGGAACCGGTGTCAGCGCTCTAACAGCACCATGCGGAGACTCACGTCCAGCTCCTCCATTAGCATTCACATTCAAATTCACATTAGCATTAGCATTAGTATCGGCCCTGCCTTCCCTGGGCCACCTGGCACTGTGTGGAGTCACAGCCTGACCCCTTCCCTTGGGAGAAGGATGACATCAGCAGGCGCACAAGAAAGAAACACCAGGGGCTGGGCAGTCACAGCAGGGTGAGACTCCTGAGTGGGGCCAGGGAAGCAGTCCTCTTCCTTGGCCAGCAGCTCACCCCGCACCGCCCCCGCCCTCGCACAGTGTCATGAGGCAGGCCATCCTCAAGATCCTGGGGTTACAGCATCTACCCAAAGACTCCTCACACCGAACACAAAGCCCCAGCAAGGATCAGGGGAACAAGGACAGGCGGAGGAAGCCATGGGACCGAATCCATGAGGGAAGACCACGCTGAACTGCCTGCTCCTCTGGCCATCCTAGGAGAGCGATTTGGCCATTGTCCCAAGACAAGACCCACCAAGACGGGTCAAGGAAAGAAACAAGGGAAAAGCTGCTAAGCAGGAGCTTGAATCCATGAGGCACATGCTGCTCTGAGTGAGGCTTAAGCAGGTATGGAAATATTAAGCTGGCAAGTAAAAGAAGAAGAGGGAGGCAGTCAAGGACATTTCTTTCTTTTGTTAAACTCCCTTGCTGTGATGCGTTCCTTGGGCTGAGCCCAAAAGCAAATCCTTGATGCACCATGCTCTTCCGGCCACGATAGCCCCTTTGCAGTCTGTCCGGGCAATATTCACAGGAGCCAGTTGCTCCTTCTGCTCGGCCTGTGTCTTTCAGATGAAGAAATACGGGCTGGTGGCAAATAAATACCAGCGTGGGGGGAAGGTATTTGCTTGTTAGCCTGTGTTCCCTCAGACACCTTTTGCCGGCTCCGGGTGTTCTGGAGCAATGGCAAGAGAGAGAAGCATTCCCCTTTGGGGCAAACGCCCTCGAGGCACACACAGGCAGTGGAGCTGTGGTGCAGAAAGATGGGAACCAGTTCTAGCAGTCTGCAGATGACTTCTCCTCCCTGCTCCCATCTCAACGGTCACCAAGAAGGGGCAGCCCAAGGAGGGAAGCATTCAGAAATGCTTGGTGACTGGGGTGTCAGGACAGAGAGGCAGACATGCATTTCGCTGCTGACCTGACCTTTCCCAGCAGTGGACCCATACGCTTCCTCCAAGATGTGGACTTTCTTTCTCCGCCTCTGTGAGGACACGCCAGAGGTAACCCAGTGCTGGAGAGTGCTGAGCAGGGCCAAGTGCTTGTGGTTTCCCCTTTCCTGGCTCTAGCCAGCTAAGCCCTGCTGAAGGACACTTCGCCCTGGCACTCCGTGGCCTGGGGTAGATTGCAAGCCTGGCACACCACGGGGGGCGCACGCTTGCTGCTCCTTGTTGGACGAGGCAAGAGGAAAGCACTTGAGGTGCCAGGTTAATGCCGATGAGCCATGGTGATCACAGGCAGAACTGTTTGCTCGTGGGCTCCAGTCCACCTTTCCAAGTGTGCTCCAGTGGCGCAATGGGCCAGCGCGCAGTACTTATACAGCAGTGCGAAGCAGAGGGATGCTGAGGGTGTGAGTTCAAGCCTCACCTGGAGCATGGGCTTTTGATCAAGCAGTGCTTGCCCTTCCCTTGGGCAGCGCAGCTTTCTAGCAGTGATATCTGTCGCAATACAGACATCCTGGGAACTCTCAATACAGACACCCTGGAACAGCAGAAGCACTCGGGGCCGTTCCAGGCTTGACCTGGGCTCTGCCCGCAGAGCACTCAGTTCGGCAGCCCCGAGGCAGAGCTGGGCTCTCCTCCCTTCTCTGCAGCAGGTGCACCTCTTCCCTGCAGCATCCAGACCCCACCCAGTGCTCAGAGGCTCTCGTTTTCCTTTGGCTTTTCAGCATTTCCCCTCCAGGCAGACACTCTCCCAGCACCAGCTGCCCAGCCTCGCTGTGGCAGATCCTTCCTAGGCAACCTTTCCACCTCCAGGCAGGCCAGGAGGAAGCACTCTTGGCTCCCCACAGCCGCGCACGGGGGTGGAGCTGCAGGCAAAAGCTGCTGCCTCACAGCTCCTCTCACTCTGCAGGCAAGGGAGAAAGGCAGCTCTGCCCTTCCACGGAGGGTGTCCTTCCCACAGCTAGCTTACAGCTTACAGCTGGGCCGGAGCAGGAATGAAGGGTTCAAGCGTGGTGGCATAACCTCAGAAAAGTCCCATGCTCCCCGCAAAGGAAAACATGTCCTCTTTCTCCCAGGGAAGAGCTCGTGGTGCTGGGTCTCTATGGAGTGGGATGGCAGTCGCGGTTGGGCTGGGGTTGCAGGGTGCTTGTGGTGTGGAGCTGAGTCTCCTTACTGCAAAATGGGGAGCAAGGGCAAGAGAAAGGGGAGTGAAAAGCTGGGTGCTTTCCAGGCAGGGTCTCTCAGTTCTCAAGCTTTGCCTGGAGAATGGAGAAGCTTGAATGCTTTCCCAGAGGCAGGCGTAGCTGCCACGGCAGCCCCACAGGAGAAGGCACTGCACAGTCACTAGAAACCAGGAAATCATTTTAGGCATGAGCCCACTGAAGGTTTGGAAGAGAGAGAGCACAGAAGAGCTTGTACCGCCTTCCTAGGCCTTGACATCTGTGGAAACAAACCCCTTGGCCCGTCCTTGCAGATGCCTCCCTTGTCTTTTCAAACTCTCCTTTCCGGGCAGCGGGCTTGGCAAAACCCTTGCTGTGACTCGGATTCGAACCGAGGTTGCTGCGGCCACAGCGCAGAGTACTAACCACTATACGATCACAGCTGCCCGTGTGATTGCCTTGCCTCCCTGGGCCATATTTCCCGCCTGCCTCTTTCAGGCAACAGGGTGGGAACAGCAAGGGCCTCCTAACTGCCCTTCCTGCAGCATCCTGCAGCATCCGTCCCCCATGCGTGCTCACGTGAGCAACGAAAGCTCACCTGACTCTGCAGCCCCATCATGCGCATTTGCCACCAGCCTCAACTGCCAGGACCCCACCGCATGCCAGGAGAAGGGGCAGAACAGTAGCCTGCTTCTTAGCTAAGGGAGGCTGGAAGCCTCCTCGCAAGGCGGCAAGCCGACCCAGGGAAGCCCTTCCTTCCCTGGGAGTCACCTCCTTGCCCACCTGAACAGCCCGCTCTCAACACTCCTCAGCAAGCTGTTGGCCCCACAGCCTGTGAGTGCTGGGAACACAATCCTTGCGCCTGGCGACTCAGACCCTGCTCTCAGCAAACGTGTGCATATCCCCATTACCCTGGAGCAGCAAGGCTGAGCAGTCACAGCTGTCAGGTGAAGGCAAGCTAGCAGGGAGCAGTCAGGAAACGTGAGTCTGTGTCCTCGCAGACCAGCACCTGAACGGAGCAAGCCCTCACGTGCCTCCCTAGGAGTGGGGAGGCAAATTCACTCTCTGTATTTGCCGTTTCAGAGCTATCAGTTCTTGGGGATGGCAAAGAACGGAACTGAAGGAAGTTACGGGCTGGTTTCACAGCATGTGCAGGGGCTGGTGATGAGGAAAGGACAACTCTGCAAAGGGCGGCTCGTGTAGCCAGCTGGACAGCTGTCTGAAGAGCTGTCTGAAGAGGGCTGGTGTAGGGGGAAGGCAGGTGCATACCGCAGCGGATATGATGTGTGAGGTGATGTAGCTGAGTGGTGTAAGGAGCTGGATTTTGGCTCTGGTTTCTCAGAAAGGTGGGCTCGAAGCCCATGCCATCAGGTTTTGTTGTCTCAGGCTGCTGTGATTTCTGCCCAGCTGATCGTTCCGGAGCACTGTCCCAGCCCTTCTCAAGCTCTCCTTCTCCTCCGCTTTATCTCTTTGCTCTGGTTTTTCACTGTCCCCAGAGGCACAAAGGAGCAAAGGTGAGCCATCCCCCTGGTACCTCCCCGGAGTGACCCATTTGCTCGTCCTAGGAAGAGAGGCCAGGCAAGGCAGGGCTCCTGTGGGTGTTGAAGCAGCCCTTTTGTCCCGCCTGCTCAGCTGTGTCCTCAGGGCTCCAAAAGGAGAGTTTTCCTTCTCAGACAAATGCTCTGCTCCAAGACCAAGAGTCAAAGCAGCTGCAGCAACTCCAAGCCAGTCTTGGACCCTCCAGCCACTCAAGGGAGAAGACACAAGATTTGCCCGCTGCTACCTCGGCCTTAAGAGCTGGGGTGCCCTGAGAGGTCCTCAGCAGGACAGTTTCACGTCTCTTGGGCAAGTTGGAAAGTTCAGCCCCACACAGACAGCAGCATCACTTCTCGGGCGGGACCTAAGT
Organism: Dromaius novaehollandiae; assembly: GCF_036370855.1. Lineage (NCBI taxonomy): Eukaryota > Metazoa > Chordata > Aves > Casuariiformes > Dromaiidae > Dromaius > Dromaius novaehollandiae. The sequence continues at coordinate 1,034,277 of NC_088110.1, forward strand.
CTCCTTTGTACAGCAGATGCATAAATTGTGGGGATTTACTTGGACAAGAAAACCATGATGGGATTAAATTAAATTAGGTGGGTCTAAGGAAATTAGATTAAAGTCTTCTGGGCACAGAGTTTGACTCAGGGTCTGGTCACACTTCCCTGGGCAGCAGCCCACTTGCTGGAGAGCTGGTGCTTTCTCTGCCTGGGAGTGGAAGCCCCGCTGGGGAAGGGGAAAAGGCAAATCCTGACTCTCTGCTGAGGACCAGGTGCTGCGGGCTCCTGTGGTCAGGCCCAAGCCAGAGCAAAAGGCTGAGCAGCAGCCTCCTCTGAGGCTTGCCTGCAGGCTCTTCGGGGTATGAGATGGAACTGCTGCTACGGGTGCCAAGAGGCCTCTACCCCAGGGCTCAGTCAGGCCTTGGCACATGGGTTGAGGCAGGGCAGCAGCACAAGAGCAGGCAGCCAGAGCCACTCACTGTGCAGAGGAGCAGTTTCCCGAGAGGAGTGTCACCCGGTGTGGCAAGCCCAGGTGTGCCACCAAAAGGAGGCCGTCCCTGGGTGGGCTCGAACCACCAGCCTCTCAGTTAACAGCCGAGCGCGCTCACCCATTGCGCCACAGAGACCTCCACCAAGGGCTGTCACAGTGATGCTTCCTTCTGTGTCATCACACACCTCGGCGCTGAGGGACTGGCAGTGCCCCTGATCTTGGGCCCTATCCCAAGAGCCAGGGAAAGGCCGAGCCAGAGCCGCACCCCCGTTCCCAGGCTGCTACCCGCACAGAGAGCAGTGCAGCTCGAGGGCAGGTGCATGCACCGTGTGGTGGAGGTGGCTCAGGGACAAGCCTTTTCTCACTCTCTTCCAGTGTCACTTTCCCACACACTCTGTGTCGAGAGAGAGCTGCTCGCAGCTCTCCTTAGAGAGAGCGCCCTAGCAGAGCTCCACCTGCTCTGCCCCTGGTGCTGCAGCAGGACAGTGGCCACGCACGCAGCACTGCTGACCTGGCTGAGGTGACTCAGGGCGAGGGATTTGCTCCTCTCCCTCCGGCCCACCTGCATGGAGCAAGGTGTAGAAGTGGTGCCAGCAGTGGGAGGCTCATCTCCTGGACGGGCCCCAAGCACCCGGGGCCCACTGCCCATAGGTCCTGGGTGTTGTCTGCGCTTCCTGTGAGCCCCAGCACCATCAGACCCTGTCAGCGCCCTCAGGACCATTTCTCAGAGACTTCCAGAATAAGAAGTGCTTGGGGCAGGGGCTGTTTCAGAGCAGGCATTTGAGTGAGGCGCACGGTGGTTTCCTCGCTGCGTGGGGATGGACTGACCCTGGCAGAGGACAGACTCCCCTCCCAGGGAGCCAGTTCTGTGCCAATTGAGCACAGCAGTGTGTGAGACCTCCTGGCTCGAGATGGAAATACGGGCAGCTTCGTTCCACAGAGGCACACTTAGGAGAGCTGCAGCTGAGTTCAATGCAGGAGGGTGTTTTTGCCAAGGTGTTAGGAGCCATGCAGCTGGACTGGTGGTGTCCTCCCGGCAGCGTGTTGTGACTAGAGCCGGGGCCATCTCGGCAGCACAAAAGGGCATTTGAACATGCAGAAAGAGCCCCCAAGGCCCTTGCCTGGCTGCCACGCTGCCAATAGCTCATGGCGCAAACCTGTGTCCAGCGGTGACCAGCCCCCCCCCAGCACCACCTTGCGCTCCCTGGGCCTCCCCATTGCAGGGCACCCTCTGCCCAGAGGCCCAGGCCGAGGGCATCCTTCTCAGAAGGAAGGGAGAATGCCTGCCAAGTTGCCCGGGCAGGCTCCAGCTGCCGTGGCAATTTGTCTTGCTGCCCGGCTGTGGTTGGAGGGGCTGGTCCCCTGCAGGGCTGGGCTGGTGCCCACTGGAGGGTGCACAGGCACGTTGGGCATCTCCTCCCTGGTGGTCTAGTGGTCAGGATTCGGCACTCTCACTGCCGCGGCCTGGGTTCGATTCCCAGCCAGGGAAAGGGCTCCCTATTGCCACAGCAAGCCAGGCCTTTCACCTTGGGGGCAGCCTGAAATGAAAGGAAGGGCACCCTCTCAGACCCACAACAGAAGAGCTCTCAGCAGCCACAAGGAACAGGGCACTGCATTGCCTCTGTTACAACAGCCATCCTGGGCTTCCTCCTGCATCCAGCTCCAGGGCACTCCTCCTGTCTTCTGCCAAATCCCCTCGCAGAATACCCTTTTCCTTGTGGCTCCTGGGAGGCACTGGGTGACACAGAAAGGGTCTCTGGCTCTGTGCGATGTGACCCACCTGCCGCAGGAGCTGCCTTCTCTTTCACACCTCAGCTCCCTGCACTACCCAGTCCCACAGAGGCAGGAGCAGGCGACTCTGCAGTAAAGCCCATGAGAGACCCTTCCCATGCTTCCCGGTGTATGGCACCACTGGCATGAGGGCTGGTGCTCTTGCACACTCACTAGGGCATTGGGAAGCTCCCTGCCAGCACCCACCCACTTGAGTACAGTAATGAAATGAAAGTTGATTTCACAGAGCACAACAGGGATGACCTCCTTTTTCTCTCAGAAAGAGTCATCATACTCCTGCCATCAAGTGATGGGGATGGAGCCAGCTGCACTTGGGACTGAAGGGCTGGCTGGGCACCAGGACAGGAGCTTTTCCTTATTGTGGTTGCAATAAATGCAGGGCCAGCGGGGGAGGAATGGGACAACAGCCTACCTCTTGCTCTGGATTTGCTCCCCCTTCCCTGGCCCTCTGGAACACAAACCCAACCACTCCTAACTAAGGACAGCAGCTCTCCTCTTCTCTGAGTCCAGGTGCCCATCCTGACTCCAGGGTTCCCTAGCCTGGACTTGATATACCTGTGAGGTTCATCAAGGGCTGGGTGATAAGTTTACTGTTTTCCCAGTATCATAGCAACATGGTCTGAGCTTTGGCCCCTCACACCCCCACCCCCAAGGATGAGCTGATGGACCCTCAGCCTCATGCACAGCACTGCTGCACACTAGTAGACAAGAGTGGTTTATCCTCACTGTCTCACCCTTTGTTGGTGCTGTGCCCTCTTCCCACACAGCTCTCCGCTCCTGCCATTGCATCCCAGCCCCCCAGGCAGACAGCCTGCTTGCTGTACTCCCTCAGCTGGGCTCGCTGCAGCTTATCTGCACTCCCAGGAGCTCTCTTTCTTCCTCTCTCTTCCCACAGTTTCTTCTCTCTAATCCTGTCTCTTACCCCCCTCCTTCCCACACAGCCCTTTCTCTGGTGCCCCAGCAGAGTCCAGGCCAGTTTTCAACCCTCCCTCTGAGCTGATTGCTGTCCCATGGCTCCAGTATCCTGTCCTGAGCCCTAAGGTCACAGAAATCTGATGCAGAGCAGTTAGATCCCATGGTAAGCAAGACGGTAACCCTGTGCCATCTCCGTCCTCCCTGCTGCTGCCCACACAAAGCCACTGCATCCCACACCTGCCTGAAAAGGCAGCTCAGTTCCTTCCCAGTCCCACAGCTGGTCCTCACCTGGCTCCCATTGCACACAGCTGCTTTCCAAATGCATCCAGCCACACCCCGGTGCTTACCCAGAATGCCTGTCTCCAGCCTCGTGGCCCTGCCAGGCAGGAGCCCATGCATGGTAGTTCAGTGCCAGTTCTGGATGCTTTGCAGCCTCTCATGCTGGAGGAGCCTTCCCTTGTGCCCTGAAGTTTGGGGAGGTCCCGGCTCGTCCTACCACCCCAAGGCCACAGCAGCCCCTCTCTCCTAAGGTGGAGTCTGGTGGATGTCCTGCTAGCCCTGCACTTTTTTTGTCCCAACTTTCTTGTCATCCTTTCTTTCTGTGACTAACCAATAAACCCCTACAATGGAAGAAGGGTCAGAGGAGATGGAAAAGGATGATATGCCCATTAAGCTCAGGGAAGAGTGTAGGGAGTGACTAACCACAGCTGTTGCAAAGAAAGCTGAATTTATCTCAACACAAATGGCACTGGAAGGTGGCCTTTTTTAAAACAGCTATATCAGTTGAGTGGATTAACTGGTTGTGTAAATGTTTCTCCCTGTGTTCATGAAAAGAGTGTGAATGTTCTGCAAGACTTGATGTGTTGCCTTCCTTAGTAGCTTCACAGAAGAGCTTCACAGAAAGTTGTTTTTATCTAGTTTCTACTTTTCTGGGGGAATTTCAGGTCTCATAAAGCTCCCTGGCATCTTCCAGCCTTTTACCTCTCCCCCAGAAAGCAGAAGTGGAGTGGCCGTCCTGCTCCTTCGCTTCTTCCACACCTTATTGCTGAATGTGGCCCTAAAATATAACCACATCTTATATAAATCCCCCCACCCCTGAGAAATGGCTTATTTGAATATATCTGAATTTTTTGGAAAATCAGTGTGTCACATGCACAGGATAAACTGCAGCCCAGGCCACAGACTGCAGGGAAGGCAGTGCAATGCAATACCGAGGAAGAGCTCCTGCCTGCCACCATGCTCAGCCTGAGGACAGTCCTCATGCTTGTGCTGATCCTCATCCTCCTCACCCCATACTCCCATCAGGCTGCTCTCACCTGCCACTGCTGCAGGTCAGGGGCTCAGGGACCCTGGGGCTCCCATTGGGGACGTCCTGTTGAGGAGATCAGGCAGAGAAACTTGGGGGGGAATGGGGACAGTTCCACTGCCAGGAGGAGCAACCCTGGAGGGCTCCAGGTCGAGGCAGGCCTGAATGTCCTGGGGCTGGTTGTCAATTCATTTCACTGATAAATGTGGAGCTTCATCTCTGGCTGCCTCAGGGAGATGCTGCAGGAATTGGGAGATGATGACTTTGGTGACCATTTCCCAGAGCTCAGCTGGATGAACAAAACGCTGGAGGGAGCCTGATCTGGGGAACATGTATGGCTGATTGAATCCTGGGAGCCTACCAAAACACATTGCAAGTTGTATCCCAGCTCGGAGCCCTGTCTCCCCATCCTCAGTCCTTATACCTGGTCCCCCAACCTCACTTGCAATTTGGTGGCTGCAGCACCCCTCATGAAAAGAGCGGTAGTGTGCCAGGGTCAGGGACATTCATATCTCCAGCTTTGTCAGCATTTCTGAGTTCTGCACTTGTCACCATAAAGGGAAATGAATCCCTGCCATGGGTGCACTGAACTGAGCCTCTGGCTGGAAAGTCCCAAATCCTGTGGCAGGAAGTCAGGCAAATGTTCAGAGCTTTCACATTTTCTTGATGCAATACAAGGGAGTATGGAGAAATTCCATTGTGTTACATACTGTATAGTATATGATGTAGTTGTCTAACAATACAACTTGCCCAGTGCTGTTTAACAGCATTTGCAATGTGTCTCTCCCTCATTTTCTTTTGCAGTGCTCTCCATATCCAGTGAATGTTGTTTTGATCATGTACATTAACCTGTTTGACTTCTTAAACTGCAGAGTTTCTGTGGGACTCCCAAAGACAATCCTTTGCCAGCAGTTGTATAAGTGCACTGGCCTCCCACCTCAGCCAGATCATTATGGTTAGGAACCAGAGCAGCTCTCACCTATCCCATCCTGCTCCAGAGACACCTCAGTGTGCTGAAAGATGGGATCCAGCTGGGATCACATGCCTGACTGTGGTAGGACAGTAGCCCTGTGGAATTCATAGTGGAGAAAAGACGAAACTTTGGTCCCCTCTGCACAACAATGCTAATACCAGGAGCTCAGGAAGACTCAAATGCACTGTTCAGCCTACATGAGGAAAGCAGTACCTGCCAGATGAGTCGTTGCTAAGTCCCCATCTGTGCTGGAGCCGCATACAGGTCTGCAAGGAAGGGGCAAAGTGGTACATGGAAAGGGAAGGGCTCACAGTTCTTGTTTTCACTGACTTTTTCTCACTGAGCTCTTGCATTTCTCGTTGCACATTTATGACTGTTAATGGTGCCCAGGCCTGTGCTGACCCAGGGAAGGTCTGGGTGAAGAAAGCAACAAATAAGCTTCAAATAAAAAAATGAAATCCTCATTCTGCCATCCATAGTCAGACTTGCAAATCCAGGGGAGAATATTTACTGCACTTCAAAGGGTTGCATGGCAGATGGCACAGTCATACACACCCAGCCAGCCTGTCGATGCGATGGTATGGACTGGTCAGACACCAACTACTTCACACTATCACTGCTCTGCCAGGATGTGCCTGGTGGAGCAAATATGTGTAAAAAAAAATAATTTCCACGCTGCCTGTGACCTGTTCCTTGTGCCCCAGGCAGTTATTAACTGTGCAGGGCCTGACATCTGTGGAGGACTAGTCAGATGCTGGTGCCAAAAACTCTGATCAGGGCAGTCTCCTCTCTGCCAGCCTCCTGTTTGTCTGAGCTTTCCCCAGGCTCCCTATTTCATCACAGCAAGTTGGTCAGACAGCTCCCTAGTGCATGGTTGTACATCCATCTGGGGTCTGTGAGAACAGATCTTGCTCTCTGCAACCCAGCCCAAGCTGCAGTTAGTTTTTGTCCCAGTTCTTCAGCCCAAGGAGCAGATCCTAAAAACCTGGAGAATGGTGTGACCAAAACACCTGATTGGCATAGGCATATGTTTCACTTGGGCTCAAAGCTAACCATGCCTCTGTTAAAGAATATTGAACTGAAACTGTGTAGAGGTAGCCGCTTAGTACAACTTACATAAAACCTGCTTAGCATGAGTAGCTAAATTTGCTGAAGCCTTAGGCTGCACTTAGATAAAATAATGAACTTTTACTTAGTCCAGTAAGAAAAGGGCCTCAGAGCTGGTTCAAGCTGAGAAGAGAAGGAAGCTACAAGCAGTCTGCATTCCTGTGTCTCACACACCAAAAGGGAGGATGTCAAAACTTTGAAATAAGACCAGTGCAAGGCATTAGGACCGTGAGAAACAAAGCCACCCCTCACTGCTGGGACAGTGTTAATTGTTATGATTTAGAATCACCTCCTCCTTCTCAGGACCTTGAGAGACAACGGTAAGACCCAACAAGGAACAAAGGTACAGCCATTAGCAGAAACCACAACAGTAAACATAAGGAAAGAAACAGCCTGCTAGGAACAGCAATGAGACCCAATAAGGAACGGGAAGACCCCAGACCTGAATATTACTATTGGTCTGAACTACCACATGAGGGGTGGAGAACTTAGATTGAAAAGTTATAACTGCCCAGGGATTTCTTTGTTTGGGGTCCCTCTTCAGAGGCATCCAGCTCGAGCTGTAATTACTGCATGCGCATCATTAAAATTTGTTTATTTAATTCGCTTTGATTTGGCTCTGAACTTCTCGGTGGGAACCTAGGGTCAGACCCTGTTATGGTGGCCAGCGAGCCTAACCTTCCATAACACCTCTTCACAGCCTGCCTGAAACAGTGGGGTCAGAGGCTTGATCTGTGTGTTAGGCTACATCCTTCACAGCATATTTTCATCCTCACTGACTTTGCAGGCACTTCAAAATTAGGTGATGTTAGGATTTGCCAAATCTGATAATCTGATAGAGGTGATGCTGCCACAGCTTCATGCCCAGATCCATCTAGCAGCAGGGCTGAGCATGTATGCCCAGTAGGTGCACACACAAACATACATACACAACATATAGATACATACACACAGTTGGCCACACAGACCAACACAGACAGAAACACTCAGCAATTGCACAAACACAAACAGCACCAATGGCCTCATCTTGTTCCCCTCTCTGGCTGATCAGCATAAAGGTCCATTAGTGAGAAATAAACTCAACATGTATCCCTCCCGTAGCTGAGCTTGGACATGCAGTCTATCCAGTAGCTGTTCCCGGCTCCAATGTCTCCCCAGCTTCTGGCACCTGCACTTACAATTGCCCAAGACCTGCAGCCCTACTCCAGCTACTGCTACAGACTCTTTCACAGACACACACACATGCACTCCCCCCACACACACATTGTGGACTGCCCAGTAGCTGTGTTTAGACACACAGTCCACCCAATAGCTGGGCCTGGCTCCCAGTTCTCCTCAGCTGCTGGCATCTGGACACACGAGCCACTGAAGCCCACAGCCCCACTTGGTTTGCTGGTAAAGATTACATACACACACACACACACACACACACACACACTCACTCAGTTCCCCCAGTTGCTGGGTTTAGACACGCAGTCCATTCAGCAGCTGGCCATGGATCCTCAATCTCCCTAGGTGCCTCCTGCAGAAGCTCACACATAAACAGGTCTCTCAGTCAACACCCAGCTCCCATGGTCTCTCCAGCAGTTGGCCTGGATCCTCTGGCCCCTCTGGTAACCAGCTCCTTCAGTTGTCTCACTCCCAGAGACACACATGCAAATCTGGCTCTCAAGCCACTTAAACCACTTGGAAGGTAGTCCAGCTTGTTATTTGCTGGTGATCACACACTAGCTTACGTACATTTTCTCAATTCAGTCCCTGGCACTTAGACCTCTATACACACATGCACACAAAATAGTTTCCTCACCCAGGTAGGTAGAAATGGAGTTTAATGAGAAGACAGGACAGACTGCACTGGTCAGGTGCAGGGCATGGCCAGACAAGCGTACTGATCAGCAATCTGTTTACAGGTGACCGGCCCCTTTTATCCCCTTATCACTGTATTTTCCCACACTTGTTCCTCCCCAGACCATGCTGATCCCTCCCTTTCTCTGCATTTGGTTCCTTCCCTAAACATGCTATAGTAAGCCTTGTGCAATCCCAAAATGCTCTTCTCCTCCACCCTGTAACGTGTCCCATACCCCCAGGCAATAACCTCCCTCAGTCTGGAAGGTGCTTCCCATTGACTCATCACAATAGGTGTCACCTCTGGCCCACAGGGCTGATGCTCTCTGGGGACGGTCCAGGGGGGCTGAAGCAGGAGTATTTCTCTGACTGGGTTATTGGGGTTCCCTTGCCTGCCACTGCTCCTCTGTGCTCCTTCATATGTTGGCAGGAGCCTTTTATGGGCTGATCACTCTCCTGTGATGGGCCTGGGAGCAGCTAGGCCAGGGTATTATTCAGGTTCTCTACCTGCCATTGTTCCTCTGTGGCCCTTTGTGTGTGTAAAGACAAGCTTTTTATCACATAACCTAACTGGTGGTTTGTGTTTTTAAGAGAGAATACAGTGATTGGCCAGGCACAGTTGTTTCCCCAGTACCCCTCATCTGCCTAGGAGTGTAGGTGGCCAGCACAAAGCAATCAAGAAAGATGAGAAACACAATATCCACTATGCCTGAATGGTAAGGATGCAATTCCCCTTTCAGATGTATTTTGCAGATATTGTGCAGATTGTGCATGAAATAAAGTGCCCTGACTGCAGATCCTGTGCAGAGCTGGAGAAGGTTTACAGCATCACAAGTATTAAAACCTGAATATTGAAAACAGACTGATTGTCCATGATTCTATGTAAGAAGTGAAAAGCCTGTGTGGAAAAACCTCACATGTCTAAAGGCAGGAAATGCAGCATGTGCTACAGACAGATCTTAAATGTAAATAAGCACCAATGTTTTCATGCTCATAATCAGAAAATTGTAAACAAGAAAGGACTGTTTTCTATGACATTAAATGTCTGCCAGAAATGGGACACCTGTCCAAATTACATTTTTCCTTGAGAGTTAGTAGTAGAATCACTGTGGGATGAAGAAGGGATGAAATGGAAAGCTGAAGGAAAATGGAATTTTAAAGAGGACAAATATCTTCTGGACTTTTCTTGGTTGTCTACGGACACTAAGTTTCAGGGCTATAACTTCATAGCATGTAACACCAAAGACTACCATGGCCACTTTGTTGTTGGTCAACTTCTGTAAGAAAAAATGGAGGTGCAATTAATTATCCAAGGTTGTAAACTCATGTATAGGTGTCCCCAGTCTGAGTATGTTTCATAGGCTCCTCAGATGCTTTGCTTGTGAAACCTAGCAGCCTTTCCCAAGCATTTGGATTCAAGATTTGCAAAGGTTTTTTTTTTTTTCCATATTTTTTTAACACTGCTGAAAATCGAAATTACACAGGCCCTCTTCCACAACCTTAATATTATGGAGTGGACAACACGATGCTCGAGGAGAAAAAGCAGATCTTGGCTAATCAGAAAACTCTGGCCTGCAGAAAGAGCTGAGTCACTATTGCCAACAAGATGTGAAAATTCTGAGACAAACCAGCAGATCGTAGAGTAAGGAGATTATGGGGATGACACATTGCACCCTCTATGAGAAAGTGGGTGACGAAAATGTGAAGGTGGATCACTCTATAGCCCTTTCAGTATACTACACAAGCCTCTGCTTGCCTAGCCATGTACTGGTTTGTGTTTCTTAAACCCAGTGGTGTAGCACACCTCTCCCTGCATGATTATAACAGGAGAAAAGAGACAGTCAACCCTCTCTATTAAATTGCTCATTCAAATCCACGTTGCATTACAAGATGGTGAATATCAAGTGGGGTCACCTTCTTGGATGGCTACACAGTCATCGACAGGGTGTCGACAGTTTTCAAATTTAGCATGTTTTTCCCACAGCTGTATCAAATACTAATATGAAAAAGACTGGGGCACTCTTGCTGCGGATACTTTTGGGTATTTATTTTATACAACACAGCAAAAGGTGGACCACCTGAAGAGAGCGGACTTTAACATCACATCAGTATAGGAGTACAAATGGGCCACTATGACAAAATCAGATGGAGAGCTCGGAAAGTTCTTAGCCAGAACCAGACTGCCTACACCACTGCCCCAGAGATGCTCTTTTTGGTGGCAGGACAGATACTGTCTGTCTATCACAAAACAGCCCCCAATGAAAACAAAATCATTACTATGCTTTTACTAGTATCTCTACCATCATCATCAACAACAAAAAAATATCCCCTTGGACACCCTAAGGTAATTTTTGAGAATTTCAAAGGCCTGACAGCCTATTTCAAGCTGATCAAAGTGAAAGTATTACAACAGCTGAAATTTCACAGAGTTCCCTCAGTACTATCCACCTTCTCCATCTCAGATTCACCTCATCCTTCAGTTTCTTAACCACTGTCACAACCATCATTTCTTCTGAAGCACGTGGTCATTTTGGGCAAGGAAAGCCAAAATATGCCTTTGCAGCACTGTGTCAGGAGCCGAGGCAGTGGAGTCCTTGCAAAGGTGAATGACAGCAGTTTCTGAAGGAAACGTCATCTTTGCAAGCTGGATTTTGCATGTTCAGATTGATAGGATATTTCTAAATAAAATGTCAGCTTTCTTGATGCCAAGGAGGAGATGATCTGGCCAACATATTTAGACTTTCGGGCCATAAGGCACAGGCATCCTGATCCTGGTGCAGAACAGCTATTGGAAGAGCCTAATAGCTCACTCCCTGTACAGTATCAGACTTCAGTGTCCCATTAGATGCTCTTGTCCTGATTGAGTTATTGGCATGCCCCGTAGCAGTTATAACACTGGACAGAGATGTAGCAAGCTGGGTCTTATTTCTGCCCATGCTCAGTTGCTTTAGTGGTCTTGGGAAAATCATGAGGCTTAGACTGCTTTCACTCCTTTACAGAAAGCCCATGGCATCTTTACAATACATTTTCACCAGTTTACAAAGTGTGAAGGGCATGTATCTTCAAGCATCTGCAGCAGATGTTCCAGTATCTCTGGAACATGGTACCCATAATCTCTTGGAAGATGGTAGAGAGCAGGAAAAGTGCTTCTCTACTTGCCTGCTCCTTACATTGTTGATTCTATAACCTCTAGCCCATTTTCCCTAGTTGTCCCTTTCTTAGGCTGAAGAGGGCTAGTGTAGTTCCTCACTCCTCATTTACTGGCCACTTTCTACTTCTGATTGACTGCAGGCTTTTCGCTGCAACTAGTGTGTTCTGGGAAAGGGTTCTGGTGAAGGAGAAGGACAGCATGGTCAGCCAGACATAGCTATGTGAGTCCACTGAGCCCCAGTCCCTCAGAAGCTGTTTAATGGCTTAGCTCAGCCTGAACCTCCTGCTCCATTTCCTCTGCCACCTCAGGGATCAGCCAAATAATAGAGAAGGAGCCCAAGGTTCCCGACATCATCGCAACGGGGTCAGGGTCTGCCCTGTCTTCTGTTAGGCATGCAAAGAGTAAAAGCCTAGAAAGGCAGTCACGCTGTCATGAGGAGAGCAAACTGCATTGGCCCGCAGGCTGGGATGTGGCAGAGGAAGGCTGTGTGGCTTGGTTTGTTCAGCCTTAATGAAACATATCCTGACAATGTGTGGAGGACAGCCCTGCTCATTGTGTGAAGGAACCGTGCATGATCTGACTCTTTTGCTAAGACACTCGCCTGCATGCAAACACACATACATGCACATGTGCTCAGCAGCCTGTTATTTTCTTTTCCCCTTTCCAACCCAAGGTGTCATGTGTTTAGCCCTGGCTGGATGAGCAGTAGTGTATAGGGATTATCTGCACTTCCCAAGTAATGAAACTCAAAAGGCAGAAGAAAAGACCAAGAAAAACTTGGGAACTCAGCTGATATGTTTACTGGTCATGGGTTCCACTGTGTGGCAGGGTTTGTTTCCAGCCAAATCTTGGCAAGCTGGTTTCTCACCAAGAGGCTCTACTTCTATGCCAGCCAATGAAGGAGACATTATCCTTCTCAGTGAGCATGGAAATCACCTTGACCAGGCCTTGAGTGCTTTCCTTTGCAGTCTGGGGGGGCCTGCAGAAGAAAAGAAAGGCTCTTAGGGAAGACAAAACCTGCATATGCCGAATCAAATATATTAACCACAAGGAAGAGCTCTTTGCTTGGCACCTTATGTTCTTAGAGATGTGAGGCAGAGAACCACATTTGTGTTACACTGGGACTTCCCACACTACTGCAGGTCTACAATGAAAGGCAGCATCCTCAAAACTCCTATCTTTACACAGAATCTGAGCCAAAGCTGTGCCTTTGTCCTAAAACATCAATGACTCTTCCACCTTTGAGGAAACAGTGTGTTCCTTGCATGCCACCACTGAATTGATAGCTACTGTCACTGAGCTGCTAGCCCCTCCTCAGTCACATGTAGCACAGAAAAGTCCTAAGGGCAGGACTTCAGGGAGTCCTGCTCCTGTAGCCAAGGACCTTTCAGGAAAGTCTAGCAACACATGCTGGCAGGTGGGGACCCTGGCCCAGCATGTGCCATGGTGTTGCAATGACAGGAGGAGGTGTGGCAGGGAGCAGGTTTCTGTAAAGGGACATTAAGGTTAGAAACAGGCCATGGCATCTGGGTGGCTTTGGAGAAAGCAGATGGGGGCACCAGTTTGTAGACATCAGAGTTCACCTACGGGTTTAAAGAAATTGTGTGGTTTTTCACATTGCAGCCGCTTTTTTGGAACACCTTACCAGGCTTGGGCGTGTATTGGCTTTATGCAAGAGAAGTTCAATAATAAAAACAGAATTCAGTGACAATGTCATGCTAAACTGGATTAACAAGTCAGGTCCTGTTAGCAAAACTATGCAAAGTTCTGGCTGTATTTCCTGGGTGTGCAGTGCTTGCTCTAGGAATAACGTCAAAGTTGCTGATACGTGTTTCTAGCCAAAGTTCTCATTTGCATTGTTGAAAATGTTCAGGAAACCCACCTGCTCTGTTTTCATTCTGATTTTCACCCAGCCAGGCTGTACACAGGTGCAGATAATCCCATAATCCTTGTACTCTAAGGCCAGGCAAATGGTAAGCATGTTGAGAGCAGCCTGCAGACAAAACACACCATAAGCATAGGCAAAGTCCTATGGTAGAGGGCTTGGCCCCTGCCTCACACACAGCCCTGCCAGAGGAGAAGAAGAAGGGCAGGTCTGTGGGGAGAGGAGGTGCCCAGCCAGTGTGGGAATTGTACGGCCCATATGCAGCAGCGCTGTAGAGTTGCAGAGCAGCTCCAGTGTCCGTCACCAGAGAAAACTACTGCACCATTAGTAAGGTGGACCAAGGAAGACTCTAACTCCCTGAACAGCCTAGCTTGAGCCTTAGAGTGCAGGAACAGTAAAGAAAACAGTGGACAAACCCAGCTGTTAGCTCTGGCCAGAGCTCTCCCTAGGATCACAGGCCACCCTGGATCATCAAAGATGACAGAATGGAGGAAATCAACAGCCCCACTACTATGGCTCACAGCTTTGTGTTACACAGATATCAATAACAATCAATAACAATCAGTAACCTGGGAGAAGTGAGGGGCCCACATTAAGCCAATGCCTGGCCCCCTCCCCAGCTCCAGCAGAGCGAGCAGGCCTGTGATGCTGCTGCCATGTTTCCATGCACAGTTGCTGCTTGAGCATGAGCTTCGCAGTGAAGTAACAGCTCTGACTGCTGGCTAAGAGCAGGAAGGGAGGTGGTACGGGATAGTCACCTGTATCCCAGTCCTACATGGTATCTTGCTGAAGCAATAACCAGGATTTTGATGAAAGTCCCAGAAACCAACTACTTCTAGAGAACCAGCTAAGCTGGCCATGTTGACAGTGGCAGCTTTTCAGGAGCTCAGCCCTCTCTGCTGGTTCCCCTGGGCAGCCTTCTTCAGAAAGTGCAGGAATGCCTAGAGTGTGTCCCTCAGTTGGATTGTACTCTTGATGCTGTCCTAATATCTCAAGAGAAGAGAAAAGCAGAGACCATGGCCTCTGGCCTGAGTCTTTGGTTCAGACAGCAGCTGGGAACAATTCTGCAGCTTTTGGATCAGAAAATCTGAACCTTGGGGTCCTAAAAATGAGTCATTTCCAGAATCATAAAAAGGCCCCCTAACCACCCCATGCCTTAGATTCCCAGCCGAGCTACCTCTGCTCAGTACATGACAGTACTGTGAATCTCCAGATTCTCTGGAGAATCCTTAGCTGGCTCACTTGCAGGGGCCTAGTTGTGTTGGTCGGGTGTCTAAGCAATGCATTCTCTGTGTTGTCCACCTCCAGTGCGCTGTTCTGCATGATGCCAGCATTGTTTATTAATAGGTTCAGTCTGCACCCTCTAACATGCTCCTCAACTCTCTTGGCTGCAGCTTTTATGCTGTTGGGGTCAGTGACATCTGTCGAGATACTGCATGACATTGCAGAGCATCATCTATGCGTCAAGACTGCCTTTTCTTTTAGTCCTGCTAGCTATCAGGCTGCCAATGCAACTTCACCAGAAGGAAGGTAGCCTTAATCTCCAGTAGAGCACGTGTCCTCAAAAATCCTCTCCCTGCTCTCTCCCAGCACCCCACCACTTCTAGCAATCCTAGGGACAATTTCCCATTAAAATTCATTAAAATAATCCTTTCCACCTTAAAACTCCTCCACAAACCAACCTGTGCTATTGTATTTGTCAATCATCTTCCCTTGGTAGGCATTTACTACAAGCCAAGATGATGGCTTTTTCACCTCCATTCCTTGCTTGTTTTCCTCTCCCACTTCTGCCCCAACATTTGTAATGCTGCCTAGCACAGGAACAGAGAGCTCTTTGAAACAGGTCATTCTTTATTACCCCAGCCTCTGCAGTGCCTGTCATAACAGGTCTCTGAGCCTGAGCAATGGAATCCCAGTCCCTGTCCTAAGAGAAACCTGAAGTTCAAGTTAGGGAACATCCGCTCCTGGCCCCAAAGGAGCCCATCCACCACCAGCCTTGGGTGGCATCTGCAAAATCCTGGGGCAATTCTTTCTTCCCTGCTGCATCTGCTTCAGGACAAGGGGGAAGGATGGTCTACCTGGCACAGGTACATGCAGCACACACAAGAAAGCATCATATTTTCCACCCAGCTCCATATTTTCCTCCCAAAACATCTGCAGTCTGGAGGGGCAGGTGCCAAAATAGCCATATACCCAGCTGCAGCATGACCATGTTCTGGTACATGGCAGCTAGCTCCTTTAATTCCTGACAAGAAAATTTTTGTAGATTAGGAAATCATCGACATATAGGTGGGGACCTGGCATTGGTCTCCCCGTAGCTGCCAGCTGGAGCTGTGGGATGGGAAGGCTGGAGGATCAGCCAGTTCTCAGCAGTCCCCACTAGCAAAGGAGCTGCAGGAGGTACCTTGAGGAGGTTTTTCTGTGCTGAGTTGTGCAGGGAATGGGTCCCAAAACCTCTAGTTCCAGTGCCAACACCAGCGGTTGTGTGAAAGCAGGAGTGACTTCCTACCCTTCTCAAAAGCTGTAAAGGGCTACCTTCACACCCTATCTGGGTCCCATAAGGCCACAAGAAATGGAGGAAAACAATACCTTGTACTAAAACATGAGCATACTTTGCTGCTTCTCTGCTCCCTGGGCTGGGTGATCCATTGCACTGGACTCTGCTATCAGTCCTTCAGCTTGGTCTTTTTTAGCCTCATTAATATGCTGCAGCAGGTCCTGCTTCCTCCCAGTTTCCAGCTCCATGCTCACAGCTTGCACTGTAGGGAGTCCACTGCCCAAGCCATGCAGGCCTCCTTGGGATGTTCACTCTTACAAAAGCAAAACCCTTCCCACATGCTCACCTCTCCTTGTGACCCATCTGGCTCCCTGCAAGTGGAAAAGATCCACTCTGAAGGGGCTGGTAGCTCAAGAAATCACTTCAACAGCCCCAGGCTGATTCCACAATTGTATCTGGTCACCAGGACACTCTGAATGTTGAAGTCTGCCATCACCACAGAGACACAGAGTTCAGGCTCCAGACTACATGCTCTGCACAGGCCATTGATTCCACCTGCCTAAAGCCAGTGAGACTATAGAGTCATCTCTGAAAATGCTGGATCTCCAAGCCATGTTAGAGGATCAGATTGCTCATTATGAGCTCTAATGATACAGAAACTGTGCAATGAGACCAACATGTATGGCTGCAGGAGGACTGTATATGCAGCCCCTGCCTCAGTTCTGTGTCCCAGTCCCTGAGCATGGCATGCAAATCAACAGCCAAATGCTTAGTCATCACACAGTTAACTAAGGAATTGTTTACAGCTAGGAGTTAACAGGCAGGTCCCACCAGCTTTCTCTGGGAATAGAACAAAGATCTTATTAACTACCAGGAGTTTTAGGCACTAATATCTTATTTCTACAGGAGAGTAATTAGTCATGCTGGGTGTTTGAACAGTGAATAAGTATTTTACCCATGCCACAGCTGTTCAGAAGGGCCTTTTAGTCTCCTAAGGGAATGATTTCGAAAATGTTTTCAGCTGACATACGTGTCAGCTGCTCCCAAAAGGAGGAGTTGCTCAGGATGGCAAGACCCACAGGTTAAAAATACGCTGAGGAGTTGTATGATGCTAGGAACATTCCTGAGCATGGGAATGCAGTTGCCTATACTGCAGAACTACTAGAACAGTCCCTGGCAGAATTTTGGTCGCAGTCAGCTTGCATGGTCCCTAGTACACCCTGTACGTGGTTCAGAAGTAAGGATGTTCCACCTTGTTCTGGTGGTTAAGACTCATCCCTTGGATAGGTTCGAGCCACTTGGTGTCAGATGATCTCAATGCCTGGAAATCTTCCCAAACCCACCTAATCTGCAGACAACTAATATGGATGCTGTAAGTGCAAAGTTTGGGTACAGGTAGAGCCATAAAACTGAAAAATAAATATGGATGTGATATTCGAGCATGTATTCGACCACATAGCTTTGTTGCAGTACCTTGATGATTTTGGTAAAACAGAAGAAACATTGTTGCTGTGTTACACCTTCATTTGGGGTCCTGTGATGACTCTTTAGAATTTTAGAGCAACCATACTATGACCTATCTGTCCAAGTAGAGAACATATCTAAGGGAATAAATATGACATTACAATCCTACCTGTTGTATACCACACATGGGCCAAGGCAACTCCCCACCCCCTGCGAGTTTCCCTGCACCATCTGTGAAACGCCGCTTCACCTTTATAACGAATATCACTAATCTCCTCTGTACAAATTGAGCATGCTGCAGGAAAACAGGAGCGTCTTTTTCTCAGCAGGAACTGATCACATGACAAATCTTACGAATTGTATTTGTTAAATGTTTCAGATATTCCTCTACTGATGTGAACTTGAGATGGTGGAGTTCAGAATCTTGAGAGAAGGTGAAAAAAGCAAAAAGTGGGATCCCAGCTCCGGACTTTCGGAGAACAGACTTTGGCCTGTTCAGGGATCTTCTTGGAAGAAGCTTGTAGGAGACCATCCTGCAGAGAAGAGAGGTCCAGGAGAGCTAGTCAGTTTTCAAGAATCACCTCTTCCAATCTCAAGAATGGTCCATCCCGATGAGCAGGGAGGCAGGAGGCCTGCATGGATGAAAAGGGAGCTCCTGATTAAACTCAAACACAACAAGAAAGCATACAGGAGGTGGAATCAGGGACAGGTGACCCAGGAGGAATATAGACACTGCATCCAAGTATTCAGGCATGGTTTTTGGAAAGCCAAAGCCCACCTAGAGTTAAATCTGGAGGGGGGTGTGAAAGGCAACAAGAAAAGTTTCTACAGGTACATAAGGAACAAAAAGAAGACTAGGGAAAATGTGGGCCCGCTGCTGAATGGGAAGGGAACCTAGTCACAAAGAACATGGAGAGAGTCAAGGTACTGAATGCCTTCTTCACTTCACTCTTTACTGGTAAGACAAGCCTTCAACAACCCCAGGTCTTTAACACCAATGGGAAAGTCCAGGGCAAGGTAGACTTACCCGCAGTGGAGGCAGATCAGATTAGGGAACACTTAAACAAACTGGACATACACAAGTCCATAGGCCCTGACGGGATGCACCCATGACCGCTGAGGGAACTGGTCAATGTCATTCCAAGATTACTGTTGATTATCTCTGAGAGGTCTTGACAATCAAAAGAGGTTCTTGAAGACTGGAAGAGAGAAAATGTCACTCCTGTCTAAGATAGGCAAGAAGGAGGATCCAGGGAACTACTGGCTGGTCAGCGTCGACTGGGAAGGTGATGGAGCAATTAATCCTGGAAACAGTTTCCAGAAAAATGAAGGACAGGAAGGTAGTAGTCAGCATGGATTTATGAAGGGGAAATCATGCTTGACCAACCCGATAGCCTTCCAGGACAGGGGCCTAGTGAAAAAGGACACCGAAAAGGCCAAAATACTGAATGCTTTCTTTGCCTCAGACTTAGCCTTGGTGGAGGAGGATCAGGTTAGGGAACACCGAAAACAAGTGGACATACACGAGTCCATGGGCCCTGATGGGATGCACCCATGAGTGCTGAGGGAGCTAGCTGATGTCATTGTGAAGACACTCTTGATTATCTTTGAAAGATCATGGTGATCAGGAGAGGTGCCTGAGGACCGGGAGAAAGCAAATGTCACTCCTATTGGCAAGAAGGGCAAGAAGGAGGACCGAGGGAACTACAGACCAGTCAGCCTCACCTTGATCCCTGGGAAGGTGATGGAGTGACAAATCCTGGATACTGTTTGCAGACATGTGAAGGACTGGAAGGTGCAAAGGGGAAATTATGCTCAACCAACTTGATAGCCTTCTATGATGAGATGACTGGCTTGGTGGATGAGAGGAGAGCAGTCAGTGTTGTTTATCTCACCTTTATTAAGGCTTTTGACGCTGTCTCCCATAACATCGTCCCAGACAAGCTGATGAAGTGCAGGCTAGATAAATGATCAGTGAGGTGGACTGAAAACTGGCTGAACTGCTGGACTCAGAGGATTGTTATCAGCAGCACAAGTCCAGCTGGCGGCCTGTCATTAGTAGGATTGAGACTGGGGCCAGTACTGTTTAATGTCTTCATTAATGATCTGGATGATGCACCCTCAGCAACGCTGCAGATGTCACAAAACTGGGAGGAGTGGCTGATACGTGAGATAGTTGTGGTGCCATTCAGAGGGACCTCACAGGCTGGAGAACTTCATGAAGTTCAGCAAGGGAAATGCAAAGTCCTGCACCTGGGGAGGAATAACCTCATGCACCAGTAAAGGCTGGGGGCTGACCTGCTGGAGAGCAGCCCCGCAGAGAAGGACTTGGGAGTCCTGGTGGACGCTGAGCTGAATGTGGGCCAGCAATATGCCCTTGTGGCCAAGAATGCCAACAGTATCCTGGGCTGCATTAGGAAGAGCATTGCCAACAGGTCAAGGATCT
Organism: Dromaius novaehollandiae; assembly: GCF_036370855.1. Classification (NCBI taxonomy): domain Eukaryota; kingdom Metazoa; phylum Chordata; class Aves; order Casuariiformes; family Dromaiidae; genus Dromaius; species Dromaius novaehollandiae. The sequence continues at coordinate 1,054,128 of NC_088110.1, forward strand.
GGCAGGATGCCAGAGCCTGAGTCCCTCTGACTGATGTTGGAGTGCTCCTGCAGCCTGACACTCTTCCCCAGCTGCAGGCAGGTCCCCACGCTGGATTTCCCCAGCAAGTCTTCTCTGTTCCCTCTCCTTCTCCAGCCACTGCACTGCTTTGGACATAGCACTCAGCCTGCCATGCCATTTTTTTGAAGCCCAGTGAACTGCCAGGCTCTTTTAATGTTTCCTTCAAGTAGTGACAAACTCTGAGCTAACAGCTCATGACAGAGGACCTGAAATGCTCACTACCCATGTGCTACTTCAGATTGCAGGCACCCAAAATGTGTTTCCTTCCCTGTTTGTCCTTGAGGATGGTGAATAAGCCGCATTGGTTCCTGAGCTGCTTTTTTAATTTGAGAGGTGTTTGCACGCCAGCCCTCCTGGGAAGGTACTTGTGCTTTACAAAATGTTTGCTTCAGCCATATCCTTCCTCAGCAGAGAAATGGTCTTCCGCTCAACACCAAGATATACTCTGCCTTTTTGGCAAGCTCTTTTGCATGCAAGAACATCAAACTTTTATTGTCTACCCAGCAGTGCTGCTGGTGTGAGCTATGAAGAGCACATGGACTGAGTATGTGGGGTCACCTTGGCCCTGCTGGGTCACCTCAGACAAGTCCATGGCTGTACCTGACACTCCTTTTGAAATGCTTCCTCTTAGCCTAATTAATTAATGGTGTCAAAAGTGAGATAGCATCTCTTGCTTCTGGGATGAAAAGAGAGGTAGCAGCAGCCACAGGAAAGTAGAGCTTCAGAAACCATCCTACCACATGAAAACTTCCGCACTGAGCTACCACACAGAAATCAGTTCTTCTTGCCCTTCTCAGTAACTGGTATGATCCCAACAGCAAGCCTGCATACTCTGTGTCAGGAGACAACTAGTAGAAGACTCAGCAGAGAAGAACTGGGATAGAGAATCTGCACTCCAAGTACAGTATATACACAAGAGAGACCTGGGAGAGGGATTCACTCCAAGAGACAAAGCTAAGTCCAAGCTATCATGGAATCTCTTAGAATTGTCCTCCAAGCATCTCTCCATACTATTCCCTGAAGACAGAATGTGCCATATCAGGGCTCAGAAGGAGAGGCTGTCCAGACTTGGGGACTCAGGCAGGGCAAGAATGGTCAGTCAAGGCTACCTCAGCCTACCTCACTGCTGAGGTTCAGCATGACCTGAGTTGATGACTGGCTTTTTTCAGTAGGAGATCCATCTCTCCTTTCTCCCTGCTCATTTCACTGTTCTTCCGGAAGATCCGAGCTGCTGAGGAGGGCTCTGTCAGGGGTCAATGGGGCAAACCCTCCCTGATGATGGACTTGGTGCCTACCCACTAACCCCCATAAAATAGAAAGGTGAGCTGCTATGTTCCATCACAAGCAGGGTTATCCATGGAGCTCAGCGGAGTGAGGAACAACCCATTGTAGCATTGTTCCATCAGGAAGGGTGGCGCAACTAGGCCTTTTCACTTTCTGCCACAACACAGCCTCAACACATGCTTCGTCTCTTCCTAACTTGTGTCTCTTGGTTGCCATGTGGAACAGACCTCAGACTCTGCTGATACACATGGTTTAGCTCACATTTCCACATAGTGGGCAGGGACGAGCATGTTCATATGCTGGACAACTGTAGAATCCATAAATGAGAATTCCTCAGAACCTCTGGCATTTTTAGTTTGACCCAAGGCCCCTTCAGCTAGTGGGAGTCTTTCAACAAGCTCAGGATCAGAAGCACATTTATAAAGCACAGTTCATTTCCCATTATCACACCACTACTATCTGTATCTCAGAGTGGAAAGCAGCTCAGCCAATTGCAGGTGGATTGCTCTGTTGGGCATAGGCAAAGTGAGTCTTCACCATCACTGTATGTGATGGGACCCACATACAAACAACCGGACTGTTTGTTAGGTTCTGGGTAGCTGTTCTCCTTCCAGCCAAACCACAAGAGGAGTAGGATACAGCTCTCCTTGAAATTTATCTGGTGCGTTGCACTAGGCATCCAGCACTTCCACAAAATGCAAGAGGAGAAGGCTATGGGGGGCAGTAGGAAATGCAGATCTCCAGATCTGGGCAAGGGCCAGTAATGCAAGCTGCAGTGTAGTGCTCCAGGGCAAAGAGAGAGATAAAGGCAAGAGTTTGGGTTCAGACATGCCTTCCACTTCAGTTTCTCTTTATATATGGGCAAACTGGAGTCAGAGCTAAAATTGCCTTTCAATTGGTTTAAGTGTATCCTTAGTTCCATGTGTTTCATTTAATGCTTGTCCTGGAGGAAACAACACATCCTTCTAGTGGTTTTGCCCATTAGTGGATGACTTATAATTTTTCTTAGTGTTCGAGCCAAGACTTTATAACTGTCCCCTAGAGAAGCTGTCAAGTATACCTAAGCAACTGTAGGTATGCACCCACCTGCTTTGATGCTTGGTAAGCTTGAGTCTTGCAGGACTTTCTGTGCTGTGAGTGTGGGGATATGCCCTGGCATGTCACAGCCCCTGCATGTGGTCTGTAGCTTCAAGCAGGAATGCACTGCTGAAGCATAGGCCCTGAGCTGATTCTACCTTCCCTAAGGAAGCAGATTACTGCCACAAAGGTCTGGAATGGAAGCGAAACTCCCCTGAATTAGAAAATTCAAACCTTGATGGACTGAAGCTGAATGAAAAAAAGAGCCAAACGCACATGCAGGATTTTGTTCTTTCCAGGCTGCTCTGATCAATTGCATGGGCAAATCCTCTCAGTTATGGAAGAAGTTCTTCTCTGCTCTGTCCTCACCACGTGCAGGGGCCGGATGGTGCTCATCATATATATAACTGCCATGTTCTTGGTATTCTCCACCTCCACAGCACTCAGCCATGCAGTGCCAATATTTTTATTAGGAAACTCAGCCACATGCTTTGAAGTGCTCCTCAACTTCTTTGATGGCAATTTTTATGCTGTTGGGATAGGGAAATCTGTGGGGCCAAAAATGAGTGTTCCAGCTGTGTTGCCTGGTTTATTGGCCTTGTTTCCATACTCAGCCATCAACTCTTCTCCTTCAGCCAGGAGGAAGACTTGGTCACTGACTCTGTGCTTCACCCTCAGGGCCCCACTCTAGACTTCATACAGCACCTTTCATCTTGGGAAAATTCCCTTCTGCAGTTCGTCAAACCATTGTTTGTCCTCCTCACAGCTTCCCTGTGACACTGGGCAGAAACAGAGTGGACAGAGACATCTGATTTTCTTTTGTCCTCTTCTCTCTTCATCACTTCTGAGGAGTTGCCCTTAAAGGAGATGTTGCTGACTCAGGCTGTTGATTGTAGTTGGTGCTCCATAAGTGCAAAGTGTGATACATTACAAAAGGGGTTTAGTTCAGTTACCTTATTCCCTACAGGATGGATGGGCTGTGACGCTCCATAGTGCACAGGTTAACATGGGATTTGTAGTGCTGGCTCTGAAGAATCTCATCCCATGGTGTCCAATCCATCTTCCCTGTTCACAGGGGGAGATGCTGACATGACAACATACCCAGAACCACCACATCCTGGCATCTGGCCATGAGTCTCTTTAATTCCTGGCAAGAGAGATTGTGCTGGTTATTGTGTTTTGTATTCACAGTGCTCTACCTTAGGAGAGATTAGAAAGAGGGTCTCAGGTCTTGCACTGTGCCCAAAACTCCTCAGAGAAAGTAGCTGTCCTCTTAAGAAATGGAAGGCCAGCATAGGTTTAGGGACAAATTCCAGCTAAACCAAAGAAAAAAGACATAGAACTGAGCTGAGGCTCACTGATACCAAAAGGAGCCATTTTAATCCCCTTCCCATCTCTCTCCCTTCCCAGCTATGTATTTCTGACAAAACTCTAGTCCTCAACAGACCAATTCAAGAGTCAAAGCACTGGCCCATGGATCTCTGGTGCCCACTGAGCACCAGATCAGAGACCAGGCCCTTCCCTTCAGCCCTTCTCACCTGCCTGGGATGTCCCAGCTTGGGGAGCTGGAGCTGAGGGAAAGGGATGGTCCCTGGGGATGAGCTGCAAAGCCACAGATGGGGGTCCTCACCTGGCTCACCAGCAGCGGCCCAATCGTGTTGGTGGCATACATCTGGGACATGTCCGCCAGTGTCTCAGTATCTAAATAGCTCAACTTTGCAATTCCAGCATTGTTGATGAGGAGGTTAAGCCTCTGCCTGGTTCTTCCAGGGCAAGCACAGAGGCTGCCAGCCCTGGGTCCAGCAGCATCTGGGATGGAGCCTTGTGGGCTGGTTGTGCCAATGCTTTACTGCGGGGCAAAGTCCCATTTCCCAGCCACACACACCTCCTGGCTAGCAAATCCCCCTCCTCCCGCCTACATGCTCCATTGGGCTGTGCATCGGATTGCTAGAGGTCCCCATGTACCCATACCGTGCCAGCAAGGTGAGGTGCCAGGGGACGTGCTGGGGATGCACCTCGGGGTGTAGGAGGGCCCCCAGGTACCTATACCATTCCAGCAAGGTGACATGTCAGGGGATGTCCTGGGCCTGCACCTTGGGGTGCTGGAGGCCCCCATGTACCATGCCATGCCAGCAACAAGATGAGGTGCCAGAGGATGTGCAGGGGCTGCTCTGCTGGCTCCGTGCACAGTGGCCACGGAGGGGAGCCCATGGGACACCCACACATACCTGCCCCAAGACATCCAGCCTCTGCCTGGTTCTCCCAGGGCAAGCACAGAGGCTGCCAGCCCTGGGTCCAGCAGCATCTGGGATGGAGCCTTGTGGGCTGGTTGTGCCAATGCTTTACTGCGAGGCAAAGTCCCATTTCCCAGCCACACACACCTCCTGGCTAGCAAATCCCCCCGCTCCCGCCTACATGCACCCCAGCATCCATCCACTCCCCTGAGTCACGCTGGCACGGCGGTGCCTCTTCCAGGCTGCACAGAACATGATGACAAGGTGCATGGCCGCAGAGCCCAAAGACAAGGGGATCTTGTGCACAGCGATCCATCCCGGCTGGGTGAAGACTGACATGGGGACAGAGAAGGTACTGTGCTGTGCAGGGAAGGGGCAGCAGGACTGGGTCCGCCTGTTGCTCTGTGTGCTGCCGTAACCCCACCTTTCAGGGAGGGCAGTGGCACTTAGGTCCTGAAGCCCTAGGGGCAGCTCTGAAGTCTGCGTCTCTGCACATGCAGAGGTGGAGGGTCTGGAGCCGCTCAGGTGGGGCAAGGAGGGGGACCACAGGCCGTGGCAGTCCTGCCGACACTGGATCCAGGAAGGAATAGCAGGGAGGGAAGTGGGGAAAATGACAAAGGCTACCCAGAGACCCAACATCAGTTGGATCATCTCAGGGCATCCAGCACAAGGGCTTCCAGCTGTTGCCAAGGCCACACCAAGTGGGCCTCCTGCCAGCATGCCGTGACAGATGGGAAGCTGCAGAACACATGCCATTTGTGATACATGTCAGGAGAAGAGCATCACGATAGCCTGGGGATGTGCCAGGAGGATAGGTGTGCTAGCCTAAGGGACAAGATTCATGATGATGAGATGCTAGGATAGATGTGCTATTGCAAGAGGTGTGCAGCGCCCAGCAGAGCTCTGCTATGAGACGTGGGGGATTGTGGCTGATGTGCCATTGTAATGGGTATGTCACCAGTGTAGAAACCCCCATGATAGACGAGGTACCATGCTGTATCTGCCATTGCAGTGTACATGCTACCCTGATAGAAGTGTTTCATGACAGACAAGATACCATGACAGATGTGCTGTCTTTGGCAGAAGAGTTGCAGGTGTGATTACAGGGCTGTAGCTGTGCCACGGCAGCAGATGTGGTACCACGATGAAAGAGTATCGCAAGAGGATGTTGTGTGATGCCATCAGCTGCCAGGACAATCTCCTGGGGCAGAGCTGGCCGCAAGCAGGCAGCAAGCTGTGGTGTGCCAGGTGCATGGATAGCCAGCCCCTGTCCCGCCCAGCAGAGCCCTGAGAGAGGTGGGAAAAAGGAAAAAGGCTCCCGCGACCATCCTACCCTGCTACGGCTAGGGGAAAAGGGAGCAGCAGTGCTCCAGGCTGTGCATCCTCCAGTCTGGTCAGACCCTGCTGCTTTCTGTGCCAGTCTTGGTCCACGGCAGTGACCTTCACCCTTGTCCCCTCTGCAGGCCCCTCTGACTGTGGAGAACAGTGTACGGGGCATCCTAACCGTGCTGGCCAGCCTCTCGCAGGACACCACCAGTGCCTTCCTCGACTGGGAAGGAAACAGCGTGCCGTGGTGACAGACTGCCAGCCAGGAGCTGCAGCAGCGCCAGAGCCCCACGTCCGCTGTCCCTGCCAGCCTCCCCCTTGCCTGCTCGTCTACCTGCTGCAGTGCCCACGCTCTGCTGCTCATCTTTTGCTGGACCCAGGCTGCCAGGGAGACGGGAAGGACATGGGAGTCAGCTGCTCTCTCCCTTCTTTCCCACCCCATGTGCAGAGTCTTGCAGCGCCCTTGTACCCCTGCCTCTGTAAACGGCGGGAGCTGACACCTCTCTCCTCCGACTCTGCATCCACGGCCTTTTGCCAGTATGGGGCTTGTGCCGGGTGATGATGCCCCAGCTCCTTGCCCCTGTCCCCTCGGTCCCTGGGAGTCGGTGCCCCTCCCCAGTGTGCTCCTGCTCCCCCATCCTGGTTGCTGTTTGCCAGCAGCAGGTGTCTGCCCCCCATGAGGCCCGCTGCAGTGGCCCTCCCAGCCATGGGGCAGGGCGTCCCCCATCACCTCTTGCTCCAGGCCCTGTCCCTGCAGTGATGCCTGGGAAGAGGCCTGTACCCAGCCAGCCCTTCGCTTGCCCATGCTCCCGTGCCAGCTTGCTGCCCGCAGCCCTTTGCAGCACCCCTTGGGGCAGGCACACAGCCCCTCAGCCCTTCCCGGGACCTGGGTGCCTCTTGCTGCCCTCCCAGTGCAGGCCAGGGGCCAGAAACGGCAGCTGGAAGTGTCTCTCTGCTCAGGCATCTCTGGGGAGCAATGGAGCCTGCAGGCAGGAGAGGGGGCCAGGCCCCAGCAGCCCAATTGCCATCATGGGGTCTGACTGTTGCCAGGCTCTATCAGCCCCATGTTGTCACCGTGGGGCCAGAGCCAGTCGGCCCCAGGCTGTCACCACGGGGCCAGGCCTTGTCAGCCCTGGGCCGTCACTGTGGGCCAGGCCATGTTGGCTGTGTGCTATCACCATGGGGCCAGGCCCAGTTGGCCCTGGGCTGTCGCTGTGGAGCTGGGCCCGCTGGCCCCAGGGGAAGTGCGAGGACCCAGCTGAGCTGTCATGGCCCCACACATCCACAGCCCAAATGGCTGGTGCCCCCCTCAGCCCAGGGACGTGCTGGGAGCCCTTCTCCTCTCTTGGCATGCGTGGCGCCAGCAATGCCTGGGGCACGTGCTCAGTCCCTCTCCGAAGCGGGCTGCCTCACGCGCACTGAGCCTCCCTCCTGCCCTCCCGGGGGCTGGGGGTCACCGTCCCCAGGCTAGGGCTCCCCTGTTCCCTTGAGGGGCTTTGTCCAGCTGGGCATGCCGTGGGCACTGTTCCCCCACCCTCGCCTCAGCTAGCAGCCTCCATGTCCTGGGTGAGCTGCATCTGCAGAGTGACCAGGAAGGGACAGGACATGCCACCCTGAGCTCCCTGATGGGATGGTAGCACCTGGCTGAGCCCGGAGCCTGGCTCTCCACGCGTTGCCCCTTGGCTGTGTGAGTACCTTGTGTGTCCTGCCTAAGACCAGCAGTTCCCTGCAGGCTCCAGCCCCATGGGAGAGGATGCAGGAGGCAGGACAGTTTGCTGTAGGACAGACCTTTTGCAGCCCCACATGGGGAGAGGGCCCATGAGTCCCCATGACTCCCCAGCCCCACTGAGCTATCCCAGGCCGGACTGGTGTCTACGTGGCCCCTGAGCACAGCTATCTGGGGGAAAGTGAGCCCTACGGCTGCTCGGGGTGTTTGCCAGCCCTGTGCTGCCTTCCCTCAGCACCCATCTGGGCCCCATTGCCCCTGGGCTGACCAGCTCCTCAGAGATGGGCATCAGCCTGAGAAGCCAGCCCCCAGCTCCCTTGCCTCCTGGAGGGGATGTTTCCAGAGCCCAGTTATGCTCCCACAGGACCCGCAGGCTGACACTTACGGGGATCCCCATGCACAGCCACGAGTCAGGAGAGCTGGCTTGCAGCACTGCTATACACAACAATGAGCAGTCCATCCCAGGAAGAGGGCTACCTTCTGCAAGTTCACACCCCACACACGTCCTGTTGCAGGTGCAGACGGACACAGCAGCACTGCTGCTCATGGACACGGGTTTATTGAGGAAATGGGCACAGCACAGTGCAGCAGCAAAGGGACCTGCTTCTCCTTCAATCCCTCCAGCGCTCATGAGGCAGCCTCTGCTTCATGCATTGCAATCTCTCTTTCTGTAGGCCAACCACATAACAGACTGCAGGAGACCTGCTTGTCCCCCAGGAAGTGCTACCAACCTTGGAATTCATAAACAAAATCATTTCCTCATTAATGAGCCTGCAAATGGTTCTCCAGTTTTCCCTGTACCAGCTACAACCTCAAGTTTGCCCTTGTAGTGCCTGCCTTGATAGAGAAATCTGCAGGGCTTGGACCTCATGCAGGCACATCGCTGAAAAGTGTAAGTGTATGAACACATGAGCAGAGACACTTGGAGAGAGACGAGATGAAACTCCTCTCCTGTAGCACTGCTCTTTTTCCTGGAAGATGCATGAGAGATAAGGGAATATGTAGCATTTGGGGATGAGACCCCCTACACTCAGGGCTAAGACTAGAGCCACCTCCCTGACAGGATGATGGCCAGGCCCCTCTGGCAGAAGAGATCTGAAGTTCAGATTAAATCAGCTCCATTAGCCACAGAAAAAATTCTGAGGAGTTCTATCAAAGGAAAAGCAAAGACCCTTATGCTAACTATGAAAGTTAATAGGAGAAGAAGAAGAAGGCCCAGACAGTGCTACTTGTTGCTTAGAAACACGGGTTTATTGAGGAAATGGGCACAGCACAGTGCAGCAGCAAAGGGACCTGCTGCCAGGATCCCGGCACGACGCTGGGCTGGTGTCTCACCATGGCACTACTTTCCCTTCCCAGTCCAGGAAAGTCCCATTGTCCTTCTCGGACAGGGAGCAGAGCACGTTCAGCATCCCTTGTACGCTCACGTCCAGTGTCAATGGAGGCTGCAGGGACACAGGAGAAACACGGTCATGTGCCCAAGGCCTTCTGAAGGTCTGCCCTGGCTCCTGCTTGGGCCACTGTCTCCCTGAGCCTGGGGCTCAGGGCTCTCTGGGGTGAGTGAAGTGAGGAGACACCAGCACTTCACAGGAAGAGTCCCTGTCTGTCATCTCCTTCCCTCCTGTGCCTCAAGCTCAGAGCATTGTCCAGACAGCTCCACCGGAGCCCGGCAGGTCTCAGGATGTTCAGGACACAGGGCTCTCCGGGTTCCTGAACGATGAGGTTCTTCTGGACCTGCCCCAGAAAAAATCCTACCTTATGTCCTGCTACGTTCCCCATGTCTGTTTGCACCCAGCCAGGGTGGAGAGCAGCACAGAGGATGCCGTGTTGCCGGTACCCCAAGGACTGGCACTTGGTGAGCATGTTCAGAGCAGCCTGCAGGGAGACATCGCAGGGATCACTGTGAGGAGGAAAGAAGTCCCCTCCCAAAGGGAACATGTGCAGACCCCAAGGCAGGGGCAGAGGAGGGCAGGCGAGGAGAGCTCCCCAGGACACACAGTGCTGCTGCAGTCTCCATGCACAGACACCCAGCACAGCTGAAGGCTGGTCCCAGCACAGCCCTCCAAGAATGGGGCCAGGAACTGGGCTAGAGCGTCTCCAGGGAGAAAGGGACTCCCGAGAACTGTTGCAAGTGGAGAGGGGTGGAGGGAGGGAGGGGAGTCACAAGAGGGCTTGGAGGGGGTTTTGGAGAAAAATAAATGTGGGGGCTCACGCCCAGCACAGCCTGGCAATACCTTGCTGCAGCGGTATGAGACACTTTGCCCCAAATCCCATAAATGTACTTCCTTAATGGAGCCCCCATAGCTGGACATGTTGATGATGGCTGCCTTGCTGCAGCTCAGCTCAGAACTTGGGCTTCCCTGGGCAGCCTTCTTCAGCAAGGGCAGGAACGCCTGCAAGGAGAGGAATGAAGGGCCTGTGCAGATGTGGTTCAGGAGAGAGGACCTGCTCCTTCCAGAGCGTGTCACATCAGCACCAAATCAGTGAGCAGATTCCTGCTCTCACAGCCTCAGACCACCAGGTTCCTCCTCCTTGGCACTGGCCGATGGCTCCTTGCACTCCCCATCTGAGCTGGAGAATGCAAGGCCCTTTGCCAGGACAAGAGCCCATCGGGCACCAGAGCAGAGACCAGGCCCTTCCCTTCAGCCCTTCCCACCTGCCTGGGATGTCCCGGCTCGGGGAGCTGGAGCCGAGGGAAAGGGATGGTCCCTGGGGATGAGCTGCAAAGCCACAGATGGGGGTCCTCACCTGGCTCACCAGCAGCGGCCCAATCGTGTTGGTGGCATACACCTGGGACATGTCCGCCAGCGTCTCGGTATCTAAATAGCTCAACTTTGCAATTCCAGCATTGTTGATGAGGAGGTTCAGCCCAGAGTCCTTCAGGTGCTCCCTGACTCTGGCTGCAGCTGCCTGGATGCTGGCAGGGTCGGTGACTTCTACAGAGCCAGCACAGGGGGAGGTAAGCGCCCGCTTCCCCTCCAAGGCTCCTATCACGCCGGATGCCAGGGGACAGGAACCCCGTCTGCCCTCAGGGACGTGCCGGGACAGGAATCAGGGCACCTGGGAGAAAGAGCCCCAGAGGAGAGAGGAGCCCAGGGCCACAGGGCCACTGCCAGGCAGGAAGGCAGGGCCCCAGCATGGCTGCAGACAGGCTGTGGGCAGCAGTGACAGCAGCGAGCCTGTTTCCCCCACAATGTGCTGGGGCTGTTGGCATGGCTCCCTCCTCATGCTGGGCTGCTGGGGTGTGTGGGAGAAGACAGTGCCAGGCAAGGAGGGGAGCTTGGGCAAGGGACCCTCACCCTTGGGGCACAGGCAGGAGCACCTACCAAGCGGGACGATGACCAGGCTGGGGTGCTTGGAGGCCAAATGCTGCAACTCCTGCAAGAGAGGGGACAACATGGGCACAGAGAGGCAGGGACACCTGGGCAGAGGGCAGCTCTCAGCCTGTCCCAGGCACAGCCACTGTCACTCCTGCTCTGCCCCTGCACTCCCCCATGCCCAGCAGCCTACCCCGGATGCCCTGCTCCAGTCAGACAGGGCTCCGTGCCTCCTGCCCACACCATGTGCCACTGCTTTACTCTCTGCCCTCCTGTTGCAGACACAAGCCCTTTCCCTCTAGCCCTTGAGGAGATGGGTGCCAGACTGTGTCAGAGCTCCCTTGCTGTCCTCCAGGAGACCTGGCCCCTCTGAACACCCCAGGCACAGCTCGCCCCATGGCCATGCCAGCTGGGCTGCCCTGTGCCCTGGCAGCTGTGGTGCAGGGTTGCAGCTTCCCATCTGAGCCCTCACAAATCTTCTCACATGCTGCCCTGCGCTTCCGTCCCCCAGCAAAGCCAGCTCCGCTGAGCCTCACCTGTGCTCGCTCTCCCTTGGGGTCCCGGCAGGCTGCAAAGAGCCACTTGGGAGGGTTTGGCAGCTGCAGAAGCTGCTTGACAATTCCCAGGCCAATTCCTCGATTGGCCCCAGTGACCAGAGCAGAGTGGACACAAAGCCCTGCCATGCTGCTCCTCCTGCCTCTGCTCTAGCCTGCATAGTTCACTCAGTTCCCTAATGCTACTTATAGCCTGTTCAACTGCCACCCCACCCACTTAGGGCTTGCACAAAGCCGTGGCTCTAGGTACAGTCTCTCCAGCTCTTCAAACTCTCTAGGACCCAGTTCCTGGCAGGGAGCCGGCCCTCATCACTGCAAAGGGCAAAAATCACTTGGCTTCTGAGCTGCCTGTAGCTCGGCCCTGTGAAGCAGGAGCAATCGGCCACTCCGCCCAGGAGAGGCTGTGCTGAGGGAGGAGGAAGGGAGCAGCCTGTGGAAAGGACTCAGGGTGCCCCATGGCTCAGGTGGGCTTGACAGCTTCGCAGGCTTCCTGCGTCTTACCCATGTAACACCAGAGGCAGGTTGAACTCGTTCCCCTTCTGCTGGTTTCCAGAGCCCCTCAGATGGAGCTGCAGGAGGCTACTCTGCTCTCCCCTGTCTTCCAAGTAAATGTCCCATCCCTGATCGTCCCATAAAAGACCTGCAGAGCAAACCATCAGCATTGCCTTCTTGCAGAAGGAAGTGGACCCTGCACAGTCTGCACATCACCTCTCTGCTCTTAGTGCACTCCATCCCGTTGGATGCCGTCTCCAGCCTTGAGCTTCCCTCTGGGAGTTGTGGCACACAATCCCAGTGTGATGTGCATCTCTGCCATGTTGGTTGCAGAGCAGCTGCTCCATGAGAAATCATATGGCAGAAGCAGTCCTGAGTGGAGCAGTCCTTCCACCAGGGCTGCAGGAGGACTCAGGTGCCATGGGTTGTCTTCCTGCAAGGATAAGTGCCTTAGTCAAAGCCCCCCTCTCCACATTGCCCATAGGAGCTAGGTGCAGACAGCTCCACACTAGCACCAGTGAAGCTTGGTACTGCCACCAGGCTGACTGTGCTGCCCAATAGCTCATGCCAAGCATTACAGCCAGGATGTGCAGTATGGCAATTGGGCTGCACGCACTTTGTGTGTACCTGCTCCCCCAAGTGTCTCTGCACTCAGCTGGGCTGCAAAGAGCCCCAGAAACCTCTTGGCAATCCCTTGCTTTCAAGCACTGAGTCCCAAAGCCATGGAAGACTGGGGTGCTGGGTAGAAGGGCAGCAGTTGAGTCACTTCTGAGGTGTCTCCTTCTCCCCCAGGATGTCTTGGCAGCAGTGTTAACCAGCTGCACTGCCAAGTGAGCTCTCATGCTCCGGCGGCAGCAGCCCCTTTCCTCCTCCCCACTCCTGCCTGTTTTCTGGAGCTAGGCTGGCAGACTCCACAAGTCAGGCAGCTCCTCCCCGCCCTTCTGGGGCAACACTGCCTGGGGCGCCCTCACCAAACCCAGTCAGAGGAACATGGCTTGGGGCCAGGGAAAGGATGTCCACCAGAGGGTCCATCTCTGCCCCCCGCTCAGTCCTACACCTGCATCTGACTCAGTTCTGCTCTGAGCCTGCAGCACCTCACCCTCACATCATTGCTGCATTCACCTTCCCCCCAAACAAAACATCTTCAAAATATTGCTGTGCCCAAGTTTATTCCTGGGGACCCCTCTGCACCTCAGGCCAGTTGTACAGCCACCATGGTGCCACCAAAACAGGCAGTCCTGCCATGCTGCACCCATCTCACTGTCTGCCCTGTGCCAGCGCTCCTATTCAGGCAGCAGAGTTGTGGTCTGGATCAGGGAACTGATCCAAAATGGAAACTAATGAGGCTTGTTTACCTCTGTCTCCATAGGCCCCTTCCTTCCTCGCTGCCCATTCTTGCCTCCCCTCCAGCCATGCTGGCCTGCACCTTGCTGGGAGTGCTGGAGGCCTTTGTGCTCTGGCTGCCTCTAGTTGCAGCACAGAGTGCAGGGTGCTGCCACCAGCTACCCTCTGAACAGTTCCCAACGACACCAAAAGCACAAGGCTCCATTACCGTGGCAGAGTCCGCTCTGCCTCTTTGTGTCTGACTTGGCATGGTCCAGCTGCCTGAGTGATCTAGTCTTCCTTTCCTAGCCTTCATATGCTAGACTCTCCCTCAGGCAGTGGCTCAGGTGGTCACAGTCCATGTTTTTCCAGAACAGGACAGATCAGTGTTTCTTATCAAATCAGCATGGGTCTCATTTAGATCTGGACTTTGCACCTCTGACAAATATTCTCATCTGTACTTTGTGTCTTGCATCAGCCCTTGCCTCTGGGGAATTCTCTGACTCTGCCTCAGTCTCTTGGTCAGGATCCACTTTTCCCTATGGCTAAGGGATGATACAAGGGGAGCTGAGTGTCCTGGCCAGGCAGGAAGCTCCATTCACCCTCCAGCAAAGCTCTCCCACGGTTTCACACAGCTGGGATATTCTCCCTTGGGGAGCTCAGCCCTGTGCTGTTTACTCAAACAGTGACCAGGCAGCAGAGATCAGGCTGTACAATAACGCAAGTTAAACATGGCAGGGAGGTGTGCTAAGGCTCTGTTATGGGTGCAAAACCCGAGAAGAGACAATTTTCTTCAGGAGTGGGACGAACGAATCCTTTCTCAGCTCTTGCACCACCCCATGGCCAGCACCGTATCCTGGTTGCCCTTGTCCTGTCAGATGGGTCTCCTGCACACACCTTGTGCCGCTGTCTCACTTTCTGCCTTTTCATCTGAGATACCAGTCTTTCCCCTCCTCCAAGGAGAGAATAAGAGGATGTTGTAAACTTTGATTTCAGCAAGGTTTTTGACATAGTGTCCCATGGTATGTTTATTGCCAAACTGAGGCGTACTGGTTGGGGAGGGTGAATTATGTGATGAGTGAAAAACTGACTAGATCACCAGGCTAAAGGAGCTGTGATTAGCTGCAGAAATTCCAGCTGGTGGCCAGTCATTTGTGGTGTTCCTTAGGAATCAATACTAAGAGGTATCCTGTTTAATGTCTTTATCAGACCTGGCTGATGGGCCAGAGTCCACTCTCAGCAGGTCTGGTACCAGACCAAAGGGAGCAATCGATATCTTGGAGGGCAGGGCTGCTATTCAGTGGGACTTCGACAGGCTGGAGGATTGGGCCATCAGGAATGTCATGGAGCTGAGCAAAGGCAAACACGACATACTCCCCTGGGAGGAAGCAGCCCAGCATGCAGGCCAGGCTGGGGTGGCTGCTGGAGGAGCAAGGCTACAGAAGAAGCACTTGGGATGCTGAGAAACAAAAAGCTGGCCAAAAGTCAGTAGGGTGCCCCTGTGCCAAAGCACCAGGGCAGGCTTAGCAAGAATGCAGCCAGTGTGGTGAGGAGAGGGACTACTGCCTTCCATTCAGCTCTGGTGAGATCACATCTGGACACTGACACAGTTTGGGCTCCCTGGTGCAAGACAGACAGTAACAGTTTGGAGCAAGTCTGAGAGCCAAGAAAGGCTGTGGGGTCTCCATCCTTAGAGATTTTCACATCTTCACTGGACACTGCCCTGAACAACCTCTAGCTCTAACTGGACCACTTTGGAGCAGGGGTTGGAGCAGAGACCTCCAGAGGTCCCCTCCAACTGAACCAGTTCTGTGATGTTATGCCTGAACCACACTGTGCAAAGGAAGGTGGACACCTCATAGATCCTCAGGCAGTGCAGGCTCAGGATCTGGGGAAGGGGCCTGAGTGTCCTAGTGATGGTCCCAAAAGTTTCCAGGAGCCCTGTGTTTCCACCAGAACACACAGTTCACATCCATGTACTCTCCAGAGCATGAGGACAACAGGCAGCCCTCAGTGACTGCATTAGGCCAGGAAGTTCCCCATGCAAAGGCATTCCTGGATTGCATGATGCAAAGTGATAGCACAGCACACTGAGATGGCATATCCCCACTCCTCTGGAAGACATCCTTCTTCAGTTGGCCAGAGCAGCAGTTGTCACAGCACCAGATGCTCTACCTGTTCCCTATATAAGCCAGACTGCAAAGATGCAACGTGGCAACTCCATAAGCACAGGGGGAGTCTGCAGTGCACAGCCTACCTCTTCCTTACTTCCCTCCCCTTGTCTGTGTCTGCTTCCCCACCGCCAGGTTGCATGTTCAGCCACAGTCTGTGCCAAGACACAGTGTCAATGGGTATAGCATAAGGGTACTGCTTTTCTTGCTATTTCAGGATCTACTCTGGCCTTGGCAGGCAAGTAGTGACAGGAAGAATGGGCACAGGGTCAATCACCCATAGTGCATTTCTCCAAACACTCTTCAGAGCTCAGAGGGTTTCTCTTGACATCTTCCTTTCACAGAGGCCCTGGGAGCAGCCAGGCTGTGTCTGGAGGCTACCCAAACCACTGCAGGTGTGAAGATTGGCAGCCCCCATCCATTACCTTCAGCTGCAGCCAGAGGGCCTGGCAGAGGAAGAGGGTGGATGCCAGCATGCACAGGCCTCCAGGACTGGAACCCAGAGGCAGAGACATTGTCATGGGATAGGAAGGGGCTGAATAACCAAAACATCAGCCTGAGCAGGAGCTGATTGTGATGGGGGAAGGACAGACAGTTGTGAAGCTGGCTGCCTGTGTAAGGTGCACAGGTGGAAAGTGCACCAAGGATGTCACAGCAAGGACACAGCAAGGATAGTTGCAAGCAGGCTCTGACTTTGCAGCTGTAGGGGACAGGGCAGAGGCAGTGGGTGCTGACAGAGCCAGAGGAGAGCCAGAGGAGAGCCAGGAGTCAGACTGTGTGGAGAAGCAGGGACTGGGTTATTTAGCAAAGGTTGAGCACATGAGGAGCAGGTACAGAGGGGCAGAGGACAGATCTGTTTTCCAGTATCTGTGGGCAAAGGGCTCAGTGGTCAGGACTGGAGAGGGCTGAGAGGGAATAGCCCAGAGCCTGCTGGCCTCCTAGGGCCTCCTCCACTTCTCCCCACCTCCCTCCCATCAGGGTTTGGGAGGCCAACGAGGCCAGGCGGGCTGGACGGGAGTGGAGGGCCCTCTCCAGCACAACTGGCTCTCCTAGTTATACAGGGCACAGCAGGTGGAAATGATGCACACAGTATTGACCATGCAGACACTTGGCACCCACCACCCTGCAGTCAGCCAGCTGCATGCAGGGCCCAGCTGAAGGGACTAAATGGCTTAAGGCCAGCATCAAATGGCTGCACTACCCAGGATCATACCTGAGTAAGAACTATTTGCTACAATAAGAAACAGCCCTCAGCCCCATGCAGGGTGATGTCTGGAGGGAGCGGTTGTCTCTGGCCTCACTCATCGAGAGTAGAACCTGCAAAGACACATATGGTGTGTGTGGCCAGACCAGGTGACTCCAGAGTGTACAAAAGTTCCCCTGTGGTCCCAAAGCTCGCTGGCACCAGTGTAAAAGCCTGTGGTGGACAGATGAGTGAACTTTTGCCTTAAACATTTCTTGGTACATAAGGTGCAAGCAAACTATGACCCCAAACAAGCCATCTGTCCCCGTCGGAAACAGGACTAAGCTGCTGCGACCCCCTAAATGGTCTTCCTGCGACCACCCAGGACACACCGAGCCTGTGATGAACCACACCACGATCAGGCAGAGACTTTGGGACCTGGACTATAAATTATTGCCGCTTAGCACAACTTCTATAAAACTTGCTTAGCATGAGTAGCTAGATTTGTTGAAGCCTTTGGCTGCACTTAGATAAAATAATGAACTTTTACCTACTTCAGTAAGAAAAGGGCCTGAGAGCTGTTTCAAACTGGAATGATGAGGGAGTTACCAGCAGTTTGCATTCCTGTGCACTGCTGAAACAGTGTTAATTGCTGGAATTACCACCTCTTTGTCAGTACCTTGAGAGACAATGGCGGGACCCGAGGAATGAAGAGGCATCCATCAGCAGAAACGGTAAAGATAAACAGCCTACCTAGGGACAGTGATGAGACCCAATAAGGAGCAGGAGACCCCAGACCTAAATATTACTATTGGTCCAAACTACCGCATGAGGGGTGGAGAGCTTAGATTGGAAAGTGTAATTGCCCAGGGATTTCTTTGTTCGGGGTCCCTCTTCGGAGGCACCCAACTCAAGCTGTAACTACTGCACACGTGTCATTACAATTTATTTATTTTGCCTTGATTTGGCTCTGAACTTTTCAGCGGGAACCTAGGGCCGGACCCTGCTCGAGTTGCAATTACTGCACGTGCATTGCTAAAATTTACACCCAGGGTGAAGAGGAGCAATGGGACGCCGCTGGATCCATGAGTGGTGATATCTCTTTCTCTCTCTCTCTCTTTCTCTCTCCCCCGCCCCTTTCTCGCTCCTCCCCTTTGCCTTTCCCCACGTTTTCTCCCCAATTCGTGGAAAATAAAGTTAAGAGGTTGTATGATATTTGACCAGTTTTAGCGTCTTAATCTCGTCCTTGGGATCGTAATGAAAACCCTCCCGATATTGGATCGGGACAAAGCCCTGGCAGTTGGTGTACTTCTGTGAATGGGGGTCCCCACAGAGAAGGGAAAGCCACCCTCGACAAAGGCTTTCAGAACCACACTGCTGTTGTGGATGTGGATCAGGCTGGGTAGAAGAGCTCGGTGAGTACCTAAGCCACCTCAATCACAATCCCACCTGTCTTCCACTTGCCAGTGCCTAACAAGTTGCCCTTGATGGGTAAGAGTCAGGGGCAGCAAAGCTCTCAGGTACAGTGTCCACCACTCCCCCCCACTGGGACAGCTTGGAAGTTGGTGGCTGTTGATCTGACCACATCCTTTCTCTGCAAAATTACCAAAGGCAGTCTACTGCAAGAAACCCCCACTGCTCATCATCCCATGCACACAGCATTAGGTGGTCCCACAAGCAAGGAACGGTCTCCCAAGGCCCAAACTAATTCTTCATGGTGGGGAGTATGTGGAGGGCAAAGACTGAATTTTCTGTCTTGGCCCCTGCTATTGTTCTGCTGGCCCTGACCTGAAGAAAGAGACACAGCTCCCCATGAGTTGAGAACTGCAACGGTACCACCAGACAAGCAATCCAAGGGCATGGGGGCTGTGAGCTCTTCTGAGAAGTCTGTGGCATGATGAAGCCACATACAGGGGTCAGTTCAGCAGGGAGTGACACTGGGCAGGTACACAGCATGACCCAATGCAAAGGCCTGTGTGTATGCTCTGAGCCAAGCCTGTTCCAGCCAACGGGCAGGCGAGACGTGGCTGCCATTGCAGCATACACATGGGCTGTGCCTCAGTAGCTGGCTTCTGTGCCAAAGAACATGCCCTGGCCCATTTGACTGATTAGTCAACATGCACCCATTAGATCAGATGTACTGTGACTCTCAAGGGCAGTAAGCTAGAAGTAGGAAACAGCTTACGCCCAGCAAGGCATCAAGAAGGAATATAATCCTACTCCTCTTGAGCACTTCCTGCTTTGACATTGTCAGTATGATACCAGTAAACACATACACACTGACTTCTTTTAAGGTTTCTTGTTTCTAATCTTGATATCCACTTTCATCTCATTCCTATGCGCATAGTTTTCCACAACAAACCCCTTGACAAGGAGGCCTGCAGGTGGGTAGCACGTGCCAGCCAGGACGGCTCTGGTTGCTGCAAGGACAAAGGGCAGAACTACGTCTCTGGCATCAGTATGGTGCTCAGGTTTGTTAGTTTTTATGCCAGGTTGTGGGTGATTTTCCCCCTGCCCTGCCCCAACCTGAAGAAGCTCCGTTCTGCCATCACAAGCTTTCGCCCTTTTAAAATGGCAACCTGCTACCACCAGCAGACGCTGGCTTCTTCTTGCCTTCAGGTGGAGAATCTCCCAAGAGAGCATATAACCCCCTATATGTGGCCCAGCCCTTCACTGAGGGCAGAGAAGATTGTTATTCTTCCTGCCTGTTCACTGTCCCAAATCCAAATCTACCCTATTACTGTGGAACTGTGCCACCTCACTTTTTCACATCCAAACACCTCAGTGCTGAACCCTCCCATGCTGGTCCCTCTCCCTCTGGTGGTGTGAGATTGTACAGCTCCTCTTGAAAGTTGTTTCTCTGGGTTTGTGTATGCTAGAGAGTCTTGGTTTTTCCACTCTTAGCTGGCAAACCGAGACTTGTAGTTGCAGCCAGGATGTTACAGTAAAAAAATTACAGACAAAAAAATTGTCCAAAGGGTGACACTGTCCCAAGTGTTCAGATTAGCGATGCAACACAGTATTTCTTTGGCATCTTCTCCTATTTGAGATAACCAATCCAGACTGCCCAGATTCTTTCTTGCTTGCTCATTTTTAAAGGCTTGCTCATTTTGAAAGGCTTTCCAGCTTTGCTGAGCTGCCTTCCCACTGGTTATGAGCACACAGCTCTCTGTGGCAGACAGTTGTAGGCCGTGATTTCTGTGGCAATCTTAGCTAGCTTCAACCACGTTTATTGTCTCCAAGGGCTGCTTGTGCCATGTGTGATCACCAGACAGTCAGGCCCTGTTCCCCTAGTATTCATTTGACATGAGAAAGCATATCACTGCCTGCACAGAGCCAGCTGCTTGGTAAGTTATTGCTCAATAGAAATAGAATTAGCACAGTAAAGTCAAGCTAAAGGACAGTGAGCTTTAACAGGTCAAAGGAAAGGCCAGAAAAGCCAACAGAAAGAGTAGTGAAACAGGTAAGGAGCTCCTGATGCTTTAAAGGTGTGCGTGACAAATCCGTGTAAAGACATCAAAAATCAAAGCTGTTAACAAAATCAAACTACTGCTCCAATCAGGATTTGCTGTTTAACTTGCTGTTTCTATTCACATATTACACCAGAACTCCTGTTACACTGAGCATAACATGTAACACTTCCTCTCCTTTTGTAGCTCACCTGATTTAGCTGAATTATGAGGATTACCACTGCCAAAGAGCTAAGAGTGATGCAGTGGCCTTTGCCTCAGTGAATAGTTTCTGAATTGCCATGTTTGTGAGCCTTTAGAATCAGCTGCCTGTCTCTGACCCTGTCCGAGTCCATCAACCTACCTCAGTTCTCCTATCTCATTTGCATCACTCCACATGCTGGGGAAGAACCACCTTTAGGACAAACACAGATGTTGTGGACTTATCTCACCTGGTATAACTGGTGCTAGACTGCCTGGTGATGCCAAGGCTGCCTCCAAACCCGGACTGGTGTGGACTGGCTGGGAGGAAAACCCATTGCCACCATCTCCTGAGGACCTGACAGAAGAGACTAAATTGGCCACAGGGTTTTCAGGGCTCTGTGTAAGCACTTGGGTTGTCCTGGTTAAACTTCTGGTTCGTGTTGATGTTTGGATAAAAGGGAACCTGGTCCCTGCTTTGTACCTTGAGAACCATGGGCCTGCAGTGGGCTGGGGCTGGGGGTGGTGTGAGCATCTCTGGTCAACTAGGTTCGGATAGGAGAATGAGCATGTCTGTGCAAGTCATGAGGACAGGCCGGAGTGTATGCTAGTAATACAGGCACTGCTCAAGGGTCATATTTGCTTTCTCTGCAGTATAGTGATGGGGTCATTGTACTGTTGGCCAGATTTGGACCATGAAGCATCAAAAACACACCTCACAGCCACAGAGCAATGCAGGAGGCAGTTGAGAGCAGTGGAAAGGTGTCCAGAGTGTCTGGGAACAGATCTGCTTTTCCAGATCTTTGCAAACTTTCAAATCCCTGGTGACAACTTGTAAGGGGTGAATTTAGGCCTGCCAAGTGCTCCAGGAGATGCTTGGTTTGCCTGAATTTCTGAGTCACAGATGAGACTGGCCACACTTTGCAATTATCTCTCAGAATTTGAACCCAGCTCCCATTGCTACTAGACGACCTGACAAAGTCATGCGCAAATTTCATGTGTGTTCCATGTTTTCTATCTGTCTGTCATGTGTGGCAGTGATGACTTCTGCATGACTCTACCCAGAGCTGTTGTGTTCCCAAGGTGTCCATTTTGATGCCCTTGTCCCTGCTGAACTATCCCAGCAGTAAGAGCAGAGCTGGGTGCCATGATACATGTTCCTCAGGGGGGCACTAGATGGTCAGTTATCACCCAGAAAACAGTGTCCAGGCCTTTGCT
This sequence comes from Dromaius novaehollandiae, assembly GCF_036370855.1. Classification (NCBI taxonomy): domain Eukaryota; kingdom Metazoa; phylum Chordata; class Aves; order Casuariiformes; family Dromaiidae; genus Dromaius; species Dromaius novaehollandiae. The sequence goes on from NC_088110.1 coordinate 1,075,743, forward strand.
GGTTCTCTGCAACAGTTTCTCTCCCCACAGACTGCTCAGCAACACAAAACCAGTACTAGAAAGTATTTGGGAAGGAACTTGACAGAGGACAGAAGACATCACGATCTATCCCATGCTGCACCCACATCTGGAATGCTGCTCTGGCTTCTACCTCTCAAAAGCACCGAGCAGAATGAGGGAGGTGTGTGAAAGGGATGGGATGGGGCTTCACTGAGCAGATATACAGAATGACCTCTGGAAAGGAGAGACTGAGGACCTAGATCTTGTCTGCTTGGGAAAAAGATGGAGGAATGGACATTTGTAGCAATTTTGCCAAATCATGACACTTATAGGAAGGATAGATAGGAAATGCTGAGCCCACTTCTCAGAATGCAGTAATGTGTGGATACCCTGGGAAAGAGACCAGGCAAAGAAGTTATAGCAACCCAGAAACAACCCATCTCCACACAGACCATAATTACATGGCCATGGAGACAAAAAAAGACTGGACAAAGGATGAGAGAAAGCCATTCTCCTTCAATCCCTCCAGCGCTCATGAGGCAGCCCCTGCTTCATGCATTGCAATCTCTCTTTCTGTAGGCCAACCACATAACAGACTGCAGGAGACCTGCTTGTCCCCCAGGAAGTGCTACCAACCTTGGAATTCATAAACAAAATCATTTCCTCATTAATGAGCCTGCAAATGGTTCTCCAGTTTTCCCTGTACCAGCTACAACCTCAAGTTTGCCCTTGTAGTGCCTGCCTTGATAGAGAAATCTGCAGGGCTTGGACCTCATGCAGGCACATCGCTGAAAAGTGTAAGTGTATGAACACATGAGCAGAGACACTTGGAGAGAGACGAGATGAAACTCCTCTCCTGTAGCACTGCTCTTTTTCCTGGAAGATGCATGAGAGATAAGGGAATATGTAGCATTTGGGGATGAGACCCCCTACACTCAGGGCTAAGACTAGAGCCACCTCCCTGACAGGATGATGGCCAGGCCCCTCTGGCAGAAGAGATCTGAAGTTCAGATTAAATCAGCTCCATTAGCCACAGAAAAAATTCTGAGGAGTTCTATCAAAGGAAAAGCAAAGACCCTTATGCTAACTATGAAAGTTAATAGGAGAAGAAGAAGAAGGCCCAGACAGTGCTACTTGTTGCTTAGAAACACGGGTTTATTGAGGAAATGGGCACAGCACAGTGCAGCAGCAAAGGGACCTGCTGCCAGGATCCCGGCACGACGCTGGGCTGGTGTCTCACCATGGCACTACTTTCCCTTCCCAGTCCAGGAAAGTCCCATTGTCCTTCTCGGACAGGGAGCAGAGCACGTTCAGCATCCCTTGTACGCTCACGTCCAGTGTCAATGGAGGCTGCAGGGACACAGGAGAAACACGGTCATGTGCCCAAGGCCTTCTGAAGGTCTGCCCTGGCTCCTGCTTGGGCCACTGTCTCCCTGAGCCTGGGGCTCAGGGCTCTCTGGGGTGAGTGAAGTGAGGAGACACCAGCACTTCACAGGAAGAGTCCCTGTCTGTCATCTCCTTCCCTCCTGTGCCTCAAGCTCAGAGCATTGTCCAGACAGCTCCACCGGAGCCCGGCAGGTCTCAGGATGTTCAGGACACAGGGCTCTCTGGGTTCCTGAACGATGAGGTTCTTCTGGACCTGCCCCAGAAAAAATCCTACCTTATGTCCTGCTACGTTCCCCATGTCTGTTTGCACCCAGCCAGGGTGGAGAGCAGCACAGAGGATGCCGTGTTGCCGGTACCCCAAGGACTGGCACTTGGTGAGCATGTTCAGAGCAGCCTGCAGGGAGACATCGCAGGGATCACTGTGAGGAGGAAAGAAGTCCCCTCCCAAAGGGAACATGTGCAGACCCCAAGGCAGGGGCAGAGGAGGGCAGGCGAGGAGAGCTCCCCAGGACACACAGTGCTGCTGCAGTCTCCATGCACAGACACCCAGCACAGCTGAAGGCTGGTCCCAGCACAGCCCTCCAAGAATGGGGCCAGGAACTGGGCTAGAGCGTCTCCAGGGAGAAAGGGACTCCCGAGAACTGTTGCAAGTGGAGAGGGGTGGAGGGAGGGAGGGGAGTCACAAGAGGGCTTGGAGGGGGTTTTGGAGAAAAATAAATGTGGGGGCTCACGCCCAGCACAGCCTGGCAATACCTTGCTGCAGCGGTATGAGACACTTTGCCCCAAATCCCATAAATGTACTTCCTTAATGGAGCCCCCATAGCTGGACATGTTGATGATGGCTGCCTTGCTGCAGCTCAGCTCAGAACTTGGGCTTCCCTGGGCAGCCTTCTTCAGCAAGGGCAGGAACGCCTGCAAGGAGAGGAATGAAGGGCCTGTGCAGATGTGGTTCGGGAGAGAGGACCTGCTCCTTCCAGAGCGTGTCACATCAGCACCAAATCAGTGAGCAGATTCCTGCTCTCACAGCCTCAGACCACCAGGTTCCTCCTCCTTGGCACTGGCCGATGGCTCCTTGCACTCCCCATCTGAGCTGGAGAATGCAAGGCCCTTTGCCAGGACAAGAGCCCATCGGGCACCAGAGCAGAGACCAGGCCCTTCCCTTCAGCCCTTCCCACCTGCCTGGGATGTCCCGGCTCGGGGAGCTGGAGCCGAGGGAAAGGGATGGTCCCTGGGGATGAGCTGCAAAGCCACAGATGGGGGTCCTCACCTGGCTCACCAGCAGCGGCCCAATCGTGTTGGTGGCATACACCTGGGACATGTCCGCCAGCGTCTCGGTATCTAAATAGCTCAACTTTGCAATTCCAGCATTGTTGATGAGGAGGTTCAGCCCAGAGTCCTTCAGGTGCTCCCTGACTCTGGCTGCAGCTGCCTGGATGCTGGCAGGGTCGGTGACTTCTACAGAGCCAACACAGGGGGAGGTAAGCGCCCGCTTCCCCTCCAAGGCTCCTATCACGCCGGATGCCAGGGGACAGGAACCCCGTCTGCCCTCAGGGACGTGCCGGGGCAGGAATCAGGGCACCTGGGAGAAAGAGCCCCAGAGGAGAGAGGAGCCCAGGGCCACAGGGCCACTGCCAGGCAGGAAGGCAGGGCCCCAGCATGGCTGCAGACAGACTGTGGGCAGCAGTGACAGCAGCGAGCCTGTTTCCCCCACAACGTGCTGGGGCTGTTGGCATGGCTCCCTCCTCATGCTGGGCTGCTGGGGTGTGTGGGAGAAGACAGTGCCAGGCAAGGAGGGGAGCTTGGGCAAGGGACCCTCACCCTTGGGGCACAGGCAGGAGCACCTACCAAGCGGGACGATGACCAGGCTGGGGTGCTTGGAGGCCAAATGCTGCAACTCCTGCAAGAGAGGGGACAACATGGGCACAGAGAGGCAGGGACACCTGGGCAGAGGGCAGCTCTCAGCCTGTCCCAGGCACAGCCACTGTCACTCCTGCTCTGCCCCTGCACTCCCCCATGCCCAGCAGCCTACCCCGGATGCCCTGCTCCAGTCAGACAGGGCTCCGTGCCTCCTGCCCACACCATGTGCCACTGCTTTACCCTCTGCCCTCCTGTTGCAGACACAAGCCCTTTCCCTCTAGCCCTTGAGGAGATGGGTGCCAGGCTGTGTCAGAGCTCCCTTGCTGTCCTCCAGGAGACCTGGCCCCTCTGAACACCCCAGGCACAGCTCGCCCCATGGCCATGCCAGCTGGGCTGCCCTGTGCCCTGGCAGCTGTGGTGCAGGGTTGCAGCTTCCCATCTGAGCCCTCACAAATCTTCTCACATGCTGCCCTGCGCTTCCGTCCCCCAGCAAAGCCAGCTCCGCTGAGCCTCACCTGTGCTCGCTCTCCCTTGGGGTCCCGGCAGGCTGCAAAGAGCCACTTGGGAGGGTTTGGCAGCTGCAGAAGCTGCTTGATGATTCCCAGGCCAATTCCTCGATTGGCCCCAGTGACCAGAGCAGAGTGGACACAAAGCCCTGCCATGCTGCTCCTCCTGCCTCTGCTCTAGCCTGCATAGTTCACTCAGTTCCCTAATGCTACTTATAGCCTGTTCAACTGCCACCCCACCCACTTAGGGCTTGCACAAAGCCGTGGCTCTAGGTACAGTCTCTCCAGCTCTTCAAACTCTCTAGGACCCAGTTCCTGGCAGGGAGCCGGCCCTCATCACTGCAAAGGGCAAAAATCACTTGGCTTCTGAGCTGCCTGTAGCTCGGCCCTGTGAAGCAGGAGCAATCGGCCACTCCGCCCAGGAGAGGCTGTGCTGAGGGAGGAGGAAGGGAGCAGCCTGTGGAAAGGACTCAGGGTGCCCCATGGCTCAGGTGGGCTTGACAGCTTCGCAGGCTTCCTGCGTCTTACCCATGTAACACCAGAGGCAGGTTGAACTCGTTCCCCTTCTGCTGGTTTCCAGAGCCCCTCAGATGGAGCTGCAGGAGGCTACTCTGCTCTCCCCTGTCTTCCAAGTAAATGTCCCATCCCTGATCGTCCCATAAAAGACCTGCAGAGCAAACCACCAACATTGCCTTCTTGCAGAAGGAAGTGGACCCTGCACAGTCTGCACATCACCTCTCTGCTCTTAGTGCACTCCATCCTGTCGGACGCTATCTCACTGTGGACTAAGCTCAGCAACCACTCCAAGCACTTCTGCCTGCAGGTATTATGCTGGGGCCATCACTGTTGTCATGAGCTCAACTCCTGCCTTTCCACTTTGCCTATTAAATGATTTTATTGTGATTCCTTACACTTCATTTTCTGACTGTTGTCATGCTTGTTGGGAGCAGGATAAAACTGGACCTTTTGCCTAACAGAGTTAGCTTGTCCAAACACAGCTGGCTCTGGAGGCTGTTGAGTCTCATTTTTAGGGCCACAGCCTGAACCTGGTCATCAGCAGTGTATCCATTCACATAGCACACTGTTGTCTGTGAATTCAGTATCTATATGGTCCCCACCACAGAACGAGTCTTCACTCTCTGGAATGAGCCAGAGTGACGGGGATTGAGACCATGGGCTGCAGAGCTCCTCTGCCCACCCTAAGGAGCAGGGAGGCTGAGAGGCAGCTCAGGCCAGCCCCAGCCCCAGCCACTCTTCACTCCTCCCCACCTGGAGCTCCTGCCTCCCCCAGGCTGGCTGTGCTGGCATTGTCCTTCCCTGGGAAATGCCAGAGCCAAGGGGACCTGTCCCATCCATGGGGCATCCTCCCCATCCACTGCCTTTCTGCCTAGGGTGTCTGTCCATCTCCCCATCGGTGGTCTGGGTCAGGGACCTTCAGGACAATTCTCTAACTGAGGGTTTCTCCTGTATTAACAGAGCACTGGTGTCTTTGTGTCAGGAATTTCTGCCCCTCTTGGAGAAGGTGGCAAAGGGCCTGGGGAAGGAGCTGCAGCAGGTCTGTGATCACCATGTCAAACAAAGTGGGCTCCATCGGGCTGTGCATCGGGATGCTAGAGGTCCCCATGTACCCATACCGTGCCAGCAAGGTGAGGTGCCAGGGGACGTGCTGGGGATGCACCTCGAGGAGCAGGAGGCCCCCCAGGTACCTATACCATTCCAGCAAGGTGACATGTCAGGGGATGTCCTGGGCCTGCACCTTGGGGTGCTGGAGGCCCCCATGTACCATGCCATGCCAGCAACAAGATGAGGTGCCAGAGGATGTGCAGGGGCTGCTCTGCTGGCTCCGTGCACAGTGGCCATGGAGGGGAGCCCATGGGACACCCACACATACCTGCCCCAAGACATCCAGCCTCTGCCTGGTTCTCCCAGGGCAAGCACAGAGGCTGCCAGCCCTGGGTCCAGCAGCATCTGGGATGGAGCCTTGTGGGCTGGTTGTGCCAATGCTTTACTGCGGGGCAAAGTCCCATTTCCCAGCCACACACACCTCCTGGCTAGCAAATCCCCCCGCTCCCGCCTACATGCACCCCAGCATCCATCCACTCCCCTGAGTCACGCTGGCACGGCAGTGCCTCTTCCAGGCTGCACAGAACATGATGACAAGGTGCATGGCCGCAGAGCTCAAAGACAAGGGGATCTTGTGCACAGCGATCCATCCCGGCTGGGTGAAGACTGACATGGGGACAGAGAAGGTACTGTGCTGTGCAGGGAAGGGGCAGCAGGACTGGGTCCGCCTGTTGCTCTGTGTGCTGCCGTAACCCCACCTTTCAGGGAGGGCAGTGGCACTTAGGTCCTGAAGCCCTAGGGGCAGCTCTGAAGTCTGCGTCTCTACACATGCAGAGGTGGAGGGTCTGGAGCCGCTCAGGTGGGGCAAGGAGGGGGACCACAGGCCATGGCAGTCCTGCCGACACTGGATCCAGGAAGGAATAGCAGGGAGGGAAGTGGGGAAAATGACAAAGGCTACCCAGAGACCCAACATCAGTTGGATCATCTCAGGGCATCCAGCACAAGGGCTTCCAGCTGTTGCCAAGGCCACACCAAGTGGGCCTCCTGCCAGCATGCCGTGACAGATGGGAAGCTGCAGAACACATGCCATTTGTGATACATGTCAGGAGAAGAGCATCACGATAGCCTGGGGATGTGCCAGGAGGATAGGTGTGCTAGCCTAAGGGACAAGATTCATGATGATGAGATGCTAGGATAGATGTGCTATTGCAAGAGGTGTGCAGCGCCCAGCAGAGCTCTGCTATGAGACGTGGGGGATTGTGGCTGATGTGCCATTGTAATGGGTATGTCACCAGTGTAGAAACCCCCATGATAGACGAGGTACCATGCTGTATCTGCCATTGCAGTGTACATGCTACCCTGATAGAAGTGTTTCATGACAGACAAGATACCATGACAGATGTGCTGTCTTTGGCAGAAGAGTTGCAGGTGTGATTACAGGGCTGTAGCTGTGCCACGGCAGCAGATGTGGTACCACGATGAAAGAGTATCGCAAGAGGATGTTGTGTGATGCCATCAGCTACCAGGACAATCTCCTGGGGCAGAGCTGGCCGCAAGCAGGCAGCAAGCTGTGGTGTGCCAGGTGCATGGATAGCCAGCCCCTGTCCCGCCCAGCAGAGCCCTGAGAGAGGTGGGAAAAAGGAAAAAGGCTCCCGCGACCATCCTACCCTGCTACGGCTAGGGGAAAAGGGAGCAGCAGTGCTCCAGGCTGTGCATCCTCCAGTCTGGTCAGACCCTGCTGCTTTCTGTGCCAGTCTTGGTCCACGGCAGTGACCTTCACCCTTGTCCCCTCTGCAGGCCCCTCTGACTGTGGAGAACAGTGTACGGGGCATCCTAACCGTGCTGGCCAGCCTCTCGCAGGACACCACCAGTGCCTTCCTCGACTGGGAAGGAAACAGCGTGCCGTGGTGACAGACTGCCAGCCAGGAGCTGCAGCAGCGCCAGAGCCCCACGTCCGCTGTCCCTGCCAGCCTCCCCCTTGCCTGCTCATCTACCTGCTGCAGTGCCCACGCTCTGCTGCTCATCTTTTGCTGGTCCCAGGCTGCCAGGGAGACGGGAAGGACATGGGAGTCAGCTGCTCTCTCCCTTCTTTCCCACCCCATGCGCGGAGTCTTGCAGCACCCCTGTACCCCTGCCTCTGTAAACGGCGGGAGCTGACACCTCTCTCCTCCGACTCTGCATCCACGGCCTTTTGCCAGTATGGGGCTTGTGCCGGGTGATGATGCCCCAGCTCCTTGCCCCTGTCCCCTCGGTCCCTGGGAGTGGGTGCCCCTCCCCAGTGTGCTCCTGCTCCCCCATCCTGGTTGCTGTTTGCCAGCAGCAGGTGTCTGCCCCCCCCACGAGGCCCGCTGCAGTGGCCCTCCCAGCCATGGGGCAGGGCGTCCCCCATCACCTCTTGCTCCAGGCCCCGGTCCTGCAGTGATGCCTGTGAAGGGGCCTGTACCCAGCCAGCCCTTCGCTTGCCCATGCTCCCGTGCCAGCTTGCTGCCCGCAGCCCTTTGCAGCACCCCTTGGGGCAGGCACACAGCCCCTCAGCCCTTCCCGGGACCTGGGTGCCTCTTGCTGCCCTCCCAGTGCAGGCCAGGGGCCAGAAACGGCAGCTGGAAGTGTCTCTCTGCTCAGGCATCTCTGGGGAGCAATGGAGCCTGCAGGCAGGAGAGGGGGCCAGGCCCCAGCAGCCCAATTGCCATCATGGGGTCTAATTGTTGCCAGGCTCTATCAGCCCCATGTTGTCACCGTGGGGCCAGAGCCAGTCGGCCCCAGGCTGTCACCACGGGGCCAGGCCTTGTCAGCCCTGGGCCGTCACTGTGGGCCAGGCCATGTTGGCTGTGTGCTATCACCATGGGGCCAGGCCCAGTTGGCCCTGGGCTGTCGCTGTGGAGCTGGGCCCGCTGGCCCCAGGGGAAGTGCGAGGACCCAGCTGAGCTGTCATGGCCCCACACATCCACAGCCCAAATGGCTGGTGCCCCCCTCAGCCCAGGGACGTGCTGGGAGCCCTTCTCCTCTCTTGGCATGCGTGGCGCCAGCAATGCCTGGGGCACGTGCTCAGTCCCTCTCCGAAGCGGGCTGCCTCACGCGCACTGAGCCTCCCTCCTGCCCTCCCGGGGGCTGGGGGTCACCGTCCCCAGGCTAGGGCTCCCCTGTTCCCTTGAGGGGCTTTGTCCAGCTGGGCATGCCGTGGGCACTGTTCCCCCACCCTCGTCTCAGCTAGCAGCCTCCATGTCCTGGGTGAGCTGCATCTGCAGAGTGACCAGGAAGGGACAGGACATGCCACCCTGAGCTCCCTGATGGGATGGTAGCACCTGGCTGAGCCCGGAGCCTGGCTCTCCACGCGTTGCCCCTTGGCTGTGTGAGTACCTTGTGTGTCCTGCCTAAGACCAGCAGTTCCCTGCAGGCTCCAGCCCCATGGGAGAGGATGCAGGAGGCAGGACAGTTCGCTGTAGGACAGACCTTTTGCAGCCCCACATGGGGAGAGGGCCCATGAGTCCCCATGACTCCCCAGCCCCACTGAGCTATCCCAGGCCGGACTGGTGTCTACGTGGCCCCTGAGCACAGCTATCTGGGGGAAAGTGAGCCCTACAGCTGCTCGGGGTGTTTGCCAGCCCTGTGTTGCCTTCCCTCAGCACCCATCTGGGCCCCATTGCCCCTGGGCTGACCAGCTCCTCAGAGATGGGCATCAGCCTGAGAAGCCAGCCCCCAGCTCCCTTGCCTCCTGGAGGGGATGTTTCCAGAGCCCAGTTATGCTCCCACAGGACCCGCAGGCTGACACTTACGGGGATCCCCATGCACAGCCACGAGTCAGGAGAGCTGGCTTGCAGCACTGCTATACACAACAATGAGCAGTCCATCCCAGGAAGAGGGCTACCTTCTGCAAGTTCACACCCCACACACGTCCTGTTGCAGGTGCAGATGGACACAGCAGCACTGCTGCTCATGGACACGGGTTTATTGAGGAAATGGACACGGGTTTATTGAGGAAATGGGCACAGCACAGTGCAGCAGCAAAGGGACCTGCTGCCAGGATCCCGGCACGACGCTGGGCTGGTGTCTCACCATGGCACTACTTTCCCTTCCCAGTTCAGGAAAGTCCCATTGTCCTTCTCGGACAGGGAGCAGAGCACGTTCAACATCCCTTGTACGCTCACGTCCAGTGTCAATGGAGGCTGCAGGGACACAGGAGAAACACGGTCATGTGCCCAAGGCCTTCTGAAGGTCTGCCCTGGCTCCTGCTTGGGCCACTGTCTCCCTGAGCCTGGGGCTCAGGGCTCTCTGGGGTGAGTGAAGTGAGGAGACACCAGCACTTCACAGGAAGAGTCCCTGTCTGTCATCTCCTTCCCTCCTGTGCCTCAAGCTCAGAGCATTGTCCAGACAGCTCCACCGGAGCCCGGCAGGTCTCAGGATGTTCAGGACACAGGGCTCTCTGGGTTCCTGAATGATGAGGTTCTTCTGGACCTGCCCCAGAAAAAATCCTACCTTGATTTCCGCTGCGCTCCCCATGTCTGTTTGCACCCAGCCAGGGTGGAGAGCAGCACAGAGGATGCCGTGTTGCCGGTACCCCAAGGACTGGCACTTGGTGAGCATGTTCAGAGCAGCCTGCAGGGAGACATCACAGGGATCACTGTGAGGAGGAAAAAAGTCCCCTCCCAAAGGGAACATGTGCAGACCCCAAGGCAGGGGCAGAGGAGGGCAGGCGAGGAGAGCTCCCCAGGACACACAGTGCTGCTGCAGTCTCCATGCACAGACACCCAGCACAGCTGAAGGCTGGTCCCAGCACAGCCCTCCAAGAATGGGGCCAGGAACTGGGCTAGAGCGTCTCCAGGGAGAAAGGGACTCCCGAGAACTGTTGCAAGTGGAGAGGGGTGGAGGGAGGGAGGGGAGTCACAAGAGGGCTTGGAGGGGGTTTTGGAGAAAAATAAATGTGGGGGCTCACGCCCAGCACAGCCTGGCAATACCTTGCTGCAGCGGTATGAGACACTTTGCCCCAAATCCCATAAATACACTTCCTCAATGGAGCCAGCAGAGCTGGACATGTTGATGATGGCTGCCTTGCTGCAGCTCAGCTCAGAACTTGGGCTTCCCTGGGCAGCCTTCTTCAGCAAGGGCAGGAACGCCTGCAAGGAGAGGAATGAAGGGCCTGTGCAGATGTGGTTCAGGAGAGAGGACCTGCTCCTTCCAGAGCGTGTCACATCAGCACCAAATCAGTGAGCAGATTCCTGCTCTCACAGCCTCAGACCACCAGGTTCCTCCTCCTTGGCACTGGCCGATGGCTCCTTGCACTCCCCATCTGAGCTGGAGAATGCAAGGCCCTTTGCCAGGACAAGAGCCCATCGGGCACCAGAGCAGAGACCAGGCCCTTCCCTTCAGCCCTTCCCACCTGCCTGGGATGTCCCAGCTCGGGGAGCTGGAGCCGAGGGAAAGGGATGGTCCCTGGGGATGAGCTGCAAAGCCACAGATGGGGGTCCTCACCTGGCTCACCAGCAGCGGCCCAATCGTGTTGGTGGCATACACCTGGGACATGTCCGCCAGCGTCTCGGTATCTAAATAGCTCAACTTTGCAATTCCAGCATTGTTGATGAGGAGGTTCAGCCCAGAGTCCTTCAGGTGCTCCCTGACTCTGGCTGCAGCTGCCTGGATGCTGGCAGGGTCGGTGACTTCTACAGAGCCAACACAGGGGGAGGTAAGCGCCCGCTTCCCCTCCAAGGCTCCTATCACGCCGGATGCCAGGGGACAGGAACCCCGTCTGCCCTCAGGGACGTGCCGGGACAGGAATCAGGGCACCTGGGAGAAAGAGCCCCAGAGGAGAGAGGAGCCCAGGGCCACAGGGCCACTGCCAGGCAGGAAGGCAGGGCCCCAGCATGGCTGCAGACAGGCTGTGGGCAGCAGTGACAGCAGCGAGCCTGTTTCCCCCACAACGTGCTGGGGCTGTTGGCATGGCTCCCACCTCTCACTGGGTTGCTGGGGTGTGCACAGCATCCCAGGCGAGTGCCAGGGCCGTGGGAGGAGACAGCACTTGTTAAAGAGGGGAGCCCGGACAAGGGGCCCTCACCCTTGGGGCACAGGCAGGAGCACCTACCAAGCGGGACGATGACCAGGTTGGGGTGCTTGGAGGCCAAATGCTGCAACTCCTGCAAGAGAGGGGACAACATGGGCACAGAGAGGCAGGGACACCTGGGCAGAGGGCAGCTCTCAGCCTGTCCCAGGCACAGCCACTGTCACTCCTGCTCTGCCCCTGCACTCCCCCATGCCCAGCAGCCTACCCCGGATGCCCTGCTCCAGTCAGACAGGGCTCCGTGCCTCCTGCCCACACCATGTGCCACTGCTTTACTCTCTGCCCTCCTGTTGCAGACACAAGCCCTTTCCCTCTAGCCCTTGAGGAGATGGGTGCCAGACTGTGTCAGAGCTCCCTTGCTGTCCTCCAGGAGACCTGGCCCCTCTGAACACCCCAGGCACAGCTCGCCCCATGGCCATGCCAGCTGGGCTGCCCTGTGCCCTGGCAGCTGTGGTGCAGGGTTGCAGCTTCCCATCTGAGCCCTCACAAATCTTCTCACATGCTGCCCTGCGCTTCCGTCCCCCAGCAAAGCCAGCTCCGCTGAGCCTCACCTGTGCTCGCTCTCCCTTGGGGTCCCGGCAGGCTGCAAAGAGCCACTTGGGAGGGTTTGGCAGCTGCAGAAGCTGCTTGACAATTCCCAGGCCAATTCCTCGATTGGCCCCAGTGACCAGAGCAGAGTGGACACAAAGCCCTGCCATGCTGCTCCTCCTGCCTCTGCTCTAGCCTGCATAGTTCACTCAGTTCCCTAATGCTACTTATAGCCTGTTCAACTGCCACCCCACCCACTTAGGGCTTGCACAAAGCCGTGGCTCTAGGTACAGTCTCTCCAGCTCTTCAAACTCTCTAGGACCCAGTTCCTGGCAGGGAGCCGGCCCTCATCACTGCAAAGGGCAAAAATCACTTGGCTTCTGAGCTGCCTGTAGCTCGGCCCTGTGAAGCAGGAGCAATCGGCCACTCCGCCCAGGAGAGGCTGTGCTGAGGGAGGAGGAAGGGAGCAGCCTGTGGAAAGGACTCAGGGTGCCCCATGGCTCAGGTGGGCTTGACAGCTTCGCAGGCTTCCTGCGTCTTACCCATGTAACACCAGAGGCAGGTTGAACTCGTTCCCCTTCTGCTGGTTTCCAGAGCCCCTCAGATGGAGCTGCAGGAGGCTACTCTGCTCTCCCCTGTCTTCCAAGTAAATGTCCCATCCCTGATCGTCCCATAAAAGACCTGCAGAGCAAACCATCAGCATTGCCTTCTTGCAGAAGGAAGTGGACCCTGCACAGTCTGCACATCACCTCTCTGCTCTTAGTGCACTCCATCCCGTTGGATGCCGTCTCCAGCCTTGAGCTTCCCTCTGGGAGTTGTGGCACACAATCCCAGTGTGATGTGCATCTCTGCCATGTTGGTTGCAGAGCAGCTGCTCCATGAGAAATCATATGGCAGAAGCAGTCCTGAGTGGAGCAGTCCTTCCACCAGGGCTGCAGGAGGACTCAGGTGCCATGGGTTGTCTTCCTGCAAGGATAAGTGCCTTAGTCAAAGCCCCCCTCTCCACATTGCCCATAGGAGCTAGGTGCAGACAGCTCCACACTAGCACCAGTGAAGCTTGGTACTGCCACCAGGCTGACTGTGCTGCCCAATAGCTCATGCCAAGCATTACAGCCAGGATGTGCAGTATGGCAATTGGGCTGCACGCACTTTGTGTGTACCTGCTCCCCCAAGTGTCTCTGCACTCAGCTGGGCTGCAAAGAGCCCCAGAAACCTCTTGGCAATCCCTTGCTTTCAAGCACTGAGTCCCAAAGCCATGGAAGACTGGGGTGCTGGGTAGAAGGGCAGCAGTTGAGTCACTTCTGAGGTGTCTCCTTCTCCCCCAGGATGTCTTGGCAGCAGTGTTAACCAGCTGCACTGCCAAGTGAGCTCTCATGCTCCGGCGGCAGCAGCCCCTTTCCTCCTCCCCACTCCTGCCTGTTTTCTGGAGCTAGGCTGGCAGACTCCACAAGTCAGGCAGCTCCTCCCCGCCCTTCTGGGGCAACACTGCCTGGGGCGCCCTCACCAAACCCAGTCAGAGGAACATGGCTTGGGGCCAGGGAAAGGATGTCCACCAGAGGGTCCATCTCTGCCCCCCGCTCAGTCCTACACCTGCATCTGACTCAGTTCTGCTCTGAGCCTGCAGCACCTCACCCTCACATCATTGCTGCATTCACCTTCCCCCCAAACAAAACATCTTCAAAATATTGCTGTGCCCAAGTTTATTCCTGGGGACCCCTCTGCACCTCAGGCCAGTTGTACAGCCACCATGGTGCCACCAAAACAGGCAGTCCTGCCATGCTGCACCCATCTCACTGTCTGCCCTGTGCCAGCGCTCCTATTCAGGCAGCAGAGTTGTGGTCTGGATCAGGGAACTGATCCAAAATGGAAACTAATGAGGCTTGTTTACCTCTGTCTCCATAGGCCCCTTCCTTCCTCGCTGCCCATTCTTGCCTCCCCTCCAGCCATGCTGGCCTGCACCTTGCTGGGAGTGCTGGAGGCCTTTGTGCTCTGGCTGCCTCTAGTTGCAGCACAGAGTGCAGGGTGCTGCCACCAGCTACCCTCTGAACAGTTCCCAACGACACCAAAAGCACAAGGCTCCATTACCGTGGCAGAGTCCGCTCTGCCTCTTTGTGTCTGACTTGGCATGGTCCAGCTGCCTGAGTGATCTAGTCTTCCTTTCCTAGCCTTCATATGCTAGACTCTCCCTCAGGCAGTGGCTCAGGTGGTCACAGTCCATGTTTTTCCAGAACAGGACAGATCAGTGTTTCTTATCAAATCAGCATGGGTCTCATTTAGATCTGGACTTTGCATCTCTGACAAATATTCTCATCTGTACTTTGTGTCTTGCATCAGCCCTTGCCTCTGGGGAATTCTCTGACTCTGCCTCAGTCTCTTGGTCAGGATCCACTTTTCCCTATGGCTAAGGGATGATACAAGGGGAGCTGAGTGTCCTGGCCAGGCAGGAAGCTCCATTCACCCTCCAGCAAAGCTCTCCCACGGTTTCACACAGCTGGGATATTCTCCCTTGGGGAGCTCAGCCCTGTGCTGTTTACTCAAACAGTGACCAGGCAGCAGAGATCAGGCTGTACAATAACGCAAGTTAAACATGGCAGGGAGGTGTGCTAAGGCTCTGTTATGGGTGCAAAACCCGAGAAGAGACAATTTTCTTCAGGAGTGGGACGAACGAATCCTTTCTCAGCTCTTGCACCACCCCATGGCCAGCACCGTGTCCTGGTTGCCCTTGTCCTGTCAGATGGGTCTCCTGCACACACCTTGTGCCGCTGTCTCACTTTCTGCCTTTTCATCTGAGATACCAGTCTTTCCCCTCCTCCAAGGAGAGAATAAGAGGATGTTGTAAACTTTGATTTCAGCAAGGTTTTTGACATAGTGTCCCATGGTATGTTTATTGCCAAACTGAGGCGTACTGGTTGGGGAGGGTGAATTATGTGATGAGTGAAAAACTGACTAGATCACCAGGCTAAAGGAGCTGTGATTAGCTGCAGAAATTCCAGCTGGTGGCCAGTCATTTGTGGTGTTCCTTAGGAATCAATACTAAGAGGTATCCTGTTTAATGTCTTTATCAGACCTGGCTGATGGGCCAGAGTCCACTCTCAGCAGGTCTGGTACCAGACCAAAGGGAGCAATCGATATCTTGGAGGGCAGGGCTGCTATTCAGTGGGACTTCGACAGGCTGGAGGATTGGGCCATCAGGAATGTCATGGAGCTGAGCAAAGGCAAACACGACATACTCCCCTGGGAGGAAGCAGCCCAGCATGCAGGCCAGGCTGGGGTGGCTGCTGGAGGAGCAAGGCTACAGAAGAAGCACTTGGGATGCTGAGAAACAAAAAGCTGGCCAAAAGTCAGTAGGGTGCCCCTGTGCCAAAGCACCAGGGCAGGCTTAGCAAGAATGCAGCCAGTGTGGTGAGGAGAGGGACTACTGCCTTCCATTCAGCTCTGGTGAGATCACATCTGGACACTGACACAGTTTGGGCTCCCTGGTGCAAGACAGACAGTAACAGTTTGGAGCAAGTCTGAGAGCCAAGAAAGGCTGTGGGGTCTCCATCCTTAGAGATTTTCACATCTTCACTGGACACTGCCCTGAACAACCTCTAGCTCTAACTGGACCACTTTGGAGCAGGGGTTGGAGCAGAGACCTCCAGAGGTCCCCTCCAACTGAACCAGTTCTGTGATGTTATGCCTGAACCACACTGTGCAAAGGAAGGTGGACACCTCATAGATCCTCAGGCAGTGCAGGCTCAGGATCTGGGGAAGGGGCCTGAGTGTCCTAGTGATGGTCCCAAAAGTTTCCAGGAGCCCTGCGTTTCCACCAGAACACACAGTTCACATCCATGTACTCTCCAGAGCATGAGGACAACAGGCAGCCCTCAGTGACTGCATTAGGCCAGGAAGTTCCCCATGCAAAGGCATTCCTGGATTGCATGATGCAAAGTGATAGCACAGCACACTGAGACGGCATATCCCCACTCCTCTGGAAGACATCCTTCTTCAGTTGGCCAGAGCAGCAGTTGTCACAGCACCAGATGCTCTACCTGTTCCTTATATAAGCCAGACTGCAAAGATGCAACGTGGCAACTCCATAAGCACAGGGGGAGTCTGCAGTGCACAGCCTACCTCTTCCTTACTTCCCTCCCCTTGTCTGTGTCTGCTTCCCCACCGCCAGGTTGCATGTTCAGCCACAGTCTGTGCCAAGACACAGTGTCAATGGGTATAGCATAAGGGTACTGCTTTTCTTGCTATTTCAGGATCTACTCTGGCCTTGGCAGGCAAGTAGTGACAGGAAGAATGGGCACAGGGTCAATCACCCATAGTGCATTTCTCCAAACACTCTTCAGAGCTCAGAGGGTTTCTCTTGACATCTTCCTTTCACAGAGGCCCTGGGAGCAGCCAGGCTGTGTCTGGAGGCTACCCAAACCACTGCAGGTGTGAAGATTGGCAGCCCCCATCCATTACCTTCAGCTGCAGCCAGAGGGCCTGGCAGAGGAAGAGGGTGGATGCCAGCATGCACAGGCCTCCAGGACTGGAACCCAGAGGCAGAGACATTGTCATGGGATAGGAAGGGGCTGAATAACCAAAACATCAGCCTGAGCAGGAGCTGATTGTGATGGGGGAAGGACAGACAGTTGTGAAGCTGGCTGCCTGTGTAAGGTGCACAGGTGGAAAGTGCACCAAGGATGTCACAGCAAGGACACAGCAAGGATAGTTGCAAGCAGGCTCTGACTTTGCAGCTGTAGGGGACAGGGCAGAGGCAGTGGGTGCTGACAGAGCCAGAGGAGAGCCAGAGGAGAGCCAGGAGTCAGACTGTGTGGAGAAGCAGGGACTGGGTTATTTAGCAAAGGTTGAGCACATGAGGAGCAGGTACAGAGGGGCAGAGGACAGATCTGTTTTCCAGTATCTGTGGGCAAAGGGCTCAGTGGTCAGGACTGGAGAGGGCTGAGAGGGAATAGCCCAGAGCCTGCTGGCCTCCTAGGGCCTCCTCCACTTCTCCCCACCTCCCTCCCATCAGGGTTTGGGAGGCCAACGAGGCCAGGCGGGCTGGACGGGAGTGGAGGGCCCTCTCCAGCACAGCTGGCTCTCCTAGTTATACAGGGCACAGCAGGTGGAAATGATGCACACAGTATTGACCATGCAGACACTTGGCACCCACCACCCTGCAGTCAGCCAGCTGCATGCAGGGCCCAGCTGAAGGGACTAAATGGCTTAAGGCCAGCATCAAATGGCTGCACTACCCAGGATCATACCTGAGTAAGAACTATTTGCTACAATAAGAAACAGCCCTCAGCCCCATGCAGGGTGATGTCTGGAGGGAGCGGTTGTCTCTGGCCTCACTCATCGAGAGTAGAACCTGCAAAGACACATGTGTGTGTGGCCAGACCAGGTGACTCCAGAGTGTACAAATGTTCCCCTGTGGTCCCAAAGCTCGCTGGCACCAGTGTAAAAGCCTGTGGTGGACAGATGAGTGAACTTTTGCCTTAAACATTTCTTGGTACATAAGGTGCAAGCAAACTATGACCCCAAACAAGCCATCTGTCCCCGTCGGAAACAGGACTAAGCTGCTGCGACCCCCTAAATGGTCTTCCTGCGACCACCCAGGACACACCGAGCCTGTGATGAACCACACCACGATCAGGCAGAGACTTTGGGACCTGGACTATAAATTATTGCCGCTTAGCACAACTTCTATAAAACTTGCTTAGCATGAGTAGCTAGATTTGTTGAAGCCTTTGGCTGCACTTAGATAAAATAATGAACTTTTACCTACTTCAGTAAGAAAAGGGCCTGAGAGCTGTTTCAAACTGGAATGATGAGGGAGTTACCAGCAGTTTGCATTCCTGTGCACTGCTGAAACAGTGTTAATTGCTGGAATTACCACCTCTTTGTCAGTACCTTGAGAGACAATGGCGGGACCCGAGGAATGAAGAGGCATCCATCAGCAGAAACGGTAAAGATAAACAGCCTACCTAGGGACAGTGATGAGACCCAATAAGGAGCAGGAGACCCCAGACCTAAATATTACTATTGGTCCAAACTACCGCATGAGGGGTGGAGAGCTTAGATTGGAAAGTGTAATTGCCCAGGGATTTCTTTGTTCGGGGTCCCTCTTCGGAGGCACCCAACTCAAGCTGTAACTACTGCACACGTGTCATTACAATTTATTTATTTTGCCTTGATTTGGCTCTGAACTTTTCAGCGGGAACCTAGGGCCGGACCCTGCTCGAGTTGCAATTACTGCACGTGCATTGCTAAAATTTACACCCAGGGTGAAGAGGAGCAATGGGACGCCGCTGGATCCATGAGTGGTGATATCTCTTTCTCTCTCTCTCTCTTTCTCTCTCCCCCGCCCCTTTCTCGCTCCTCCCCTTTGCCTTTCCCCACGTTTTCTCCCCAATTCGTGGAAAATAAAGTTAAGAGGTTGTATGATATTTGACCAGTTTTAGCGTCTTAATCTCGTCCTTGGGATCGTAATGAAAACCCTCCCGATATTGGATCGGGACAAAGCCCTGGCAGTTGGTGTACTTCTGTGAATGGGGGTCCCCACAGAGAAGGGAAAGCCACCCTCGACAAAGGCTTTCAGAACCACACTGCTGTTGTGGATGTGGATCAGGCTGGGTAGAAGAGCTCGGTGAGTACCTAAGCCACCTCAATCACAATCCCACCTGTCTTCCACTTGCCAGTGCCTAACAAGTTGCCCTTGATGGGTAAGAGTCAGGGGCAGCAAAGCTCTCAGGTACAGTGTCCACCACTCCCCCCCACTGGGACAGCTTGGAAGTTGGTGGCTGTTGATCTGACCACATCCTTTCTCTGCAAAATTACCAAAGGCAGTCTACTGCAAGAAACCCCCACTGCTCATCATCCCATGCACACAGCATTAGGTGGTCCCACAAGCAAGGAATGGTCTCCCAAGGCCCAAACTAATTCTTCATGGTGGGGAGTATGTGGAGGGCAAAGACTGAATTTTCTGTCTTGGCCCCTGCTATTGTTCTGCTGGCCCTGACCTGAAGAAAGAGACACAGCTCCCCATGAGTTGAGAACTGCAACGGTACCACCAGACAAGCAATCCAAGGGCATGGGGGCTGTGAGCTCTTCTGAGAAGTCTGTGGCATGATGAAGCCACATACAGGGGTCAGTTCAGCAGGGAGTGACACTGGGCAGGTACACAGCATGACCCAATGCAAAGGCCTGTGTGTATGCTCTGAGCCAAGCCTGTTCCAGCCAACGGGCAGGCGAGACGTGGCTGCCATTGCAGCATACACATGGGCCCATCTGGACTTTGCACCTCTGACAAATATTCTCATCTGTACTTTGTGTCTTGCATCAGCCCTTGCCTCTGGGGAATTCTCTGACTCTGCCTCAGTCTCTTGGTCAGGATCCACTTTTCCCTATGGCTAAGGGATGATACAAGGGGAGCTGAGTGTCCTGGCCAGGCAGGAAGCTCCATTCACCCTCCAGCAAAGCTCTCCCACGGTTTCACACAGCTGGGATATTCTCCCTTGGGGAGCTCAGCCCTGTGCTGGCAGCACCACAGGCTGAGGAGCCAGCTCAGGACAAGCAGCATCTTCCCAGGAGCTGCTTTTAGAATATCTTTACTCAAACGGTGACCAGGCAGCAGAGATCAGGCTGTACAATAACGCAAGTTAAACATGGCAGGGAGGTGTGCTAAGGCTCTGTTATGGGTGCAAAACCAGAGGAGAGACAATCTTCTTCAGGAATGAATCCTTTCTCAGCTCTTGCACGACCCCATGCCTATGCTGCCCAATAGCTCAGTCCAGGCATTACAGCCAGGATGTGCAGTGTGGGACTGTACTCTTGTCACCTGGGACCACAGACAGCTGCATTTCACGCACATGGGCTTTCTATGTTACCAAGCTAGGAATAGTCCAAGTCAGTTTTCCACACAAATTCAACCACACCTTCTCTGCTATCAGTTAATGAAACCTCAGTTGTGTTTACACCCATCTTGATGTTTGCACAAAGGGCAACTCCAATGTTGCTCCTGTAATTATTCTTTTATTTGTTAGCGTGGGGAATGGGTGCATGACAGAATTATGTTTAGTAAGTTTAATCTACTGTGTAATAATAAATGTGTTGGCATTTATACAGTTTATTCACTCCACTAATTATTTAGGGCAGTTTGAGGCCATGTCAGCAAATAATATTTACTTGCTGAAGAATCAATAGATAGAAATGAATGAAGAGCTAATCAGGTGGTGGGATGGGACTTACCCAGCCCTGTCACTGCCTGCATCATGAAACTGGGCAAGTCCTGCCCACCCTCTGTGAATGATTTTCTCATCAGTGAAAGAAGACTAGTGACACCCCATTCTGAAGGGATTTGTCAGTGAAAAATCCTATCCAAGTATGAGGTTTCTTTTATCTTCATCCACTTGTTTGCCCTATTTGTCATCTTCCAACCTGAGCTTTCCCTGCTTTAGAAACATGAGAAAACAAAGTCTTTGAAAGGTGCTATTAGAGTGTCAGGGAGTGGCAGGAACAGGCTGCACCAAAAAGGCAGGCAAGTGGGACCTAAGGGACACAGCAAGGCTGGAGATGCAGGGGCTTCCCTAACAGGGCACAGGCCCAAAGCAGCTGAGCAAGGAGGGCAGAGCTGGTTGGGTGACAGGAACAAGAGCCAGGCACAGTCCAGTGGTTGCCAGCCAAGTCCAAAGTGCTGAGGCATGTCTGAGGCCAAGCTCAGAAGTAATCAGCAAGGGAAGGGCAGGGTCAGTGAAGTGTATGGCCAGGCCCAGGCATGGCTGCAACATACTCAAGCAATGACCAAGGGTGAGAGTTGAGTTTAAATGCAGCTCCCGAGCCAAGTGGGGAGGTCACTTGGCTTCTCATGGCCCTCTTTCACAACATAGCTGTTTTCCCAGCAGCCTGATCCCAGTTTACAACTGCACTGTATCAGAGCTAGCCTTGAGCCCTGGCACCCAAACCCCCGGGAGGGAAGAAAGAGGATGCAAAGCACTCAGGACTCTGACATAGCAAATGATGTCTTAACAAGGGAAGAAACCAAGGCTGAGGCAGGATTCTGAGTGGCCTCTGCCCTATGCATTGTACTGCTGTTTTCCCCAAACATCATTTAATAATCATCTGATCAGGAAACAGGATATACCCACTACAGATCATGTCCCTGCTCTTCCCTGTGGGGACCAGAGGAAGAGAGACTTTTGGCTGTGCTCAGTCTCACTGCAGTTCAGAAGCAGGTGAGCTAGGATTAATGGTTTGCCTAAAAAGAGCTGGCAGCTGACTCTTCCTTAAGTATCTGCAGTGAGCTAGAAGCTGCAAGTGTCTTCCCATATCAGCCTTTGGGACAGCTGTGGGAACTGTCATGTCTCTAAACCTCCTGATGGATCTATGGGAACCATAAGCCATTTCTGGCTATCTCGGTCAGTGCATAAAGCCATTCCTCTCTTTCCAAGCCCATGGAAGACTCCTGAGGTCTGAATCCCAGCAAAGTTCCTGAGCCGGGGAGTTCTTGTAAGCAGTGCATGATCATTTTCTTTCAATAACAATTCTAATATGGCACCTGTGAAGCTTAGTTACAGGTGCTGTTGCTACTGCTGTTATGTTTATGGAAATTTCTGATAGGCTTTCTGAACTCTACTGCACTTTTAGAAATTTTGTCATACATTAAAATTATGCCAATGGGTAGGGGCAATATAGATCTTTAAAACCAGCTTTCCAGTGTCTTTGCAGAGAGAGAGGGGGAGTTTTGCCACATTTAAGTATTCTCTATGACGAAGGTTGGCTAAACTGCATTCAGGATGTTATAATAAAATTGTAAAATTAGAGAAGTGGTTAAAGCTGTTGGGTTTCAGTACAAAGACCTGATCTGCTACAGTTGTGTTTAGATTTTGTGGCTTACATGTTACTTCTTTATGCTTAAGAATAAGATCAGGCTTCAAAGTCTTCTTTTTAACAATGTCATTGATGTAAAATGGACTTTGGTGTTGCCTGTCTTTTGATCTTTTTGACCTGAAATCCTTGAGATTTTATTTTCCTCCATAGTAATGTGTGTTGCCAACAAGGAAATCACTAACCATACTAACAGAAAAGTTTGTGTTGGCTTCAAGGTTCAGTTGTAATGTTAATACTTATGAACATCCCTGTATGAGGTTGTATATCTTTTGGCTTTTACATTTCCTGGCTACAGACTTGTTGAAGCAGTATGCTGGACTGAAGATAAAAGTAATAGCTGCTTTTCAGTAGACAGTTGAAATTAAACTACATAGAATAGTAAAGATGTTTATAAAATTGTGGTTTTGGCTATCTTGTCAGTAAGCTAACACTGCCTGTGATACAATCTGATTTTTCTTTAGAAATGCAGCCTCTTCAGTGCATTATTTATATTTCAAACCTGACATTTCCACCAAAACCTTAACTAACTTTGATGCTAAAGGTTGAGATTTCATCAAGTGCTTAGCATGTAGGACTTCAGACTACTGGCATAAGGAGTTAATGATTTATATGTGAAGTTTGTGGCTTTTGAGAGAACCAAACAAAGCCTTTTAAGGAGCTGGGAACTTTTATTTTAACACCAAATCTAGAACCGAATCTGTAAAAGACATTTTCCTTGCTACTGCGCTAGGACTTTATGAGAGTTAACATGTAGTGAGTAATGGAGAAATGCTAGCTGTAACTTACTAGGATACTCTATAAATACCCTTAAAAAATGAAATGGATGAGTCTGACAATGTATTCAATGATGGCAGTGGTAATGGAGGGGCAGGACTGTAATAAGGACTCATGCCTGAATGCTATAGCCTTTGAAACAGAGGAGCACTGCTAATTTAGGAATTTATATGGTTCTAACCTAATATCTGGAAAGGGAACAAAGTAGACCAAAGCCAAAACTTTTGCCTTAGCTTTGGAGCCTGTTAAAATAACATGAGAAAACACTCCCATACCCTGCCACCAAGGGGTAGTTTCTCACATCAGTCAGTTCTCAAACTGATAAAAACTTTTAGGCTACAAGCACTAAAACAAATCTTTGTCCTTCCTTCTCTCAAACAAGTGTTAATATGATAAAAATTCAGCCTTGTGTGTAATTGAGCTGAAGCACATTACTGAACATTGAATAACAGTTCATTTGTTTATCTAATCCTCCACTTAGCACTGAACTGCAAACTGTATTTCTGTAGAGCACAGTCTTAGACTGTGTGGTGAACAATAAGGAAGATGCATAAAAATATAACTTTTCATAGTCAGACTCAGATGACTTACAGGAACTATTTCCCCAAAAGGTGCATCATGCCTTTCACAACAATAACATCTACCTATAGTTATTGCCACTATGGCCAAAAAAAAAGGGTTCAGGTAATAAATAACAAATGAAGTATTATTGAAAGAACTGTGCCTTGGCAGCATGGCTTGTTGTACTGTAGCAGATGGTTGTAATGCAACTGGGGTTTGGATAAAGAACTCTGTTTTTCTGCTTAAACCATGGCATCACAATGAAATAAAGTTTGATTGTGTACTGTGAATATATATAGAGAGAGAGAAAGAGAGATTTTTCAATTTGTCTCAAACTAATCTTTAACTAACTGATGAGGAGGTATTGTTGAATTACTGTAAAGCTTTAACGAAATGTGTGAGATCTCTCCATACACAGGTACTGCAGGCCTCACAGAACCATCTGTTGAACCTTGCCATTCCCTAGAGCCAGGAGACTGGGTGAACATTAAA
Organism: Dromaius novaehollandiae; assembly: GCF_036370855.1. NCBI lineage: Eukaryota > Metazoa > Chordata > Aves > Casuariiformes > Dromaiidae > Dromaius > Dromaius novaehollandiae. The sequence goes on from NC_088110.1 coordinate 1,099,320, forward strand.
GCGTTCCAATGGAAAAATGCCTTACAGCCACAGTGGAAAGGACCCTACCAAGTGCTGCTAATCACTAACACTGCACTGAAGTGTGAGGACTTGCCTAACTGGAGCTCAAGAGAGTTCCACAGGAAGAAAAGACATCTCTTTTATGAGGAACACAGACCACCCAGTGGATAAGTTGCCATTTGTATCTCTATGTAATAGAATTTAAGATCTAGGTGTAGATAGTTACTGATAGATTGAAATGTTTCGGTTAATAATAGCTGTTGCTTATTTGGCTACATGTTGTGCTAGTATGTTTTCAAATACATTAATCCAATATACCCAAGATGTAAATGCTTCAAATTGTTGGGTTTGCGCCCACTTCCTAATTCATGCAAAGGCGGGCATACCAATGATTCCAGTTCCTGTTAATCTTTCAAATAGACCTAAAGTTGAGTTTGATAAGGGCCTGTGGAACACTTCAAAAGCCACTTGGGCCTTTTTGAAAAGAAACGTAAAAGAATTTGTTCAAGTAATTCCTACAATAGAAATTGTACCCATTTGTTATGAAGGTGGGGCAGTTACAACAAGTGAGCACCAGCCCAGCACTCTAGGAAACACTAGCCAAAAATGTTGTATTTATATCCCTGACAATAATGAAAAAATAAATGATGCCCTGGCAAGAATTCATAAAGTGGCTGCACAATTGCATCAGGAAAACAGCTGGAGTTTGTGGAACTGGTTTGGGTCTCCAGGAATTAAGATTGTATATGGATTTCTTATAATTGTCTGTGTTATAGTAGTATTGTGCTTTGTACATTTTCTTCTTAAGTGTTGTCTGTCACCTTTTTGTAACCGTTGCTTAAATTGGAACCATCCATCAAGCCAGCAAAAGGTTGAAGATGTATAGGGTATCTGCCTTGCTGTGCTAGAAGCTCGTGAACAAGAAAAGGAAGAAATTGATAAACTTATGCTCATTTCAGTTGAATAAGGGAACCTACAGGCAAGAGCAGATGAAGGGAAAGCACGGCCTAAGCAGTGAGAGGTCCTGTTTAGGAGCCCTGAGCTAGGCATCTGCAGCTCTTCTACCATACTCTAGGTGCAAGACTGGTAGTCTCCAAGGGGGCAGTTGTGGCAGTTTGTGTATATATACAGACTATGTAATGCATTTTAAGGTTTATATACTGTTTAGGGATTTAAAAGGCAATTTTGGCTGAGGGCTGTCATGTTTTAACAGTTCTAGCACTGAACTACCTGTTAAAACTGGATCCAACCAGCCTTGAGGCAGGAAGCATGTATAGCATTCCATAAAAGGAAAGGTTTTTGATTATGACCTTTGATTATTTAAGAAGCTTCTCAAATAAGGTAGAAAGTACATTAAAGGCTTTGTTCCCGTTTGGTAGGCAGAGACTATATAGCTGAGGCTTATTGTCACCTTTGCCTGCATGTGCTAGCTATAGTAAAATAAACTCTCTGTTCTGTTCTGACCTAACCCAAATGTATTGAGAATTTCTTCAACAGTAGTGATGAAAATGGTGGCCTGCTTCTCTGAATCCCAGTCGCAGGAGGCCTGCTCACAGCTCTGCAGCGGTGAGTCATTCCCGCTGGCAGACTGGAATGCGGAACTGGGTTTTCAAAAGCATGGCTGCAATCAGTGACCACACTGCAGGGGTCAAGGGCAACAGGATCCACATACCCACATGCACAGACCCTGTTCACTCTTACCTTTCCATGCTGCGCAGGGCTGTCAGTCCCAATGCTGCACCACTCTCTGCAGAAGCTGCTCTTGGCTAGGACACCACAATGGCGATTTTTTTGTCTTCTCCACACCCAAAAGCTTGATCCCATCTCGCTCCCAGCCCTTACCAGTGTGTCCACAATGTAATACCCAGCTTAGGGCTGGGTGGTGATTTTATATCTGGAAATAATGGACCCATCAGATGACCTGATTGGACCATGAGAAATGGAGGAAACTTGCTGCTCCAGTAAGTTTAGCAAATTGCAGTGACCCCCTTCTCTTCAAGCCAGCACGCGATTCTCGTGTTCTCCTGTCACGTTTGTATTCCTCTGACATTTTTGTCCTTCTCTGACTCATTTTGTCTCTCCTCCCTTTCTGGTTTTGTCTAAAAAGTGTCTGACTTCACTGAGTGGAGCACATTTTTCCTCTGTGATATGGCAGTCACCAATGCTTCTAGCCTGATCTTGGCTGATGTTTAACCCTGCATAGCTTGAGAAGTCTGTTGGACACATCTGACCTCTGGTCTAATGCCCAGGGTTGGCTGGCATCAAGGATGACAGGAGAGCCAGCTGCAAGTGCAGAGCCTTGAAGACCCCTGCAGAGACCTCAGCAAAGTTATGTGGTGAGTTTTTTAAGTAAATGTTTCCCTGAAAAGGATTTAGAGTGCTCAGACTCTCCACATAACCTGACTTGGGCCACAGGATTTGGATCCAATGTCAGCTAGGAGCCTCAACCTGGCTTCAGAAGCACTTTTCTGGGGTAAATCCATCTCATAAGAGCAGTCAAGAGGCCTCAGCCACCTGCAGATGGTAGCAAAAAGTAGTGCTGGCAGCACTGGGAGCCAACCAGGGTGGCAGACCCACACTACCAGGGCCCAAGGGAACACAGCAGACCACCACTGGCCTCTTTCCTACTACCCTCAGGGAGGAACTGGAAGATGCCCTGAGGGGGACCTCTGGACAACCAGGCAGGATTTTTTTCCCTAATATTATATTTACTAACAGGGATGTCTGAGAATGGGCTCTCTTATGTGACAAAAAGATACACCCCTGTCTTATAAACACTTATGGCTTAATGATTGGCTTGTGAGTTTCTTGGATGGACATCAGTGGGTTGTAATGAGAGAACGAGGCAAGGCCAGCAAGAGCAGTTAGCATTTACCACCTGATGATGATGCTGGGAACCCCCTCCCCCCGCCTTCCAGCCCTTCTTTGCTAAAGCCAAAATGTATGACCTCCCTCGTAAAAGTGTTTTACCAGCCCCCACTGGCTGGTCAGTGGTGAGAGCCCAACCTCTCAGACAGCAGGACCCAAACATTTGACTGAAGCACTAACTAAGGAACACACCAAAGAAAGACATGGAAAAAAAACTGAAGCCTGTAGTAGGATTTCTTCCTTTGTAGGGAATGGCTCAGCTTCATCTCCTGTTTCTGAGGGTCATCACTTCCAGCAGTGGGACAGGATGTTAAATCTAAAGGTCACATGGACAACACCAGGGGCTGCAGTGAGAAACGGCTGTCACAGTGGGCAGTGAGGAGTTTGTAAAGACATAGCAGAGCTGTGTTCACAGGAAGCCAGCGGTCACCAAGATCAGAGGGGGGCTGAGGGTAGCATGACAGCAGAGATAGAACAAGTGGTGGAGGGGAAGATGAATTCAGCCCAAACTGTGTGCATGGCATTAGGCAGACACAAAAAGACCAATGTCCCAGAGCAACACGCTTAGTATTCAGCTTCAACATAGCCTAGCTCTTAGCAAGAAGTGAGGAACCATGAATGGAAAACAACCAAGAAAGCAATATCCTGAAGAATAAGAAATTAAAATGCTTTCACTAGCTAGCAAGTGGAAAGAAGCTCACCTACCAAAACAGGGAGGTCCCTGATTAAAGAAAATGTCCCTGATTAAAGAAAATGTTTCGTGAAACAGGAATATGTTATGAAAAGGACCCAGGATCTCTCTAAGCTACTGTAAAATGTGAGTGCAACAAGTAATCAACAAGTTTGACAGTATATAAATGTTTAATTAGCTCAAAACACTTGTACACTCTGTGACTATTCTGAAAAATTCCTCTACTCAAGTGGGTCATAAAAAGGCGCAAGGGAAAATCCCACATTTGCTTTGCGTTTGGGAGACTTGGGACTGGGGGGAAGGGTACCCCTGCAGTCTTTTTAATTAAACTTGCTGAAAAGAACCAAGAAACGTGCCTTCATAGCAAAGAATCAAATACATAACACAGACAGTAACCCAGGTTGTAACACTAATAGCATTACTGCTGTCCCGTACTTATTGCCGCTTCAAAACGAGAAACTCTGTGAGCTTTAAAGATCCTTCTAGTACACTTCCCATCACTTTCTGTATAACAACCTTTCTTTTGAATTCTTACCTATTTTTCCCACTGCTTTGGTGTGCAAAAAGCTACAGTCAGGTCTGTTACTACCATCTGTATAAAATATTCAAGCCACAGACCTCAAAGTGGGTAGAAGTTACAGACAAAAATGCTTTGAAAAAACATGTTTATAGTTAAACACTCTCTATCACCTTCAGGCAGCCTCACAACATTTAACTAATGAGGTTTGCAAAAAATTTATAATCCCCTATTTTGAACATGAAGAACTGAAGCATAAAAGTGAGGTAAGCAGTATCTGTGAAGTATTCAGTTTCAGATGCCTAGACTATGCTTTTTTTCACGGCTTGCATTAACTATGTTCAGAACAGAGTTCCTACTGACCTCAGCTGTGGCTCAGCTGAGGTCATGCTAACCATTGCTACACAGCAGATCACAGGTGATCCCTGTTTCCAGGGCTCTTTGAAGCCAGTATCTACAAAGAGTTGGTTAATGTGATGTGCTCACCACACACAGGATCTCTGCATAATAGGCTAAAAACCTATTTCTCAGTGTAGTTCATCAAGACTGTTTCTTTGTATGCACTCCTCCTAATTTCCTAAACATCTTCCAGTCCTTGCAACAGATGGAGAAGGACTCCTGGTGACAAGTCACCTAATTCATGGCCTGAGAACATAATGACACAGGAAAAGGAGAATGGGACCTTGATTAAAAACTATGTTATAATGAAGGTTTCTGCTTTGCAGTATTTATTGGCACAATCAAAGATTTATTTTTAGTAAACTCCAATTTCTGTGTAGCTGTTTAAAACCAAAGGGTTCTCAAAGCATTTTTATATCGTAAGGTAAACTGGGGAGCAGAGGCACAGCAATGTCACTGAACTGCAGTGGAGCAGAGTGAAGTTAGCACAAGCTACTTGATAGTTTTGCCAGATTGATATGATATCATTATTTATATGCTGGTTTATTTATTGGTATGAGGGGTTTTGTCTAGTGTTTGTCAAGTAAGAATGAAAATCAGCAACATAAATAATAATGTTTATATATATATATATATATGAGAGTTGCTCAGTGATTACTTCACTGTTGAGCTTCTCATTGTACAATCACCATGATGGGATTTTAATGTTGTTTGTGCATGTAGTTTCCCATATAATAACTAATAGCTAAAACAAAACAGGAAATTCCACCACATCAGTAGCTACCCAGGCGGACAGCAGAGTTAGAACATGTAGGTCTCTTCCACACACTGTCCTCCAGTCAACATTGATGCTTAGTCTCTCTTCATTTCTCCCTTTCCAGCTCTTCTCCCAACCCTAGTGCTACCAAGCCTTTTTCTTGCTTTATTCCTTTCCATGCCTTTGATCCAGTTTTTGAACCAGATTCCTGATGCCCATCAGCAAAGGAAGCAGGGAAAGTCTCCCAGAGCACCTGTGTCCTTGCACTGCAGCACACTTTATAGATGCATGATCTGATTAGCATGGGGAGGGCAAAATCAGGCTTATTTCTGTGGGGGGCCATAAGAGCTGTGAAATACTGGGTACCTTCCTGACAAATTGTAAACCCCTGAGTCAATATTGGGATTTTTTACCTTCTCAGGAGCGTGGATGTATCACATCTCTATGCCAAAGGTGCTGGAGATACAACCTAGCTTCTCAGAGATGTTGGAAACTCCCTCCTTCTCCCCTCCATCCTATCCACAGGAAGATCCCCCTCTAACCTGCTGCGACAGCTCTAGAAAATTCTGGCCCTTTGAAAATGCCCGAATAAACCACTACTCCTCCCGGTGGGGAGCCCAGGCCACCTTTGGGGCTGCTATTTCAGAGTAAGTAAAAGCAGGGAGGCCTGAGCAGCACCAGGACCCCAGACCCACTGGGAAGAGGCAGTGCATAGGGTGGCAGGGGTTGCGGGCCGGACTTGGGCCAACACTGGGCTCAGCCCCGGGGTGTGTGCCTGTGCCCTGAAGCTGTGCTCAGGGCCTCCTCAGGTGACCTTTCAAACCCAGCTTCTCTGAAGAGCTGTTGATGCTGTTGGGCTGAATCTTAAGTGAGAAAAATCATCACACGTACACCCTCCCCCGACCCTGGCCCAAGTCAGCCCGGCTGGAGGCAGGGCAGAGACCTCAGCCTGGCATGTCCAGCCACGGGGCACAGGAGGGCGCAGGCGTTCTCGGGGGGACCAGGGCTTTGGGGCCGCTGGCACAAACCCTCCCGGGGAAACCTCCCCACGCCACCACCACCCAGGGCCCCGCCGGGGCAGCAGCACCTTCCCCTTGCGGCTCTGCCCAGGGAAACACCGCGGGGCCTCCCCTCGCCGCCCCGCAGGGCCCGAAGTGCAGGGCCGCGCTCCCCCAGCCCCCCAGGCCCAGCTGCGGCTGCGGGGCGGGGCGGGCCCGGCCCCCGGCGACGGCACGGGGCGGCCCCGAGAGGCCGGGCCGGGCTCCGGGGGCCGCAGGGCGAGGGCGGGCATGGCGGCGCTGCGAGCTCGCGCCGTGCTGCTCACCGGCTCCAACCGCGGCATCGGGCTGGAGCTGGTGAAGCAGCTGCTGGGCGGGTCTCGGCCCCCCGCCTGGATCTTCGCGACGTGCCGGGACCCCGAGGGGCCGCGGGCCCAGGTCAGTGCGCGGCGCCGCGGCTGCAACACGCTCCGCCTCGGCCGCCGGGCCGCGGCCAGGCCGGCCGCCCCGGGGCGGGCAGAGCACGGCAGCCCCGGGGCTGGGCCTGGGCCACGCAGCCGGGCCGCGGCAGCTCCGCATGCGGGCACGCAGCCGCTTCCAGCGCCGTCCAGCCTGGCCCGGCTGCAGGACAGGCCTGGCTGTGGGACAGGCTCAGCTGCGGGTCGGACCCCAGCCCGGGGCCAAGCTTGGCTGCGGTCAGACCCCTGCTGCAGGTTATACCCTGACTGCAGGTCAGACTTGCCCGGGGGTCAGACTGGGGTGCAAGTCAGACCCCAGCTGCAGGCTGGGCTTGGCGAGCCACGCGTCGGGGGTGCTCCGGCCTCAGGGTCGGGCACTGCCCAGGGTGCTGCGCTGCCCTTGGAGCTAGACTGGGTGCTGTATCTCCTCATGGGAGCAGGCAGGGGGGAGGTGACCAGGAGCTGTGCTGTCAGGCAGCCTGGAGGTGCACACAACTCTGCCTTATGGAGCCCCATGCTCTGCGGTCACTGGCTGGATCCGGCCATGCAGTGACTTCTGACTATGTTGGCAGTATCTCTGGGCACAGGCAGTTGCAATTAGTTATGTGCTCAGATAACTTCAACCAAAAAAATCATAATCTGAGTTAGATAGGAATCTCATGCCTTTCATGCTTGCACTGAGTGCTGCCTGTGGTGCATGTTTAGTATTGAAGTCCCTTTGAAAGTCTCTTATGCAACTGGCAGAGGTGAGAGAAGAGAGAACCCATACTGCTCTTGAGCTCCCCCACTGGCCTATTTGGCAGTGCTGCAAGCAGCCCTCCTCCTTTCCCCACATATCATGGCCATTGTTTCAGCTTGTGCAAGGTAGGGTCTGACTCTGTGGCTGCTGCGGCTGTCCAGTCTCGTATGAGTTACAGTGATGCTGCTCTTGCCAGTTCTGCTGTATGTTACTGATCTCCACAAAATCTGGCAGTTGATGAGCTGACAGCCCATGGAGTCTGAAAGCAGCCATGGGACCTTCTCTCCCCTGCTTTCCACCTCACTGAAATATGAAAGACACACACATATTGTTTCATCAAGAAATCACGGGAACAAAGCACCATGATACTTCCAGTTTCCTTTACTTCCACCAAGGCCAGCTTTGTTCTTCTTGCACTTACTCAGACCCACTAAAATATCAGAAGAGAGACAACTGCTCTGACAAGGGCAAGCTTTGGCTGATTTTTTGCTGCATCTTCTAACAGCTTGGCCAGGTGCAGGGGCCAGCACAGAGCATACAGGAAACACATCTTGCAGAGTCCTTGAGGTGGTGTGCTCTTCTCATGCTTGCTGCCTCTGCTGTTCTGACTTGTGAGTAATCACGGTGCAGTGAGACTAAGAAACCCTGCTGCCAGCATGGAGGCGCAGAACTCCTGCTGCTGCTGGTGCCCAAACTGGATGGGTGTAAGCTAGCTCAGATCCCTCATTTTTGCCCTGTTCTCCCCACACACATGCCAGGCTTGGGCAGTTACTGATGAGATCGAAGGACTTGATTTCTCACAGAGGGTCACTGTGCATTGGTCTCAGGCACAGGATGCTTCTTTAAGCCTTGTCCAGCTGAGGCAGGGTGAGGGCAGCATTTTCAAGGTGTTACTGAAGTCAGTGACCATGGCGGACAGAGAGTGGGGTGACCCTCCGCCAGGTCAGAGCCACACTCACTCCTCCTGCGCCTTTATGATTAGATCAGATGTTGGAGGGATGAGTGGGGCTAGGCTTACCCCAGGGAGCTGTGAGGTTCTTGAGGCCAGCAGCTGGACAAAACACTTCATGAGAGGAAAAATGCCTATTGGCCACTGCATCACTTCTGAGCCCAGAGGGAATGTGGGAATGCAGAGCCTGAAGATGAAGCACAGAGCCCCAGGGGACAACTGAGCTCAAACCACCACCAAGACGAGTGACTCTCCCACTCCACACTGGTAGGACAAGCCTAAGGGATTGCAGCAGCTCATGAGATGTCACTGATTTGCATTTCCTCTCTTGCATTCTCTGTGGGTTTGTCTGTTAGAGATTTTTAAATAGTTGTAAAAGATAATCATTTTGGCCAGGCTAAATGTGGTGGTTTGATTTCAGTCATTTAAAACCTGCTGTAGTGGAAGAAAGCAAAGAGCTGTTAAGAACTGCAAAGCTGAAAGTTTCATTTTGGGTTTTATCCTTTTTGAAAAGGGCTTCTGAACCCTTTACCTTTGGGCAAAAGCAATCACTAAAAATTGGCAAAGCGCTTCATTTCACTTGAGTGGGCAAGATGTAGTGTCCAGAGAAGAGTGGGTCCTGGGATTGTGCTATTTGGATCCTGATAAGACTTCCCCAACCTTCAAGCCTTTTAAGTCTGACAAGGCACTTAGGACAGTGTTCCTACCCTCTTTGGTCAGTGCAGCTGAACGTGGCAAAACTCAGGGGCTGATGACCTAGGAGCACACAAACCATACTTGGTCCAAGAAAAGGTGTGTGGAGATCTTGCCCAGTCCTGCAGCTCCCTATTTGTTTTAAACATATTTTCACAGGTTTTCTCAAGGTTTTCACAGACAAACTGTGTCTGTTATATGAAAAAATACGCTGTTTTAAGCCAATTACGAGAAAAAGAAGGGGCAAATCTCCAGGTCTTTGTAGGGGGGAAGCAGGTGTTGCTGTCTGTGTAGTTCTTGTCTCCTCGCCATCTTCATGCAGGTCTGTCTGTGGCATGTGTGTGAAGGTGCTTTAGGTGCAGGCCCCAAAGCTGTGTTTTGCTGCCTTCACTTTCATCAGCCAGGCCTGGCTGTTCAGCGGGGCCTTTGGGAGATTGGAACAAGCATGGGTCCGCACAACCCCCTGCTCTTTAGCTAAAAATACCTGGATGAAAATGCAGGGCCAGTGAGTTGCTAGAGGTGACTATGATCCTTGTGGTGAGAAATGTCGAACAGATAGGAAAGCCAAGGACAAGGCAGTACAGGGGCTAGTCACCTGCAGCAGCACATCATCAGGAATGGCAGGAATGCACTCCTGATCATTCCCAGACCTGTAACACTTCCAGCAGCCTCTGGGAGACTCTTCTGGCCTTATTCCCAGTTGTTTTGCATCATTTCCTGGATAAGCTGGTCCTTAATAATTTATGCCCATCCTTTGCTGTGGATCTGGCTGTGTTGTGCATGTAGATCCAAGCAGCCTTCGAAAGAGTAGCCATAGCACCTTGCAGTTGTGACTGCATTTTGCTCTGTATATGGCTGTTGCCTTGTGGAGCCTAGGGAATACCTGAGCACCTAGACAGGCCCCATGTGCAGCCATTCACAAGTATTGACTAATCTCCTCCCTCTGGCGTGGGGAAGATGGAAGGCCCTCTGGAAGATGTTCCCCTTAGGGTGGATGATTACTGGTGTCCTGATTGTTTCCATGTTTCTTTTTGTAGGAGCTGAGAGATCTGGCATCCAGGCACCCAAACCTGGTTCTTGTGAAGCTGGGTAGGTGCACTCTGCCTCTGAGTGGATGCATCACTGCTAGCCACAGAGGCCCCATTTCTCCCTTCCCTCCCTCCCCACCTGCAGGCTCTATATTGGGCTCCAGTTCTTAAGAGCTGCCCAACACTTAGGCTTCAAGGGCCATTGCCAAAAGCCCAGTTCCTCTGGACCTACCTCAGCCCCTCCATGTCCCTGCGCCCAGTATCCTGCTCCTTGGAGCCCCCTTGTCCTGTGGCCACAGGACTGGGAGGCACTTGATACCAGTCCTGGGCACCTCCAACTCTGCTAGCAGAGTTGTTGCTTCCTTGCACCTTGATGCAGCTGAGCCATGTCAACCCCAAGTCCCAGATATGCCTGCGAGACTTGGAGGGCTCTGGGAGGAAGGCAGCTCCCTTGAAAAGCTGCTTGGCTGTCCCAGAGCCTGCACAGGGCTATAGGGTTGTGCAGAACAATCCTGCAGTAGGACCCGACACAGCCCATGTGGGGACTGTTCCACCTTCCTCTCTGCCTCACGGCTCTTCAGAACTGCTTAAGGAGGGACTTTGTCCACTGATGGGAGGCCAGGGCTGCTGGTGCCTATCCTGACACGGCGAGGAAGGCACAGCAGCACTGTGCCACCACAAGGCTGTCTCAAGGGTGGCTTTGCCCTGTGGGATACCCCGTGGGGAGCCCTTGGGCTGATGGTAGTGGGGCACCCTGACCTCATTCTGTGGGGCGGAGGAGACAGCCGTAGGACCTGTTGGAACCTGTGGGTTTCAGGATGTTCTGAGCTGGTTGCACAGCACCATCTGGTGTCCACGGATGGGAAACCACAAAGGTCCGGACGCAGAGCTGTTGTTCAGCGTCTTCTGCTGGATCCCTTGGGTGGACCCTGGATGCAGAGGTTACAGAGATGCCTACCATTCAAAAATCAGACGTTCCCCTGGCAGGGGTGGTGCTAACCACAGCCCGGCCTTTTTCTCGAGCACTCCTGCTAAGCCCAGTCGAGATGGACCTGTTGACAGTCAGCTGCAAGTGGTGCCAGGAGCAGCCCCTTTTGTCAGGTTGTGCTACCACGTATGTGAGAGTGGGCTGTTCTGGGGGTTCATTCCTCTGCACTAGAAGCCCAGTTCGGAGCCCTGCCCTGTATGTAAGGGTCCAACCAGCACTGGACAAGCCAGTTAGCATCCTTGGCCTCTGTGAACGGCTCTCCCAGGAGAGCAGTGTTGCTGTAGGACGGGCACTGCTTTAAGATTGCAGCCTGTGCAGCACACCCAGGGCAGTCTGAATGTGCCATGGTCTGGCCATCCACCACAACTTGGGTCAGGGCCAGGCTGCTCCCCCTGCCCAAAAAACTCCAGTCTGAGATTTCCACAGGAGCATCCATCACTGAGCATTGTTGGTCCCCAGTCAGCCCCAAAGCTGCTCTGGCTCTGCAAGGAAATGGAGACACCTCTGTCTGGAGGATATCAGGTCAGCCATGGCTCTCAAACCCTGTCCTCTGCCTCTGCAGATGTTGCAGATCCCTCAGCCATTACTGATGCAGTGAAGGTCGTGGAAGGGAAGCTGAATGGCGCAGGCCTGAATCTGCTGATAAACAACGCTGGCGTTTATGCCCCAGTGACACTGGAGACAGTGGACTCTGAAGAGATGATAAGGACATACAAGACCAACGCAGTGGGGCCACTGCTGATGGCCCAGGTAACCCTGGGGACAGAAGTCATCACAGAGGGGGAATTTGGCCCAGCTGAGCATAGGTGGGTCTGCAGCCTGAGATACAGAGGGCATGGCTGCCTGCAAGTCTCTGGGGGAGCATGCAGCTGGTTGAGGCTTGGGGGGAGGCAGCACAGACCCTGCAGGACAAACTGCCCTTGTTTCTCTGGCACTGCGGAGCCGGAGTATTAGGCACCACTTCTCTGTGCTGAAGTCAAAGCCAAGGCAGGGAGCTAAACTGCAGGTTTGTGCTTCACCCTGGCAGCAGCTTCCTTGGTGCAGGAACTTCCCCTTGGTATTAGAGCCATTTGGCAGGGAGTCTGGGCCTGGCCTCCGTTTCTATGTCTTTGGCCACACACCTCTTTGCTGTGGTCATGACAGAGATCCCAGATTACTTTGCAAAGGGCCCTGGGAGGGAGAGGGCAGGGTCACTGCAGCAAAACACCTGGGCTCCCACTGTTCCTCTTCATCCTCCCTGCTGCAGAGGCTAGGCTGCAGTTGCCAGAAGTGGGGCTGTCTCAAGGCATAGGCACCCCATGATGGTGCTTCTCCCCAGGCATTCCTTCCCCTGCTGAAGAAAGCTGCCCAGGAGAGCATGGACAAGGGACTGAGTTGCAGCAAGGCAGCCATTGTCAACATCTCCACCGTTATGGGGTCCATCCAGAAAACTTCTGAGTCCTTCTTCAAGCCTGTCATCTCCTACCGCTGCAGCAAGGTATGGAGACCAGGGCCCTGCCTGCCCTCATGAGCTCAGCAGGAGCAAGAGCTACCCCTTGCTAGGCCTGGTCTCAGGGTGGCACCTGAGCTTGCAAGATGGAGGGGCTTAACTGTACCAATTGCAGCCTGAGCTCTCTGGGCATCTCCATGCCCGGCCCCTGCCTGGCCAGCACTCACCGAAGGAAGACACATGTTCTGTGTTGTCTCCTGGAAACCTGGCGATGTTTTTTCTCCTTCGCCTTGAGGCAGACATTGGAGTGGAGTCTGGTGTGTGGCACTTTCTACTGCTAAGCGCTGCCTGCTGCTTATGCTCCCTTCCTCTTCCAGGCTGCCCTCAACATGCTCACCAAGTGCCAGGCTCTGACCTATGGGGAGACCGGAATCCTCTGTGTGGCACTTCATCCTGGCTGGGTGAAAACCGACATGGGCACACAGGAGGTGGGTTCTGGCTGGGCAGGGGGCGAGGGCCTCACGTACGGGATCCAGCCCAGCAAACTCACACTCATGGTTGAGGTGCCTCAGGTGGCCAAGACAGCTCTCGGGAAGAGGAATGCATGTAAGAAGGAGCTGCCTGCTAGGCCACAAGTTGCCTGGGTCTGTGCTGGCCCCCAGCAGAGCCTGTATGTGCTGACTGAGAAATACTTCACTGCAAGGGCATTCTGGGAAATAGCATGAGCACATGTCCTATGCCAGGGTAGCATATCCAGGGCTAGTAGGAGGCCTGTTCAGGAGGGTAAAGGTTTTGGACAGGCCCAGAGAGGAGCAGAGAACCTGAATTCAAGGGAGCAGGGGTGAACAGAGCAGCACTTTCCTACCCCATTCCTCAGAAAGCTGCAGGCCCAGGAGGTCTCCAGTTGTCCTGTTCACACTGCAGGATCCCTGTTTTGGGGAGGGCTGTCCCTGCAGCCCTGGAGGTTTAAGAAACCTGTGTAGCATCACATTTGCAGCAGGATGTTTTACATGGCCTGCTTGGCTAAGCCAATGTGTCTGGCTACCGTCCCTGCTCACGAAGCCTGCAGTTGGCTTCCTAGCCCAAGCCACACCCATCCGACCTGCCAATGAGTATGTGGTACCTGCTGTCCACTCACATGACTGACCCATCGCACCTCCTCTGGCCCTCACACTGAGTCTGGGCAGAAGGAGCTTTGCTGTGGATGTGCACAAGCTGAGTGCATGCTGGTGGATGGCCAGCGATGGCTATGGCATCTCAATCCGCCTCCTCACCCATGCCCTTTGCTGGATCGTTGCAGGCTGACCTCACAGTGGACACAAGCGTGCGGGGGCTGCTCTCTGTACTGCCGATTCTGTCTGAGAAGCACAGCGGGAGCCTGCTCAACTGGGAAGGCAAAGTTATTCCTTGGTGAGAGGCAGCACAGCACACGCTGCCTGCCCCTGCAAGAGACCACGCAGTGCTAGGGGACTCCAGGTGTACTGAATCACCTGCTCAGCCCTCTGTGACCTTCAAGTGAGCTGCCTGGGATGGCCCCACCCCACCCCGGGCATGTGGGACAGTCTGTGATCCCTGTGTCCGAGTTACTAATAAACATAGTGCAACCAATAGTACCTGTGCCTTCTCCCAGCTGCAGTGTCCCTGCCAAGGCTGTCTCTGCCCTGGCCTGAAGCTGCCCCCTGCAAAAAATAACCTGACATTATAGCAGTCTATTTGCCTTACCATGGGCTGCTCTGACCACAAGGAAGGCCCCAGGGGCTATTTAACTAGCACAGAGCCCTCTTATCTTCCATGGCTGCTGAGTGCATATGGCTCAGCCTGATTTCTCCATGCCTCCACCCAAAGCCTGCCACAGGCACAGCCTCTTTGCTGCAGACTTCTTGGGGGGACTTTGTACTAGACGCAAGGTCCTTGAGAGGGGCTTTGGGCCTGGAATGAGAGGCCTGTTAGCACCACACTCCAGTTTTGCAGTTTCAGGCAGCCAGCCATTCCAGTATCAGAGCCAAAACTGGGTGCAGTACCCTTCATTGGAGGAAATTCAGTCCTATTGGGAAGTACAGCGTGGGAATGGCATCTTCTGCCAATGGAGAAGCTGATCATCTACCTTAATAACTGACCTTCTGCAGCAGATATGGCTTCTGCATGAGTTGTGCAGCCCTGGACTGCATGAATTTGCCCAGGAGGTGGTAGCACCCCCAAAGAAAAGGATTTGGGGGCAGTACTTGATTTTCCCAGCTTCAGAAAGCTGGAGGACTCTGCCCCTGCCTGCATCTTCTGGGAAGAGCTTTTGCCTGAGGAGGATCTTGGGAAAAGGAGCTGGGGGCTCCTTCAAAACCAGGCCAAGTCTCAGGTGCACAGAGCTACCTGTATTATAGGGGAGGAAAGCCCTGAGTTCTCCACTGCTGCTTCTTCCACAGGCTACCACATCTCCTGGCTAATCTCGAGGTGTGGCTGAAGCGTTGCTCTCCCTCTGGTCCTGGGCCCCTCTGGGGTCATACCTCTCCACAGGAGGGATGGAGCTTGCTGGGCAGCACCAGCTGTAGCAGAGGTTTGAGGCCTTGTGCTTCTCTGCACAGGAGTCCCCCATTTCCAAACCATGAGTGTGAATGCTGCAGACTCTCCTCACCCAGACTTCACCCTCACAGGCACACAGAGCATGAGGGGCAGATTGCTGGCTGGGGCCATGGCTCTGCCCCACTGAGGTGAGCTGACAAGCTCTGGCACAGGCTTGCCCCTCCCTCCCAGGAGCCTGGTGAGTCATAGGCAGTGGAGAGGTTTTCCTTGCTGTCTCCAGTTCCTCTCAAGCCACTGGCCATTAGGCAGTGTAATGTTTGGAGAGGTCAGGAAGGGGGATGGCAGGGACCACCTGCAGCCTGAGTCACAGCCTGTGCCTAGGAACCCGGTGCTCTGCATCCCATGGGCTATCCTTGCTTTGCTACAGGGATGAGGTTCCTATGGCTGGAGGTAGCAATGCTGCCAGACCTCGTGGGCTTGTGTCCACAGCTCCATGTACCACCTTTCCAGAAGCCCCAGGCAGCCCGGTGCCCAGCGGGGCATGGAAATAGAGGCAAGCTGCCCCTACAGAGTTCAGAGGTGCTGGGAGCACCACTGGATGGAGAGGGAATCCCTTACCTTGCAGGCACTTTCTCTAGCAAAAGGATGGTTTCTTTCTGGAGAAAGGAGCCAGGAGGCCTGGATTCCAGCCCCGTTCTCACCCAGAGCTGGGTCTCCACTTCCCTATCCCTATCATGGAGCTAATGCCAACTCTTCCCTGGCTGTGCCAAAGGAGGTCAAGCCCCTGGGCTGTTCAGAGCTTGCTGTCTGTCTTCCTGATGCCCAGGCTGTAAATTGCTTTCCAAGGCCTATAATGTGCTTTCCAAGGCACTTGGGAAATGGTGCTGTGTGCTGCCATCAGAGCTACTGGGAGTGGTACCCACACATGAGGTACCCACCGCTACACAGAGGCACCCTGGCAGGGAGACACTGGCCTCAGCTTTTTCCTTCTGCCATCAGCATCTATCCAAACAAACCGAGCTGTGCCAGGGACGCAGAGCAATGCTGGCACCCTCAGCTCAAGGCTGCTCCACGTTCAGGGGAGCCCATGGGAATGTGGGTGCTTCCCAGCCACCTGGCTCCCCATGCAGATGCTTGCTCATCTTTGCTGTCTTCCTTTCCAGACCCACTCATACCTGTGGCCGGAGGAGTCAGTGCACATATGGGCACCTCTCTGGGCATTTGTAAGCACTGTGATTGCAGCAGGAGGAGAAGGGTCCTGCAGTGAGAAACATCCCATGTGTGAAACAATGTGGCCAAAGGACTGGAGCATGGGGGGAGGCCTGATCCTGCAGCTAGGGATATGGCTGCGCTCAGCCCTTGCCCAGCAGTGGCTCAGCGATGTGGCCAAGCCTCCAACAAGTGCCCCTCTCACCCTTGGGCAGAAGCATTCCTGTCCTGGTTGCTCCACACAAGCTAGCTGGAGCCCAGCCAGCTGCTGTGGGCTGGCTCCATGCCTATCTTACCCATATTTATCTCACCTTGTGAGTTTTCTCCCTCCTGCCCCATGCCATGTGCTGGGCAGTGGTAGATGGGCTGTGCCAGGGATTCCACCATTGCTTGCAGGTAGCTTATCACCTGTGACCCCCCTCTGCTCCCCAACATCATTGCCAATCCCAGGAGACATGCAGCTGTTTTCCTGACCATACTCAGAGAAACAGGATTGCTGGAAGGTGGGACAGGCTCCATCAGCTCCACTGCCGGAACTGTCTGCAGCGCTGGTGATGGTCAGCACTGGGTCACAGAATGGCTGCTGATGTGCCACGGCAGTGGGCTGAGCTTGGGCCAGGTGCTAGAGGCTGTCAAATCTGTGAGCACCTCTGTCCCCAGCCCCACTGGGAATGGAGACATCCCAGTGTAGGCAGGTCTCCTGGGAAGGGGCAGCCCTGTGCACTGCAGGAGTGCTCAAGGCAGGGGTAGGAGGTTCGGGAAGCTGTGCAGATGCAGCCCACTCTTGCATAACTAGAAGCCCAGCCTCTGGGATGAGAACAAGCCTCAAGGGGTGCTATGTGCTGAAGCACCATGAGCAATGGCCCACAGGACACCCCGGCCCGCAGTCTTCTGTTCCAGCACTTGGACATTCCCTGTGCAGCATGCTAATTGCCATGCAGTGGCAGCAGGTCCGTCAATGTTGGTCCCAGTTTTCAAGCAAACAGGAGACTGCAGCAGCACTACCGAGATTCTGCCCCCCCATCATGTCTTCCAGGGAACCCAGCAACCTTTTCTCCCAACTGGGAGTCACCTCTGGGTGCTTTGTCATCCCAAGCTAGGCCAGTGGCTCCCCAAGCCTTACACTAGATTCATCCCAGGGAGTATGGACATGTCCAGAGCTGAGTTTCCAAAGGCTATGCCAGCCATGGTGCCTCAGAGGCCGAGGATGCCCAAACACCTTGCTCTGGGACGCATGTTCCCTGGGAAGGCTCAGAAAGAGGCCAGATGGGCAGATCTTCATGTTCAAATGCTTGCCAAGTGGTGTTGACTTTTCCTTTGCTTATGTTCCGGGTGTTTGTGCTTTATGCAGCTGATTATCTCTCCATTTCCTCTCCTGCCTGATGTTTCCTGCCGTGCTCACTCCCTTTTCTCCCTTTTGCTGGCTTTGCCCTTTGTGTTGGGCTTATCTCCCAGCCCTGGGCAGTGTTAGATCTTGGTGCTCCCCTGGCCTGCAGTGATGGGCAAGGGGCACTGAGGCTGGTCACATACTCATGGCCTCTCCACTCAGCTGCACTCCCTTTCCAGGACAGCAACAGATTTCTTGCTCAGCATGCCCACAGTTTTCTCCTTCATCTATGTCTGCCCTTTCCGGCCCCTGCTGTGTTGTGTTGCGACTGGCAGTGCCAGTCAGTGCTTTAGTGGCAGTGAGAGACAGGAAGGGCTGTGGCTGAGCGTCCTTGGAGAGCCTGCTGACACGTGCAGCCCCATGCACCATCCTTTCACAGGACTCAAAATAGGCATGTGAAGGGCCAGCCCTATCAGGCCATCTAGCACTCTGTAGAAGCACAGGCAAGGTGGGAGAGAGCAAGGATAATTCAAGGTCCATCTGCTTTTAGCAGCTAAAAGCATGGTCTCCCTAGCATGTCTCTAATCTGAAGCTGTTGGTTGGGTGCAGATTGGATCAGAGTTTTGCCCGTCCTCTAACATGCACATCTACACAGAGGACCCAGCTCCAAAGTAATCAAAGAATTTGCCCTCTCAGCTCACGGTTGCACCTGTGATGTAGAAATAAAAACAAGAGATGATGCTGCAGAGAGTTCCCCATACCTAGGTAGCTGGGAGCACACACCTCCAAAGCACCTCTGCCTATAATGGGGAACAGCAAAGAGACAATGGTGAGAGTCCAGCCTCCTCGCAGCCAGGTCCAAGACCTAGAGGGGCCACAGTCACAGGAGGAGTTGACAGGTTTGCAGAGCACCCTGAAGCTGAAACCAAGGTCCCAAGAAAAACAACCTGTTGGAAGAGACGGACAGTGGGGATGGCACTGCAGAGCTTGGTCACCATCCCAGGCAGATGCATGTGGGGAAATCTGGATCACCATCTGGAGGGGTCCTTCATATGGGGGCTGTACAGGGCCCATCTGCCCAAGCCCCACTGGCATCCTGAACCAAGCCAGCCCTCCATCACACCCCAGCAACTCTGGCTGCCCTGTCAGGCCCTGTGGGCCACAGGAATATCCAGGAGCAATCATGTGTCTCTGCTCTGGTGAGCCCAGTGCTGATCCAAGGCCCAGGGACTGACTTCAGGGAACAACCTACTGCCGAGAAAGACCCATTTGCCAGGTCTTCCACCAGCTTCAGCCCAAGAGCCATCGGCAAAGGCTTGTTGCCCAGGAGCTGGGGTCATAAATGCCCATGGGTTTGGGACCGCAGTGGGAAGGACACGGGGAGCCCCAGAGGAACCATCTAGGGCAGCGATCCAGGGCTCTGGCTCAGGGCAAGACTGTCTTAAAGAGTCAACTCCCATGCATGAGTGGGGAGAACAGCACATGCCAGAACCCTTGTGAAAGCAAAGCCAGCTCCAGGAAGAGACGGGTGAAAGAAGAGACTGAGAAGGGAAAAGGGCTGCTCCTGTAACACGGATCTGACTGCCACGGCTCTGTGGGAGGTGGAGCAGCAGATGGGAGGAAGGTCAGAAACGGCCAGCACATGAGGAAGTGCTGGGAGATGCAGCCCAGCAGGCAAGAGGAGCGACAGCCAGTGTAGCCAGGGCAGCTGGTCTCAGCAGCTCTGGATGCAGCAGACCTCAGCCGGCAGGGGAAGGACAAGGAGCACAGGCAGACAGAGCTGCAGGAACCTCAGCGGGGACCTGGAACCCCACTTGCGTGAGGCTGCGCCTGCTTCCAGCTGGAACGGCTCTTCATTCTGCCAAGGTGTGGGCACTGTCTGTGGGCTAGCAGGACGGGCACAGTGCGGACATCTCTGTGCTGGGAGGCACTGCACCTCTGTGGCTCAGAGCCCCAGGTGATCATTCCCAGAACTGCAGTCCTGGGGTGCAGTGGGCTAGCAGACTTTCCACTGCTTGGAAGGGGGGCTTGTCTGGGGCCCTGATGCTGTCTGAGGGTGCCTGATGTGGCAGTGATGCTGGGAAAATCAGAGGAGGGTGCTGGGGCACAGGACTGCCATGACAGCACTAGGACGTGGCCCGGGTGCACACTGCACGCTGCATGGGAGGAAGCACATCTCGGTCCCTGTGGTAAAAGGGCTGCCAAAGAGGCTGAGTGGGGCCAGCAGATAACGTGCCGAGGCTTCCTCCTGCACTCCTGCAGCTGTGAGGCCAGGGTTACTCAGCCACTATCAGGCCCTGCAGGGCCCATGTGCATCCCCTCTCCCCCTCGTGGTATTATTGTTTGCTGGGAGGAAGCAGCTCACCAAATCCCACCTCGAGTTTAACCCCCTGCTGCCCAGCCTGCTGCTCTCTGCTCCATTTGTCCAGAGCTGGGAAGGCTCCCTGGCTACCCTGGCAGGATAGCACAAAGCTTGTTGCTGGATTAGTAGCAGAAGCTTACTTCAGCCTTACCTCCCCGGGACCCAGCAGCACCCTCCTGGCAGGCATCCCCCAAGTCTTCCAAGGGTGGGCTTGCCAGTCCATACCCCCAGGTACCCTTGCAAGGAAGGATGCTTGCACTGTTGTCTTTCTGTGGGGAGAGGAGGTCCTGAAGGATTTACCTGTGCATGTTTCCCTCCTTGTTCTTTTCCCCATTGTAGCTAGTTGAATCCTGCCTGGTGCTTCCTCTGGAAGCCTCCCTGGCCAGCTGGAGAGGCACCACAGAGGTGACGGCTTTACATTGAGCACTCCCAACTTTGCACAGATTTAACTCAAATACTTCATAAACAGTTTGGAGAAAAGCTCTTTTGAGGAAGAAAGTTGCAACACTTCATCTGCTTCATTTAAAGAGCCAGGACATACCTGGACTGTGCAGTCTCTGGAGGAGGCTTTGCTACCTACCGCTTCTTGGATAAGCAAAGATCACATACCATTTGAGGAACTTTCACCAAGCCACCTCATTCTCCTGCAACTGAACAGTGCCAGGTTTGTTCCCCCTTTCTTGTCTGGTGGGAAGGAGGGCTCAGTCTCCCCATCAGCATGGCTTTACCTTCTACACTGTGGCCATATCCTCCCAGTGCTGGCCACTGCGGAGCTGCATTTCTTAAGCATCGCTGTCCGTGTGGCCGAGGCCAGGCAGGAGCAGAGGTATGTCACCCAGCCACTGGGCCCATGAGGGTTGTCATGGAGCTGCTCTGGGCTGTCCCACTGCCTCCCCAATGATGTGCCAGTGTTTGGGGCTTGGATTATCCAGCCCCATTTGTCCCTGTTCCTTTTCTCTGCAGCCCAGTTAGTGCTGGGAGATGGTCCTCAGATGATATCACATTGAAAGCACTTCAAACTGAAGCAAAAGGGCTCCAGAGCCCAGCTTTGCTCCCCTGGCCATGAGCATCTCAGAGGGATGCAGGCACCCCAGGGTACCTAGTAGGGTTGGACTCTATGGGGCCTGGATACCGCAGGGTGCAGGGCAGATGCACATTCCCAAGGCAGTGCAGGAAAGGCACAAGCAGCCTGGGACAAGGCAGCAGGAGTGATGGGGGTTGCACTGCCTTGACAGGGGCTGGCAAGCTCCAGGCAGAGGTAGCACAAGAAGCAGGGACCCACTGGCTTCATGCCCAGGGTGCGTACACAGGCACACCTCAGTGCACACGTGCACACTGCGAGGGGCCTGGCATGCATTCCCAGACATGCCATTCCACTCCACACATGCATGCACAGCTGTACATTGCCGTAGCCAGGGGCACATGCACACATGAAGGCACTCCCAGTACAACCTCGCATGTGTGTACACAGGCACAGAGACACACAGGCACACGTACTGTATTGGTGTCAGCCCACGCACGACACACCCCACAGCCAACACCTGCAGGGGCTGCCTAGCACCTTGCAGGATACAGTCCCCCAGCACTGGGCACCTAGCACCAGCATGCCCATGCAGCCTTCCATGGGCAGGTTTTTGAAAGCCTGGAAAATCCCGGTTTTGATTCCTCCAGATGGCCCCACCATGGGCATTTCCTTTTATTTGTAGCCCTTGTGCTCAAAAGGCCAAGCCTGAAAGCCTGAGTAAGGGAAACCCATGGGTGGCAGCTTGTCTGAATCTGCATGCAGCTGAATTGCAAGCCATGGGAACGGTCAACCTCTGCACAGCTGAATGTGGGCATTAACTCTGAAGCCTAGCTATGATTAAGGCAGCATCACTGTAGCTGAACTGTGTAGCTAGCACATGTGGTTTGCAGCAGGGTGTTTGTCCTCCCTCACACCACCTCCTCTTGCAGCCAGAGGCTCCCTGGGAGGCTGGCACAGCTGGGCAGAGCCTTTGCCACCAGCATGCTAGCACAGCCCACAGTGCCACAAAGGGGGTGATGGTGCTGGAGCGGGCCCTTGGCACCCCCTCTTCACCCTACTGGTGTCACAGGAAGCAGGCTAGCACTGGCAGACAGGCTGCCTGAGTCACTGCTGGCACCGCCATGGGCTGCTGCTCCCAGCATTTGCTCTCTGTCAGGGCTGAGAAATTGCCTGGCTCCAGGACTGGGACCTGCTGGCTCAACCCTTGTGACCTTTGCTGGCCCACAGGGCTGAGCCACCCTGGATCCTGCGGCCAAGAGCCCTCGGCGGTCTGAGCTGGGCTGCGAGGAAGGCTTGGGGCTGGGGGCTGGGGCAGCTCGGGGGGCAGGTGCAAGCAGCCCACGGAAATGACCCAGGCCCTGGCCTTGGCCCACACAGGGGTCTCCAGCTTGGTAGAGCCCTGCCATACCACCCAGCTCTGCTCTGCAGGTTCCTGCTGTACAGCCTGCTGCAAGTCAGCCCCCCCGCCGTGGGAGCAGAGGCCCATACAGAGCACAGCAGTGCAGGTCTCTCCTGTGATCCCCAGTGCTGCTTGTCCCCTGTGATCCCCAGTGCCGCTTGTCCCCCAGCACCGGCCAGGCCTGAATTTCCTGCTGTTGCAGAGCAAGTTTCCTGGCAGCTGCACCCTGAGTTGGTGGTGTGCCAAGCTGCCAGGGGGCCTGTCCTGAGCCATGTGCTTGCACTGGGGGCCGTGTGGATGGGGGATGGGGATAAATCGTCCAGGACATGCCACAGGCTGGGACAGCCTCCAGGCCTCTCGCCTACCAGGGCTCAGCCCCAGAGCAGGGCATGGCCCATGACATCAGGGCGGCTGTCCGCACTGCACATCCCCCTCCGCATCCCTCAGTCCCCAGCACATCACCACCCAAATGCCTCTGTGTGATCCCTCTGCAAACCTGTGGACTGCACAGATGTTCCCAGAGACTGGGGTACTCACCCATGCAGCCTGGCACTTCCCTAGATGCGTGGTTTCTGTCACAGCCCTTTCCAGGGCCATGGAGCAGCACAGCAGGCTGGCCAGGAAGCCAGCCAGACTGCTTGGCCCAGGACAGGGGCCCGGCAGTGCTGCTGCTGCCCTGCTGGCCCCACTCTGCGTTTGGCCCTGCTCCCCAAGAGCGTTCATCCCCACCTCCTTGGCTTGTTGGCACTCAGGAGAGGACTGGGACCCAGTGGTGGCAAGGAGAGATATGCAAGGTTTGGCGTAAACAGTTCCAGGATGTCCTGCTGTCACTTCACCCAGGTCAGCCTCTCCCATCTTAGAGTCCTTTTCTCCTCCTTCTGCAAAGGGCCCTGCGGGGTGGGTGTGCTGGCACAAGGGCATCCTCTCCGCCTTGTCCGCATGCATCCATGCAGTTCAGCCCCCTCGGCATAAGGCTGCTCAAGGCCCCAGGCTGACCTCCCTGCTCTGCAGCCCAGAGCAGGGGTGTCCTGGCACTTCCTCAAGTTTAGGAGTTGCTTAGCCAGGTTTTTATTCCCACTAGCAGCACAGCATTTCAAGAGCTCAGATCAGCTTTCTCTCCAGTGTCACCCTGCTTGGAGCCAGGGAAGTGAAGCTGGGGAGGAACTTGGCTTCTCCTGTTTGTTATTACAGGATAAAGTTACTCTTTAAAGTAGAGCCAGTGCTGTCAGGGCTGCATACCATCCGGGAACATCAGTTGTTCCCAACAGCTCCAATACGCTCCTTTTTATTGTGCTTGCTCAGTGCCATTGCTCTCCCAGCCCTTGGCACAGTGAGGGGGACAGAGATGGGGGGGGATCCAAAATGATGCTTAGAGGCTTTCTTTCCATCTTGGAAAAGCTGAAATCAGAGGCAGAAGACCTCTCTCCAGAGAAGGAGAGCTCTCCTAGCTCTGGGACACACAAGGAAGGAATAAACAACAACAACAAAAAAAGGCTGGGAGCAATGGGATGGCAGAGGGAACTGGCTATGCCCAAGGTATGCTGGAGGTCTCTGCTGTCCCCCAGGAGAATGGCTGGGGATGCTGAACTCACTGGGACTCAGCTGGGGACCATTTCAAGGGAACAAACTGCTGGTTCCCACCAGGGAAATTGCTGTGCACAGGCCTGGTGGCAGCATGCCACTAGCACCCATCTCACCACCCTGGCTGCTAAGCAGGGGACAGTCTGGCATCAGCTCGCCATGCAGAGCTCGCTGTTGAGACACAGCCAGAGCATCTCCTTTCAATGTGAGGCCAAAAAGAGGGATTGTTTCCCCTTTAGAGCTGTAGTCCCTGTCCTTGGTGGTCCCAAATCTAGGAGATCTTCTTTCCCAGTGACCTGACAGGGTCTCAGCCTCACTGTTCTCAGAGGCTTGCACTCATCAGCTGTGAAAGCTTTCCACCGGCTTGGCGTGCTGGCAGCAGCAGCCTCTGGGCACCCCACCGGCCTGCCAGCAAGATCGCTTTACATGTGGTTAGCAGGAATGCTCTGCATTGGCTTGGACTTCCACCAGTGTCAGTGAGCCCCGACCTGCCCAGCTCATGGCTGCGCGGAGGGGAGACAGCTCGAATCCTTGGACTTAGCAGACATGGGAATTCCTTGGCAGTGCCCTGGCAACCCTGGCTGCTCCAGACCCCCTGAAAGGGGATGAGGGCTTGCAGTGCTTGCTCGGAGCTTGACACCTCTACGCTCAGGAATGACGTGTCCATGGGGTGGAGGGGAAGGAAGCTGGCCCAATGGAGCCGAGCCAGGGAAAGCTTCCTGGCGGGGAGCTCCAAGCTCCAGTGCCTTTTGTGCTGCTGCAGATGTCTCCGAGCGGAATGAAAAGCAGAGGCCTGTGCAATCCATTTACAGCTGTCACTATGCAAATTCCCCCAGCCCACGTCCACCCGCCATGTGCCAGCCTCAGCTGCCTGGCATCTTTGGAAGGAAAATGCCAGCTGGCTACATAGCATCAGTCCCCTAACGCGTAAACCTCAGCGAGGTGACAGAGGGAAGCATGAGTCATCCCTGGCAGGAGAATATTATAATTACACATGTAAACAGAGAGCTGGCTCCAGCACACCAGAGCATGTGACAGGTAAAGGGGACTGTCTGGAGCCACACAGCTCTGGCCTGGTGGTATTGACACATGTGTTAGAGGCATGTGAGAGGGGGCAGAACCTGTTAGACCTGTGGAGAGCCAGAATCAGCCTGTTCCCACCCCATCCTGGGGCCCAGGGGAGCAGCACTTTGGAGGTGGGACATGGGGGCAGGATCTGTGCTACTGGCATGTGTCACCTGTGTTACTCCTATTCCACCAGCAGCTTTCAGCAAGTGTTTTTCTCTCTGGTCTGCGTGTGCCTGGATGGTGCCACTCTCCTCCAGGGAAGCCCTTCACAGTGGGAACCACTGGGGCCTGGCAGGGCAGATCGCTGGGTGCTTCAGTGTCAGATCAGCTCAGGGGAGTGTCACAGGGTGGCTCGCTGGGCCCTGAGGTCTTGGGCCACATGCCACTGGGCAGGACAGCATGTTGTCAGTAGGATGGTCAAGCAATGAGATGGGTTGCCCAGAGGCTGGGCTGTCTCCCTCCTTGGATGTTTTCAAGACCAGGCTAGATATAGCCTGGAGGAAGCCAGCCTGACCTTGGAGCAGACTCTCCTTTGAGCAGGAAGTCTCTTCCAACCTGAATTATCCTAGGATCCTACAATTACTTCAAGGATTAGGGCTGAGAGGGGCTGGGAGGTGCATCTGAAGACACAAAGATCTGAAGAAGGATGGAGATAGGGGAGAAGGATGGTGATAGTGGACGACAGAGCACTGTGCAGAGATGTGCGCTAGCTAGACATACGTCCGTATTGCTAACTTGAAGGGGCCGCAGGTCATCCTTGTGGGTGATGCAGGCCAGTGCTAGCCCTATTTGGTGCTGACAGTGGTCAGGGTTGTTCTTGTGCTTTTTAGCTGGTGGGAATCACAACGAAAACTTTTGTAGTATGCATGTAAGTGTGTGTTTGTGTGTGTGTTTAATGCAATGGAGACTTGAGAGAACAGCATTGTACAAAACAAGAATGGTATCAGTTATTATCAGTTATCATCAGTATGAGAGTATTTCGTTGCTATAGTCTGGAAAACAGAAAAAATGGGCACGGCCTTGTAAAAGACTTTGTAACCTTCTTCTGCGTGCACCTTCTCAAGCTCAGCCCGCTCTGCCACATGCCCGGCCCACGAGCCGGGGGGTAGCCAGGAAGCCAGGGGAGCCCACCAAGAGCGGCGGCACAGGCCCATGTTCTCACACGTCCCCTGTGTTGCGCTGCCCAGACTGTCGCCCCAGGAAGCTGGGAAAGGCTCTTCCTGGGGCTGAGTGTGTCCTCACACGTGTGTTGGCGCATGGATTAGAAGCGCGTGAGACGACTTCTCCTCTCCGGGGGCTGCTCTCGTAACCCTGCCGGCACAGGGCGCGCCAGGCTGCGAGCACCAGGGTGCCTGGCAGAGCTGGGCCCCTCTGCGCAGCCCCGAGGGCCGGGGCGCTGTGGAGGTGGCTCTGCCGGAGCAGCCCTCACCGCCCCCCTCCTGCCCCTGGCACCGAGGGTGCTGCGGGAGCCGGGCAGAGGCTGCGGGGCTCCTGGCCCTGTCCACGGGCAGCCGTCGCCTATCGCCTATCGGACGGGGCCCCCCCGGCTCCCACCTGTGTCCGGAGAGGAGGGGTCTGGGGGGGCGAGGCAGGCGTGGCGGGCCTGGGGGGCCTCCGCGGGGCTCTCCAGGGCAGCCCAGTGGCCAGCCTGCCCCGCTGAGGCGCTCCGGGGTGCTCCGGGCCGGGACCGCCGCCGCCACCGGGGCTCTCCACGCGCCCCCCGGCAGCGCGGCCGGGCACTGCGGCGGGGGAAACCGCCCCCCGGGGCCGGGGCTCAGCGACCGGGGCCGGGGCGCAGCCAAACCAAGTCCCGGGCGGCGCCGGGGCCCGGAGCGGGGCGGGGCTGGGGGCGGTGCGTGACCGGGCCTGGGGCGGGCGAAGCGGGCAGGTCCCCACCCAGGGGCGGGCGGCGGTCGCCGGCTCCACCTTCTCTCCGCGCCGGCCTGGGGAGCGCGGCCGGTCCGGGTGGCGGCGGTGGGACCCTGCGGCCATGTGAGTGCGGGCGGCGGCGGGCGGCCGAGCCGGGGCTGCGTGGAGCCCCGCGGCCCGCCGCGGAGGGCGGGGGCGGGCAGCGAGGGCGGGGGCGCGCGGGGTGTCCCCCGGCCTCGGCCTGGGCCCCGCCGTGCCTGGCTCGGCCCCCTGTTTGCCCCGCGGAGCCCGGGGTCGAGGAGACACCGTCGGGGCCCCTCGCTGCCGCTGGCCGGCTGCGGGCCCGCGGGCTGTGGGTCGCTGCAGTCGCCGCGGCGGGGCTCTGCGGGCTTCCCTGGTGGGCGCCGGGCACAGCGGGGTCTCGCAGGCCGGGGCCTGGCAGCGCGCGGGGCGTCACTGGGCCCTCGCTCGGCTTGATGCCGCGGACGGAGCTGGGCCAACACCCTCGCGCGCCGGGCCCCGGGAGGCCGGGCCCTCCGCCATGCGGGCCGCGGTGGGGGCGAGCAAGGGCTGGCGGCAGGGCCCCGGCCTGTGCTCACTTCTCCCAGAGGGGTTTGGTCCAGACACGGGGCTGGAGCAGATATGGAGCCAGTTGGCCAGCCTGTCACCCTCCTTCCTCTTTGGTGTATAAATAGCCTCTCTGAGAGCTACCTGGAGAATTTGGTGCTTCGGGCTGCACGTTTCTGGACAGTCCTGGCAGCAGCCAGCGAGCACAGCGAAGCTGACTGGGTTTGCTCTCTTCTTGCCCTCTCCCCCAGCACCCTGGTGAGGGCACCAGGCCACAGCGCTGGGTGGCATGCCTCGAGGTCTGGCTGCGTTTTAAGATCAGCCCCCAATGCTCTCCTCTCTCTGTCCCCGCCATGTCCCAGTGAAGTGCTGGGCCCTGGGGGATGAGGCAAGTTCCCTCTACCAGCTCCAGGCCCTGGCAGTGCCGTGCCCTCCTTTCCACACACTCCTCTGTCCCTCTGCCGTGGTCAGGAACCTGTTTGCTGGTGGGAGCTCTGATGGGCTGTGTTGAAGACTGCTTGCCAGGGCATGGGAAAGACCTTGTGGAGCTGGGGTGGTGGCAGGACCCACCAGGCCGATGCAGGCACGAGTGCTGCAGCAGAGTGCTGCTCTGCTTTGAGCTGGCAGCCACTTGTCCACACTGTGCTGGCGACTAGCCTCCGAGGAGGAGAAGGCAGGGCAGCATGTAACCGAAGCCACCAAGCAGCTGCAGCATGCTGAAGCATGGGGGGTGGAATGCTCGCCTCCCCTTTTCCTGTGGGACGCTAGTCTCTGCCGTAGTGGTCAGCACGTCTGCCTCCTTCACACAGAGGAGTGGAGTATGAAGGCAGAACTGCTGAGGTGCCAGATGTGCCCATGGGTACCAGGTTCAGGGAGAATGGGGCAGCTTGCCATGGGGCAGCTTGTGGTGTCAAGAGGGTCCTCCCTGCATCTTGGTTTCTGCAGAGTTGGGGTGAGCTTGGAAGTGCCCAGGTCCATGTGCCAGTGCACCTGAGGGTCACTGGGCACCCGCTCCCCCCATGCACTTGGGATCACTCAGGAACCTCTTTGGTCTGTGGCATGCTCCTGAGCATGCGATTCCCCCCTGGGTTTTTATGTGCCTTGTCGTGGGATCCAGGCTGGGAGAGCTGCGGTCCAGCAGGGACAGGAGATGATTATAGCCACTTCCTATTGCTCTGAAGCTTGCTTACCCTGTTCATCCGTTTTCATTTCCTTAATCCATGTCCCAGCATTTTCTTTGTTATTTTATTTGGAGAGGAGGAGTTAGCTGCAGAGAGCACTTTCACACATCCTTGTGGGCTCTGGGAGACCGATTTGGGTGCCTGCTGGCTGCCACTGCACAGACTGTGTCATGTCCACAGACAAACTGTGGTTTGGGTGGAGCAGGAGCAGGTCTGCTTGCAAGGAGGCTGGGGAACCCATCCTGGCTGCCCCCAGGAGCTGACAGTGGAGTGGATTAGGGTGTGTGCCAGGCCCTCTGTGCTGCTCTGGGAGGGCTGTAGGGCTGTGTCTGTAGGCATTTGCCCAGTGGCCAGTCCAATGCTGTGTGGCTTTCCTCTTCAGGGTGAAAAATTCTGTCCTGCCAAAGCGCTCTGTGCTCTAAATTGGCTTTTCCTCTTTCATTTCCCATGGCACTGGTGCGTCTGTCCTTGGCCAGCTTTGGGGCAAGGTGTTCCTGTAGCAGCTGATGCAGTGAGCTGAGTCTTACCTAGTGTGATGCTGAGTCCCCTGGCTTGCAATGCAGCCTATGCACTGCAAGTCTAGGAGAGCACGCCTGCCTTACTGTCCATCTGTGCCTGCTTGCCAGTCACTGGCTCTGGTTGTGTGTGGCTGAGCCGTGTTCTGGACTCATTGCTGGGCTCGTTCATGACCTCAGCTTCCCTGCTCCGTGTCGGAAGGTCCCTTAACGGCTGCAGGAATCTTGTGAATCATGAATACTTTCAGAGTGATTACTCCAGGGTGTGCGTGAGATGTTTCCTATTGTGCTGGGGTGGGGACGGGTGCCTGGTTGCAGGAGACAGCATTGTCCTGGTGTATGGTCAGCTCCATGCTTATCCTCCCAGGCCATGCTGGGGCTGGGGTTGAAAAGTCTGCCTTCCCAGGGTGGAGGAGGAAGGTGGGAGAGGGGAAAGTAGGGTGCTATTGGCTGGCAGCCTACAGCTGGAGAGTCCAGGCTAGACCACAGTGTCCCTCTGCAGCTCATTGCCCCCCCTCAGCCCGCTCTGGGGGCTGAATCTGATGCAGTTGCAATCTGCCAGCTCTGGGCTTTCTGGCTTTGCTGCAAAGCTCTGGCTTGGATGTCTGCTTGCCAGCCAGAAAGTCTGGGTGAGCTGACTGGCACCCTGTGCCAGCAAACACTGCACGAGGTTGTGTCTGCTCTGGTTTTGCTGGCATCGGTGGCTTTTTCTGGGACTGGCAGGCAGCTGTACAAGGTGGCTGCAAAGCAGGGGCAAGCATGGTGGCTGGGCTTGTGTGCTTGCAGAGCGTGGTGGCACAGGTAGAAAAGGGGCTTGTGGCTGTGAGGAAACAGTGGAAGCTTGGGCCCTGTGATTGCTCTTGGGCAGCTGTCTGCCTGCCTGCAAGCACAGCTGGCCGCTGCAGTGGGGGGATTGCTTTCCCTTCGGAGGCAGGGAGGAGCAGAGCTGGCATCTCTGGTCTTTGCCATTAAAGAACAAGAGGAGATCCAGCAACCTGTGATGGAGAGCAGGCAGGGATGGGACCGGGGGTCTCCTTGACTCCATTCTTCTGGCTTACCAGGCATGTCACAGGGGCAGGCAGCTCTGAGTGCCCTACGGAGAGGGCTATGGATGGCCAAGGAGGAGCGAGCTGTTGTGGCTGTGCCCCAGACTGCTGCTGATGTGAGCTGGCCCTGAGCACTCTGGGGAAGGGTTTCCAGCATGTCTCGGAGGACCTGCTGGCACAGTCTCTTGCTGCTGCAGGCCAGTTCTGAGAGCAGCCGGAGCCTCGGTGAGTCAGCTGGAGCTGCGGGTCTTGTTGATCGCACTGCACCAGTGCTGTCTCAGCTCTGTTAACTCCTTCCCAGGCTGTGTTCCTCCAGCACACCGAGAGGGGTCAAGGAGCCCAGCACCAGGCCTGCTGAGCTGCAGGTCTGGCTATGATCTGGAGGGCTAGCAGGCTGTGTCAGGGATGCTAGCAGGCCCTGCTGAGATGAGGTGCCCTGGCCACTTTTGGGGATGGCCAGGGCTGAATGGAGGGAGTGCTCAGCATGCGTGGCAGTGCGCTGTCCTAGTGCAAGGCTTGGAATGCCTGAGGCCGGGAGCACAGCGGGCCAGGCCACGGCCTGCACTTGCTGCGCTGCTCCGATGCTGAGCAGGAATGCTGAGCATGCAGCCGCTCCAGGACGTACGTGGAGGGAGGCAGGCCTGGAGCCAAGGCCTGGACTCGTGCCCTCTGGAGAGAGGGGAGAGGAAGAACTGAAATGGCTCTAGGCCCAGTCTTGAGTGAGAAGAGCGGAGATTTGGGCAGAGACCTGATGTGAAGAGGAGGCTGTGTGGAGGGAACAGTGATGTCTGTGATGTGCAGCAGGTCCCCAGGTGACACAGGCCTTTCTCCTCTCTGCACAGAGGCAGTCAAATGCTGGTGGCCAAGACTGACAGCCAGTTGCTGAGGCTGCCAGGGACGGGGGGACTTTGCTTAGGGTAGTCAGGTCACTGAACTCCTGCAAGGTATTGCTATGTCCCAACGTCCCATGCTGGGAAGGAGATGGGTGAGCTGGGGCTGGCAGTGGGGCAGGGTGCCTGGCACATCTCTCTGCCCTGCACTGAGGGACTCGTGCCTGCGTGAGCACCCAGCTTCCCAGCTCAGCAGCAGGGTCTGCCGGGAAGCCGCCTCCTGTGGCAAGTGTCCAGACCATATGCACCGCATGTGCTGGATGTGGCTGTGAAGGTTAACCCCTGAGTGTGGGCAGGTGCCAGTGTCATGCCTCCTTAAAAACAGGAATGGTGCTCTGGAGAGCAGTCAGGCCGGGGGATGGGGGGAGCGGGAGGGAGGTTGCTGTGGGGACTCAGGTGGTAGCCTGCCCTTGCATTGTTTGCAAAGCTTGTCTGAGTTGAGCAAACTCCGGGTGACCTAGAACAGCCCATGCTGTGTGCCAGCCAGAGCCTTGGCAGAGCAAATGTTTAGCTCCATATACCTAGTCTGGCAGGGCAGGTTTGTGGCAGCTGAGAGGAGTGCTAAAGGCAGCCTTGTTTGCCACAGGCTTGGTGCGAGCCCCTTCCCTGAGCTGCTCCCCACCCTGGGGGGCCAGGACAGGTATTTCACCTTTTTATGGTGGTACATAGAGAAGTGGAGACCAGGGCATTGTGGGATGGGACAACAGGCTGTGTTGGATATACTGCCTCAAGCTACCCCAAATGTTCAGTGCCTAAAGACCCATCTTGCTGGGGGGAAGCTGCTAAGGCTGAGCACTGGCACAGCCAACTCAGTGGTCTTGATTGGCAGAGGGGACCCAGACATGCTGCGGTGTGTGTTAGTCAGCACACTGAGCTGGTGCTAAATCACAAGCTAGGGGCAAGAGGAGACTTAGATGCACCCATGCAGGCCGGGCATGGGTGCTCCCAAACGCCTGCTTTGTGGGGCATGCTGGTTGTGGTGTTCAGGGTGTTAGCGGAGTGCAGCATCCTGCCTTCCCCTGAGTGACTCTGCTCCCCTGCCCTCGTGGCAAGTCCTGGCTGCTCTTGAAGAGCTTTTGGGGGAGGGTGGGATGGCGACACCATCCAGAGTTCTGGATGGGATCCAGGCCCCCCTGTATCCACACAAGGTGCTGTCAGAGCTGGGCCCTGCCTCTGGCACTGCTTCAATGACAGCAGCTGGCATAGTGGTCCTGACTACACCACACATGCGGTGGGCCATCTTGCTGAGATAGGGCACATGGTACTGGGGTCTACAGGTAGGTCGATGTATCCACACACTTCTGTTCAGCCCTCTCTCTGTGTCTGTCCGTGCTGGCCTCGTGGCTTGGCTCATCTCTGGTAGCCAAGGGGCCTGCTGTCCTCTGTCCCATCTTTGCACTGCTGCCCTTTCCACGTAACCAGGCCAGCCTGGAGAGAAGGCCTAGGAGGTAAGACACCTGGGTTCTCTCAAAGTGTCCTTGACAGAGTCCCTCTGCCTCAGCGTCTCTGCTCTGCAGCAACACTCCATTCCTTGGTGCAGCCCCAGGAGAGCAGCAGCAGTGCAGTGATTTCCTTGTCACCGGTATTGCCCTACTCTGCTGACCTCCAGGATGTGGCAGTGGTCTAATTAGTGCTCTTCTATTGCAGGGCTTGCTGGAGCACTGTGTTGTCTTGTCCTTGCATTGAAGATGTCTCACTGGGGCTGGAAAGGCATCAGTCCCATTTAAAACTGGGTCAACTCAGTACAATCTAGGACAGGTAGGAGGAAAACAGGCTTGGGAGAAAGGGGAGGAGCAGGGTGCGTCCTATCACCAGGCAGACCTGGTGCTGGAGATATGTGGCTTTGTCCCCACCCTGGACCCTGAGCTCTGGGGTTGGTACAAGGTGCCAATGTTTAGGGCCTGGGCTGTCAGGGCAGGGTCGGTTCCAGGGCAGAGCTATGGGGAGCCATGATGCTCCATGAGGAAGCCAACACAGAGCGCGCAGAGTGTAGGCTGTGGCATCCACTGAGATGGCAGTCTGGATTCACACCAGGGCTGTCTGTCTCTGTAGCTGGGGATGTTGGGAGACTCCTTCTCTGGTGAGGCTGAAAGCTGATGGAGGTCAGGAAGGCAGGTCTGCTCCTACGCTTTGCTCCTGTGTTCTTCCTGCAGAGCTGGGATGGAGTCACTGCTCAGGAGCGGAGAAAGCACGGTCTGTGTGCGGCTCCTGCCTTCCACAGTCGGGGTCTGGAAGTGGGAGGGAAAGTAGCATGGCCTGTGGTTAGAGCATGAGGCTGGGAGCAAGAATGCCAGAGTTCTGGTTCTGTCTGTGCCACCGACTGACCCCACTATCTTGGTTGTGTTGCTTCCCTTCCCAGAGATGCTCTCCTCAGGAGTGAGCTTGCTGTGTAACATGTTTGGAGTCTTCTGGGCAGAGCCAAAGCCCAGGGCTTGTGGTAGCCTGAGGAGAAGGCTGGGGCGACAGCCCCGCTAGCTGTTTTGTTTCCTGGGAATGAGAGGTTGGGCATGGGTGTGCTGTGTCCCTGCAGGAGGTCTGCGCAGTCAGGAGGACAAGCAGCCCCAGGTCCCCGATCTCGAGGGGTTAGTCCCGTCGGATCCAGGGCCAGGGGAGTGCAAACTGCATCCACACATCCGCACACAGCAGACAGGGCTGGAAGAGGCACCCAGGCATCCTGCTCTCAGCTGTCCCCGGGCTGGGCTGCGTTGTGCCTCCTGGGGAAGAGGCTGGCGGGGCTGACAGGAGCAAAGGAGTGGTGAATGCCCGTTCAGACCCCCAGGGGGGCATGTCCCGACCCCCAGGTGCTCGACGTGCTGGCAGCCTGCAGAGCAGGCCGGGGCACCAGGGACCTGGCCCTGAGTGGCCATAGCCCCAGCAGCAATAGCCGCAGCTGTGGCGGTCTCCTCCTGGAAAGGGCTGGCGGGGGAGGCGCTCCCAGCGATTCGCGCTCGCTCTGCCCGTGGTTTCCTGCCGAAATCACATGGCTCTCGCCGTTTCCATGGAGAGGGCCAGGGTGGGCGCTGCCAAGTGCCTGTAAGAATTCCCTGTTTGCTCCCTGTCCATGGGAGTGGAACAAAGGGGATGCACCGAGCCAGGCCCGCTTTCGCCGTGCACGCCGTCCCCCGCGTCTCCCAGGACATGTGAGTGCCCCCAGCCCCTCGGACGGCCCTGCCTGCCCCGGGAAGCCACTGGTCTTGGGGAGGAGAGGGGACAGGGGCTGCCGGCTCGGCAGGGCTGTGCTACATTCCCTCTCAGGAGAGCCCGGGAGGGTGTTTAGCTCACAGGGCCCTGTCCCCTGCAAGGCTGCAGCTGCCTAAGCCCACGGACAGCGTGGGCTGTTTGCCGTTCCTGGACAGGGCACCCAAAGCCGCGGTGGGGCAGCTCGGTTGTGGCAGAAGCCAGCCATGCCGGGGAGCAGGGGTGTGCTGTGAGCCTCTCCCAAGGCCAGTCGTGCTGCTGCACTGCCCGATGGGTGGGGACGCAGACAGGGCCCAGGGGCCCCGCTCCTCCGTCCTATTGTTCTGCGGTTCGGACGGGTCCTCCTGGACATCGCGATCAGCCGAGGTTGCGGACGGAGACGCCCAAACAGGATCCGTCTGACTGCGGGATAGGGGTCACCCCCTGCCCCCCCCCCCCATCCCATCAGCTTCAGTCCTTCCTGGAGCTGGTGTCTGGGGTGCGTGGGCTGAGCTGGGCACAGGGTCCCTTGGTCGCTGGGCTGGAGGCACCCGCTCTGGCCACTTTGCATGTCAGCCCCTGTGTTTTGGGTGGTGGTGTTGCTTGTTTTATTCTGCAGAGAGCCTGGCAATTTGAGCTTAGCAGTGCCCAGCCCTGTCCCTCTTAGGGCAGGGAAATCCCACCCATGTTGGGCAGAGGTGCTGAGATCTCCCAGGCCCGCTCCGGGAGGACAGGAGGCAAATAGGAAGCAGAGGGTGTCCAGACAGGGCTCTCCCCGAGTGTTTGCAGGAGTCAGCAGCTCCAACGCCAGCTGCCCTCAAACTCTGAGAGGTGTTGCTGGGGCTGCGGCAATCAGCCTCGTGCCCATCCCAGAGCAGGGGCTGCACCCATCTCCCTCTGCTGCCACTACTGTTGTCCACTGCTTCAGAGCAGGGCACCTGGGGTGGTAGGAAGGCTCCTGAGGGTCCTGGGTGCAGCAGCCACGTCAGCTGGGTGCTGCCTCCTCCTTGGCTACAGGGCTTTAGCAATGGAGGAAAAAATGCTTGGAGGAATTAATGGGACAGATCTTGCTTTGTTGCTGGCCCGATCCTCCTATCTCCCAGCCCTCCACAGCCTGCCAAGGAATCATTTGAAAGCACCATTAACTCTTTCCCTGCTGCACTTTGGGGCCTGGCTGTGCCCTATCCTAGTCTAAGAGATCAGTCCAGGACACCCCCAGTACCAGCAAACAGGCTTAGTGAATATTACGGTTGCCAGAGCCCCTGCCAGAGACTACTGAAGCTAGAAATCCTGACATTCCTATAAATCCCATGCTAGCCAAGGAACTATTCCCTAGCTAGTGGCTGAGAGACAGCCTTGCTACATTGGTCCCCTGGCATGTCCCCTGGGAAGGGCTGGGGTGTAACACAGGTTGCGACACCAGCACTGCACAAAATTGTCCAGCACAGGGGTTGTCGCTGGCTGTGTTGGCTGGTCTCACCGCAGTGAGGACCCTGATGGTTTGCCTGGGGGTCCTGTGTCCCCTGCATTCAGAGGAGCTGTGTAGAGGGGGAGCCCACTTAGAGGGCATGGCTCAATGGGGCAGACAGAGCAGCGAGCGCTGTGAGAATCGGCCCTTGGGGCAGTGCTAGGCTGCCCAGGCTGTGCCAGTGCAGTGCATGTCATCCTGGGGGGTGAGTTCAGTTCCCCTCCTTGCTAGCCATACCCACCAGGATGGATGGGTCCTAGAGAGTGGGCCTGCCTCTTCCACTCATTCTGCATTACTCTGATGGGTAGCCTCTCTACCAAGGGCATCCAGGCCTGCCAGGCAGTTGGTGGGGTATGTTGGTGCTACTCCCTTCTTGAACCAGGAAGGTATCCGTCCACTGTGTCCGGATACAGCCAGCAGCTGAGTGCTGACCTATGGCAGGTCTGGAGAGGCTGGAGGCAGCCTTGGGAACACAGTTAACCTCTTTCCAAACCCTGTCCAGTGTTCTTGCTCTGCCCAAGAATTTGTGGCTTCAGTTGCCACAGCAAGGCCTCCTGGGATGCCCAGGGAGAGGAGCCCCAGGGTACATCCCCATTCAGGCAGGCAGTTGTCCAACACCTGCTGTTACCCCGAAAGGAGCTGGGCAGGGGCCTGGGGACTTGCAGGCAGTGACATGTGGCTCCTGGATCATTTGTCCTTGGAGTGCTCCTGGTGGGGTTTCAGGGGCCCTTTTCTTCCCAGTGTCTGTAGGAGATTGCTCTCTGGAGGGTTAGGTGGGTCCTCAGCTGCTGGTGAGCCCCCAGAGGGGTTGTAGGAAAGCTTCGTGTTCCAGGAGTGCATGGGCAAGAGAAGCTCTCTCCGATGTCCCCAGAGATGCCCCTGTGGGGGCCTCCAGTCTATACTGTCAGCAGAGGCCATGATGGGCATATTGGAGCTCCAGCTGTGCTCTGGGGTTGCTCTGACTTGGAGAACGAGGCCAGGGACCTCAGAGAAGAGTCATGGGCAGGGAGCTGGTGCTTTAGAGGCAGGGCAGCTGTGCAAAGTCCCTGCACTCCCCAGCAGGACACAGGCTGCAGAGCCAGGCCAGGTTTTATGTGAGTCAAGGCCATCAAGGCTGGAGGAAGGCAGCGCAGGGCTGCTTTCACTGCCCCTGCCTCCCTGGCTTGTGCTTTGGGGCTATTTATAGGGCTGCCATTTATATCTGTTCTATTTCTGCCCTGCTGTCGTATCAGGAAGATGCAAGGAAGTGATGGGGGAAGGCTTGAGACTGTTGCAGCCTCAGCGCCCAGCTGGGCTGGCCGGCCCCCTGGGCCACCGGCTGTGCCAGTTCCTCTCCCACCTTCCTCCGGCTCCATAAGGCCCTAAAGCCTTGTGCTGTGGACAGAGGAGCAACGTCTCTCAGGTCCTGTGAGCACCACTCCTCCCTGAGCAGCTCAGGGAGACTGGCAGATTACGTCAGGAATGGACTTGGCAGCTGCCCTGCAGTGCCGGGCAGCACTCCCGTGCCAATGGCTGAGCCCGAGTGGGGCAAAAGGAGAGCCCGGCAGACATGGGGTATCTACCCCCGCTGAAGGGAGGCTCCCCTTGGTGCCGGTGCCAGCTTCACCACAGGTAGAGCCTCATTTGGCACAAGGACTATTTCTTCTCCAGCCCTTGGGGTATAGAGCTGTGGATATGTGACGCGTGACCCTGCATGTGATCTGTGGCATCTGGCTGCTGTGATATCTTGGCATTGGACTCTCTGGTTGCTGTTTCTGCATTTGGAGGTGTTGGTTGCCTTGCACTGTAGTGAGGAAGGCAGTCTGCAACCCCAGGGGCTGGGACCAGGCTCTCCCAGGCCAGGACTGGCTTTTCCTCACCTATACAGAGACTCTCGCCTGCCCACAACTGCCACTCCCTCATTCACTGTGGCTCCCTTTTGAGCCATGGCAATGGTTTTTGTGGCCAGAAATGTCACCTCCTGCTCACTCCTGGGTCACCACCATGGCCATAAGCTCTTTTGCCCCTCAACAGGCCAGTGCCTAGGCACTGACACTCATCTCCTCATCCTCTTTTGGACATGAGTGACTTCTGTCCCAGTCTTGCTGTGCATATGCCAGGCTGCGGGGTGCCTGTTGTAGGGCACTTGAGGCTAGTGTGTGCCCTTTAGTGCGGAGTTTCCAGCTGTGGTGATGCTTCCAGCCATGTGAGCGCAGGCAGGCAGGTGGGTGTCTGTGTCTGAGGAGTGCTTAGCAGGGAGCAGGCTAAAATAGCTATTTGATCACCTTGGCCTTTGTCTAATTATCACTTGTGCCCTTCGGGAATGCACTCCTGGGACAGGTAGCTTCTCCAATGGCTGAATGATGCAGGGTGGTCACAACCTCAGAGCTTTGCTCCTCCTTGGCATGCCACAAGGATCCCAGGGCCAGCAGGGAGGCATCAGGGCAGCAAGGGAACCTCTCTGGGATTCAGCGCTGTCAGAGCATGTGGTCTCTGGGCAGCTACTCCTGTTTCCCACAGGGCACAGGAAAGTGGGAATGTGTTCTGTGGCATCTTGATATTCCTTCTGTCTGCTGGGATTGACTGACCATGGCTGTACCTCCACCAGCGACACATGTGTCTGAGCATGGCTGCCTGCAGAGGGGTTTGCTTCAGT
This sequence comes from Dromaius novaehollandiae, assembly GCF_036370855.1. Classification (NCBI taxonomy): domain Eukaryota; kingdom Metazoa; phylum Chordata; class Aves; order Casuariiformes; family Dromaiidae; genus Dromaius; species Dromaius novaehollandiae. The sequence goes on from NC_088110.1 coordinate 1,137,666, forward strand.
GTTCAGCTGTTGCAGTTTTTCCAGTGTGACTTAACTTTGCATCTGGGGTGAGCAGCAATTTAGCATGGAAGAGTCATGTTTGGAAAAAGCCCGTCTGGGGTCTTCAGAGGGATTCTGGCCAAAGCTACCCCTCTGCCCTCCCAAACACAGGTTTAGCTATTGAGGTCTTGACATTTTAAGGAAAAAGATCTTAGCAGAGATAAGAAGAATAAACTTGCTTGTGACTCTTGCTATGGCCTCTGCTTCAGAGCATGTGGCAGGGCAGGGCAGGGAGAATGTGACAGAGCGCAGCAGCTTTTCTCACTGTGGTTAGGGACCAGCCAGTGTCTAGATACCTCTTCAGCTCAGCTGCAAGACCATTTCCTGGGTTCTCTGCTCTCCTGCAATTCCTGGTGGACTGAAAGGCCATTTCTGGGGACTCTCAGGTCTATCCATTTGCTTGGCTCTGCACAGCTTGCCCTGAGAAGGGCAGAGTTTGGAAGGGCTCTGCTCCCATGTTTCTAGGTATTGCCACCCAGCCAGGGTTTTGGGAGCAAAGCACCTGTCTTCTACAGCTGGGAGGGAATCTTCACCCTGCAGCAGGGCTGGGAACATGGTAGGACCGTCTGCCCGAGTCTGTGGGTAGGCAGTGCCAGGAATGCCCTTGCTATCAGAGTGATGCCAGGCTTAGCTTTTTTGGGGTGGAGGAGACTTGGGGTAGCTCTCCAGGCCTGGGGAGAGAAGCACATGACAGAGAGACCTTGTAGAAAGTGTGTGTTTTGGGCATTAGGCCCAAATCCTTATGTTGTTGGAGGGGTGGAGGCAGTTGTCCTGGCTGGTTGGCTCAGACCCAAGGTGGTGGGCATCCAGGGGAGCTTCCTGAGCTCAGAGAGGTTGGCCTGCACCCTCCCTGCATGCACGGCTGCCCCCTTCCCAGCACCTGCTCTCCACACCCGGGTGGGCAGGACAGGCTCTGCGGGCACATATTCTTTTAACTCAATTACTTTGCAGGCTTTCCCGGCAGCGCTGCTGGCTCAGCTCATGCCCTTCGCCCACGCTCTCCTGGCAGTGTGTCCTGCTGCTGGCAAGTCCTGCTGCCCACTGTGGCCTGTGCTGGGCAAAGCACCTCGAGATACTCAGAGCAGAGCTCCGAGGCTGCATGTCCAGGGGTCCTCTGAGGCCTTTTCAATGCACATCGCCATGTTCACCAGTGGGTGAGGCCCAGGATGGTACTGTGCCGTGCAGACACCTTGCCTTCAGTGCCTGGGGTATGGGCTACGCCCCCAGCCCTAAGCAGAGCCTTCTCAGGGCTCTAGGACAAGGAGAGGCAGGGTCTCAGCAAGCACCGCAGCGTGGCTACCACCGCCAGCCTCTCATCTGTAAGGCCTGGGCCTCTTTTCACTCTGCGTGGCACTGGGGAGCACCTCTCTGTGCTCCCAGCAGCTTTAGTGTAGAATTCTTGTTAAATTTTAATGAGAACAAACAAGTTGGCATGGGACGTAGCTGCAGGCATGCTGCTTGGACACGGGCTGGGCACTGACTCCGCATCGCTGACAGCAGCTCTGGTGTGGTGGGGCTTCCCAGAAGGCTGACTGGTTTCGCCTGCATCTGCAGCCCCAGCAGAGCCATGGCTTCCCCGTTCCCAGGACCAGGCTGATGCTGGAGTGGCATGGGCTTCTCTGGTAGCAGCTCTTCAGCCAGCAAATGCCAGCATTAAAGGTGCCATTTTGCCTCTCAGTACCACTGTGTCCTGCTCCATAGCTTGTGCCTGGTATGATTAGCCACAGGCAAAGCCTTGGCAAAAGGCTGGGTCCCAGAGCACTAAGGGAAGGGGGTGCAGGCACCATCCTGTGTCCCCACCTTGCACCCAGAGTGAAGCAAAGCTGGGGCAGTGCAGGGAGGGCTGCTGTGGCCAGTGATGCAGGGCTTGGGTGAGCTCTGCTCCCCGTGCTGGATCTGTCCTCCACCACAGGAGCTGGGGGCAGAAGGAGGTCTGTTGGCAGACTGGCAGGGTTGGGAGTGCTGCAGCTGAGGAGGGGGATCCCCAGTTCAAAGAGCTGGTGAGTGGTCTTGCAGCTTTTGGGAGAGGCTGCAGGGTGTGAAGAGCTGGCCAGTAGCACTTGCCCATGGCGGCTGAGAGGACGTGACTGCCCGTCAGGCAGGAGAGCCCCTGGGATGCATCCAGTCCAGGCACGGTGGGGAGGCCTGCTGCTCCTGCATGGCCTTGACAGCCGGGAGGAGAGGGAGTCCTGCACCATGCTTTTTGGGCCATGCTGGGCTGCTGGCTCTCTGCTCTGCTTCCAACACCGGCTTGCCGCTGGAGTAGATGCTGCAGGCACGCAGGCTGCGAGCCACATCAGAGCTGTGGCTTCCCCATTCCCATTGGGGGCTCCCAGAGGTGGAGCCCTCAGCCAGGCATCCTCCATGGCAAGTGCTGCAAGGCTTCCCAGGCCACCAGCTGCCGCTCTGGGCCAGGAGGGTGCCATGGGGCTTGGCACTCTTTGGTGGCAGCAGCGCAGCCCCAGGCTCGCCGAGCCCATGGCTGTGCACGTACGTGTGCGTGACTGGGGAGCCACAGCACTGTGAAGGGTGACCCTGGGTGCCCCGCAAGCTTCTGGCATTCTGCGTCATGCTGGTGCCCTTCTGTGCGCGGACTGGCAGGGAGTGGGCCAGCTCCAGGCCGGGGAGGCAGCCCTGCAATTGGCTCACCATCTAGGAAGGAGGTTAACTGTGCCCCAGAGAACCCCATCTCTGGAGGCACCCCGTAAAGACTCTGCCCCAATGCTTTTCCTCCTGAACCTTGTCCTACCTCACTTAAAAGCAGCAGCAAACAGGAAGGGAGCCTGGGAGGGAGGTGTCTCTTCCTGCTGTGATGACGGCAGCCATTCCCAGGCTGGACAGGGCTAGGCTGCTCCAGCCTTCTCCTTCAGAGCCAGGGCTAAGGCCTAAAGAAGGCTGGGGCTGTGGGGATAGCTGGACCTGGGGCCTGGGCCTGCAGAAGGACCTGCAGTGCGGGAGCTACATCTCTGTCACAGGCCGCAGAATCCCACTGTTGCTTCGGGACTCCCTGTGCTTTCCACCAGGCTTAGGGCTGGGAGGTGACACTGGCCACCGGCATTAGCATGTCGGGCACAACAGTCTGTCTGCAGTGGCCCTGCTGCGGGGTTGGTGTGCGGGGATGGGGCTGTGCCCAGTGCGGGAAGGTGTCTGCCTCACTCTGCCTTGGAGCCCCTCTCCTGCTTGCTCCCTGCCTCTGTCGTGGTAGGCCCAGGCCTCAGCCCTCCTCTGGATGAGGGCTAGCGCCTGCCCCATAGTTCTCTCCTGCCCCAAACACTGCTGGCTGGGGGCTTCCGGGATTGACGGCTCCTCTGCTGGAGGTCCCGTGGACACTCCACACACAGTTGCTCTGTCGCTGTCTGCGTGTGTCCCAGCCAGGGACAGGGACCCAGGTTTATCCTCCCCTTCAGTTCAGGAGCACCTGAAAAGTTGCACAAGGGAGTTTTCCATGTCCTTAGGCCTTGTCTGCCCCCGGGAGCTGGACACCCATGGGGAACGGGGCATTCTCCATGGGAAGCTGGTCATGACTGACTGACTCGTCAGTCATGCCTTGCTGATTTTGTTAAGGCCAAACTCCTACGCCTACTGAACAGGCGGGAAAGAAAACCCTCTTTGTTAAAGATTCAACAACCATCCGTTTTGGTTCCCACGTGAGAATCATACCCATCATCTTTTCAGAGTCCTGCAAGAAAGTCTGGACCGAAACCAGCCTCCCAAGGACTCTGGATACCCAGATGACATGAGCTAGGAAGATCTGAACAACAAGTCCTTTTTCCTAAGTGGCCGCTAGATGCGGTAGTGAAGTAAGAGGATGCTCCACAGGCATGCCATGGGACTCCCTATGCCAACGTCTGTTGTGCAGCCTGTAGCAAAGCAGGGTGGGTTTTTTTTTGAAAAAAAAAGAAGGAAAAAAGAGAAAAAGACAATCCAGAAGAGTGAGCAGAGAGGTCTGTCCAGACTGCTCTCCGTCCCCAGCAACAGTTATGAATCCTGTCTGCCTGGGCAGAAGTCTGCTCTGCCTCATGGGTTCGTGCCCACCTGAAGTGGAGCTGAGTCCATAGATCTGGGAGTGAGGGGCCATGACTGGAGCATCTTCCCCCCCCCCCCCAGCAGGGACTGGCTTTTCAGGCTGGTGGCTTATTCAGAGGACAATGTTTGCTCTCTCTTGCTCCTGGCCTGCCCTGGGTGCCAGAGGCAAGGGCCCCTCTGGGGAGAGCAGTCTCACGGGAGTCTGGTTGGCACAAGGCTGGCATGGTGGGTTGGCGGCAAATTAGCTGTTTGCACTGGCACGATGCAGCCCTGGTCAGAGCTGGTGGGGGAAAGCTGTGGGGCCTGTCACAGTCTGCAGGTCACATCGTGGGTCATGCTCAAGCCCAGCAGCAGCAGCAGGGCTGGCACCCATGGCACCGGTGCAATGTAGGATTTGCCGTGCCGTGCTGCAGCTTGGAGCCCGGGTGAAGCAGAAGTGGCGCCAACATCAGCCAGCCCGCTTGGCTCTGTGGCATGGTTTTTCTCATGGTTTGGACATTTGTGCTCCTGCACTGTGTGTGGGTAGGCTCCCTGGCCTGCAGCTGAGCCTCAGTTTCCCTGCTGAGACAGTGGGGCGGAGGTGCTTGGAGGAAGGGGCAGAAGATGGAACGCTCTGAGCCAGGCCAAGAGCTTGGCACGAGGGAGCTGTGCTGGGGTGGAAAACACGCCACAGTATATGTGAAGGGGCAGTTGGAGGAGGGCTGTCAGGAGTGGCAGGGGCCCGCCCTGTTCCTGGTGCAGTCAGTGCTGGCGGGGCCCCTTCCCTCCAGGAGGGACAGCCGTCCTCCCTTCCCCAGGCTTTGACTCAGGGCTGAGGATGCGGCGCTGGGCAGTGATGTCAGCCTACGGGCAGGGGAAGTGTGGGAGGAGACTGCTGCCCCGGGGAGCCCTCCCTGCCCCGGCCTGGCCTGCTGCACAGGAGACGGCATGAGAGAGAGCAGGCGGCAGCTGCCCGCTGTGCCCCGGACGCCAGCCCCAGCCAGAGGGGGACGCGCAGCCCGCTATGAACGGCAAACACAAAGGTACTGAGTGCCGGCAGCACGGGGCCCCTCCGCTCAGGTCCCTGTGCCGCTCCTCCCGCTTTGCTGTAGTTTCTTCCGGCTGCAAAGTAAGCTGATGGGACTGGGGGTTGCGTACGGTCCTCCTGCATGCCGAGACATGGCTTGGAGCCCAGAGGCTTGGGGCTGTGGCCGCAGAGCCTGAGCGAGGTGAGGGGGATGTGACTTGGGGCTTGTTTTTTGTGCGTCTTCCTGGCCGGGAGACACTGAGGACGGGCTCAGGGGAGTGCAGAGCACCGGCATGAGCTGCTCCACATCCCAGGGAGGACATGGGAGTCTGTGGGGACACCAGCTCCATTCCAGTCCCTGGGGCCCTTCTCCAAATTCATGCTGACGCGTGGTGAATGTGGTGCTTGGGAACATGTGTGTCTCCACTGCTTGGCTGGGGCAGACACTGGTCATTTGGGGAACCCCAGCTGTTTGAGGTTTACAGGACAGTGCAGGCTGTCTTGTGCTAGCAGCAGGAGACTGGCCAGCCAGATTTTTGCTGGGGGTCTTCTTTGGGTGAGCGACTTCACTTGCTGTGCCCCAGGGAGAGCTCTCCCTATTGGGGGGCACCAGGGATGGGCGTCTGAGGCCTGCGAGGGGCATTGAGGGGAGGTTGTCACTATGGCATGCAGAGACGTGGTACCAGGAGACAGGAGGGTGTGCGGGTACATGGCACTGATGAGGTGCAGGAATTTGTACCTGAAGGTGGAAGTGGATGCTAGCTAGGATTGAGCATGAGGTGGATTTCCAGCAAGAGCCCTGGGCCGCACTCTGGCACAGGCACGTTAGCTCCTGGTGGGCACTGGGACAGCCTTCCCTCTCTGGCCAGGGTAGCAGACCTCCAGGGCAGTCTAGGGCCTGCCACCTGCCCGGCCTTGCCGTCACAACCATTGGGACACAGGCTCTGCATTTTGAGCCAGGGCAGGGGCACATGGCACCATGGGGCTCCAGGGCAATGCACCCTTGGATACCACAGCAATAGGTCTTTCCTTTGCAAATTAGTTTTCTCCCCCTCACACCCCAAGACTCTTCTGCCACAAACTGCTCCATACTGATAATGAGAATAAGCAGAGCCCAGATGCTGCATCAAGCGTCCCTGGCGGAAGTGGGCAGAGCTGGGGTGTCCTAGGACTGCTCTCCTGCACACGGGGACCAAGTTCCCCTGGCAGGATTTGCAGGGGAGCTGCTGGTACCTAACAGAGCACCCTGGAGATAAGCAGGTTGGGGGCAGGGGGTGGCATTTGGGACCTTCTCAGAGTTAGGCGAACCCCACCAGGTTCCTTCCAGAGACACTTGGGAAGCAGGGGCCCAAGCAGTCTGCTGGGCACCTCTGAGGAGGTTCCCCATCTCTGCAGGAGCAGGGGTCTGATGCCCCTGGATGGGCCTTCTTCCCTTCCAGCGGGGCAGGGAGGTGAACTACAGCCTGTAGGCCCCCAAGGGGTTGGGGGTCCTGGCTGGGTGCTTGGTCTGTGCTGAATGCCTGTAATGGTCCTGGGCCGGTTCTTATGAGCTGCCCTAGAACACGGGTCATACTCAACTCAATTGGGCGTAGAGGAACTACCCCAGCCCTCTGTGGTGGCCTCCTCCCTGGGTACCAGTTTGGGGCTTTCATTCCCTGCTGGCAGCAGGCTGGGAGCCCCTGGGTACCCCAGGCCAGGAAGCAGGGTGGGAGCCAGCGGGTGCCCCAGGCTGGGTGTCGGGGTGGGAGCCAGCGGGTGCCCCAGGCTGGGTGTCGGGGTGGGAGCCGGCAGGCGCCCTGGGCTGGGCAGCTGGGTGGGAGTTTGCAAGCCCCTCCGCAGAGCGTGCTCTGACTGTCTCCCTGAGCCTTGTTCTGCCCTGCCCTTCCTCGGGGATACTCCAAGGGGTAAATAAGCACTTCCTCCAATTCTTCCCATTCGGAGCTCCTTCCCTTTCCTGCTGCCCTCCCACTCAGCGCAAGGAGCCAGCCGGCGTCCTGCGGTTGTGAGGGCGGACACCTCCACCATGCCTCCCAGCACCGCCCAGGCCGATGTGGGACTGAGGGGCCGAGGGAGCCTGGCAGGGGCTGTCTGGCAGGACACATTGGCTAGCTCCCTAGGGCCGTGGCCTTGGGCAGCCCTGCGGGTGTCGGTGTCGCCAGCCCCCACCACAGAGCAGCCAGACCAGCATCTGCTGTCTCAGAGGGGGGCTGTGGCCTTATCGCCCAGAGTTTCTTTCCCTGGTGAGTCATGGGGAGCTGTGATGAGGTTCAGGGTTTTTGACTCATCTGACTCCATAAATGATCCCCCTCCTTGCCTTGTGTTGTGGCTCAGCTGGGGGCAGGCAGGGAAGGGGCCTCGCTTCCCAGAGGAGAGGCAGAGCGTGGAGGAGGTCAGAGAAGAGGCAGCTCCCAGGGCCTCTGTGACCAGGCAGCTCAGCGCTAATCCCCGGATGCTCCCATCCTCTTTGCTGGCTGAGCTGGGGAGGGAAGAAGGAGGGAGAACTGCTCCAGCCCATGCACAGCACTGGCCAAGCGTTGTCCCGGGGCCGGAAGGGGCTGGCGGGGGGCTGGGGTGTGCGTGTGGGTTAAGCCAGCAGAGATGCAGCTGTACAAACAAGGATGCAGCAGCTCGGGTAGGGGGAAGAGTGCCAAATGCTTGAGCTCGAGGGCTCTTCCTCAGAAGGTTTTCCCTGTGTTTCACCCTGGTAGCAAAGGCAAGCTTACCCAAAGGCACAGGGAGTAGCACTGTTGGCACAGGGCAAGAGGATCTCTGCTCACCACAGCCACCTGGCCTGGCCTGACACCTTAGGCAGGACTGAGGCGTGAGCAGGACAGGCTGGCCCCAGGCACAGTGCCAGTGCAATTGTGCCCTCATGGGGGGACATCCTTGTGCCCAGGGAGGTGGCTGCAGGCAAGTCACCATGTGCCATCAGCATGGGGACTGTGGCTCAGCTCTGCCAGCCCCTTGTTGCTGTCTGGTCCTGCTCCTTGGGGTCAAGATGTGGGGTGCTGGAGGGTCCTTGTTGGGCACCCTTGGGCGTTTCCAGCCTCAGATGCACCTGTGGCATTTCTGGACATGCTGGTCAGAGCACCGCTCCCGCGGCTGCAGGGTTGGGGGTATGGAGGGAGCCTGTTTGGGCTCTCGGGGCGTCTCCAGCTCCTGCAGTGTTGATAAACTCGAAAGAGCGACCTGAGGCTGGTGTCTGAGTGTCAGAAACAGAAACCAGCTGGGACCAACCCAGCCGGTTGGACTGCCCCCCTCCCATGCTGTGCGCGGAGAGGAAGCTGGTAGCAGCATTCTTGGTATCCGAATCATCTTGAGAGCACCAAGCGCGGGAGAGAAGAGCCTGGCATCCGGGCTGGAGAGCCCACGGGGTGGACTCCAGCGCTCCCTGCAAAGCCGTCTGCTCAGCTGGTAACATCTGGTCTCTCTTGGCTGCCGTCGTGGGCAGCGCTGGCTGGAGCAGGGCAGACGGACAGACAGTCAGAGGAGCAGGCTCCAGGGCTGCCGTCCCCCCGCCGTGTCCCTGGAGGGCTGCGGGCAGTCTGCGACCAAGGCTCAGGAAGGTGCTGCGACCGGCAAGGTTTCATTAGAAGGTAGCTTCATTAGTGCTAAACTTCTAATTGGGGGTGGAGGGTGGTGGTTTTGTGGGGCTGGCAGGGACAGGACCTTTGGGCACAGGGACACGAGGCTCCAGCTGCTCACCTCTGGGACTCTTTCTTGGCTGACCACAAGGAGAGGGAGGGATGTGCCCCAGGCTCAGCCGGAGGCAGAGACGTGTGTCAGTGCTCTGTCTGGCACTGGCCTCGCTGTGAGCCTGGCGAGGGGCTCCTTGGAGCCTCCGGTGAGACGCTGCTGCCGGCTGCCCCTCTGGGAGTGCGCCGTGGGCTCCTCTCACCGCCATGGCCAGCCACGGCGGTACCAGGTACCTCTTATCTCGGTAATGTCTGGAATGCACCATGCTGGGGCTTTCCCTCCGCCAAGAGCAGAGCGTGCCTGGAGCCGGACACCCTGTGCTGTGCCTGCCCAGCCTCCTGCCAGGGGTGAGACCCCGCGCTGTGCATGTCCAGCTCCCCCGTGCCTGGGTTGCTGCCCAATGTATGCCAGGCTAGAGCATCCCTCAGCGCTTGGCAGGAAGGTAGGGCCCGCTCAGGGCTCTTGGCAGCATTGAAGGAGTTTGGGGTGCCGGCATGGAGCCGGGCTGCAGAGTACCATGACCAAAGGAGCTGACACTGGAGGGGCCAGGGGGTGCTAACAGGGGGAGGGTGCCGCGGAGGGCAGCAGCTGGCACTGGTAGCCTTGGGCAAGAGTGAGTGGTCAGTCCTCCTGGCAGCAAATGCCAGGGCTGAGTGGTCCCTTGGTGCTGGCTAAGGCCTTTCTGCACTCGTTCTTACAGCAGTTGCACTGTGTTGTGGGGCCACAACGTGGGGTGCATTTGAGAGAGCCTAGCAGGGGGAGGCTGCTGGTCTCTGGACTGGAACAGGAGGACACGGTCCTCTGGGAGTCACAGCTCATCACAGTGCTCCTCGTCTTGATGCAGTGGCCTCAGGCAGGCTGGGAACGTGTCCCAGCTTGGCCTACCTAGCTGCTGGAGTATACAAGAGATCTTGGGGGAGAGCCTGGGGCTCATTCTGACTTTCCAGGCAGTCGGGCAGAAGAGGCACATTGCTCCCATGCTGATGCCCTCAGCATCCTTATCCCCCACCGGTGCCTTCAGCATTTCTTTCCCCTGCTATGCCCTCAGCATCCTTCTACCCCTGCAATGCCCTCAGCATCCTTTTCACCTGCGATGCCCACAGCATCCTTCTCCTCAGTGCCGGCTCCTGCCTGAATGACCCTTCTTAGAGCCTTCTTGTGCCCTCAGACAACAGCAGGGGCTGGGGAAGGATGGGCTGGGAGGGCTGAGCTATTCCCTGAGGAGCCGTGCTGCTCAGGGTGACCTGCCCCACACGTGCAGATCCCACTGCAGGACCAGCAGGCGCTTTCCCTGCAGATTAGGCACGATAACACCCAGCTGGGGCAGCAAGCCCTGCTCCATAGGCCTTGCTCGCTCGGCAGGGAGCTGATTAAACAGCCCTGCAGAGGGTAATCTGCCCAGGCCCTGCAGGTCAGCCAGGCTGCTGGGGATTACAGCTCTGGTAATGAGCTTAATTGGGACAGTGTTGTCCTGGAAACTGGAGGGGCTGGCACTGAGCTAACTCTAAGGCTTTGGGACCTGCAGTGCGGTTTGGTTGTGTGGTCCGAGGCTGGGAAACAAGTGCTAAGGAGAGGGGACAGATGGGCAGCAGGACTTTTGTTCTGTGCCTACTGGGCAGCTCCACTCAGCAGGAGTTTGTCTGCAGTGGCAGCCTTTGAATCGGTGTAGTGCCTCGGTGCAGTGGCCCTGGCTCGTCCCAGGCACTGCGTCAGGGCCACCGGAGCTGGGCTACAGATGCCCAGGCCTCAGCTGGGTGCTCGGAGAGGAGAAGGCTGTGGCATGGCTTTGGGGCAGCGGGGAGCACAGCGCCGCTCACGTCCCCGCCAGCAGTCAGGCAGGTGCGTGCCGCGTGGCGAGCGATTCGGGTGCTGGGCTCTGGGGTGCCGCCACGCTGGGGGAAAGAGTGGGCTTGTGGGGAGGTGTCTGTCCATGCCCGGGGGTTTGCTTGGCCGCCATGGACAGGCTGTGAAAGCAGGCTGGGGAGCCCAGCTCTCCAGCACGGCTGCCACTCTGTCAGGAGGGAGCCCAGCAAGGGGAGGTGACCCTCTCATCTTGGCTGTGCCACGCAAATCTCTGTCACAGGAGCCTTGGCAGCGACCGCATCCCCATGCTGCCACCAGTACCACTGGGAGCTGGCGGGGCTGGAGAGGAGGAAAAGCAATGCGGGGAGTGGGGTGCCAGCTCCGGCTGGCGTTAGCTTGGCCCGGTCTGCCAGGTGGGGGGGGTGCGTGTCTCTGGGGCCAGGCACAGCGTTTCCCTGGGGGGTGTGCGACCGCCCGGCACCACGTGGGCTCATCCCCGGTAGCAACCAGCTTCCCAGCCCACAGCTCAGGTCTTGGGGCCAGTGGGGTGGAGGGACCAAGTTGGTATTAGGAGAGGCTGGGATAAAATGGAGCATCCAGCGGGCAGTGCTGCGGCTCCTCCCCCCTCCTGTGGCTGCCTGGGCCCTGGGCACAGCAGCAGGGTCAGCCTTGGCAGCAGGAACTGGTGGGGAAGGGCAGGAGTGGGCTCGGCTCCTCCTTGCTGTCTCCATCCTGGGCACTGTCCATGTGGACTTTCCAGGGTCCTGCTGGGGATGGCTCTGCCTTTCCTTCCCCAACGTAGAATTCTTGGCTAAGGCTGGGGACTTTCCAGAGTGCTTTGTTGTCCATGGGTTTCCGTCCTAGCTGCTGAAGCAAACGGAAGCAAGCTTGGAGACAGCAAAGGGCTGGGCAGCCAGGTCCAGCCCTGTGCCCTTCCTGCCCCTGCAGCGGGACGTGGGATGAGGTTGGGAAGGAGATGGTCAGGCCAAGGCATGGTGGAGGATTTGCCTGTGTCCTGGAAGGGCCATGGTGGGCCTTGGAGGACAGCCTCTTTCTGTGGCTCCCATCGGGCCACACTGGGACACATCCATCTGTCTGTTCCCCCGAGCGCTCAGAAGTGTCCAGAGCCGTGTTATGGGCCGTGTTTCACCCAGGGCAGGGCACTGACACCACCACTGGGGTCAGTATGGGAGCCCTGTAGCCATGGCTTGAGTGCTGCCGGAGGTGGGTCACCAGGCTAAGGGGGACGGGAACCTCCCAGCCCTGTACCAGGGCTCAAAGAGGTGCTGTGTTTGCCCCAATCCACGGGTGCCAGCCCATGGGTGCCATGCCCACCCTAGTCCATGGATGCCATGGGCACCCTCATCTGTGGGTGCCATGCCCACCCCAGTTTTGGTGCACCCCCTTGCCACAGGTGACCCTGCTGTCTCATGCCCTGCAGGGAGGCCCTCCAGGTCACACTCGACAATGTCACTGTCTGTGCGGCCGCAGCGCCGAGTCCTCATCGCCAAGATCAATAGGAGCCAGTCATTCGCCGGAGTGAATTCAACAGTGGAACGGCCCTTCAGGTAAGAGCCGGGTGCTGCCTGTTGCAAAGGATGAGGACAGGGAGAGGGGTCTGTCAGCCCAACACTCAATCATGCCATGTCTCAGTCAGGAGGAAGGCCCATCCCAGGCTGGATGAGGGCCGTGGGGCCTCCTGGAGTATGGAGGAGCAGATACAGTGTGATCATTCTCGTGCTCCAGCCAGATCTTGAGGGCTTCCCCATGTCCAGCTCATCACATTTAATGACTGTCAGTGAAGGGAGCTGAAGGGGCTTCGAAGCTTTATGTCTCAACCACCTTGACATCCTGTGGCAGCAAGTTTTTCAGTTTAATTGAGTGCTAGTGTGAATCAGGGCTTCCTCCGGGTCATTTTAAGCCTGTTCCTGCAAGATTTTTTTGGCTGCCCATTGGTTGTGTTGCAAGGAACAGTGAGCAGTCATTCCCTACCCATCCTGCCCAGCTGCTGGCAATTTTATGGGCCCCATCATATCCTTCCTTCTCCTCTCTACTGAAACTCACATTGACAGGAGCCACTCCATGCACTGCTCATGCCTGCCCACTTCCTAGCTCATGGCTCCCCTCTCCCAGGGAGCTGCAGGTGTCCCTTGGGACATGGGCATGCCATGGGTTTGGGCTGTTGGGTCATGGCATTGCAATGCTTTTGCTCCTTTTTCCTAGCGCTCAGCCAGGCTCCTTACCTCCTGATGCACCTGGCATCTCCCAGGCAGGAGAGACATCTCTCAGCCAAGCAGATGGGGAAAGCAGTGTCACAAGCAAGCCTGGCCTCGGGAGTGCTTCTAGCTGCCTTGCCGCACTATGAACACCTCAGTTTTGTGGGCACAAGTCCAGCTAGAGCTTTCCAATGCCTAGGAGCAGACTCGAGTCCTGCTCCGTATGCTCCAGCTGCACACTGTGGAGACATCTCCAGATCTGAGGGTGCCAGTGTAGCTCATGGTCTCCGCTTCTCCAAGGAGCCACACAGGATGGGAGGTCTGACCTGAAAAGGTCACTGCTGGAAACTGATGAGCGCAGAGCATCTCTTAGGTGCTGGTAGTATGGCAGTGTGTTGGAAGAGGAAGGGAAGAGCCGGTCTGAATAGGGCATTGCAGGTTGGGCTGGGTAGTGAGTCCATTGCACAAGGCAGGAAGGGTGGTATTTGGGTCCCAGCTGTTGGGTTGGCATTTGGATGCACAGCCCTCCTGCAGCTCCCCAAGGCAGTGGAGCAGGCAGAGGTACTCGTACTGCAGGCTTGGTGATGTCCAGAGAGGTGCAGCGTCAGTGCTGCTTCCCTGCCCTGTGCTGTGGGATTGGATAACAGGGCTCTCCGTCCTCAGGATGCACCCATGGTGATGCTGGCTGGGATCCCTGCCCGTCCCAGGGGGTGTATGGAGGCAGGCCAACAGGCCGGCAGTGGCATGCGTTGCCCTGCCTTCACCATGCCCAGACTACAGGGAGCATCTCCATGCTCCTGGCAAGCCGGGATGCTGGGGATGGAGCAGAGCATGGTGATCCTTCAGAGGGTGCTCAGGGCTGGAGATGCTCATGGGGGCACTCCAGGAGTGTGGCCTGGCTGCAGCTGGAGCAAGGTCAGTTTGCCCTTGCCCCTCCCAAGAGCCATGGGACTCTCACACCTCCACAGAGGGTGCACCACAGCCGGCCTCTCCAGCCCCTCTGGGAAGGGCCTAGCTCCCCTGCTGTTCTCCCCTGTGAGCTCAGCAGGTTGCTCCCTGCCCTTCCCATGCCAGCCATGGCTTTAGGGCAGCCATATGCATCTTAGGGGCTGTTCCCATTCCTTCTTGCATCCCTTTCCTAAACTAAGCAGTGCTTTCTACCTCTCTGTACCTCTGTAGAGGTTTCACGGACCTTTGTCATGCTCCCTGCTGTCCTATGGACCCCTCAACCTTGACACCCAGGGTCCAAGACTGTCCTGGGACTGAGGTTTCACCAGGAGGGCCAGCGGCGGGATAAGTGGCCACAGTGCCCATGGATCATGCACTCTTGCGAGCTCCAGCTAGCCACTCAGCCTTGTGGGGTGCATGCGTTGCTTCTCCTCCCTGCATGCAGGGTGTTTGCACCTATCGCTGAACTCCCACATCAGTCGCTTTGGACCGCGTGTGTTGTCCATTCCACCCCCTCTGGCATGCAGGAGGCTGCAAAGCAATCCCCAGCTGCTTCTGCCATGTGTGGAGCATGGCACGTGCCATGGGGCCTGGGGCAGCAGGCTTTCTCTGCCCAGAGGCGGTGAGAGCCAGCAGGGCTGGCGAAGGCACTGCGCCTGCTGACTCGGGGTCCTGGCTGGCGACAGCAGGGGCGCAGACATGTGAGGCAGGCAGTGCTGCCGAGCCCTGCGGCTGCTCATGGCTCCATCTTGTCCAGCCCTGCTGGCCGGTTAGACTGGCTGGCAGGGAGTCGTGGGAGAGGCAGGCAGGTCTGGACAGAGCGCTCCCAGGACCTGGCCTCCTTTCTGGTGCTCCCTCTTGTCTTGAGCTGGGGTGACTTGGCAGGCTGGGAGGCCCAGGATGGACCCTGACCATGGGTTCACCCTGGCCATGCTGGGTTTGCCCGCCTCTCTCTGCAGGAACCTCTCGCCCTTCACCCCCACCGTCTCCCGCAAGGCTGGCTCCAGGGTCAGTAGGATGTTCTCAATGTCCCACAAATCGCCACCGCCCAAGGTGCCTCAGCCCAACCGCCTGGATGAGGTGTATGAAGCACTAAAGAAGGGCCTGACGTAAGTGCTGGGGCTCCCTGTGGCTGGGCGGTTGAAGTCAGGGATCCCCAGAGGGCACAGGGACAGCTTGGTGTGGGTTGGGGTGGCCCTGGGACAGGATTAGCAGCTGTCTCCTCTCAATGGACAGGCATGTGCCAGGTACAGTGGGCACATCCTGCTTCTGCATAGTGCTTCAGGGTCCTGGAGCAGTGCAGGGGAAAAGGGGTACAAGCTCCTGAGGTCCCAAAGGGCAACAGCAGGGCCAGGATTGTGCCACCTCCCTGAGACTGTCCTCCGCATCCTACACAGAGGTGCCTGTGGGCTCCCTTGCCTGCGTGCTGAAGGCCACTGTGATATATGGGGAATGGGCATGGGAGCACAGGGCCCGACCTGGCTTGCTGGGCACAGTTTGGACTGTGGCTCGCAGGGGCCACGCCATGCATGCCAGGCTTTGCATGACATCTCAGCCTGACCACTGTGGTGCTGTTGCCCCAGAGCCTACCTGGAGGTGCACCAGCTGGAACTGGAGAAGCTCAGCACCCAGATCCGCGAGTCCAAGAGGAATTCGCGCCTGGTGAGTGTCACAGCCCCCAGGGGCCTGGCTGGGCAAGCTGGTTCCATTTGGCCCAGCCTGGGTGCACAGGAGAGAAGGGTATTATGGGGAGCAGCGCTTTGCTTTGTGGTTGTGGCTGGGGCAACTCACTGTCCATCTGTGCCCCAGGGCAGAGCCTGTTCCCGTGGTGGCATTCAGGGCCCTGCTGGGCTCTGATGTTGGGCTGTGCAGGGTTCCTATTCTACTGTCATGCACATCCTTCCAGCCCTGGCTGGGTGCTGTGTGTCCATGCCGACATGCTATGGGTGGTGGTTGTGCGACATGCTGGGTCTCTTTGGGCAGAGCTGGCTTTGTGCTGCATCTTATCCCTCTCCTCTCTCCTCCAGGGCTTTCTCTACGACCTGGATAAGGTAAGTGGGAGCAGTGTCCTGTCACCCTTGCCTCCCCCATCCTAGGGCCAGGGATGTGCTGCTGCAAGCCCCTTCTCTGCTAGCCATGGCCCATTGTCCAGTACCTGCCCTCCCTTCCCTGCACGGCAGAGTGCCTGCAGCATGGGATCGGGGCGCTCTGGGCGGCGTGGGCAGGGGATGAAGCAGGGACAGGCAGGGACTTGTAGCCAGCTTCTTGCAAGCAGAAGCTGTGGTTGGTGAGTACTCACCCTGGGTTAGCTCTGAGCCTGGGTGAACATGGGAGAAGAGCAGCCTGGAACCTGGTCTGTTCTCCTGGGAGACCCTGCAGAGCAGGGGAGGTTGTAGGATGCTGCCAGCTCATAGGTGCAAGCTCGGCTTCTGCTCTACTCACCACCAGCTGTCCCCCTGCAGTGTCCTGCACACAGCAGGGCCAGTGACCAGGGCATGTCCCCACCCACGGCATGGACATGTAGCAGGGTGCCTGGCCTGGGCACATTCTAGCCTGCCACCTTTCTCAGGAGGGTTTCTTTTGCCTCTGACGCTGTCTCCTCTGCTCTTCCAGCAAGTCAAGTCAATTGAGCGCTTCCTGCGTCGCCTGGAATTTCATGCTAGCAAGGTAAGAGCTGGGAGCTGGGGTCAACTTTGTGGTCCTGTGGGTTTCCAGCTTCCTTGCAGCATTGGGAATGTGGGGCTTTTCCCTGCCTGGCTCCCGTCTTGCTCCTCACATCAGTCATGCTTCAGCAATGCCAAGGCAAACTTGTGCTGCTTGGTCCCACTCAGCCTGCTCTGCACCCATGTCTTGGCACAAATGCAGCCATGTGCCTTCCCACCAGGCACATGCTCCTGCGTGAGCAGGGTGCCCCAGAGACTAGCTGAGGAAAGCCTTAAGGCACAACTGCTGGAGCCCGCCAGGAGTCAGCAGGTCGGTGCTGGCCAGCCCGGAGTCCCTGCCTGCTGTTTGGCCCTCCCAGCACAGCACCCTGCCCCTCACTGCAGCTCTGGGCCTGTCCCTGCAGATAGATGAGCTCTACGAGGCCTATTGCATCCAGCGGCGACTCCGTGATGGGGCCCACAACATGGTCAAGGCTTACAGCACAGGGTCACCGGGCAGCCGAGAGGCACGTGAGAGCCTGGCCGAGGCCAGCAAGGGCTACAAGGAGTATACAGAGGTGAGGTGCCTGGCGTGGGGTAGGTCGAGAGGGTGCTGAGCCTGGGGGCTGCTGCTGACAGGTGCGCTGCATCCCTCTGCCCCCAGAACATGTGCCTGTTGGAGAGCGAGCTGGAGAGTCAGCTGGGCGAGTTCCATGTCCGGATGAAAGGTGACACATCCCCCTCCAGCCTGGCCCACTGACGGCTTCATGCCAGCCATGGACTCGGCCGTGCATTGACGCCCCTCCGTCTTCTCTTGCAGGACTGGCAGGTTTTGCCCGGCTGTGTGCTGGTGACCAGTACGAGGTTTGTGGGACCTCCGGGACATGGATCAGGCTCTGCTGTCCTCCGTCCCTGTGGCCCTTACTGTGCCTGGGGGTGTACAGACAGGCCCTGACCTGGGGTACCGGTGCTGGCTGGGCTAGCGTTCTGTGGGTCTGTGGTGGGTGGCATGGGGCCCTGGATGTGCCCTGGGAGGTGTGGAGAGCACCCACCATCCTGGTACTGTGTCCCCCCCTGCCCTCATGCCTCTGCTCTCTCCCCAGATCTTCATGAAGTACGGACGGCAACGGTGGAAGTTGCGGGGGCGTATTGAGGTGAACAGCAAGCAGGTGTGGGACAGCGAGGAGATGGTTTTCTTGCCCCTCATCACCGAGTTCCTCTCTATCAAGGTACAGGGGGCTCTGTGGATAGAGCAGAGAGGAGGCAGGGACAGTGTGGGCTGGCAGGCCCTGCGCCACCTTCCCCAGCCAGAGCTGCCCTGGGAGCTGTGTCGGGGAACAGCAGCAGAGGTTATGCCATGCCCTGAGGGGAAGCTGTGTAAAAAGCCACGGGCTGCCTGTGGGAGGAGAGCACACCAGACGCAGCACTGGGAGCCAATGGGGGTTCCCTGCTTGCTGCAGCCCAGCTACCACATTGCATCCCTCCAAGGCTTGCCTCTGGGACCTAAACCTAATCCTCGCTGGGGAGGGTGGAGGGGATGCTGTCCCATGGTGGTGGCATCCTGGCAACAGCAGGGATGCTGCGTGCCTAGCATTCAGTGCCTTCATCTCATCCTCTCTTCTCCTTCCTTCCCCAGGTGACGGAGCTTAAGAGCCTGGCCAACCATGTCGTGGTGGGCAATGTGTCATGTGAGACTAAGGACCTCTTTGCAGCTCTACCCCAGGTAGTGGCTGTGGATATCAATGACTTGGGTACCATCAAACTCAGCCTGGAGGTGACCTGGAAGTGAGTACCTCAGCAGGCATCCCTGGCAGGGCACAGCAGGGCTGAGATGCCTGGTACGGCATGGCCAGAGCTGGCCTGCCCAGGATTCTCCCCCATCCCAAACCTGGGTTGCAGTTCTGGGGTGCCAGAGGTGGACTGAATAGGGCCGCAGGGCACTGCCTGCCCCAGTACCCCTCCTGCTCACTGCAGAGCAGGGTCGGGACCCCATCATTTGGCCTGCTGCCTTCATCTCCCTGCTGTGCTCCACAGCCCCTTTGACAAGGACGACCAGCCCTCAGCAGCCAGCACCGTCAACAAGGCCTCCACGGTGAACAAGCGGTTCTCCACGTACAACCAGAGCCCACCTGACACCCCATCCCTGCGGGAGCAGGCTTTCTATGTAAGTGCAGTGGGAGGCAGAGCTGCCCACCGTGTGGGTGATCTGGCACACAGAGGGGAGTGTGCGGGGTTGTGTCTGCCCAGCCACTTCGTCAATTTATGTGTGCCCCGCTAGGTCCCACCGGGTGGCACAGCTCGGGGGAGATGGAAGGGGACAGCCCCTTGTCCCTCCACCCTCTTGCTCCATCCATATGGCCACGGCCTCCCAACACCAGCCTGTAAGCCCCTACTCCTCCCGTGCTCACGGCTCCTCTTCTTTCTGCCCAAGAGCCCGGCGCGGGCAGCCGACAAGCACGGCTGGTCCTTGTTGGACATCTTTCGGGAGACACTCTTCGAGAAGCTGTCTCAGAGCTGCTCCTGCGGCGACGTCTCCTCGGTCGAGCTCAGGAGATGGCCGCAGCAGGGCTGTGTAAGTCTGAGGGCTGGAGCCGGCCTGTAGCTTAGCCCAATGGCTTGGCCGTTCTGCAGTAGTGATAGCCGCTCCTTGCCTCCTACTCACTAGCCCTTTCTGAAGGCTGAGGTCCTGATCCTGCCAGCTGAGGGCCTGATCCTGCCAGCCAGGGGACTGGCTGGCATGAGGGGATAGAGCCACCAGGGATGCTGGTGCAGTGAGCGCTAGTGTCCTCAGCTCCCACTGGAGCCCAGCCACAAGCTCGGGGAGCGTTGGCTGTGTGGGCTGGCCCTGCTCCTCCATCTGTGGGTCCTCATGTAAGAGCCAGGCAGTGGTGAGTAGAAGGTGTGTCCGTGTCCCTGCGCTGGTGGCATTGGCGTGGCATTGGTGTGACGTGGCGTGCTGGCTGGTGCTGCCCTCTGCAGGCTGGTGGCAGGGCCATCGCTGTCCTCGTAGCTGTGGTGTGTAGCGTGGCCGTGCTCTGCGCGTGTTGCACCTCCTCTGCTCCAGACCTCCCTGTAGCACCTGGGATCTGCCGGCATCCTGGAATGGCACCCGGCAAACTGGGGCATGTTGGGGGGGGGGGGGGGTCTGGGCAGCAGGACTCCTGGGTTTCTCCTCAGTGTGATGTGGGATCTGGGACTTGAAGGGGAAGCAGCACGTGGGCAATATGGCCATGATGTGCCAGGCCTTCGCCTTCCTCTTTGCTGGGCCTGAGGAGCCAGGCTGGGCAAGAGGGATGAGCCAGCAGCTCCTGGGGCCCAGGCTCCTGCAGCCGGAGGGGGTCGATCTCTGCTCTGGCCCCATGAGATCACCAGAGCGCCAGCCCTGAGGGTTGCAGTAGCCTCAGTGTTTTCTGCCTCAGGCGTATCCTGGCCCCCTCTTTGGGAGGGGAAGGCAGCCCAGGTGAGGGCAATGCCCCTGAGGAGCTGGGCAGCCACAGGAGGTGCCCAGCTGATGCACCATGTCCTCTCCCTTCCCAGAACATGCTGCGGCGCCAGGAGGAGCTGGAGAATGGCACAGCCTGGTCCATCTCCTCGGAGTCATCAGATGATTCCTCAAGCCCCCAGCTGTCAGGCAGTACCCGCCACACCGTGCACAAGCCCATCGTGCAGCCAGAGGTGCAGGCCTCGGCCCCTGCCATCGAGATCTCCTTCTCCCAGCAGCAGGAGGCAGGGGCTGGAGCCAGCATCCCTGCCGGATCAGGGCTGCCCGACCAGCCAGAGGAGCAAGGCAGCTCCAGGAAGGATGTGGTGGCCAATGGGCACGTGCCCTACTCCCGGACTCTGAGCCACATCAGCGAAGCCAGCCTGGACACCCCGATGGAGGCCAAAGCTGTGGAGAGCATGTGGGAGCCCTCTCCAAGCCCAGAGGACTCTGGCCCAGGCGAGCCAGATACAGACTCCCTCCCTGGTGCCTCAAATGCGGTGCCGGCAGCCTGGGCAGGACAGGACAGAGCCCTCGAGGCCAAGCCTCGCACCATGGTGTCATGGGCTGAGGCCTGTGAGACGGAGGCCACGCGGGTAGAGCCGGTGGTGAGCCAAGTGCTGGTGCAGGGTGGCTGTGACACCAAGGTCCCCCCACAGGCCACAGCCCCAGCACACACCTCTGCGGAGGAGATGCCTGTCCACACCCCACTCCTGCCTGCTGGTCCCCCTGAGGTCCCACGAGTGAAGGCCGTGGACTCAGGCTTGGAGGAGGCCATCAGCCTCCTGGGCTCAGCCCTGGATGACTATCGAGGACAGTTCCCAGAGCTGCAGCCCCTTGAACGGGAGCTCAAACACCTGGAGGAGATCCTGCTGGTGAGGGGGCCTCAGAGGGAGTCCCCAGCAGTACCTGGGGATGAGGGCGGTGGGGCCATCCCGGCTGGCAGGGCACAGAGATGAGGGTGCTGGAGCCATCCCAGCTGGCAGGGCCTGGGGACGAGGATGGCAGAGCCATCCTGGCTGGCGGTACATAGGGGTGAGGGTGCCAGGCTATCCTGGCTTGCATGCCAGCGTCTGACAAAGCCATGCCCTCCTCCACAGCACAAGCAGGGTGTGTTCCTCAGCCGGGCCTCCAGCATCAGCCTCACAGTGGAACACGCACTGGAGAGCTTCAGCTTCCTCAACACCTCTGACATGGATGACTCGGAGGGGTCTGAGGAGGAGGCCATCCGGGACGAGAGGTGCGCAGCAGCGGGGCTCAGGACAGGGTACAGGGCAGGATGCAGCCCTGGGGCAGCTGGGACAGGAGTGTCCACCTCTGGTGCGGTGCCTCTCTGCACTGCAGGCCCCAGCGTGGTCAGACCAGCCTGTCTCACCTCAGGGCAGGCCTAACTTGAGGAGTGGTGGGATCCAACCTGTCTGGGGAGCACAATGCCACCCCATGTCTCTCTGGGGTCTCATCTCCATGGGAGTTGGGTTGAGAGACAGCCCATGTGCCCTGCACCACTGGGATCTGCTCCTTTGTCCAGCCCTGAGCGGTCCAAATTAAGTAATATTGTAGGTCCTATAGAAACTCTGCCAGGTGTTTCTCCTGCAGCAATGGGTGGGGATGGCTGGGTCTGGGTTTCCTGCACTGACCTGATGGCTCGGTCTCTCCCTGGCTCGCAGGAGGGCTGGCAAACCCCAGCGTGGGAGTGGGGCCCCCAGCGCTGGTGAGATGGGGGCAGACGACGCTGGCTTGTGCAGCTACTCCGAGGGCAGCACAGACCCCATGAGTACTGGCAACGAGTTCCTGGATAAGTCCCTGGTGCTTCATCTCAACAACTGCAACTGCCTGCTGCTGGTGAGAGCAGGGGCCAGGGCACGACAGCAGTCCTGAGGCTGCTGGGCACTGGGGTGGGCTGCGGGACCCCGGAAGAGCCTGGCAGACTGGGTAGCTCCAGTAACTCTCCTCAATACTGCTCTCGCCACAGCCTGGAGGGCCGTGCCAATGCTGTGGTCTGGGTGCCCATCTCTGTCCCTAAAGTCAGCGGTTTGCCTGTGCCTTGCAGAAGCTGGGCACCTTCGGGCCCCTGCGGTGCCGGGAGATGTATGCCCTGGACAGGTTGCTGCGGGAGGCGCAGGTGCTGGAGATCGTGTGCCAGCTAACGGAGGAGCGATCGGGAGCAGCCAGCTCTGCTGCCGAAGGTAACGGCACGTGGCAGAGGGACCCGTCTCTGCCACCCCCCCCGGGCTACGTTGAGCCTGGCCCCCCTCTTGTGGGCCTGGCTTGGCAGCAAGGGGCTGTGCCAGGGGGAAGGCAGGAGGTGCCTGCCAGCTGCTGAGGCCCAGGAAAGGCTTGACCGCGTGTATCTCCACAGTGGTGCAGTTCTCAACGCAGAAGGAGGGAGTGCTGCCCCTCTGGGACCTCTGCGTGGAGGTGCCCAATGTCTACACCTGCCCTGTGGAGCGGTTCCTGCAGGTGCTGAGCACCCAGTACGCAGCACTTATCAACGAGCGGCACCCTGGCCTGGCTGACGCAGGTGAGTAGGGACCTGAAGGTGCTCGGCACCTCTCACTGACCCTGGCTGGGGCGCTGTGGGTGCCAGGAGCCCTGGAGAGACCAACGGGGTGCCCAGGGGTGCCTCGCATGCTGACATGGGCCCTTCCCTACAGTGTGTGTAAAGCTGGTGGAGGATGTGCTGAATCGACGGCTGCCCCGGCGACCTGGCAGTGCCCAGAGCGAGCAGGTCACCATCTTTCAGTACTGGAGCCACTTTGAGTCGCTCAGTGCCCTGGTGCTGGACGCCTATGTGATGGAGCTGGCGGAGGAAGGTGGGTGCCCTCCCGCTCTTGTGAGGCCCTGGCATGGCAGTGCCCACCCCTGAGCCGGGGCACCGGAGGCTCTTGCACCCATGCCGTGGAGGATTGATCTGTAGCAACTCCACAGCCTGCCCCAGGGCATCATCCAGGGACTCAGATATTCTTGGAGTGGGCAATCAGGCCTGATCTATCCCTGGTGCGCAGCACACTCCCACGCTGCCTTCCCAGGCTCCCTTGGGTCTGTGCTGTCTGCACGTCCCCTGGCACCTTGGCTTGGGAGCCCCTGCAGCCCCATGCTGAGCAGTGCCCCTGTGAATTACCTGCATGGGGGTTCCCTCTGCTCTGTATGGTTGCATCTGAGCAGCCCTGGGAGGAGGCAGGGGCACACAGGCAATGCCGTCAGGCTCTCGGCACCCCAGCTTAGCAGGCCATTCCCTGCAGTGCTGCTGGCGCAAAACCTGAATTCGGATGACCAGGACGTGGTGCTGCGGGCCCTGAAACGCGTGCCCGAGGGCCGCCTCAAGAAGGAGGGACTGAAGGCACTGAGCCTGCTCCTCGTGGAGGGCAACAGCAAGGTGGTGAGCGCTGTGTCGGCTCAGCTCCGCAGCCTGGCTGAAAACCCCCGCTTCCGCCAACGGGTATGTTGCGGACAGGCCGGGGACGAGGTGGGCTGGTGGTGCTGCCACGAGGCGCTGCCTCCCCCGTTGCTGCAGCTGAGGGCACAGCACTGACACCTGCCCTCCCCCAGGCCCTCGTGTGTTACCTGGACCAGCTGGAGGATGAGGAGGTGCAGACGCGTGTGGCAGGGTGTGCAGCGCTGGGCTGTCTCAAGGTAAGAGGGCTACAGGGAGAAGCTGGTAGCGCCCAGACACTTGTGTCAGTTCAGTCCCAGGGCTGGCCTGGCTGCAGGGCGGACAAAGAGGAATCGGATGTCTCCAAGGGCTGCCTGGTGCTGCCCCGGTGGTTGCTGCACATCCCCCTGCACCTGAGATAAGGTAGCTGCGGGGGCCCCAAATGCAATGGAGAACCAGGCAGGGGCAGGCCAGAGGGGACCTGGGGAGGGAAGGGACAGAGCTAAGGGATTTTCCTGTCTGAGACTGGGCAGGAGGAAGAGGAGGGAGAGCTCTGCGGGGGCTTTGGGACCTACCCATGGCAGCCTGGTACCTGCCATGGGGCTGCAGCAATCTGTGCTGCCTTTTCTTCTGGGCTGTCCCCATGTTGCCAGGTCTCCCAGCCACATTTAGCCCTTTGCCCCCACTCCTGCAGGCCAAGGAGAGCATCGAGCAGCTGGTTTACCTGTGCCAAACTGACAAGGAGCCCGTGCGGGAGGCAGCCAAGCAGAGCCTGATGCTGTGTGGTGAGTGCCCTGCTGCATTGCTTTGCTCCCTCCCCACTCAGGGCTCCCGAGGGGCATCTCCCAGTGCCACGCGCTGGCACTGCCTGTGGGAGAAGGGTGTCCTGGGCTTGTCCCTGCCTAGCGCTATATGCTCTGGCTCATGTCTTCCCTTGTGCCAGTACCCGACGCTCTGCCCAGGCAAGAGCAGATTCGCGGTGGGCATTGAGGGCTGGAAGCGCCCCCAGCCACAGAGCGCTAAGCGTGGTTGTTATTTATTATTTGCTAGATGGCACTGAGAGAACCATCTGAGTGGGTTACTAGGCCTCCGGGTCGTGACAGCTGCTGCACAGGTTGGGACATGTGAGCCATCCTCGTCCCTGGTCCCTGTTCCTGTTGCTTTGCTCACGAGTGTCTCGTCTTAGAGCCTGTCAGCCATGCCATGTTTTGGAGTCTGTGTGTCTTGGCTGTTTGTAGAGCCCGTCCCTGTGGCACACCTGGCACATGTAGGCACCTTGTGTCCCGTTTCACAGCAGATTGTCCATGTCACAGCTTCCCGCTGGGGGATGGCCGCTGTGTGCAGATCTGGGGGGGGGGGGGGGGGCAGGGCAGAGTGCTCTGGGCCAGTTTGCAGCACGGACATCTCTGTCCCTGCATGTATGCAGGAGCCTTGGGGAGTCTTCGGGATATTGAAGCGAGCACACACAGACATGCACGGCTGTTTCAGACATGCCGCCCCTGCCTGCTGCGTCTGGTGCAGCCCAAGCCCTGGCCCATTTGCCCTGCCTGGGCTCTCTGCCGGTGAGTGGGGTCAGCAGCCAGTGCTCTCGAAGCTGAGCTGCGAGCGATCCCTGCCTTGTGTGGGCACGATGCAGCAGGCAGCTGCAGAACAGGATTTACAATGTCTGAATCGAATGCAAGAGCCCTGGGGACTTCGTGAGCCTGATCCCAGCGGGGACCTTGTCCAAGGGCGTGCTACGTGGGGCAAGAGCTGTTTCTGCACTCTGTGGCCATGTCACCCAGGCTTAGCTCCACCAGGCATTAGCCACATTCCCCCTTCCAGGCAAGGGAAAGTGGCTGGGGATGGGCAGGGGCCAGAGCTCCAGAATTTTGGTTCACCAACCACGGCCTCTACTTGCAGGGGAGGATGGTAAATCGGCTCACCGGCGGCTGGAGGAGACCCTGGACAGCCTCCCGAGGATCTTTGCCCCAGCCAGCATGGCCAGTACAGCTTTCTGAGACGTCACGCACACCTGCCTGCCATCCCTCAGGGCAAAAGCACCGCTGGGCTGCCTGGGCTTGCATGGACTGGGCCAAGCCAGCACCCAGAGGCTCCCACCCTCAGCAGCGCACTGCAGTATTACCCCTACCAGCAGCTTGCCGCAGCCGCTCACTGCCTTACAGAGCACCGCTTCCCCTGCCCCTAGACATTGGCCATTCGGGGGTGCCCTGTTCGCACCCCTGGGCAGGGGGGCTCACTGCACCTCTCACCCTTTGATTGCTATTTATATTGCGGGGGAGCTTGCCCTACCTGCCCCATCGTTGGCTACAGCTGCTGGGACTGGAGCAGGGCGGAGATGTACCAGACTTCTCTGCCACTTCCCTTCCTGTCACTTGAGGGCACATGCCCTTCCACGGAAGGACCTGCACTTTGGAAACGATGCTGTTTCTTTCCAGGAGTTTCCTGGGCTATGGGGACTGTCATCCTTTGCCACCTGGAGTCCCCGGGACTTAAATAAAATGATATATGAGATATTAATATATATACTGCTGGCATTTCTTCTTTCCAGCTCCACATGCTCCTGTCCCTCCCCAGGCCTGGCTGTAGGGAGTGCAGTGAGATATGGCCCCAGCCCAGAGCCTTTCCCAGTCTCTTGGGAAGCACTGTGGAGGGCAGGGGCAGGAGGAGCAACAGACAGAGGGATGGACAGACGGATGGACAGAAGCTGCCACCTTTGTTTTGGTTTTATTTTATTTTTTATTTACAGATTTTTGCAGAAAAACAAAAGCAAAAAATTCTTTTCTATAATGTCTCTATAAATCTATATATAATGTAATTACAGAGAATGACTAATTTTGATTTTAAACCTGAAATAAAAACAAACCTTTAATGAGTGATGGTGGTGTTGCGTGGGTGTTTCTTGAGCTCCATTGCCTAGAGGCAGTGTAAGCTAGTGGTTAGCATGGCTGACTGGTGGGCTGGAGGGTTGTCATGAGATTCAACTGTGATTTCTGGCATGGCCCAGCTGCAGCTGGGTGCACTGAGCTGTGCTGGGCAGCTGGCAGTCTTCGTCCACACCGCAGCTGCCTGCCATTCTCATGCCACAGCTGGGCAACACAAAGGACTGTCAGTGTGCCAGAGACGTCTGCCGCGGGGCTGCCGGGCCGGGCAGGCAGTGGCCAGCCCCAGCCTGAGCCGGCTTTCAGACCTGGCAGACACCTTTTGCAGTCAGTTGTGCAAGGGAAGAGGAGACCAGGTTGCTCCTCTGCAGCGTAAGGCTCAGAGGTGATGTGTGGGGGCCAAGCAGGAGTCTTGGTCTTCCTGGGACAGCGCAGCCGGGGCAGAGGGGATTGCCCCAGCACTGCCTGGGCCTTCGGTGTGCCTGTGCTGTCCTGCCCTCCAGGAATACTGACACTGTGATGACTTGAATGCCGTTGCCAGTGTTGTCTTTTTCAATGTGCCTTGATTCAGCGGTCCACAGAGAAATGTTTGTGGACTGAGTGACAAAGTTAGACTCAACTGGGTGTGTCCCAGGTGTTTGGAAAGCTAGGGACTGATGCTCATGGTGGGAACTGCCCGTAGCTATGTGTGGTAAATGCAGCAGGGGAGCAGGTCCTCACCAGCTTGCTCCACAGTGGCTTTGGTTTCACCAAAAGGAGAGCAGGAAGCTTTTTAAGCAGTGGAAGTTTGCACCATCTCTGAGCTTTGCAAGAGTTGCTCAGATGTTGCAAAAACTTAAGCAACCCCTTGCCTGCTGGGCATGGGAAACCCCACTCAAGCTGGCATGAGCTGTGCCTGCTGACGCCATGCTGTGGGGCTGCTGCCAGACACAGCAGGGTCCCAGTGGAGCTGGTGCCCAACAAGGGTACAGGGTTTGCTCTTAGAGACGGGAGGTGATCACTGCCCGCACGGTGGGCTGCGCAGGCTTAAGGATGGCTCCAAGCCCTGGAAAACAGAATGGTCCCCTGCAACACCACTGCTATTTCCAGGGTAGCCCTAGTTTCTACTCTGGTCCATGCCTGGTGTGCGAATGCACCATGGTGTCTGATCCGAGGCAGTAGTGGAGCCAGGGCCAGAGCGTGCTGAGCTGAACTGGTTTTCAAAACATCCCCACAGAGATTTGCACCTCTTGGGTTTCCTCTCAATGGCAAGAACAGTGGATCTGGCTGCAGTGGCACTGAGCTGCAAAGGATCATAGCCTCACACAGTAGTAAAGGTTGGAAGGAACCTCTGGAGATGGATGACCCCCCCCCATCACCCCGCTCAAAGTAAGGTCAACTAGAGCAGGTTGCCCAAAACTGTGTCCAGTCGGGTTCTGAATATCTCCAAGGGTGGAGACTCCACAACCTCTCTGGGTGATCTTCTCCCGCCCTTCATGTGCTGCTTGTTCCAGAGTAAGGGCAGGCCTGGGACAAGGGACAGATCGCCAGTGCTAGGAAGCCTCCCTGCTGGCTCCAGGCAGGGGCCTGCCATGGCCCACACTACCAAAAATGTGGTCCAGCAGTACAAGGGGGATCAGGATCTTGGGTTCTGCTCTCGGCTTTGCATGGTGAGGGGCTGCTAGCAGAGCTGCATGTCCCCTTGTTGGGGAGGAGGTACTGCAGAAAGGACGACAGCGTGTCTTGGTGCATAGGACATCCCAGACAGGACAATTCCTTAGTGTAAGATGTTGGGAAGTACCTTGTTGACAGCAAGGGGCAGCACCCAGGCACTCCCCCACACTGGAAGCTGTGCTGGAGCAGTGGATCTGTGGGCAGAGGTTGGGTAGCCTGGCAAAGTGATGGCACAAGACAGCTCTCGCCCATGTCTTTGCCATGTCTTTGCCAGGTGCATGGTACAGGGCAGCATCAAGCAGACACGGGGCCACACTAGCCAAGCCTGGTGCCCATGAGACTGTCTGTGAGTTGCTTTCAGAGGAAGTACCTTTGGAGGTGGTTTTACCTGTAGAGGGGATTACAGAAGATGATGCTTTGTTGATATCAGAGGATGCTTTGTTGTATCACTGCTAGCTTAGCCTTATTTCACCTGCTGAGGAGGGGGTGGAGGGGCCCTAGGAGGAAAGTACAGTGATTGTCTCAAAGTATTAGGTATTGCACTGTCAGGCACTGTAGGCAGCAAGAGCACAAATATGGGTCCCAACTGGCACACACAGCAGTGGGAAAACAACTCCGGGGCAAGGGCACTGCAGAGGTGGAAAGCGACCCAGACGTCTTATATTTTTGATTTGGTTTCTTTTCCCTCAGAATAACCCCTGGAAACAAAAACAGCCCATCACTCCAGCAGCCAGAGCCACGAATTCAATCCACTCATCTAAGTGGGTGTTCTCCTTGCTCTGCCAAAACCTAGCCCCATCCCTGAAGCACAATACCAACTTCCAAGATAATCTATATCTTGGCTGCAGAAATCTGAGCAAGAAAGTAACCTTCTGTCAAGGCAGGCAGGGTGCTGCATGTCAGGATCCCCAGCACAAAATGACTCTGCTCCTGGAACTACAAGGAATAATCTCACTTTTGTCAGCTTGGGGAACATTGGAAAAAAAAAAAAAAAAAGATTAATTTGGAATTAAATGGCAGCCTTTGCTCCAAATGGGTCCACGCCACCATCACCAAGGACCTCTGCCCCATGGACACTGCCAGGTTACCTGGAATTGCAGGACTGCCATTTAACTGGAATTATCTAAAAAAATCTTGTCTTTTGAATGGGACTCACTTAAAACATTCACTGCAGTTTGCATCCTGCTTGGTTTTTTGAGGGCTGGGAAGGGGCAGCATGACTGTCACAAAAGCGAGCTATTTGAAAAGAGCCAGGGAACTGCACTCTGGGATTTGACATTTCCTCCAGCCCTTGCACAGGAGCTACACCACTCTGCAGGGCCAGCTCACTGGACACAGCACCACAAGGTGCGTTTTGCAGTGGCATGTTTGCTATTCCAAAGAAGACAGTATTCCAGCACCACGTATGTCAGCCAAATCTGTGTCAGCGCTTAAAGCACATCTCTCTCTTCTGGACATGCTTGTGCTCAGCAGCACCAGTGAGTGTTGCAGCTACTTGCTTTTCTTGTATGAGCCATAGTCAGTGGGAGGGTGTCTGTGTCATGGTTACATTATCCATGTGCTCTGGTTATAGACTTTTCTTTTCCTCATTTACTGCTGTTCTCCTCTGAGTTAAAGGGGTCCGTGTGGATTCCAGGGGACTTTACGGTACTGGCTTTTGCCTGCTGCTCTTGGGAGAGCATCCTGAGGAGCCCCTGCTAGCAGGAAACAACTAATCAGCTAATGTACCGTCTCCTGCTCTGCATCTGGGCTCACGCCCAGGATATGAGGATTGCCAAGGATATTAGTTCAGTGACACTCAGAGCATCAGCTAGAATGACCCCAAGTGGACACTGCCACTTTGGAGTGTCACAAGCTCTGATTGTCCCTCATATCTAAGAAATGACTCAAATCTTGATGCCAAGTCATTTTTAGGAGGTTGTATTTTCACAGATTCACACAGAATCACAGAATGTTTGAGGTTGGAAGGGACCTCCACATATCTGCTAGTCCAACCCCACTGCTCAAGCAGGGTCACCTACAGCACGTTGCCCAGGACCCTGTCCAGATGCCTTTTGAATATCTCCAAGGATGGAGACTCCACAGCCTCCCTGGGCAACCTCCTCTAGTCTCTGTCACCATCACAGTAAAGAAGTTTTTCCTTATGTTCAGATGGAACTTCCTGTGTTTCAGTTTGTGCCCATTTGCCTCTTGTCCTATTGCTGGGCACCACTGAAAATAGTCTGGACCCATCCTCTTTACATCCTCCCTTCAGATACTCACACACATTGATAAGATCCCCCCTCAGTCTTCTCTTCTCCAGGCTGAACAGTCCCAGCTTTCACAGCCTTCCCTCATAAGAGAGATGCTCCAGTCCCTTCCTCATCTTAGCAGCCCTTCGCTGGACTCGCTCCAGTAGCTCCATGTCTCTCTTATACTGGGGATCCCAGAACTGCACACAGTACCCCAGGTGTGGCCTCATCAGGGCTGAGCAGAGGGCAAGGATCACCTCCCTCTTTCACCACCACCTCTCATCCTAACTACCTCTTCACAAAATAGCAGTCTGCCAGACACTTCTCCCTTCCCGTATAGCCCAGCTAAATGAGACATAACCACTATTCAGACTATGATTTAAGGACACAATTTACATATATGCTAACATATGCTACTTATGTCTGATATTTTTGTCACTTGCTAAGCAGGTTGAGGTAAAGCCCAGGCTGCTGAACAACTTTAACTCTGCCCTGCAATAACATCTCAAGAGGTGAAAATCTGGGGCAAGATTTTTTAAATCAGTTTCAACTGTAACATCCTTATAACTCCTTAGTCCTAGGAGCATGGGTTTATGCTCAGGCTACTTTACATTTAGTCTTCTCTGTGAATTCCCTGTCTTTGTTCCCTGCCTCCTGGGAAGGATAGGTGAGTAAAAGGAGGAAGAAATTTAACTTCCTGCCAATGTGCCTTAATTTAAAATTATTAATATTTTTACTCATTACCCTAGCCTCATTTCACATGTTTTCATGGTAAGAGAATACAAAGAGGATGTAGCACAACCTCATGGAAATTTCTCTTCCTCTCAGCTTGCCTGTCAATCAGCTACTGGGTCTTCAACAGTGCTACTGAAGATGAAAAAATGTTAAACGCAGAAGATTTTGCAACAGAGGAAGATGCAGAAAATGTCAGATCACGAAGGACACGAGCCCAGATGCTTTCTAAGAATGTGTCTTTGCTCACCACTCCCCCTTGTGAAAGTGATCTTCATTGATTTACAGAAACTTAAATAAAGTTTCATAGAACCACAGAACACTTCAGGCTGGAAGGGCCTCTGGAGACCATCTGATCCAAACCCCCTGCTCAAGCAAGGGCATGTTGCCCAGGACACAATCCAGTCAGGTTTTGAGTATCTCCAAGGATGGAGACTTCACAACCTCGCTGGCCAACCTGTTCCAACATTCAAGCACCCTCACAGTAAAGTGTTTTCTTATTTTCAAACAGAGTTTCATATGTTTCAGTTTGTGCCCATTGCCTCTTACACATTGATAATATCCCCCAGAGCCCTCTCTTCTCCAGGGTAAACAGCCCCAGCTCTATCAGCATTTCCTCATATGAGAGATGCTCCAGTCCCTCAATCATCTTTGTGGCCCTTTGCTGGACTCACTCCAGTAAATCTATGTCTTTCTTGTACTGTGAGCACAGTACTGGACACAGTACCCCAGATGTGGCCTCACCAGGGCTAAGCAGAGGGCAAGGATCACCTCCCTTGACCTGCTGGCAAAGCGCTTCCTAATTCAGCCCTGATGGCCTTCTGTTGCCACGAGGGCACAATGCTGGCACATGGTCAACTCAGTGTCCACCAGGACTCCCAGGTCCTTCTCTTCTAAGCTGCTCTCCAGCAGGTCAGCCCCCAGCCTGTACTGCTGCATGGGGTTATTTCTCCCTCGGTGCATTCTCTCTGCACTTCCCTTTGCTGAACTTCATGAGGTTCCTCTGGGCCTCTCTCTCCAGCCTATGGAGGTTCCTCTGAATGGCACCACAAGCATCTCATGTATCAGCCTCTCCTCCCAGTTTTGTGACATCTGCAACCCTGCTGAGGGTGCATTTGCTCCCATCATCCAGGTCGTTAATGAAGATATTAAATAGTATTGGCCCCAGGATTGACTCCTAGTGACCCCTAGTGACTAGCCTCTAGCTGGACTAGCCCTCTGAGTCGAGCCATTCAGCCAGTTTTCAGTCCACCTCACTAACCACTTATCTAGCCTGCACTTCATCAGTTGTCTGTGAGGATATTAAGGGAGACAGTGTCAAAAGCCTTACTGAAGCCAAGGTAAACAACATTAACTGATCTCCTCTCATTCACCAAGCCAGTCATCTCATCATAGAAGGAGATCAGGTTGGCTGAGCACAATTTCCCCTTTGTAAATCTATGCTGACTACTCTTAGTCACCTTTCGGTCCTTCACATGTCTGGAAACAGGATTAGTTGCTTCATCACCTTCCAAGAGACCGAGGTGAGGCTGACTGGCCTGTAGTTCCCCAGATCCTCATTGTTGCCCTTGATGACAGGAGTGACATTTGCTCTCTTCCAGTCCTTAGGAATCTCTCACGATCACCATGACCCTTCAAAGATAATTGAGAATAGCTTCACAATAGCACCAGCCAGCTCGCTCAGCACTCACAGGTGCATCCCATCAGGGTCTGTGGACATATGTCCAGATCGTTCCAGTGTTCCCTGACCTGATCCTCCTCCACTCAGGTTACGTCTGAGGTAAAGAAGGCATTCAGTACCTCTGCCTTTTCAGTGTCCTTTGTCACCAGGGTCCCTGCCCCATTTTGTAGCAGGCCCGCATTTTCCCTAGCCTTTCTTTTGCTGCTTATGTACTTATAGAAGCCTTTTTTGTTTCTTTCCTGTTTCACTGCAGGGCATTCGCCATTACACTTCAGAACCACCTAAGATGTAAAAATTAAGAACCATCCCGGTGTGCAATCCAGAGGCCACTTTCAGCAAGGAACACTATACCACGCCTATGTATGTGATATAGTATGAATTCACACATCTCACTACTAAAGCTGTGGCTCTTTCGGAAGGGCAAGTTGTAGACAGGGATAGTTTTGTCTAAGTTCTGATGGGCAGGGATCAAACTTATCAATAAATTGATATTTATTGATCAATAAATTTATTGATCAATAAATACAAAAAGCTCTAGTCTTTCAGCTTGCTGAGTCTTCCACAGTGCAGACCAATGCAGTAATTTCCATCTGGTCTTTTGCTATGGCCTTATCTTCCTAAGTGCTCCCTTTCCAATTACTTGATGGTTTCTGGAACTCTAGCGTGTTTCCTGCTCTGATGGGCCAGGAAATTTCAGTACAGGTTAAAAGAGGTGTGCAGAGCCACAGGTGGGCATGGTTAGGGTTTTGGGGTTGCAGGTAAGGGCAACATGCCCAAGACCCTGCGCAGCTGGGGTGCAGCGTGCTGAGTGCGCAGGCCGTGAGGGCCACCAGGCTGCAGGCAGCAAAAGGGAAGTGGGCCACAGCCTCCAGTCCCCACGGGGCTCCCACGGCGCCTGCCAGCTCGGCCCGGGCAGGGCCACGTGGCCGCCCGCAGCTCCACGCAGCGAGGCCGTGCCACCACACTGCCCGGCTGTCTACCAGCGCAGACCGGCCGACCCGCCACCGGGGACGGCCTGACGGGAGCGCCCGCGCCGAGCCCGGGTCGGGCGCAGCCTCCCGCCACCCCAGCTGACGGCCCGCCCTCAGCGCCGCATGACGCACGCACGCACGCACGCACGCACGCACGCACGCACGCACAGCCTTAAGGCGTCCGTGCGTGCTCGCGCGCGGCCGGGTGACGCCGCGGCCACGGCCCCGCGTTTGAAGTTGGCGCGCGATTCGCGCCCCCTTCTCCCCTCCCACCCGTCCTCCCAGCCTGCCCCGCGCGGCCGCTTCCCCGCGCGGCCGGCCCGCCTCCCCCTCCCACCCCTCCCCGCTCCGGCCGGCGGCCGCGGCAGCCGCGCTCGCGCAGGCGCACTCCGCCCGCCCGCCGCCATTTTGTGTCCGAAGCGACTGTGGAGCGATTAAACCGCGAGCTGGTGCTGGGCGCTAGCGGCGGCCGCGGCGGGGCGTGCGGGGCGCGGCGGCTCCGCGGGGCCCGGGGCGGCGCGGGGCGGCGGCGGGGCCCGGCTGGCCCGAGCGAGCTCGGCGGGGTGCGGGCGCAGGTAAGCGGTGGCGGGGGGTTTGCAGTCGCTTTCTCCGGCCTCTAGGTGTCACGATGGGGCTCCGGTTCGGCTGGGGCCCCGCAGCGGCCGCCGCCGGGGAAGCAGGGGGCTTTGTCTCCCTCTATCGTCCCCAGCGCGGCCGGCGCCTGCCTGCCACCGCCGCCATTCCCCACAGCGCGGCGCTGGGCTGCGGCCTGCCCGGGCCTCCCTTCCCGCCGCCCCCGCCCGGGCAGGCCGCCGCCGAGCCGCCGGCCCCGACTCCATTTTCTTTCCTTTGTCTCCTCCGCCGAACCACCGGGGCTAATTACCGCCCCCTCCCCGCCGCGCGAGCCGCCGGCGCCCCCCCTTCCCTTCCTCTCCCCTTCCTCTCCCCTCCCCCGCCTTCCCCGCCCCGCGGAGCCGGGCCTGGCCCGCTCCCCACCCGCCCGAGCGCGGCCGTTTCCCCTCCCGCCTTCCCCGCGCGAACCTCTGCGGGGCTCGGCCCGGCGCGCTCCACCCGGTGCCCCTGGCCTCGCTTGGTGTCCGGCTGGCGCCTGGCCGCAGGGCGGACGCGGTGGCGGCGGCTGCGTGTCCCGCTCCTGCCGGCCGCCGCCTTGCTGCGCTGGCGTGTGCTGCGGAGTGAGAGGCGCTGCGAGGCGCAGAGCGGGACTCGAGCTCCCTCTGCAAGGCAGGCTGAGCAGCGCCATGCAGCACCGGGACGCGGGCACGGCTGGGGGGCGCCCGCTCTCGCCGCGCTGCCCCGCCGCCGCCCTCCCGTCGCTCCCGGCGAGCGAGTGGCCCGCCGCAGGGCCGGCGTCCCCCCCCCGCGCGGCGCCCGCGCCTCGGGCCCGGGGCGCCCGCGGGGCTTCAGCCCGCCCCGGCGGGGTCTGCACGCTGCCCCACGGGCACGGCCGGCGCGGGGCTCGGCCGGGACCGGCAACACGCGGTGGCGCGGCGCACCTGGGCTGCCGCCGGCCTCGCATCAAGTTTTGTCACTAGCTTAAACTTGGCCCGAGCTACAGGCCTGCAAAGGCACGTTTCCGAGCCGTTTCCCCTCCAGAGGTTGTCTCTTGCTCGCATGCTTTTTTTAGGGAACTGCATTTGTGGAGATGAAGACCTAATGCTCATCGCTAAATACGTTTTTATTGCATATCTTAATACGGGGTTGTTGGGGGGCGGGGGGAAGCAGGCACACAGCCTAATTCTTTTTGTGATGCAGAGGAGTGGATCACACGTGTTTTGTGTAGAAACCATTTGCTTTTTGTTCTTTACATCAACTTTTAATTTCTTCGGTAAATATATTCATACAGTATCTGATTTATCCTTAGCTCTGCTAAATTGCTTTGATACAGGGTTTTGCTGTGTTGTATGCATCCTTTTCTATTTAATGTAATCCTTCCTTAGGACTTGTTTGCTGGTGAAAACCAGCTGGCTTTCCTGTTTGTGACTTCCTTTTTTTACCCAGTCTCTTTCATGCATGGCTGTTCTTCACCTCATGCTATGGCTATTATATTCTGGTAATAAACTTCAGAGATGTTATTAAAATTCTTGAAATACTGTATCTACCACTTCCAATATATGTGTTTCTTTGTTTCAGTGCAGGAACTGTAAACACTTTCTCAAATTCTGCAAATTATTCTGCTTGGGCAGAGCCTGTTCTACTCAGAGAAGTACTTTGAGTGTAAGAAATAGCTCCAAATTGTATTCAAGCTGAAGTTCTTATTTAAAACATCCCTCATCTTAAGTACAGAAGATATCATTAGGCATGAAGAAAGGAGCAGTTTGTGCGTAAGGGCAAAACAATGCTTTTTCTAAATGTGATTTGGAATTTTTTACTTTTGCTTTTTTTTTTTTTCCTGGATATATGGAACTAATGCAATTCATCCATACCTAAAACATACCTGAGAAAGGTGGCTAAGAGGCACAGAATGGTTTCATAAATACTTGCAGAACTTTGTGGGATGTTTTTGAGGAATACTGTCCAAGTAAAAGGTGCAAAATGTAAGTTCCTTATACCCTCAAGTGACTGTACAACAGAACTGGACAAAACTGGCTGTAGTATTTCAGAGAGAGCTTGGAGAGTTGTCATTGCAGTGTAAGTTTGCTGACAACTCGTGCCTACAGTGTTACTGAGGGAAAGGGCTATTGCAATAACTGCTCTTAGTATTAGCAGGCTGTATCTTGAATGTGAACTGTGGCTAGCTTGTGTGTGTGGTTACCAGTTTTTGTGGCTGCAGCTTGATATCTGCCTGATGGTACCATTATAACTTTCTTGGAAATGCCAGAAGCTGACACATTATTTTTGTGTTTGTTCTGTATTTGCCTAAAAATCTAATTGTAGATGGTTAATAACTTGCTATGGAATTTCTTCTGTATAGAGTCTACTCCAGAACTTTGCTTTCTTTTCTTCCCCTTAGTACTTCATATCCAAGAACTCCTGCTTTTCTAGTTAGAATTTTTTGAAAGCATGGTTGAACATTAAGCTTATTAGCACTCTGACAAGAGCCAGAGTACTTCTTGCCCTTAAGCTTCATGCTCAGGCAGGTCATTTGTCACTTGTAACTCCTAGCTTTCTTGAGCTCTGATCTTCTGGTAGCGCTTCCTGCCCTGTCTGAACAGTTTTCTGTACACTAACTATTTCAGAGAATTTTGTGTGTGTATTGTTTGCATAGGCTTACTTTCCAGAAAGGTCTGCTGGTATTTTGAACTGCAGGCTGTTCTGTGTTTTAATCCATGCACGTTTTATATGTAGCATCTCTTGACATTTCAGCAGGTTTATCTTGTGAAGAAAATCTGTTTCATGTGTGTCAGGAACCCTAATGCAGTTGACCTGCTGCTGCTTGCCGTCCTTGTCCTAACTATTATGTTGATTTCCTCCGAACATACGACGCTGAAAAGTTGGACTGATGCCTTTAGGGTCTACCAGCATGGATGGTCCAATCTAAAAAAAGCTACTGATGTTCACAGCACTGGGGTGTAGAGGCTAGAGTTAGGAATCAGACCAAGAAGGGCAAGACCTATGTAGAGTATTACATAAAGGGTTTTGTTTGGTTTTGTTGTTGTTCATGTAGGGTTTTGGGTGTCTTGCTTAAGCTTTTTTTGATTCCTAGCAGCCTCGCTCAAAGTGCTTATGTATTATCATCACAAGTGTGTCCATAGATCCCCTCTGGTTCTAGAGAGAACCTTTTCTGACTGCCATCTTTCAGTTGCAGGCAGGCATGTAGATGCTTTAGCCTAAAGGGTCTACACAACATCCATTCTGTAAGCCTGCCTTATAACTATTTGAGGCCTAGAAATGCTTTTGAGCAACTTATAACCAAGGTAAAGGCTATAGCTTAAAAAAAACAAACAAAAAACCCCCCCCCAAAAAACCAAACTGTAGTGTTTTCGGGGAGAGAACAAGCAAGACCAAAGTTGTCGTTGTTGCAGGGACATAGCACATCACAAACAGGCATCCCAAAGTGAGCCTTGTCCCCTTATGTTCAGGAAAGAAAAACAAATTTCTTGCCTGCTGCCGTAGTTCCCATCTGTGTGCCACTGGGGAAATTCTTCCTGGGCCTTCAGTCTGGCATTTGGTGTAACCAGGAGCCTGCTGACAGGTGAGAACACAAGTATGTTTTGTAGCTTGCTGCAACTGGGGATTGGCTATAGGTAAGAGACAGGATATTGTGTAGGATGCAGTCTCCAGCCTTTAAGGGAAGGGCATCTCGCTGGCATCTCAGAAATCAAAGTTGCAGGGTAAGTAAAACTCTGACTTTGGCACTGTCCCACTGTGGAGTTCAGGGTTTCTTTCTTCCACCCATTGATTTTATTTGCAGAAGCTTCACATTATAATTCCTTTTCCTGGCAACTCCTGCTTCTATTACCTCTTTTCCATCAGAGAGGGAATGTTAGAGGGAGTAAGAGCTTTAGATCATAACACTTTTTCTTCTTCCTATGATTGTACGTGCTCTAGAGATATATGTAATAAAGAGCTGCCGCCACTGCTATCTGCACATGTGAATTCATATGCTGACTGAACTGCTGCTAGTCTTCAGCTTCCACAGTGGAGATAAAAGAAACTTAAGCTTTGACTTGGTGGTTATTTTGTTTGTAGTAACTTACTGAACTGCACTGACTTGTTTGTTTGACTTTAAAGCTCTGTTCATCCATTTGGCTCTAGTTCAGATGCCCAGTTCAGTCTTTGTTGAACTAGTTCAATGAAGTTTTAAACGCTCCTGCTCCACAGTACTACATGATCCTGGAGAGGCACATAGATCCATGAAATTCCAGGTTTTTTTGTTCATTTACCATTCATAAAGTTGTTTCAGAATGTTGCCTTATGTTTTTCAGACTGCTTGATGAAAATTAGAGAGAAACTTTTTCCTGTACTTTGACTGTAACTCAAAATGTTGCTTTTTTGTACTGAGGGATGTTTGAATTTCATTTGAAATACTATTCTGCTTTTCCCACTTCTCTCCCAGAATTCCTTATTCTTCAGAAATTAAATGTGATAGATCTATTCTAGCCATATATTTTAATATGGAAAATTAAATAGGTGCTCAGCTGATTGGTCTCAGTATTCTTAGATTAACAAAACAA
The DNA here is from genome assembly GCF_036370855.1 of Dromaius novaehollandiae. Lineage (NCBI taxonomy): Eukaryota > Metazoa > Chordata > Aves > Casuariiformes > Dromaiidae > Dromaius > Dromaius novaehollandiae. Next base: position 1,176,181 of record NC_088110.1, read on the forward strand.
ACTCCAAAAGAAGAGAAGACTACCCACAAGCTGGGATAAGGATTTTTATTTTTCAGGTTCTGTTAACATTTAAGTAATTGAACACTTAACAATTCCATTTCAGTGCTTAACACAAAGCAAGGTGGATGTTTACTTCATTTGATGTTATAAAAACCTGGAAACTGTCAAGTTTTGGAATATTTTTTGAGTATAGTCCTTAACTGATGAAAATACAGAAATAATAAAGTGGCTGTTCTCAAGAACAGTGCAGTAAGTGTGTGACACGTTGACAAGACCCATGATAGAATGGATTCCTGAGGAATTGTTCTGTTCTTTCCCTACGGGTGAACATGTGATTAAAAAGTTGTGGCTCATGGGTCTTTACAATTGCACTTCTTATGTTAAGTTCTGTTTTTATGAACGCTTCAGTTTCGGCCATCCTAATTCTCACTGTCAAACAACTCGGGATTTCAATGTGCTGTGTAGTTATATGCTGATATTAAGAGGTCAGGTGTGTTTAAAAGCACAAGAGGTGCAGTGATCAGGTAAGATATGCTGACTGGATAATGCAGTCAAAGGCTGCTATACTGCTAGCAGTTCAACACTGTTGCAGGGTGTTTTCTTTGCAGCCTGTAGTGCAGGTAGTATGCCCAGACACCTGTTGTTTTGTCAGTCAGCTATCTGCGTTTGCTTCTTACAACATAATCTTATTTCTCTGCCATAGAAACAAACCCATGAAGTTTCTAAAACTGCTCAAATGTAGAGGCAAATTAGAGAGACTCCGTCAACTAAGTTCTGTTTATACTGGAAATCTTATTTTACCTCTTTTCTCTTTTTCCCTAGAATCTAAAAATTAATGTTGACCTCATTGAACTTGTCAAATTCCAACAAAACTGAACCCAAAATACATGGTGTTTGGAGCATGAAATATACCTTTGTCTCTATGAATATGAATCATCATTAGGAGCTTGTATGTCTCAAACATCAGCAGGTAAAGTAACCATCCATGAACTACAGAAGGAAAAAGTAGCTTTTTCCAATTATATAAAGAATATTGTTTACGTCAATTGGATATTATATTAATCCTTACTCCCTCTGCAGGTATTTAGAATTAGGCTGTAGTTCTGGAAGCTCCTGAAATTCCTGTTTCTGTAAAAAGTACTCCTCCATTTATGTTTGGAAGGAGGAGAGATGTTTGTCTTGGCTAATTTTTTTTTTCCCCCACTTCTTACACTAGAACATCCCTAGCCATCGTGAAGGAAGTAGTAGTGTGTATTTAATATGAACACACTTTGGAATAGTAGGGAAATTCCAGGGAATAGGAGAAGTGCTGTTGTATCAGTATTAGAGATGGGTGAACATGGCAATTGGTGGTGTAGTGCTGTGCAGAGAGAGACACCTAAGCTACCTTGGGTAGTAGCGCTATATGGTGTTACTGCATGTACATGTAGTTTAGGTTATTTAGTTAACAAGAAGAGAAGAGTATATAAATTAATGCTGCTCTATATGGCCTTAAGGAAACTAGATCTAGTTTCCTTTATAATTTGATTTGATAAAGTCTTCAATATAAAGCAAGATACCTTTACAGAAATAAAAATTAGTGTACAAAATCAGCAAATGTCATCCAGTTGATTGGTTCATGAGTAGTCAATGGGAGTACAAGACTGAATAGTTTCCAGGGAGGTTAAGCGAAAACTGGTAATTGCTTGTCATAATTTGTTTTCATTAGTGATTTATTAGTGAAAAATCTCTGTTGATTTAAAACTTCTGGATGATAAAATTGTCATTCATGGAATGGGAAATAAGGCAGCCATCATGATTGTGAGGTGAACTAGATCCACTCAAATGTGTGTTAAGGCTGCCAAATATAAATCTGTACACCTGGGAACAAGGAAATTCAATTGAAAGTAAATCATGGCAAATAGTACCCTAGAAAGCAGTGGCTGAAGAGTATTACAGATTCAGTGGATAAACAGTTTAAACCTGAGTTTCCAGGGTGATGCTGTGACAAGCTAATGTGATTCTCAAACTCATTAATGGAATGAGTAGAGATAGTGTTCTTACCTCTGTGGTATGGGGTGAAGTCATTACCAAAATACTATGCAATTTCTGGTGTCAGCACTCAAAAAGGCGGGAGGGAGAGAAATGCTGGCAGCAAGGCAACATAACATCTAAAATGATCAAAGAGCTAGAGATAATTCCATGCAATGAAATGTTAAGAGTTTGCTATGCAGCTTAGCAGCAAAACTGAGGAGTGATTTGATGAGCATCCTTGGGTATCTCCTTGGCAAGATAAAACTGGATATTACAGAGGTTTTAATCTTGATGGCAGACATGGCAAGAATTTGTAGCCAGAAAAGTTCAAATTAAGACCTCAGTTTTTTGACAGTGAAAGTGATTAACCATTGGAACACGATATGATGAGCAGTGGCGGATTTTTCCATTTCTTAGTATCTTTGAATCAAGAGTGTGGAAACATTTCACAAAATTGCTTCAGGCAGTTGGAAGGTGCTGGACTTGTTACGCTTTGTATACTTGGTATGTTCTGCTCTCATTTTGAGAGTTGTAATTCACAAGAGGTCAGACTAGATGGTCAAATGGAGGGTGATCATGCTAAAGAAATAAAAAATGGGGAGGAGCTCCTCATGTCCTTCCAGCACCTCACATCTTTTTGAGCAGAGATAGGTTTAGGACTTTTCATTGGAAATCTAGGACATGATCAAGCCGGTCAGGTCTTGTGAACGTGAGGAAGCAGATATTGATATGCACTGGCAATGTGTAAAAATAGCATTCCATATGTTTAGTCTGAGCTTGTGACTGTAAGAATCTTTAGTTTTGTCTATAGAATTAGTGAGCCATCGGCAAGGTAAATGTTACTTTGCTGCCAGGGCACACTGCTGTCTCACATTCAGCTTGTTGTCTACCAACAGCCCTGGGGCCTTGTCAGCAGAGCTGTTCTCCAGCCAGTCAATCTCAAGGCTGTATCGTTGAAAGGGTGGTTCTTCCCAGGTTGTATTGTTGAAAATGCTCAGAGAAGGTGAAGCAAGGTGTTTTTTTTTTTTTTTTATTGAATATGCTTCAGAAAATGCAGCTTTGTAAAATCTGTGTGTCATGATTGTTTTTATTAAAGTGCATATTCAGTAAAATATTGAATTAATCAGGAATGAAGCTAGAGAGAGTAAATCTGTGGAATAAAGATTAAACAACATTTAATAATTTCAGGTTGTGATAATGCATTGTGCCTAGAGGTCTGACTGGGTTTTTGACACTTCTGAGCTTTCCAGAATGTTACAGTGAAACTAACAGCCTGACAGTGGACTAAGCAGCTCTAGGTGGAGATTGCCGAAATCTAAAAGTACTTTTCAAGTATTGCATATGTCAAAAAGATGGCAAGGAGAAAGCCTAAACTCAAGACTTCTCTCAGCTGCAGAGAGAACTTCCATGTAACCCAAATGCTCTTCCGAACTGAGTTTTTTCAACACCAGTATCTTTAACTTGAGTTTGGCAATTTTAATTTCTCCTGGCTGTTTGGAAGAGGTCAAATAGGGTAGCTCTGTTGCTTCCATTTGTGTTATTTGGAGAAGTCTAGTCTGTGTCCACCCTGACTGCTATTTTACGCTGTAGTTCCTAGCACTCATATCAGGCCAGCTTTTTACATAGATGCAGTGAATTCTGTGGTGAACCTGTAGCTTATAGGAGGAGGAAGCAGAGAAATACACCACAATTGATGGAAAGCCACTTTTTGCAAGAGATTGTGGAGGCGTAGAGGGCCCAGAGAGACTAAGGGGAATAGGCAGATATAGCGCCTCTAACATCCCATGACTGGATGCTGGGATGAGGGCAGTAGACTGCAGACCTGACTAGGCCTGACTGTCCTCCCTACATAGCATTTCCTACTCCTGCTGTCAGAGATAGGCTATTGGGCTGGACAGACTGATAATCCAGCCTTGTAGGGCATTTTTTTATGTTCTTGTTGGAGAAGGAATTTTGCAACCTGTTGATCAAGGCTACAGGAATGAACTTACAGCTCTTGCTATATCAGGAATAATAGTTGAGCATTTAGGGAAGTAAAAGTCCTGGTTTCCATGGTAAATTAGGTTGACTTACATTGGGACTGTTGTGACCCCATCTCCTTCCACTGCTGGCACCGACAGTTACATAGCCAGGCCATGAGCTGGGTCAGGGCCCTCACTTTGCTGCTGCCCCCCAGTAATGCAAGTGGGGAATGGAAATACAGCAGCTCTGAGTTTCTGGTTGAATCCTTTGTGGAGCTATGCCTCAAATTTTGGGGAAGGCAGAAACTCTCTGAAAAGGTATCTACACTACAAATGCTAGTCAGAGCATTTGACTATTTGTATGTGTTTTGACTTATTTCAAATAAAACAGTGAATTTGACTGTGTTTAAAATCTTCAAATGAATTCAATTCTTCCATTTTTAGTTTGTAATTTTTACTTTCTTGAAAGAACCGTCTTTGTTCTTTGGATGATGTTATGGTCCAATAAAAAGGGCCCTGGCCTGATTCCTGTAAGTACTTTGTACTGCCTTGGGCCTTTAGTGGTTTGGGGCAAATTATTTAACCTGCTTATCTCATTTCCCTATCTTGTTGTGTTCAGTTTGCAAAGCTGACTCCTTGTAACTGCCTCTAACATCCAGGGATTTAAAAATGAAAACAGGAAACGCTACTGTATTAAAATGGCCACTCTTTTGCATTACATACTTAAGTGTGGTAATTCTACACTTTAAAACAGTAGCTTTCAACTTCTTTTTGCTAAACTATTTGTAGTGGAGGTGCAAACATGAATATGAACTTTAGATTTACCTTCCCTATTTATTACATGGGAACCTGTTAGAGGCAATCGAGGAGTTCTCAGATTACAGGTTGGAAAAGGATTAGTTTTTTGAAGGCTGTAGTTTGAGTCAAAGTTTATCAGATCATTAGAACGTTCTTTTTGGAGGACAAAAGAAGTTAGTGTTATCCAGCATTCCTGCTGAGTATATAACTTATTGCCATTACTGATCTCTGAAGAGAGATTTATGGCTTCCTGTGGCAATACTGAATGCTCAAAAGATACTCCTTGATTATTTGATCCTTCCCTACCTTCCATCTTAATGTTCTCCTCTCCTTCCTGCTCAGGAATGACTAATATTGACTCCTTTCTGCTCCGTTAGCTCTTTGAGCTACTAGAGCTCATATGAGCCCAGTGTAGTTTATTCTCAGCTCCCTTTTGTATGTGTGGAAATAATTGTTTGTCCTCTTGAAGCAGTTGTGTTCTCTGCCTCCTCTACCAGTGTCTTGACCTGCATGAAGAGGAGTTTGGCAGCTTACATGACAGTATAATGGAGCAGACTCTCAAATATTCAGATGGCTGACTTGCCTGAGATGACATTTGTAATGTTTTTGGACACGTCTGCTCTGAGTGGCTCATGCAAACAAATCTTGAAGAACATGTTTTCTTCTCAAACTCCACTGGATTAAAAGAAGGGAAATAGCCTTGGATGTTTGTTGTGAGATACTTGATCCAGTGACGTTGCTGGTCAGCATGATGTGTTACCATTTGTTCTTGTCCCAGAGCTGCCTCTTACTGGTAGCTAAGGAGTCTTTTCAGCCGCCTGCTGGCATTCAAGATGTTAGCTCTTGATACAGTTCTGGAGAAAAGAGTCCACCTTAGTCCTTGGTTGTCCAGGCAGATTTTTCTTTTTACTAATTTGGAATTACTGATCATAGTTGTTGGCAGTTTTCTCCATATCTAAACAAAGTGAGGTCACTGCTTCTGCCTCTTCTGCCGTTAGTTTATATAGGAGCTTTTGTCTGGTGTTGGTCTGTGGGCAGCCCTTCTTTGACTTCATATCACACGTGGCTTTGTATCTCATAAACAGTGATGTACTAAGCCTCTGCTCTTATGATACTGCTCTCTTACATTAGAAGATTTCATCTCTCTGAAAGTACAGGTTACTAGGTAAGCTGCCAAGGGTGACTGTCCTTATGTACATGAGCAACACATAGTAAAGAGCTGGTCATTGTTTGAGATCTTGCAAAGGTATTCCAGGTCCTCTAGAACTTGCTTGGGAGTAAGTGCTGACACAAAGAAATCTCTCTGCCCTAAGAGCATCACAGTTATAACTGTATAAATGAATAAAAATCTGTTGTTCTGTGTTTGAAGTTTAAGTATATCCTTAATTTTGTGAAGTCTTATACAAGAGATCATAAAATAATTTGGGTTGGGAGGGACCTCTTGTGGTACTTTGGTTTCAGTCCCAGGTTCAAAGCAGGGCCAGCTTTGAAATTAGATAAGGATTGTTTAGGGTTTTATGTAGCAATTTTTAGAAAAAAAAATTATTTTAATATCTGCAAGGCTAAAGTTCCTACTACCTCTCTAAGCAACCTGTTCCAGTGTTTGACCACTCTCTTTCTGGAAAAGAAATGTTCTTCCTAATACCTAATCAGAATTTCCCTTGATGTGACTTGCCTGTTGCATCTTTTCCTTTCGCTGTGCTGGTTTCGTCTTCTCTGTACCCTCTCATTAGCTAGCTGGAGGCAGTGGTAACATCTTCCCCCCAGCTTTCTTGAAGCTAACCGTGCCAATTTCCTCTTGTACATCATGTGCTCTAGCCCTCTGTCATCTTGGTGGCCCTCTACTGGGCTCTCTCCATTGTACGTCAATGTCTGCCTTGTACTAAGGAGCCCAAAAGTGGGTAAGTGGAGCAGTTTTATTTCCAACTTGTCCCTGTTTTCATGCAGGCTTATCCTCCCTGACTTGTGTGAAAAATCTGAATGGGAAAATTAAATTTATGGGAAGTATTTTATGGGGGAAAAATGCTGGCTGCTGTAACAGAAGTAGGCTTACCTTTTAAGTAAAGAAGAGTAAGAGTGGTTTGTGAGGTTCACCCTCTCCTTGGATATTACCATGGAGTAGATGAAAGCAAGTATGCCTTGCATTTCTGAAACGTGTGCCTTTATACTTCTGGGAAACTTTGATCCTCAGATTGTGTATTAGTAGTTTGAGATTCTGAGAGTGGTGTCTGAGCTGCTTAGTGCAAAAATTTCTCTTAAAAGCTCAAGTCACACATTCCTTTAAGGAGAGTCAATACCTGCATTTACCAAACAGTCCTAATGTGCAAATGTCCCTGTAAAATGCTGTTCTGAATTTGTGATGTCTACAGCCTAGAATATAATTACAGTTACTATTGTTCAGTTATTCTTTTCTCCTACTAAGAGGCTACAGTGGATACAGTATTTATTCCAGATGGAGATCTTTCCACTATTAAGTCATTTGCCAAGCTGAAGGTTTGGTTTTGAAAAGCTGAAGAAAACAAATTTTTTAATTCAAAATTTCAAGAAAAACAATTTAGGATAAAAGAATAACAGTAGATACAAGGATGCTTGCATTCAATTAAATGTACCCTATTTAAGAGTCCTGGTGATAAACCCACTGATGAAAGCTTTAAGACAACACAGTTTATGCCGGAGGTGGTAGCTTTGTCTCAAATGTCTTCTGAATGTAGAAGTCACTGACTATGAGCCTTTCCTGTGTTAATTTTCAAGCTTTTAAGTTTTAGGAAATGGTCTTTGCCAGGGGTAAGGCTCAGGAATAAAAGCTCAGCTAGTAATAGTAACTATTTTATATGCCTGTCACTTCACACAGGCTCTTATGAGCACAGAACCTGGCAAGGATGCAGCTTTCCATGCCCATAGCAGTTGAGCTCCCCACGTATCTTCTGAGTGTCCCCTTTCCTGGTCAGTGAATGCATATAGCACATATGACTTTATTGTGTTAAGTGTTGACTAAAAAGAGATCAATTCTGAAATTTTTTTTAAATCTTACTACTTCATTAGCACTCAACATCCACAGCTCTACTAAGTTTGATACCAATAGTGCTCTATGAAACTGAAAAAATTAAAATTAAAAAACTGAAACAATTAAAAATAGAATTGCCAATGAAAAATTGCAGCCAGAACCCAGACTTAAGTGCTTTGTATTAAATAAAGTTAAATAAGTAAATGACCAGGGAAAAATACTTAAATTCAAAGGGCATAGGAGCAGTGTGAAATTCCACACTGTTTGGCCAGCTTTGCTGAGTGGAGCAAGAATGTATGCCTCACTTCAGAATTAATCCTGTGGAGCTGCTTACTGTTCTCAGGGTTTTTGGTGTGTATGCACACTGAGAACTGAGCAGGATTATTGATGAGAAATAATGGGCTGTTTTGTCAATAACTTAGTTCTGTAAATCTTAATATTTTAAGTCCTCAGTTGCTTACAGTAATGAAGTTAACTTATCAACTCTTCAATTAGCTGAGGCAGTTCCTCCTCACAGTAACAAGGTTAGAAGTGTGTTAGAGATGACTTTGTTACTTTATTGATAGTGTTATTATTTGCTATATTGACAGTATGTGGCAGGTTATACTTGCTCTAATTTACACTCCTTTGACAATAAAACTGTTTTATTGTGATTTGGTACTCAACGGCATAGGAGAAAAAGGACACCTGAAAGAGGCATAACCAGCTCAAAAAAGTCACATTGCAGCCTTGATTTGACATTAGATATACAGAATTTCAGGTTCCAAGAACTGTATGCGCTGAAGAGTTTGAGGAAAAAGTAGAGAGAGGAGTTTGTAACGCTCGAGTTCATTCTTCCTGGTAAAAATCATAAAAGCAGGTTTTAAAATAGTCATAAAAGTTTTGGTTTTGTTTAAGGCTTGTTTGATAAGTGAAGGAGCCCTCAAGCAATTGCCATGATAACCATCCTAGAGATGTAGAACTACACACTTTCAATTAAACATTCAAACATGTTTTTTCCCCCTCTTTTCTTTTTTTTTTTTTTAATATAGTTTTACTAGTACTACTTATCTGTTTTGTTCCAGAGTGTGTGTTCTGACATCAAGAGCTGCATGAAGAATAGCCAGCATGAAGAGAACAAATCAGTCCAGGCAGAAGCGCAGAAGCTTCAGGAACATAAATGTAAATTAAGGGGTTTTAAAGTGCGGTGTGCGTTCCATGCTGAGTCAGTAGTTTCACAAACACTTAAGGCTAGCACTGTCCTGGAAGAAGCTGCCCTGCCTTGCCTCTTTCTTGGCTGGCCTAAGTGGCCACACAGGAGACCTGGTCTGGATGGAAATAAGTGTCTTTTGGCTGGGTGAGTTCTGGCCTGGACTGGTTTCCTGACCAGTTAGCTGCAGTCTTAGACATGTTTGTGCTAATATGAGGAGTAGTTGGGGTGATAAGGGTGGGAACAAGTGGGCAGTGCAAAGGCAGAGGATGGCTTCTTTACCAGACTTAGTTCAGTGTGCTTGAAAGTAAGGCCTAACTCCTGGTAGAAAGGCTTTTCTGCCAAAGTTGAGTGTCTTTGTGTAACTTCTGCTTCATAAGTCTTGAAGGTTGATTGTAATGGCACTCCTAGGACTTGGTTGCAGAATATGGAACATGAGTCCAAATGGATTAGATATGTGCATAAAATGGATTAAACTACCTGAAACTTCAGCATGAGTACTACTGTCTAGGATTTGCGTGGATTTGATTTTGTTTACTTCTGTTCCCAAGTTTATTAGTTCAGATTAACTTCCCTGAGATCTATGACTCAAGAGCAAGGATGACTTATTTGAGGCTTCAGGAGTTTCTATCTTGTACATCACCCTCCTCCCATAGGTGTTTCCAAAACTCTCCTGGAATTTCCTGACCCCACCACAAGGACAGCAGACTGCTTCTCTACAGATGACAGCCTGACATTAAGCCAACTGACATGATTCTAGTTTCTCTTAATGCATCAAGGTGTAATTTGTGGGGTGATTAGTAGTTACTGTTTGAGCAGCTATGTTGTTCATGCAGTAGGGGCAGGACCCATGCTACCATCCCAGGGATTATCACTTCCTGCTCTGATTTGAAGCCTGAAATCCCTTGTTAAGGCAAAGTGTCACTACTAAATAAGTGTCTGTGCAAAGATAAAAGGAATAGCTGTTCCTCAACAGTTTATCCTAGGGTATTTGTTCATCTAGGTGAAGCCTTAGAAGAAAAAATTACATATTTTTACCCTATTATGGAGTTTACAGAATGCCATGAAACTTGCTGCACTTCCCCCCCCTCCCCGCCCCGAAAGTATGGTAACATCTGGTGCCATTTTGGTATCATGCATCACTGCATCAGATGGCCAATGAATCCTAATGTCAGATTTATTTTGAAGATGAGGATTTCTTTTATTTACTTTTAGGAGTTTGCTGATGTCCTGAATGTAAGTCTGAATTAATGTGGAAGGAAGAATGAGCACAGATACTCGTTCATAAAACTACTAACCTTTTTCAAAATCCATGTACAATATTAGACTTTGCCTCTTGTGGCAATGACTTTCACAGACCATGTCTTCTGTGAGCTTCCCGCATCACTCTTATATTATGGAGAACTGTAAGAGGAAGGCTTTGAGCAGGTTTATGTTCTAGCCTTTACTATTAATCAGCTGAAAATGAATTCCTCTCTGTCTACTACTTTTAAATTTTAAAAGCCTTCTGTATTTCATGCATTAAAGTTCTGTATTTATCTTTCAAAAATGAACTGTAGGGTTGGGAGAACATTCTTAATACATTAAAAAGGGGGAAAAAATCCTAAAAATAGGTGATATGGAAATGTTTAGCTCATATTTCCCCGTTTCCATTAGAGATGTATGTGTATGACTGAAGAACTAATTTGGTGTGAGGAGACTGCAGTATCAGTTGCTGAAAGAAATAGGAGAATTTTGGTAAACAGTTCTGTTCTTAAAGCTTGTTCAGTTCCTCCTTAATTTCTCCTTCCTTTTCTGTCTACTTAATGTTCTTATAAAAGAATGTAAAAGTAAGTTATATAAGTCTTTCAAGTAATGACTCAGATACTTTCTTCTCTGTAGAGCTTCAGTTCTCCAAAACTTCAGGAAAAGCAAGGAAAACTTAGTATTTCTGATGCTAAAATATATTGAATTTCCAGAAATAAAGCTGAAATGCTTCCACCAGACTGTTTTCTTTATTAAGGCTTGCTGTTTGAAGTTAGAAGGAGTTAGTTATAGCCCAGGTGACTTGGAAGTGTGAGATTTGTTAGTAATTGCAGTGATTTTTAACAACACAGGTTTCAAGCGCTTCACCTTACTGTGTTATGCTTTCATGTCCACTGTATGCTGCTGCTTATTACGGCAGAATTGCCAATATCTTTTCTGAAAAGTCCGTGATTCTGGGGTCTCTTGCCTCTGTTGGTTGAAAGGAATGAAAGAAGGCTTGCTCTACAAACTGCTGAGGAAAGAGGTGGAATTAAAATGCTTCTGTCTTGCTGGGAGACCCAATATATATACACTCTACTTTCAAAGCCTTTGAAAGTCTTACAAAGCCTTTCCCCTGAGTTCTTGGTGCAAATGAGCAGGTGAACTTTTCCTAAGTAACTACAGAAAATAACTGGTGTGTGCTACTCACTGACTGAAAAATAGGTGTTGATGTTGGTCAAAGTTTCTCATCACTTTGAATCATCTCGTGAGGCATGATAAATGTTTGAGAGAAAACTGGCAAGATCCCTGGGTGGGGGCAGTAGCTAAAGAGATTATTTGGTGCGTTACAGACATTTGGAGATGTCTTCTGTAAAGCATAGACATTAAAAGTGTCATTGGGATGCACTGTAATTCTGCTTCGACACCAAGGCAGCTGTGGGTAATGAATGCTCTGTAGCCAGGGAGATGAATTGGCTGTGCTCTTGGGGAGTGCGTAATGAAAGGAAAGGGATAAATAGATTTGGATGTGATTCTGACCAGATTAATTTTGGTAAGGTCTGGCCCAAAATGTACTACCTTCATGTAAGCACAAGTAACAGGTAAGCTTGTTTCTTAATTGAAAACTAACTGAATGGCATAGTGTGTGTTTTTGATCACAAATTACATCAGCCTTAAACAGGAAGGTGACCACAAACTAGTGGGTACTGTGACCAAAAGGGTTGCATGATGCCTGAGTGAAATCGATTTCACTGTAGTGTGTCCTCTGTAGATGGCAGGATGGGACAAGCTGGAGCAGCACAGCTCAGTGTAGCCATTGAACTTTTGGCAAAAAAAGATGTAGATTTCGCTTTTTATTCTCTGACTCCATCTGCGATGGTAAAATATTTCTCAAATTAATTTCCTGTAAGATAGCACCTTCTGTACAGGGGACTGGTTCTGGGCAAATGACTTGCTCTTAAGTGGATTGGCAGTAGCAGAACGGGGGGTGCCTATCTGGTGGCTGAGTTGGCTTTATGTGAAATAAAAGTAGCCATCTATGGACTGTTAGCTTCAATGTGCTGCTCTTCCATTAGGTGATGTTAGGTCTGGACAAGTCTCTAGAAGACAGATTTGGGTTGATAAGGCAGTGTGCAGATAAAGAGAGACCAAGCAATGCTGCATCTTCCATTAATGCAGCTATGGGAAGTATATGCTACCTTCATAAGCTAATAACATGCAGTTGCAGGGTGAAAAAGGTCAAAACAAAATGCTGATGGTACTGTCAGTTTCTCCATACCTACTGATTAGCAAGAAATTGTTGAGTAGTTAAATGTTAACCATTTAACTACTTAAATAACTGTCAATTAAATAGTTGAATGTTGATTGATTTTAAAACTGAGAGCCTTTAAAACTGAGAATGTTTAAATGTTTGCCCTAGCTTGGTCCACTTAGCTTTTGAAATCTTTTAATACTCAGTGAATTAATGAGACTACCTTTAAGATATATGCTGTAATAGATGTTTGTCAAGTTGTATATTTGATCTTCTGTGTGTGTTTGTGCACGCATGTGTGCTTTCAGTGCTGGTGCTTCTTGCTTTCTCCTTCACTTACAACAAGTAAGAAGAAAGCAGCTGGAGAAGGGAGATGGGAGTAGCAGTCCTAACCAGTGGATATGAAATTGAATGCAGTAGGCAAACAAAAGCTTCAAGTTTCCAACATGAAACAACTACCTTAAAGTTTAAAAATACCTGAGCTTCCAGTTGCCTGTTACTACAATACATTCCTAGAGCTTTTGCAGTGTATTCAGACTGATGGACTTCTCAGGTTGCAGAATAGGTATCATCACTCAGGGAGACTACAGCTTGGACAGTGCTGCTCTTTCTTTGTACAGCCTTGCCTTGCCAAGGGTTTGATTTCATTGTAGCAGCTGTCTTTTGTTGCTACTTGTATATTGACAAGTACTGCTCTCAGAATGCCCTGTGATTAACAGGCTGGTTGTAGCAATGTTGCAAATGCTGATGCTTTCTTTAAGACTTTTCTCTTAAGTTGGCCTTATGAGTGCTCCTTTTTTGGTCCTGTCTTTGCAAAAAAGATTGCAGAAATGTGCAATTACAATTTTTAATTATCAGGTAACAAACCGGTTGAAGCCTACAGTCACTAGGCCTTACATTGTAACAGGATAGTCTGAGTGTTATTTTCATGTAATACTTTGTTTGAAAATTTGTCTCTTATAGTAAGAAAGGACCGTTAGTTGGAAGAAAATTGATTAATTTACTTTCCTAGTTTCTGTTGTTGATACTACCTCTGGGATGTTTTTGCATGTGGTAGCACTGTGCAAGTATCCCAACTTGTTTGTGTGATGTTACTTTTTGCTTGAAGCTTTGTGAGCCTTGTCGGATAAGGCAGACCTACCTTGAAAGAAAAGAGAAAAGGTTGGTTCCCTTTTTCTCTTTTCCCTAGGGAGTTGAACACAAGATTTTAAAGCTTTTGTATAGCTTGTGTTTATAATTGGATGCCTAAGCAACCCACCCTTGTTAACCTATTTCTGTGGGCAATTAGCAACAGACATGGACAAGAGTCTACTATCAAATTTTAGTCTTTACATGTATAATCCAAGTTCTGGATAAACTCTCGGTCTTTGGTTTTATGTGCAGCCTGTTCAGGTTGAGCTGAGCCACTCAGGTTGAGTGTAATACCATGCAGATATGGTAGAACTACTTCTAGATCAGTCTTTCATTAAAAAGTGTTATAGCCATGTTTGTGAAGTGCTGAGCCCAAGCTAACAAGCTTTGCTTGGATGTGTGTGGCCCTGCCCAAAGCTCTTTGGGTGTCTTTGTACCACTCTCCCAACTGTATGAGGATTTCTTGGTTCTACTGCAGCAACATGTGGAGAAAAAGAATTGCTGTGTCTTTAAGTTGGAGTGCAACTTTGAGAAAAGGTAGCACAGACATGAAGTTTGCATTTCCAGTTTGTTGTCCATGTAGAGATGCTACTGATGTGTCCAGGAGACTGAGATCAATTGTAATGAACAGTGGTTGATAAAAGCACAGTTACTGTCAGCTTAAACATCTTAAAGTAAAAGCAGTGCTAGAAAAGCCTAAACTCAACACTTTGTATTCTACAAATTTGCTTTTAAAAGAACAAGAGATGAGCATGGCATGAATGTAACTTTATCAGGGAAGCCCTGTTGGAGCAAATGCAAAGGCTTCCTTCCTATTTAAATGTATTATCTTTGATTTTGCTTAGTGGGAGGCTTTTCAGAAGATGGAGGAGAGCCATGGAGACTTTGTGATGGGGAAGGAGAGTGGCCAAGTACTCCTACAGTTATTTTGCATCTACTAATGTCTTCAAATACTTACAAAGAGAGAGAAATATATTGACCGAAGGCACAAACAAGGGGAGGGACCCAGGTTTGACTATAAACCCCACTGGATGCATACACTTAAAAATAACTTTTTTCTTATTTTAGATAGCAAAAATATGATGCGAGTGTGGGATACTGGGTGAAGTTTTTGCTTATTCTTCCCCTTTTACTTTCAAAAGTTTACAGGATATATAGGAGAAACATAGGGCTCTTATGCTTCGGCATACTGCTTGCTTCCACTCCCATATCAGTTTTTTTTATAAGTGGCTAATAATGGCTGTAAGTGTCAAAGCCATGACAATTTTATGGGATGTGTGTATGAATTGACTTCAGTGTCTGAATGTGTCTGTCTTTTTTGCTTACACTAATGTAACTTCAGAGATTTTCATTATTTGTATAAATGCCGAACATTCTTACTGACAACTAACACTTGGCTTCATTGTTTCTATTGTTTTTTTATTATTTTTTTCTTAAATGAGCTGTATATTACAGCTTAAACTACTTTTCAGTTGCTTTGAATGTTTTTAACAGGACTGTGCCTTGTTTGGCAAAAAATTTGTGGTGATTGGTCATGGATCTTGATGCAGTTCATGGGGGTTTTTTGTTTGTTTTTAACATTTGTTGGGAGGCAGGCAAATGCCTTTTGTAACTGTGGCTTTGTCATAAATAACCCAGGTAGACAAGACATGCATTGGCACAGTCCAAGTATGTAGCAGCTATTTCTGGGTTCATACTGTCTACATTGGAGTCCATATCTACATTAATGCTTCTATGATTAAGATTAATGCTGGTGTGGGAATGCATTAATTGAATGCTACGTCTTTCAATCTTTCTGTGCTGACGTGGAGTTTCATCCACATAGCTGTATTAGAAGAAGTGTTGTAGTGGAGATGCTTCTTATGCTGAAACATTGGTTTGCTAATCTTTTTTAAATCATATTCCTGATTGTTAAAGAGTTTGTACCTCCAAGATGACTGCTTTGCTGGTATACTGCGAGGCAAAGGACCTAGAAAGGCAAAATATTATATTGTAGTTTGGCTGAGATTTTCTTCTGTGCTACAGTCAAAATGGCTAGTTGGAATTAAATTATTTTCTCTCAAGCAGCCTTTTGATTTCTTTCTTCAGACTAAGCCCTGTGAGTTTTGCATGTGCTTACCCCATCTTCTTTCTGCTTGTTTCAGTCTTTTTAGATGAGCTGCCCGTGAGTTATTTGAGTCATCTTAGGTCTGTTGTTTGGACATCCCAGCCTTTTATCTGATTAAATGGATTCTGATAGTAGATTGAACTACTTAGTGATGCTGCATCTCTCATTTGAGCTGTTAGAACCTGTAGCATGAGCATGTATGGAAAGACTAGCTTGTGCTATTACATGGAAACTGTTTTACTTGTTGATTTTCAGATGTTCTTTGCTCTTTCTTTGATCACTACCCTTCTAGAAGTTCTTCTCTCTCAGTCTTTTCCCTCTTGACTCACTAAATCACATTTTATTAACTTAGGGTTTTGTTTTGCATTTTAAATGTGGTCACTTTCAAATTGTATTACTGGTACTAATGTACAGTAACTGATAGGAAGAGAGCTGAGAATAAAAGCCAGAAATGATAAGAGAAAGATTTAGTGGTGTTTATTCTTATTGTTTCCCCATAATGGACTCATTTGTAGCATACTACACAAGTTCGCTGAACTATCTGAAACACTTCTTCCCCCTCCCCCCCCCCCCCCCCCCAAATTTGGGGGTGAGGAGCAAACAGTATTTTTAGGAGAGTGAGTGTGTGTGTTTTTTTTTTTTTTTTTTTTTTTTAAGAAAAGAAAAGGAAAATCAGTTCCTTTTAATTCTAATAGGAATGGAAAATCCTCAGCAAGTTGCAGAATCACGTCCAGTGAACTGGTATTTTCTAGTAACTCTTCCAGTAAGTTCAAAACTTTCATCCAAAATCCCCTTTATGAAAAGGAGAACTCATTTAAAAAAAAATCTCAATCTCACCCTCAGTCCCCCAGCAAACACTTGAAAAAACAAAATGACTGAAAAGTGAAACTGGACAGGCAGTGCGAAGCTCACCACAAAGACCTCGGAGACAGTGTATCTCCAGACGGTTGGATAGGAGAGAGCTCCTACGTTTTGGCCTTTTTCTCTCAAGTTTAGCGATAATCCTTCCCTCCACCTTCCCCAAACTGGAGAAATACTTAAATTATAAAATCTGTGCCTTCCTGGAAACAAATCTTGGCAGCTTACCAAGATTTTTGAGCTGGCCAAGGCATCAGCTGATATTATTTCTGTGCAATTCTGTATTTTGGTGGTACACTGTCAATATAACCTGGAGTAGTTAATAGTTTTCTTTAAAATACTCTAGTACTTTGTATTGTATAGTATATACAATATTTTATACTGTATTGTCTTCAGAATGTTTTCTCCTGACAGTGGGAGCCTGGCTTAAAAGCAGTCATTTTCAGATTAATTTATTTTTACTGAAGGTAATGTACCATATTGTAGAGCACAGATCGGGCAGGAGCAAATGCTCATTCATGTGCTGAATTTTGGAGTATAGGAGGTACAAGGCGATGTAGCTAAGTGTGCTGAGGAGGTGGCAGGAGGAGATCTTGCTAGCTGGGCTGCTGCAGTGCGTGTGGCTCGCCGCTGGAGGACAGCCGTGCTTTGTGGTTCCCTGCCTGCCCTGCCGGGCGTGCTGCTTCAGGGTCTGGCTGTTGTAGAAGGATGCTGTAGGTAGTCAGGTAACTCTGATGTCCCTATGATAAGGGGCTGGAAAAAAACAGGAAAGTGTTTCGTTTCTTTACTGAATGGTTACAAGAAGAATCCTTCCATTTGTATTTACTTTCTTCCCACTGTAAGGTCCTCTTGAGCAGTATATTGCTTGCATACGTTTACCTGATCTTAGTGCAAGTCTGTGTTCCTAGGCTGGCTAACCCTCTTGACCCCATAAGCTGCATGCCAAAATCATCACAGATGTGAATGATGTGTTCCTTGGCAGATGTAAGGTTTTTCCTAGCATGCAACTAAGAGAGATGATGCCTTCCTACCACTCCACCCCACCCTGGCAAATCTTGCCTGTTGGCTCACTTTCAGGTGGCTTAGCAGGCTTGCTATCATGGTTGATGTTGGCAATTAATGTGAAGACCCTTATGAGAGCACACCTGAACTGCTTGGAGCTGTGTGTAATTGAATCAAGGTTGCTGATCGCTGCTCTGTCCCATTACGGGGCACCAAAACGAAATGGCGTTAGCCCTGCAGATGGATTTTTAGCATTCTTTTTCCTCCATCTTAAATTTTTGTTTCATTTCTAGCCATTTACCACGCTTATTTTGTTTGTCTGTCCTTTTTTCCCTTGTTCATAGGCTTCTGGTCACCTAAAAAGGCTTCTCCTCCTCCTTCCGTACAAATATTTGAGATAAGCAGAAGACAGTTTGCTCTGATTGTTTCATAGTTGCTGCAGGCTAAAGACCAAAGCTCCATTCTGATTGCTTGCTGGCTAGTGTAAAGTACTTGCATCATCTCGTGTTCTTCAACTGTTTGTCCATATGGATTTGCTGTGACTTGAAAAGGTGATGGGTGTTAAGAGAAAGGAGAGGCAGGATTCCTGCAGGGAGTGCACAGGAAGCCATATGTCAGTATTTCTGGGTATCTGGTGCCCCCTGGAGACTACTGCTGCCCGCAAGAAACATAGCGAATATCAAGGCTGCACATGAGTAAATGACCCTAGTCTGAGCAGACTGAAGAAAGAGAAGAATATCTTGTTCTCACAGAAGTAGTGCAGGATACTAGAAAAGGCCATAAGAGTAAAAGCAAGTGCTCTCTAAAATAATAATAATAATTACATGTCTTGTATTTAAGTCTAATGAAGACTGATAGCTATGTTTCATGTTATGTGTATATGCCCGTGTATTTCAAAAATGAATATGCAAGGCTACGTTTAGGCATCTGATAGTAGTATGACATGAGATGTGCTGAGTTTAAAAGATAGCTTAGAGAGGTTCTGTTGGTTGGTCTGAGAGGACAGTAGATAAAATAAGAAAATGTGGAAGTCTCCTATCAAACCTGGAATTAGAATTAGAATTTTATCACAAGCTTCCTAAGAAGATTAGGGGGTTTTGATGTTTTGGTGGTTTTTGTATGTGTGGGGGCTTTTGGGGGCTGCTTGTGTTTGGGGAGGTGTTTGGGGGTGTCTTGGAGGGGGTGTTTTGGGGGGTTTGAAAAAATCCTGTATAGAGAAGAATGCTGGATAGTTGGGGCAGGGGAGCTATGCTTTTATATAAAAATTTTGAGTTACAATTAAGACCTACCTGCTAAAACACTGAGCTTTAGAATTATTGCATGCTGTTGATGATGTGGCTCTATTTAGCCCAGTTTTCATGAGAAATCACTAGAGTCCAGCAGCTCTGAGTCCTGACCATATAAATTGAAACAAAATTTTAACTGAGCCTTGTCTGAATGCTGGGGCTCAATTCGACCCGAAGAGGGCACTGTGCTCAAGTTTGTCCTGTGCTCTTCCTTCAGAGGCAAGGCAGTGCCCATAAATGGGAACAGGAATGAACCACGGGATACTCACGAATATACTTGTCTTTTTTCTTAACAGCGATGCCAATCAAGTGTTGGTCAGAGAAATCTAAACATAGAGGAAACAGTAGTTGTTTTGAGCTGGAGTTTGACGTGAAACAAGAACTTAAGTCTTCAAAGTTACTCTAAATTTTTGCTTTGTATTCGCAAAGCTTTTTCTTCAGGGGGGAAAAAAATCACAGTTCTCAGACTGAGTATTTTTTGAAGTCCAGATTTATATTGTGCTTCACAAAATCAGCTTTTTTACATGTAAGATTATCTAATTTTTGTGTCATTAAAAATTATACCACAGGACTGCTTCTGCTATTGTTAAGCTATGTAAAATAAATAAGCTGGATAAGGAATAATGGTGCTGTATCACTTGTCTTAGCAATTTGCAGTCCTTGAGAAATAAGAACATGTGCATCCCTCAATCTTTCTTGCTTTTCTTCCTGTTCAAGAAACTGGTACAGCTATTGTCTCACTCCAGGCAGGATTCTGTGATTGCTTTGGTTTACAGTGACAGTACACTAGCAGAGACTAATGCTTACAGTTCTTGATTTGTTTTCTTGAATATGGCTGCAATATGTTGCTGCTGTTGAGCTGGTGGTTTTCAGTTAGACTGCTTGCCCCTCTGTGGGGTGTGTGCCATTGTGAAAATACATTGGGTGATATGCAGCATTGCCTCTTCTGTTTTTTACAGCAGGAAGGGGAAATGGAAGGCGAGGCAGTTGAAGCTATTGTGGAAGAATCAGAAACTTTTATTAAGGGAAAAGAGAGAAAAACCTATCAAAGACGTCGTGAAGGTGGGCAGGAGGACGATGCTTGTCATATACCACCAAACCAAGCAGATGGGGGTGAAGTAGTTCAAGATGTCAACAGTGGTGTGCAGATGGTGATGATGGAACAGCTGGATCCAGCACTTCTTCAAATGAAGACTGAAGTGATGGAAGGTGCAGTACCCCAAGAAACAGAGGCTACAGTGGATGACACACAGATCATAACACTGCAGGTTGTTAATATGGAAGAGCAGCCTATAAATCTTGGTGAGCTTCAGCTGGTCCAAGTACCTGTTCCAGTGACTGTACCTGTTGCCACCACTTCTGTGGAAGAACTTCAGGGAGCATATGAAAATGAGGTTTCCAAAGGAGGCCTGCAAGAGGGAGAGCCCATGATCTGTCACACTCTCCCTTTACCAGAAGGCTTCCAGGTAGTGAAAGTTGGTGCAAATGGTGAGGTGGAGACATTGGAACAAGGTGAACTTCAGCCTCAAGAAGATCCCAATTGGCAAAAAGATCCAGACTATCAGCCACCAGCCAAAAAAACAAAGAAAAACAAAAAGAGTAAGCTCCGCTACACTGAGGAAGGCAAAGATGTGGATGTCTCTGTGTATGACTTTGAAGAGGAGCAGCAGGAGGGTTTGTTGTCTGAGGTCAATGCAGAAAAGGTAGTGGGCAACATGAAGCCGCCTAAACCAACAAAAATCAAAAAGAAAGGTAAGTCTGTAAGTAGACTTCTAAACTGTACTTGTTATGACTGTACCTTGTGATATGGTTGGAGTGACTGAGTAGATGCAAGTGGGAGTAAAGCAGGCATGCCCGGTGTCACTTACTGTTTTATGTAAGAGCTCTCAGCTCTGTTGTTTTCTGGGCAAACCTACTCTCTCCTGCATATAGACTTACAAAGGAACTCATTCTCCTTGAGTGTGATCCTGTGGTATTAGTATTCCCATATCACTACAGTTGAAAAGATTCTGCTTTTTGCTGTAATGCATTTTCAAGAGATTATTGTATACCTAAATTTTACATCAGGAACCAACAGTATAATTAGCTTTGGTTGGGGTTCCTAACCAAGTACTGGGTAGAGTGGATAGCACAAAGTCCAGCAATGTGCATGTTTGACTCTTTCTTAATTTACAGTTTAAGTTTCCAAAAAGGAACCCTTTTTAGAGTGGAGTGGAACAAGAACATTAATTGCTGGCATACTAATGAAAATTCAAGACAAGCTGATCATTGCCTGTATTACTAACAGGAAATACAGTTGGATTTAATGGTACAAAACTGGGTTCCCTGTAGTAGTTTAACCTCCAGGAATTTTTCCTTTTCCCTGCTGACCTGTAATGTAATGCAGTTGACCATGGTACTGCCAAGAATAACTGTGACTTCCTTCATGGCTAGGTGTAAAGAAGACATTCCAGTGCGAGCTGTGCAGTTACACTTGTCCACGTCGTTCTAACTTGGACCGCCACATGAAAAGCCACACTGATGAAAGACCACATAAGTGCCATCTCTGTGGCAGGGCTTTTCGGACAGTCACATTACTGAGGAACCACCTCAACACTCACACAGGTACTCTTGCCTTTGTGTATATCCTTTTAGTAGGACCTGCTCTGTCTTTAGAATAAAGGCAGGTTGGGTCTATCCTGAATCTATCCAATTTCTCTTATGAGATAAGCTGAAAAGGAAGAAACTATGCAGTGCTGCTCTTTTTTTTTCCTGTGAGAGCAGTTTTTCACCTGATCATGTTAGGTACAAAGCTCTTCCTGTATATAGATATAAAACTGACCCTGGGGTTGATCTGAAATTACTTGAAGCTATAGAAAACGTTCTGTTTGTCTTGGGTATTATTAGGGCACTCAGTTTGCTGTGTTCTGAGATTTGTGCCACCATTGCTCCCTGTGGAAAAGTAAGGTGAGGCTGGAGCTAAACAGGGGAGGGGAGGGAAACAGGGAATATATTATAAACTGGACTAGTAAAATATGTAGGAATGAAAGCTTGTTTCTGTTATTCCTTACTTAGGTTAAGTTTCTGTTACAAAACTTAAGGTAGGAGTAATTTGGGAACCGTAATCAAATTTAAACAATGTTCTTGCCACCCTTCTGCCAAAAAAAAAGTGTAATTCATGTCCTTTGCTTTCTTTTCGTACCTCTGCTTTATCTAACTGAATAGTTTGAAATTAACAAATAACCAAGTGATAAAAAAATAAGGGAGTTTGTTTCCTCATTGAAGGGATGTTAAGTCTCTAGTAATATCTTCAGTCCACTGGTTATTTACACAGAAGCTATGACTCCTGTGCGCCATTTGCTGCTGTAATCTAATCTTTCAGAACACAAAGGCAACATTGCTAATTCATTTATAAAAGAAGAAGAAGAAGAATCTGTGTTTTCTTTTTTTTTTGTCACTAAATCTGAATGTCATCATCTTCCTGTTTTGCTGCAAATAATTAGGTACTCGCCCTCACAAGTGCCCAGACTGCGACATGGCCTTCGTGACCAGTGGAGAGTTGGTTCGGCATCGCCGTTACAAACATACCCATGAGAAACCATTCAAATGTTCAATGTGTGATTACGCTAGTGTGGAGGTATGTTAGTTAATTGTTACAGTACCGAGTACATGCTTGCATGCTTCAAGACTTATTCACCATCTGTTATAAACTTAGGCGTTTCCTCCTTGGCCATTTTTAAAAAGAGGCTGTGAGTAAAAAGGTTATAAGTTAGGTCTGTTCTTGGAAGCAAGTCGTGGGGTTTCCTCAGTTAATGAGAAACCTGTCAGAGGGCATTTATGCACAGAAACCGTAGATGATCTCCATTTCCTCTTTGGAGACAATAGTTCTTTTCATCGTTTTTAAAATCGGCACTCCTTTAAGATGAGTAAAGGAATTGAAGGAGGCAGCTATCTACTGAGTAGGATGTACTTTAAGACTAGAGGTGCTCTCCGGTTTTAAGATGTGCACTTTGCATTTTATATATATGTGCTGATAAACTGACTTGCCAAAATGAATGGCACTTTTCTTCCAAATTAGTGAAAAACAGCTTTGCTAATTCTAAGGGATTATCTGCTTCGCTCAAGGAAATTAAGCTTGCTTGAATGTTCTCCCCTACGCCCTAAGCAGCACTGTTGTTTATGCTGCAGGACAGCTTTTAAAATGTAATAAAAACTACACTGCAAGATGGGGATAGGAAATCTGAGCAAGGTAATGAGCAACATGATTAAAAACTGGGATCTGTGCAGAGCAGGAATGGGGCAGTGGAGATGTTGAATTGGGTGTTCAGTCATGCGGGAAGGGGGGGTGAGTTTTCTGGGTGTTTGGGGGGGAGGTTGTTTTGTTTTTGTTTTTTAGCGTTTTTTTTACTTTGAGTTGTGACTGCAGTGCTGTAATTCCGTGCCCTGTGGTTTGAGTGCTGAATGCATTGTGTTGCAGTGCATGAATTACGAAAGAATAAGCAAGTTGGTCCTATATGAGCTGATTGCTGGGTTTTGTAGACGGAGGTTGGTGATTATGCAGCTTGCTCATACTGAAGCAGAAAATGCTTTCCATTCCTGTTGATGCTACTTCTTAAGCTAGGTTCATGCCTTCTAGATAATGGCAGGAGAGTAAAGGAATGAAGTCACCTTGTTGATCGTAGGATTAGGGCTTTCTTTTTTTTCTTTTTCTTGAGTTACTAATTTATCTTCTCCCTCAAAGTAGCTGGAGGGGACCCAAGAAGGCACCTTGTGGAAGAACGCTACCCCTCCTGCCATGTTCCTTGGATGCATGCTTTCCTGGAACACTTTGTGTGTTTCTCCAGGATATTTTCAAATTTTAGCGTAGTCTCTGATGTTGAGATGGTTGATATTAGTAAGAAGGGTGCAAGAGATAAAATCAGGCTGCATTCAATGTGGGAACAAACATGAAGCAAGACTGTAAATTAGGTTGAGAGGTGGAATAGAGTGGGAAGGGGGTATGAGTGGTTACATGCAGTATAAGACTGGCATTAAAACAGGGTGGTGGTTGTTGTTGTTGTTTTATTTTATCTTGCTACCAAAACAAAATAGGTTACCTTAAGAAAATTCTTGACTGATTTCTTGTACTTTTGGAAATCTGACCTATTCATCCTTGTTAACTCCAGTCTTACTCTTGGCTTTCAGGTTAGTAAATTGAAACGCCACATTCGCTCTCACACTGGAGAGCGTCCATTCCAATGCAGCTTGTGCAGCTATGCCAGCAGGGATACTTACAAACTGAAGAGGCACATGAGGACCCACTCTGGTATTGATGCCACATTTTTAGCATGTTGTCTATGTGCCAGTGTCTAAGTGCTGGGACAGTGTATAATGAAGCTAACAATCTTAGTCAGCAAAATGCAGTATTCAAGTTTAATATAAAATTTTCATAAAGTCTGTAGCTGAACAGAATGCAGTTTATCAGCATTCGTAAATTCATAAATTGATAGTAGTGACTGTACTGAGATGTGCTGGAGGATTCTGATTTTTGGTTTTGCTGTGAGGTGACAAAATACAGGTGCTTTTTTTAGTAGGAAGATATGAAATTTCTTCTTTGTTATTGATGTTCTACTTCACATTGAAGGTTATAGCCATTTTTAGTTTCATACTTGAGTGTAATTGCACCAATGTCTGATGGATGCAGTTTGTGAAGATGCTTATTTTTTTTCTGTGATAGAAATAGGATTTTTTCTGACACAGAACTCTACTGGAGTGCTAAGCTAATGATGTTGCTAAAATTTAATGACAGAAATGGGCTTGTATGTATGAGCATTCAAAAGAAAATCTCAAATCTGATGATGTTTGCAGTGTTCCAGCAGTCTGCACGTAGGTCTTATATGCGTTTCTCATTGTAAGGACTAATAATTAACTCATTTGCTTAAGAAACAATTTTTTTTGTCTCTATGTTGTAGAAGGATATTTATGGGAACTAAAATTTCTAGAGAAAGAAACATCATTGAGCTTTTTGCTGCAAGTTTCTGGGAGGTTGTTTTGTTTTGAGGCTTTTTGATTAGATTTCTTCTTGTTAAAAGTACTCCTGCTACTTTTTTTCTTTCCGTTACTGTAGGAGAGAAGCCATATGAATGTTACATCTGCCATGCTCGCTTCACTCAGAGTGGTACCATGAAGATGCACATTTTACAAAAGCATACGGAAAACGTGGCCAAATTTCACTGTCCTCACTGTGATACTGTCATAGCAAGAAAGAGTGACTTGGGTATGTATCTCAGCAACGTGGCCATGAGTGAAGTTAGTGCAGAAGATTACTCAAAACATGCCTTCCCAGAATTAGAGTTCACATAACCCAACAGCTGTTTTTCTTTCTTTCTTCTTTTCTTTTCTTCTTTTTTTTTTTTTTTTTTTTTTTTTTGTCTTTAACCTAGTAAATCCTATAACTGCACAAAATGAAGCACAGGCTTAGATATGTGGCTGGTAATACATGCTTGTAGCTTACAATAACTGCTGCATGCTGTGAGAATTTTCAGTTTCTTTTCATTATTTGAAAATGCAGCATGTTTTCCAAGCATACAAGGCAAGTTATTTTCATGCCCATAGATGCTAGGTGTTTATTGAACTTAGACTAATATTTTAACTCTGTATGACTTAAGGTCTGAGAAATCAGAAGGTCATTTGGCTTGACCTCCTATTTATTGGAGGCCATTAATTATCACCCAGATACATCTTCATCAAGCTAAAAGGCTTGAATTAGCCAAAACAATTTCATTTTTCAGGAAGTGGAGCTGTGTGCCACAGACAGAATAGGAGAGACTGAGTTGTCACAAAAGCCCTGAGTCCTTGCAGTAGGAGAGAGTTGACCTGGTGAGCAGTACCCCATGATTCCAGCAGGCAAGCTCTTTTATGATATACAAGAAGGTGAAAAATAGTATCACTCCCAGAGCGATTGAAGATAATCTTTCTCAGTGAAGAAAAAGTTGAGATTTGGCATAACTTTTTCTATAAGCAAAATATCAACCAAGTAATGGGAAGGCAGGTTCTCTTCCATAGAAAACAAATGTAAAGTGCTACAATGAAGGACACTTTGAGAGGATGATAGTCAGTTGACACCAACTGTCTGCTGAAGCAAACAAGAAGTGATCTATAACAGGAAAAAATGAGATTAGGTGTAAGACTTTTTCTTCTAATAATGATTGTTTAATCTACAGTAGGCTACCTTGTGTGGGTGTGATATGCTCATATTTGGAGGATTTTAAAGTGATTAAAACCTCTGATAGGGATTAGCTGTTGGTACCCCTCTAGCCCTGTCACTCTGACTTCTAATCCTGCAGAAGATCCTGTTTCCCGATGTATTACCTGGCTCCTGGCTGTATTCAGACAATTCAGAGTAGTTTTAAGGGTCTTGTGGACAGTGCTGTTTTACCTTGACTTTACTCTGTGTGTTGCATAAACTTTGCTAGCAAAAACTTATGTTGTTCTCTCGATTCCAAGAGAATCCTTACAGATTATCTGAAGCAGTCCTGGTCATTGATGATCTGTGTGCTATGTTTTTGAGATGGATTTTTGAAAGTCTACACACTAACAGTCAAAGAAGCCTGCTGTATTTTGCAGATAATGAATTTTGAATAAAAGTTACATGGTATAACATCAAATGCAAGCGTATCAGCATAGATTGCTGATATTAATCAAATCTAGAATCCTCTAGAAAAACTTACAAGCTTTTGACTAGACCTTTCTGTCAAGAAATTATGCTGGCTGCTGCTAAGTACAAGCCTCTTAATTTTTTGATAGTATCCCAAATTAACAGTTCACTTTTCTCACCTGAGCTCAAGAGTACACAGAGGGGAAAGATGCTAAGAGATTGTATGCCAGGCTCTTTCATTCTTGGATAGCCATGGTGTGATTAAAGGCTCTGGTTCTTGTGCTCCTAGGTGTCCATTTGCGAAAGCAGCATTCCTACATTGAGCAGGGCAAGAAGTGTCGCTACTGTGATGCTGTGTTTCACGAGCGATATGCCCTCATACAGCATCAAAAGTCTCACAAGAATGAGAAGCGCTTCAAGTGTGACCAGTGCGATTATGCGTGCAGGCAGGTAAGCTGGTGGGACTGGCTCCCCTTAAGAGCATTAGAACAGGAGCTAAATGTCTAAGCTAAAAAATCTTATCTGTTAAGTTTGACCAGCTGTCAAAATCAGCGTTAGCTCTCTAATTCTTTTTAAGAGCATGGGAAAGTTCAGTGGCCTTTGCTTCCCAATGAAGTGTTCCCCTGTAGAAAGTACCTTTTAAGGGAGATGAGTCACAGCTTTGGTATATTTGTTGACAAAGGGCTAAGAGTTGCATGTAGGATGGAAGCAGCTAGGACTAAATGTGCCATCAATCAAGATGTGCTCATACTCAGGCAGGACCATCTTCTCCTGTTGCCCTTAGACTAAAGTGTTTGGCCTTGTCTGTGAAAATAAGTTTTTTAATGTCTATCTGTGAGTTTCCAAGTTATTCTTCCTCTTTTGTTTGTCCCTACCAGGAGCGGCACATGATCATGCATAAACGGACCCATACTGGAGAAAAGCCTTACGCCTGTAGCCATTGTGATAAAACCTTCCGTCAAAAACAGCTCCTTGATATGCACTTCAAACGATACCACGATCCCAACTTTGTCCCTGCTGCATTTGTCTGTTCCAAGTGTGGTAAAACATTCACTCGTAGGGTAAGGGAATATGCTTTTTTGAGTTGTGCTTTTTGGTGAATGGGATTTTGGAGGGGGGAGCCATGTTACCCAAAGAGAAGGGTGGCTGGGCTACAGGGCACAACACTGGTCTTTTAAAAGACAGCACTTGCTTCTTTCTGAGAGGAGTCTCTGGTATAGTTCAGAACTGATACTGGTGTATGCTAGCAATGGCATAATGGGCAGTATGGAAACTCAGTTTCATGGGTAAAAGTTAGTGAAACAAATTTACCTATATTCGTTAAATGCTCTTCCTTTACAAAGAGGAAAAAGGGACAAGCTATCAGAAATGTCTGTGTAAATACAGGGCCAGAATATCTGATCTTGATTTCAATGCATGTTTTTTTGTCCCTCCACCCTGAACAGAACACAATGGCCAGACATGCTGATAACTGTTCTGGCCCAGATGGTGGGGAAGGAGAGAATGGAGGAGAGACAAAGAAGGGCAAACGTGGCAGAAAGAGAAAGATGCGCTCTAAGAAAGAAGATTCTTCTGATAGTGGTAAGAAACAGCTCAGTACATTCTGAGAGTTACAGGCTTGTGATTCACTATTTCTTTGTTAGCTGTTAGTTTGCCAGTTCTGCAGGTTTGTCCTGGTACCTGAAAGGCTTTTATCTAGTTGGTAAGGAGGAAAAAAAAAAGCATATGGCCCAGTACAGAGAGGACTGTATGTATTTGGGAAGGATGGTGTGGATTCTGCTGTCCTGGGCCTCTTCCAAGACTGAGTAGTTGGAAAAAACGCTGTGTCTGTTACCCCTTGTCTAGGCTGTGCAGCTGTCTGTCCTGCATGCCCTTCTGTGTGCTATTGGAAAAAAAATCAGATGATTTACTGTTAGTCATGTTGTCCCCTGCTTTGGCCTGTCTGCTGCTGAAGTAGACAGACTGTTAGTTGATAAAATTTGAGATCAGAGGAAAATATGAAGAAGCTCTAGAAAAATAGGATCTGAAAAATTCAAAAAGGAAAGAAATTTGACTTTGAATGACTGCATATGATAGTGCAGCACATACCTCTTTATGTATGTGCTTCCAGACATGAGGAAGTGTCTGGAAAGCAGTAATACACAGAGTAAATAGATGCTAATGTGTGATCTCGTGGCAATAAAATCACTCCATTCAGCATAATCTGACTGAGGGGGATGAAAGCACAGCATATCCAGAGTATTCGCAGGCTTTCTGGAATGTTGAACTGAATTTTTCCAAGCCAGAAATAGACCTATAAAATGGCAGTGTGTGTTGAACTTTGGTATGTTTGGCTGCCTTCTGTTTTCTGTCTTGATTTTCATGTGAGACTGAAGTTGAGGTCTGATATGTGTTATGACACCCCATCTTTGTGAAATCCCAAAGACCAATGGCCACCTCTTTGAAGGTATTTTTCACTTGATAGTAATCATTTTATCAACCCTGGTCAATACTTGCGCAGTTACGGTACTGTTTGGGTATCCCTCCTAACTGGAAAGTATTAGAGCCATTATTGAAGCTTTGAAGAAAATTAAATTTCTACAGTTCGTTCTTCCCCCTCAAATGGAAGTATGCCTCATGTAATGGCTCTCCTCTTCATGAGGAAAGTAAGCCACTCTTCTGTGCAGTGGATGCGTTTAGACATTTTGGGGCAATCATTTTGCCCTCTAAACAGTTTCATCTCCTTGACATCTTTTATTGCTTTTTGTCTGCTTTTGTTTTGCATGGAGTATTCTGGGCATGTTGATGGTGCTAACTGTGGTAATTTCAGGAGTGTCCTGAAGTGTAAAACTTACAGCCATTAGCTCAGTAAACCGCAAAAAATTGCAAGAAGTTACAGCTTGTCATGAGCACCATTGGACTGGAATCGGCTTCTAAGAAATGCAGTGAGTTGGAGGGGAGGTGCTATCATAAATCACTTGGGGATGGACAGGGCCTCATAAAATACTGTATTTGACTGTCCTACCTCAGAAGAGAGAGGTCTTGGGGAAAGATGTTCTTGGTCACTGGTGATCTGTGGTATGTTGATGATCCTAGAAAGCATGGCAAGGTGTCTGCAAAGCTGTGTTCAGCTGTGATGCTTGAAAACTTCCCAGTTTCATGTGGCTTTGCTGTTTTCAACTTGATATTTTGAGGTCCTGAATATTAGTCTCTGTGTTTAGGAACTGCTACCCTAGTTGCTGATCTACTTGGCAGAAAAAGATAAGGATAGTGCTGCTGTTTCTTGAGGGCTAGGAGGCTTGCTGTTGAATCAGTCTTGACTTCTGAAGTGTTTCATAGAGATACTGGAGTCACTGCCACCATGTGAAATCATGTTTTCTTTCCCTTTCTGAATGGCAATTTGTTCCCTTTAATGTGGGAATAACAGACTGACAGTCTGTGCCACCAGCTTCTCAGCAAAGGCGTCATTTGCCTTCTTTGTCAGAGTCAACTCCCTTCAGTTGAGGATTAAGTAATGGTTCTTTGTAGGTAGATATGTTTGTCATGTTTAAACTAAAGACTTACGTGATACACTTTTTTGAGGGTTTTTTGTTTGTTTCTCTTCTCTAGAGGAAAATGCTGAACCAGATTTGGATGATAATGAAGATGAAGAGGAGACAGCAGTAGAAATAGAGGCCGAACCAGAAGTCGAGCAAGAGGCTCCAGCACCACCTCCTAGTAAGAAACGAAGAGGAAGACCACCAGGCAAAGCTGCCACCCAACCAAAACAGTCCCAGCGTAAGTGACTACTTGAAGCTTATGTTACAATACTTGTTTGAACTGCTTTTTCCTTGGCTTTGGCAGTTCTTGTAAGAGAACTCCTCCATTCAAGTGAGCTTATTTAAAAAGTAAATAGCTGCACTTGTCTCTACTTTGCTATGATCTCCCTTTGTGCATGACGCTTGTTGCAAGTGTTTCCTGGTCCTTAGGCAACATACCTGTTTCAGACCATGCAAAAAGGAGAGGACATGATTTGTTTTTTTTTTGATAACATTCCAGTTCATAGGTGTGTTCAAACGTCTCATTTCTTTTTGCCTCAGTTACTGGGTACTTGCTGTTAAAGCAACTGTTACAAGAACCACCATAGTGTGTTTTTTTTGTTGTTTGGTTGTTTTTTTTAACCTATGTAGACTTTTGCAGGTATTACCACAAGCAAACGTGCTTCAGGCCTGTAGTTTGGGGTATGGCATAAGCGTTGCATAGTTGCAACTCCACAGAGGTTTCTCCTTAAGCATAGAAATCAATAGCTATACAAAGTCTAGGTAAAATAATTCTAGAAACAGCAGGAAGAGCAAATTTGTTCCTTCAAGGGATGAATGCTCCCTGATGGCTTGGCTGTCCGATCAGTGCTCCAAGTACAGCCCACGTTCTTCCTAGGCTTACAGCCTGCAGAAGCATTTTACATTGACAACATTCACTAGCGTCACTGTGGACTCCCCTGAATTTGACTGAAGCTTTGCCTCGCTCTGTAAGTGCAGAGGAGCTGATTTGAGATGCACCCATATATTGATACAGTCTTGTTTGATTAGTCTGCAAAAATTGTTTAAATACTGTGTCATATATTCCTGTATGCCTTTTGATATCTTTACTGCTGGCACATCTTCATGCAGGAGCCAGGGAGGCAGGGGCATGATACTTGGATGCGTGAGAGGCAGGTTGAATTATTCTGTGCTGAGGTGGGAATGTGTCTTCAGTGGGAGCCTCTCCTCCCTTTTCTATGCAAAAGTCCAAGTATCGACTGAAAAGTCATCTGAGGAGGTGCAAGCCAGCCCTGGAACCAGTAAAAATCTGTCATTTCCCTCTCTGCCCCTCTCCCCCGTCCCCTTTCTTGTTTTCTGCCCTTCTAGCTGCAGCAATCATTCAGGTTGAAGACCAGAACACTGGTGAAATTGAAAATATTATAGTTGAAGTAAAGAAAGAACCTGATGCAGAAACAGTAGAGGAAGAGGAAGAAGCTCAGCCTGCTGTAGTGGAAGCTCCCAATGGAGACCTCACTCCTGAGATGATTCTCAGCATGATGGACCGGTGATGGAAGACGACCACGCTGGCTGACTGAACTGGCCTGGGCTGTGTTTAAGCGGCTCAAATCTATTTTTCCTTTTACCTTTTTTCTTGGCTTTGGGAAATGCATCATTTTAGACCATTTTACCAAACATACTGGGAAATAAAACTTCAAAATGATGTTAGAATGTGATTTAACTAGAACTTGCTGTTTTATGTTAGCATTACAGGATCATGGAACATTAGGAAATATTTTGGAGTCCTTGAGGGTTTCCTGTGAGATGCTTGATTAGTTTTGCTCTGAGCTGCATTGTAAAGCTGGTCCAAGGACAGTGTTTACATGCAACAAGTTTTAATATACAAAAGTGGAAGCCTTGACTAGAGTATGTGGTAAACCACTCCGGACTTGCCCTTCCAGTTCCCAGAGTCCTTGAGCCTCCTTTTCTCAGTAGTGTTTTTAACTGTAAATGCAGACTTGGGAGGGTTCTAGACTTTTAAAATGTTTTTGCTTTTCCCCACCGACTAGTTCCGGTTCTCCAAGTCGGCTGCACACGGTAGTTTTGGCATGCTCCAACTGGTTTCTGTCCTTAATATGCTTTGCTTTCTGCAAAGCATTTCTGTAATGGTCAAGCTTGTAAATAACTTTTTTTTACATTTTAATCTTTTTCCATTAATTAAGAGGTATGCAAAAATGCAGTTTAAATAAACCCCAGTATTTTAATTCCTTTCAAAACTAAGTGACGAGGATTGATAGAGTGTAAATGTTGGAAAAGCTGTTGATAACCAATCATGTAGAGGGAGTTACCCAGACTGCTCCTTGAAGAACAGCAGAAACCCACACATGAAATCCGGTTTTGAAGCACACAGAACTGGCATTTGGAACATGTATAATTAACCTTCTTTTTGAGTTATTTTACGACTACATTTTCTTTGCTCTATCTTGTAGTTGTATTTTGTGTTTATGAATCCTATGTTAAGGCAGAAGTGGTGATTTATAAGTGGGTCACTGCAGCCCTCAAAACCTGGGCCAGGAAATATTAATAGGTCAGTAATTATACAATTTTGGATCTCTAATAAAGACAAAAAAGGAATAATGTGAAATACAAATGATGCCTGTATATGAACTGTCACATGTTAAAATATGTAAGCTTTTTATAGAGCCTCAGTCTTGCTGATTTCAAACAAATTTTTCTTCTATGTATCGCTTTTAAGAGAGCTATCAGTTTAGCTATCAGACCCTAGGTTGATGCATTTTTGTACTTAGCTGTACTGTGTGATATTTTTCATTATTTTAGGAAGCCAACATGGGAAAAAACTGTTATAAAATATGTAATGGGGTTTGAAAGCTGGGAAGGAGAATATACTGCTGTACAGCTAATAAATAATAATGGATTAACATGTGTGCTCACTGGCTGCTTTCTTTAATAACTGTTTGTCCTGGCAGTGCTCTCCAGACTATAGTGTCTCCTTGTACAAAGGTGCTTCAGGCCTGCCTATGTAAATGAGGAACAGCAGTTACAGTGTATTTGTGCCTCTCATGATGGGTGTTTTCCCCTACCCTGTGCTGAATGCCAGGTGTGCTATTTTTTGCCAACCACAGGTGAATGTGGGCACATAATCAAATGTGGTTACTGTGGTCAAGCTAGTACACTGCTAGTGTACAATCTGACTTGCCTTGTAGCAGCTTCTTTATGTACCATGAATCTCAGCTGCTTGCTCAGCTGGGGCTGAAGGGAGGAACACACCAGGGTGAGATAATAACATAAACTGTGCTGGACTGGCCACTCACTAATTTAAACAAGTGTTTCTTGCTTGAGCAAGGAGTGGGAGTATCAGTTGCTTTTCTTTGTGTTGTTTGTGACTTCATCTAAACAGTGGGAATATTAGTCTCATTTCTCAGAATGAAATGAACATAAAACTTGGACTTGCCATGGTGTATGTTCCTCTACTTAGAATTAGTTTTGGAAGTAGCTTAAAGAGCTGACTGAGAGTAAGCAGTGGGATAACTTCAAGCTGTGTAGGTTCTGGTTAGTACCCTTTGCACAACTGACTTCAGAATGGGAGTCACTGCAAACAGCACAATACTACTTCTGACTCCTTTTTGTGCTTTTAAAGAATTTCTAAGTTGCTAGGCGTAATTTTCAGTAGATGTTGGGTGACTAGGTGTCTCTGGTCCTTTTAAACTTGGAAAGAAAAATTGTCTAGAGGCTAATGCATGAAATCCTGAGCAGGATGGAGGCTTGCTTCAGCAGGTGGGAGGTGTAAATGCAAGGCCTTTCTGGCAAGGAGGAACCAGATCTGGCTGCAGAGGAAGAGAAATCTGAAGTGGATTCTCAGCTGGACAAGGAGCTTGTATCATCAGAAGCTGTAAGAGGTGCTTCAGACAGAGGCAGTGCTCTGAAAGAAACACCGTTTGCATGAGCCTGGAGCAAGAGAGTCTTTGTGGTAGGGAACTAAGCTGTCTTCAGGCCCTGTGCTTTTCCGCAATATGCGTCAGTGCTGATGGAATAAAAAGAAGTGTGGCTAACACAACTGCTGTTGCAGATGACTGTGTCTTAGCCCCCTCCTGTCTGTGCGCAGACCGGGACTTGTGCTGTAGCACCACCGTGTGCCAGGCAGGTTGCAGCGAGTGCTGTCCCTCCTCCTATTGTGAATATGATGGGAAAGAGGACTACCATGTTCTCTTAAACCCTGTGGTTTAACCCACTACTGAAAAGGGGAGCATGAAAAATGTTACAATGTTGCTCTAACTAGTGATGTGCCCCAAGGAGGTCTTGTGCGTGCTCTAGCAGAGGCCTGCCTTGGTCCACACAAGCGCTGCTGTACAAGCTCCCATAAGCAGTAGTTTGTGCTGTTTTTCCTGAGGTGACACCGAAGCCCAAGGCATGTGTTGCCAGCTGCCCTGAAGTTCAGAGGAACAGGGGAAATTGCTTGCTGTGTGAACAGCTTCGTGGTAGGCTGGAAGAGGAGAGGCAGTCAGGTGTATCTGTCTAAAAAGTACAGGAACGACTGCTTCGGAACTGTCTTTTATCTGCTGGCAGCCTGTCATGTTTCTTGGCAGTTCCTGCCCTGCTAGTCACAACCCACTGCAGCAGCACATGTGGGAAGATGAAGATGATTTACCAGGGACCTCTGGCAGCTCCTGTTGTGCTTTTCTGAGGGAATGATTTCTAAGCAACATTATTTAACTCAACAGATACACATAGTATTCTTAAATTATCAGATCCACTCTACATGTATCATAGGCTGCTTTTTGATTTTCCCCAGAAGCCCAAACAAGGGTTTTGTAGGGATGGGAGAAGTCACCCTGTGGCCATTTTCCATTTTCCTCAGACAGGTCTGTCACTGCTCTTTCACTTGATAGCTCAGTTGACCTGGGTTCTGCATGCTTGCTCAGTAAATAGTACTGTTATGCAGCCTGTTTTTGATGTGACTTGAGCTCAGGCTTTTGCCTTGGACAGACATCTCCATTTATGTTCCCCTCTCACAGGCTTCTGGTTTGCCCTTGGTCGAGCCGCTCTGGAGAGATCCAGTGCGATGTTCCAGTGAGCTCACGAAGATAGGTGTCCAGGGTGGTGAGTGCCAGCATCTCCAAGTGGTGTAGCCAAGTCTGAATGCAGACAGCACATCTCTGCCCTAGGAAAGTATAAAAAGCACAGTCTGCTCACCCCACCACTGTTATTCTCACTGGAAAAGCTGTGTCCTGGACCACGTGTGAAAAGGTATGGTTAGCATGCATTGTTGTAGCACCCACCAGCCTGGCCACACTCAATTAATAGGTGCTTAGGTGCTTGGAGACAGGATCAGCTCAACTAGTTTCCAGACTGCTGCCAGCATCTCTCCCTTAGTGTGGTAGCTGCAAAGACTGATGCAGAATGAGAGGAAAAAAGTCTGTGAGCAAGTCCTGCTGAGGAAGGGAGGTTGTGCAGCTGCAAAGAGTGCTATTGCAAGTCTGTTTGCTCTTTCTCCTGGCATCCAGATCTAATCCGATTTGCTCAGCTGCCATCTCTGGTGCTCTGGGCTGCTCTCCTGAGGGCGTGCTGAAGGATGGCATCAGCACCATTGGACAGCATGCAGAGAGGGGCTGGCATTATCTCTGAGTGATTGCTGCAGCCTGCCAAAGGCACATTGGGCTTCCAGCAATTGAGAGCTCCCACAGGTTAGAGAGACTAGTTCCTTTTAAATTACTAACCAGGTGCTAACCCCACTTCTTTAGCAGAGAGTATCAGACTGAGGTTTCATTGGTACAAACCATGGCTTTCCCTCTTCTACCTCAATGGATAGAAAAACTATGACCTCCTCTACTCTTTTGTCTTCAGATCATTGCAATGGTCTTCATGCAGGTGGTTCTCCAGATGAGAAGAGGGCAAGTACAGATCAGCAGACAGTTCAGGGAGGCAGCTGGCAGAGCCCCTGAGAGCTAGAGGAGCAGGAGCCACCCTGGACAGAGCAGTTGGCATTTTCAGAGCTGCCCGACTCATGCAGGGCTTACGGAGGGTGGGCAGTGCTCCCTGTGGGCACACTGAATCCAAACTAGCCTTGACACAACCGGGCATGTGGACATGTCCTAAGCCATGCTGGTGGGAGCAAGGCAAGAGCTGCAGTAGATTTGCTGGTCTGAGTGTGCATTTAAGAGCAGCCTCTGAAACTTCAGCCAGAGCTATGCAAGTTCTAAGGGAGTCTTCAGGTGGAAGTCAGGTAAGTATGACAGAAGGCCAGCGTGAATGAACAGGAAGCAAAAAGGAAGCAGACAGAAGGTAGAAGGGGTATCAGGCTATCCAAGAGTAGGCATTGCCTGAGCATGCAAGGATGGAGTTGGGAAAATCAAAGCTCAGCTGGAGTTGGACCTAGAGGATGTGAAGGGCAACGAGAAAGGCTTCTATATCAATAAGAGTGTCTTCAGCAGCAGCAACAGGAAGGGTGGGGAAAATGTGGGTCTACTCCTTAATAGAGCAGAGGGATTGGTGACAAAGGACATGGCTGAGGTACTCAGTGCTGCTTTTGCCTTGCTTTTTACTGGTGAGGTCTGCCCTCTAGACCTCCCAAGTCCCAAGCCTCGTGGCAGTCTGAGGGTTACATCTGAAGGTGTTGAGAAAAGAGGCCTATGTCATTGTGAAGTCATGCTCTATCATCTTGGGAAGGTCCTGGCAATCTGGGGAGATTCCTGATGACTGGAAAAAAGCATGTGTCCCACCCATCTTCAAGAAGGGCAACAAGGAAGATCCAGGGGATGACAGGCCTGTCAGACACACTTAAGTCCCTGGGAGTGAATCACCCTGGAAGCTTTTTTACAGGCACATCAAATACAAAATGGTGATGAGGAACAGTCACCGTGTCAAGGGGAAATCCTGCCTGACCGACCCCACTGCATTTTCTGAGGACATGTCTGGCTGCGTGGACAAGGGGAGGGCTGTGGATGCTGTTTGTCTTAACTTTAGCAAGGTGTTTGATACCGTCTTCCACAGACTCCTTATAGCTGAACTGGAGACACAGGGTCTGGAGGACTACAGGGTGGGTGGAAAATTGGCTGGACTAC
Source organism: Dromaius novaehollandiae (assembly GCF_036370855.1). Taxonomy (NCBI): domain Eukaryota; kingdom Metazoa; phylum Chordata; class Aves; order Casuariiformes; family Dromaiidae; genus Dromaius; species Dromaius novaehollandiae. Next base: position 1,213,175 of record NC_088110.1, read on the forward strand.
GAGGTTCAGAGTGCTCAGCAGTACAAAGTCCAACTAGTTATTAAAGATGTTCCTCAGGGATCGATTGTAGGACCAATACTGTTTAACATCTTTCTTAAAGACCTGGCTGATTGCCCAGGATGTGCGCTCATCAGGTTTGTGCCTGATACCATAGTGAGGGGAGTGGTTCAGAAAGCAGAGGGCAGTGCTGCTGCTTGGAGGGACCTCGACAGGTTGGAGGATTGGGCCATCAGACATGTAATGGAGCTGAGCAAAGGCAAACACAGCACACTTTGCTGGGAGGGAGCAGCCCACGCCGCATAGCAGGTTGGGTTGGCTGCCAGCGGAACAGGGCTGCAGAAGAAGCCCTGAGGGTGCTGGAGGGCAACAAGGCAGCCAGGAGTCAGCAGGACGCCCCTGCATCGAAGCACCAGGGCAGGCTTAGCAAGAGTGCAGCCAGTGGGGCGAGGGAAGAAACTGCTGCCCTCCATTTGGCTCTGGGGAGACCACATTTGGACACTGACACAGTTTGGGCTACCCAGTGGAGGACAGGCAGTAACAGACTGGTGTAAGTCCAGCAGAAGCCCCTGAGACCTGGGAAGGTCCTGGTACTCCAGGATGGTGTAGGAAATGCCCAGCCCCAATACACTCCATATGCTCGGGAGGAAGAAAGAGGAGATGGGTTTCTCTAGGCATCCTGACAAATGTGTGCTTGCACAGCAGATGGGGAACACTTGTCACATGGATATTTTCCTCTGCCCTGCTCTTGGGGAAGATGTTCTGGTGCATTGGCACTCAGCATGTCCTGGCACACGGGACCAAGTGTTTTGGAAGATAAGCTTGGGGATGGGGCTTGCCTGGAACTCCTTTGTGCTTCTAAGCTTCAATAGGAGCCAACACCTAATGGGTGCAAGGGGAGACAGTTGTTCTCTCCATGTCCTGAATATCCTTGCTAAAGCCATGACAAAGCTGGGTCCTGATGCCCCTTCTGAGATGTTCAGATACCAATAGCATGGTCTCCTGTCATCCTGGAAGATCCATAGATCCAGAGAGGGCTGTCTCTGGGGGAACTGCCCGCGCTGGACAGTGAACGCCCTGCCTTTTACTGGTGCTTATCTGCCTGTTGACATGGCTCTCAGTGTTCGGAGGAGCTGCTTCCACTGCTCCATTCTTACCCCACAAGGAGATGCCTCAGCTGAAGGTGGTCCCTGCCCTGAGCTATGCTCTCCGCAGTTGCCTTCCCTGAATTGGCAAGTCAAGGCCACTGCATGTTGTGGTTGGGCTCTATAGAGACAGCAGTGTCTGCAGGGAGATCACTTCCTGCCTTGCTTTTGCATTTAAGGAAGATTTGAAAATGCTATGTTGTCTGCTTGGCCCTGGCTACCTGCAACAGCATCACCCAGCCCTGCCAGAGATCAGCCCATCCCAGGCTATTCCAACCCTGGAAATGCTCCTTTGAGAGCCCTTGGTTGGCAGATCCCTGTGCAGGGCAGCCTGGAGTTTGGTGGTTTGTCAAAAATTATAATTTAGGGGGATGAGGCATCCGGTACCCTCCATCCCAGCTCATGCTAGTTGTGGGTACCAGGTGTCCTGCTGAGAGCAGCTCTGCTGGCTCCATCAGCACCTGCTCCAAGGCTCTGGTAGAGTCTGCTGAGCCAACACTGAGAGGTTTAGGGCCCCATGAAGTTCTATAGCACCACAAGGGTCACAGAACAGCTTTCTGCTGCCTTCTAAACACCTCCAGCTTTTTGCCCAGGCCAGAGTTTTCCCTGGGAGAGGAGAGTCGTCAGTGCACTGTGCTCACCCATATTGCTCCAGGGAGGCCACCCTGTCTCTGCCTCTCCTCCTCACTTTAGGCCAGTGGTTGTGCCACAGTGGTGTTCACCAAGGGGCACTTTGGCATGACACTGTGCCTTTCTGCTCAGGAGCAGCCACATCTGCACAGGAACCCTTCAGCTGCCCAATGCAATGTTAAGGGCCTGGGCAGCCCCCTCATCCAGTATCCTGCATGGGAGCAGATCTTCTCTCTTTATGCTTCCCAGACGTCTTTGGGCACTGAGGCAGGAATGTGCACCCATAAACTTCCCTGGAGGGGCTGCAGGACAAGAATAATTTAGGACCCTCAAAGCTTGAAGGCTGGAGACAAGGGGAGAAGATGCTGTTCCCAGCAAGGAGGAGCTGGCAGCATGCACCCCACTTGCCCATGAGAAATGATAGCTTTATCCCATGTGGGTGAAGAAGGGCTGAAGGGGACATTCAGAAGCAGAGCACTCTCCTCCCAGTTATGCTTACGGCCTTGCTCAAGGCCGGGCCTGGCTGAGCGAGCCGGCTGGGGGCCTGGCAGCTCGGGCGCAGGGTTTAGCGGGCCTGCGTGGGCTGCCGGCTCTGTCGCTTTCATTTCACTTCTCTTGCTCACTCAGTAAATCTTGCCTGACGGGGCAGGAAGAGGCACCGAGCACTGGAAGGGGGAGGAGGTGCCGAGGCAGCAGCACTGCCGGTTGGTAACCTCAGCGCTTCCTCCAAGCAGGGTGCCTTTTGCTCCAAGCAGGGGCTGCGCTGAAGGATGCTGCCCTGATACCTCTGTGCCTTTTCCCGGGTGGTCGCCGTGGTCCCAGCGATGGCTGTGTCTCCCGGAGGGATCCCTGTTGAGCTGCAAGGTAAGCATTATCCACCTCTGCACTTCTCGGATGACACATGGAACTTGCTGATCTGGGGCCTGCTCTGCTGCCCTTAAGGTTGTACTGGGGCCGGTGGGGCTGCTCATGGGTTCCTTATCAACCCCAGCTCAAGGGGATCTGAGCAGGGCCTAGGACATGGGACTGCAACACCTGCTCACTTGAGGGTGCTGCTTAAACCAAAAGCATTCCCTAATAACAAACTGGCTCATCGGGGATGTGGTTTTCCAAGGCTCCCACTGATCAGCAGGATTTGCAGGTGCAGCATGGTGCCACGCACACCTGCGGGCCTGGGATCCCCATGCCAGCCGGGAGATCCCAGCAGTTTCCAGGGACAGCCTGACTGGCACCGTGCTTGGCAGGGAGGCATGGCCTGCAGCTCTGACATGGCTCTCAGGCAGCAGAAGGGATGTGTGAAATACTGTGGCTAGCCACTGCTGAGGCTTCAGAGGAAGTTCCCAGACTTCCAAGATCTGGTTGAAAAACCAAATGACCGCAGGATGACTAGGGGCCCTAGCTTCACTAGCCCCATTGTTGCTCGCAGTGGGGTGGGAAGGCATGGACTGCATCACTGCCACAGACCTGACGCCCCCCTCTACCAGGATGCATCCCCAGGTACATGGTGGCTCAGGCCACGGGACCTGCCTGCTCTGCTCTCACCCTCCTCGGCTCTCTGGTGTTGACCAAGACAGCAGACCCTCCAGGGGCACAAACTTCAAAGAAAATCCTCCCAAATGGGATGGGTGTGCAGAAAAAAGGCTGGATAAAACCATTTGTTGTCTCAGGATGCAGAAAGCCGGGTGAGAGTTTTGACAGGAAAACTCTCAGCACAGGAGGGATGTGAGCTAACAAGTCCCCACTGCCAGCAAAGGAGCTAACAGAGCTACCTGCAGCTTCAGTGAGGGCCAGAGTGAGCAGTGTCATTGTGAAAACTTAGTCTGCTTTGCAAGGAGACAGGCAGTTGCAGTTCTAGTCACACCAGCCTGTTCTGAGCCAAAGGTCTGAATCATGAGAAAGAGAGAAGCAGCTAGGCAGAGAGGTGAAGCAAAGCTCAAGATGAGAGACAGCAAAGAGGAGTGGGGCTTGGGTTTGCCTACAACAACCATGGGAGTGACAGGACTGCAAATGTGGGGAGGCTGGCACGCATGACTACCAGTGCACATCATGGCCAAGACAATTTCCGAAAAAAAGTGGAAAGGCAGAATACATCCCTGGATGCACCATGGAGAGGGCAGGACTCAGCTGGGGTGCTGAGGAGCTTGTGGTGGGAGGGTACACATAGAGCTCCCCGCTGGCCCTATGGCTAAGTGCAGGAAGAAAGGAAGAGAAACAGGGACCCAGCTGGAGCACAGTACCAGATCCTGATGAGCAAGGCTATTCCAAAGCATGTGCAGTGTAATCCTAGCATGGGTAGGCAATATACATTATGTTGAAGTTAAGTGCCAAACATCCTAATAAAACCCTGAGTGAGCCCTGGGAGAAGACCTGAAGGATCCCACAGAAGGAGGCCAAGCAGCATGCCTGTGGAGGGTGAACTGGTGGCACCAAACCACTGTGCTTGGTCTCAGCTGTAGCCGAGGCTCTACGTGACAATGAGCATGTGGATGTAGCACCCGAGCAGCAAACAAGCTACAAACCAGGTTTGTGAGGAAGTGCATAGCTTGTCTGAGAAGCCATTAGGTACCAATAACTCAATCTGATGCAGCCCTCAGCATTGCTGCAGAATCACGGAGAGCAAATGGTGCCATCAGTGTCTACCTTCAGATGTGGCTAGAGAAGAACTAGTTCTTGGAGGTGCATGGGATGTCAAGCTAAATTGGTTCATGTCTGTGAGGGAGAGTGTAATACCAAAACCAGCTGCTTCCTTTCTGCAAGGCCACAAAGTAGAGTGCCTCTCCCCAGAAAGGGGTGAATAGCCAGACTGAAATTCATTGCAAAGGACCTGCGCCTGGTGCCAGGAGTGCTCAACTGGCCTTGCACACGGGGATGCCACTTGAACACAGGATGGAGCTGAGGGGTCAGGGCATGTAGCTGGTACCATATGGAAGTGCCTGGCACTGGCACATCGTTGGGGAAATCTGTTCTTGGCTCAGACATGATGAGGACCAGGTCTCTGTGCCCTGCCAGAGATAGGCTGGAAGAGTGCTTTGTGCCTTCAATCTGTGACAACTTGGTGGCAGATCACTGCTGCCTGGGAATGCCCACCCTTGGCAAAGAGGAGGTTTGGGTTGTGTCATAGGACTGCTGAGACCACTGCTGTGATTTAGGGGAGCTGGAGCCATTCATGGACCTCCTCCTCAGAGGGATATGCACATTCAGATCCCATCCCTCTGCCCTTAGCCCTGAGCCCTCCCTCTTGGCGTGGGAGTGGGGAGCCCGGGCTGTGCTTGGGGGTCACAGGGGGATCATCTTGGGCATGCTATGCCATGCAGCCTCCTGGGCAGCAGATCACAGGCACATGGTAAAGGACCGTGTGACTCCTAGCTTCAGCCAGATCAGTTACACTGGACATTGATCTTTTCAGAGGGCATCACTGCCTTCCTGGGGACAAAGAAGATCCTCCTGGTCAAGAAAGTCCAGCTGCAGGTGAAATCCAAGTACGACGACTACATCTTGGTACGTGCAGGGTCCAGCACTCCATCCCTTTGCTGTTAGCCTGAGCTTGATTGGGGTCCTGAACCCACAGTGCGCAGAGGGAGCAGTGTCTACCTTGCCAAATTGTGCGATAGAGTGGTAAGCTAACCAGACACACAAGAGCGACTGTGCGGGATGGTTAAACCCAATTGACAGGGCAAATGGCATTGCCAGAGGCATGGAAGACCTTCATGCCTGTCCGGGTCTTCCCTGCCTGTGCAGGGCTTGCAGGGCAGCATGCAGGGCCAGGCATGCACCCACCTCTCCTCCTGGCACAGGGATGCTTTGCTCAGCTGGTGAGCCATCAGTCACGGAGCTGGATGTCTTGCAGGGCAAGGACAGGATGGACCCTGCTGCAGGTTACAGACAGCATTATTTGAATTACCCAAAAAGTTTTCCTGGCTCATGCTTTCCCCAGTTTCCCCAGGCAGAAGCTTAAGGGCTGCAGTGGGGGACGGGCTCTTGGCTGGGGGGGCTGGTCTGAACAGGATGGCAGCTCCTGTGTCACCCCAGTCCCCTGTCTCCCTGGTTTTTCCTGCCTAGGTGCTGACCCCCTGGCGAGCCTACATGCTGCTGGTGATGCTGCCAGTGAGGGTAAGTGCTGGGATCCCCCTGCTCCATGGCAGCCCCCCACCGCTCCCAGGATGACCCTGCTCACTGCCTTGGGGCACCAGGACCAGTGTAGGGCCAGGTGTCCTGCACGGTGGCCACAGGTAGCCTGGGTCAGGAGGTCTGGAGAGCTCCTGGGAGCAGGATTATTCTGTGGGGCTTGACCCCAGGATGCAGCGGCATCAGGGGCTGCATATGGCACATAGGGTACGGTGGGCCAGGCAGGAAAATGGGAGAGGGGGCTCTGGTCAGGGCACTGGCAGTCAGGCTGAGGGTTTGGGGCTGGAGGGCTCTGGCCATATGTAGGGAGAAGCTGTGATCGAGCACCGCCCTGGCTCATGGGGCAGAGCTTGGGGTCCAGGGCGCTGACGCATCTCTGTCAGCACTGCAGCTGATCCAGCCCTTCTCTCCCACCAGGTGCACAGCAGTTTCAGCTTTCTGGAGGTGCGGGAGATCACAGTGCAAGAGCCCAGCCTGGTGAGTGGCACCATTGGGAAGCCTCCCTGAGCAGTCCCCGTGGGGGGCATGTCAGCACCCGGATGACCAAGGCACATTGTCCCCATCTCTCCCCATTGGAAACCCCAGCCTGGAGCCTGCTGCAGAGTCTGGGGAGGGTCATTGCCCACTGTTTTACGTTGGGGGTCACCATTGCTGAGCTTCAGGAGCTTCCCAGCATGTTTATTCCTTTGCCGCCTCTAAAGAAATCCTCTTACAACTTCACCCATGTTGTCACTCTCATGAGCCAGAGGTAAGGGGAGGCACTCGGGGCTGCTGAGAGGGGAATGCGGGTGTCTGCACCCTCTCCTCCTGCAGACCTGGCTGTGCACGCTGCAAAACCACTGCTGAGAGCTGGAGGCAGCTCCTGCCTTCCTTGGCATTTGGGTGACACCTCCCGCTCAGCAGGGACGAAGCCATAAACTGCAGCTGGCTTACCCAGGCAAAGCCAAATTTAGCAGGAAAGTGTTTTAAACCCTGTTAATCCTCTTAACGGCAAGGCATGCATGCATGGTAGATGTAGCAGTAGCAAACCATGAAGAAGAGGAATGGGGTGTCCCAAATTGGACATGTCAGCTGAAGCCAAGGCTGCAGTCCCTGTTAACCTCTTGTCTTGCTTTTGCTCATTAAAGCACTGTCACCAGTGATAGCCCTGACTTGTAGGTAGGGCTGCTGCTGCTTGACATTAGAGAGACAATCCTCTTAGGAGCAGGCTGCGTATTTGAGCTGCGCTTTGCTTAGAGAGCTCAAGCAGGAGCTCAGAGTTAAAGAGGAGATAGACAGAGCAGAAGAGGAAGCTGTGAGCCTTAGACAGCATAGCGTCAGGGGGCTGGAAATGCCTGGTGTGGGCTGGCAGCTTGCACACAGGCTGTGAGGTACAGAGGGGAAAGCTGGGGGGGAGCCAGAGCCTCACATATCCTGGGAGGGGTGTCAGGAGGAGAGGAACATCCTGAGGAGATGTGCTCCAAGGATGAGAGCAGGGCCGAGTGATGTCAGGGACAGGACAGTGTCACCTGGGCACTTACAAGGAGCTGGAAAAACAGCTAACTTCAGATCATTGGCTTATCTCTGCAACCATCTGACTGGGCACAGAGCCCTGAGGATATATGACATTTCTAGTGGCTATTCACCTGCCAGTCTGAGCACCTGGGTGGACAGGCAGAGACCTGCCCTGCTGTCACACATGGAGCCCTGGCTCTGAAAAGAAGCTCCATCTTTATGCTGCCCAAGCAGATAATTGTCATCTCCCTCCTACATCTCAATCAGTGTGTAATTAAACTGGGGAATGTGTTGCCATGGGATTTTGTAGGAGCCAAAAGCTAAAAAAGCATCAAAACCCAATGAGACAAATTCAGGGAGGAAACCTCCATGAGAGGCTGTTTAACACAGCGAGGTGGCTGTGGCTTAGCTGGGGAAGCCAGCTGCTTCCATACGACATTCCTGTCCACCGCATGCCCTAGAGATGGGACGCCGGGCAGGCAGCTGGGTACACAGACCTCAGGCAATTCTTCTCTGCTGGCCCTGCCAGCTCCTCTACCGCATCTGGGTTTTCGGGTTTTGCAGGGGCTCACTGCAGGGGTGCAGGCAAAGAGGTTTTTCTCTGCCAGCACAGCGAGGGGCAGAGCTGGTCTGGAGGCAGCTCTGAGGGTGGAGGGAGGTTTTGTTGAGGATGAGTGAGTTCGGGCACTGAAATCAATGCCAAATGGGGTCCATCTTGGTCATTTCAATCCCTAAAGCTCTTGGCAAGAAAAGGGTAGGCCACTAGTGATGCTACTGTGTCTTTGAAAGCTAATCACTGGGGAACCATGAGCTTTAAACTGGCGTCATCCTACAGTCCTTGCTGGGGCTGCTGCAGGCAGAGGCTATTCTCACCCTGACTGGTTGGGGCTGCTTTTGCGTTACCTTACCTTTAATTCTGTGGGGGTGGGGGGGAGGGGAGGGGGTGTTAATGCCTTATTCTGGCACATGACAATATCTTTACTGTATTTCATCTTAAATTCGTGTTGCTCTCAGCCTTACCTCCACTTACAGCACTTTGGCTAGAATTATCACTGCAGAGGCTGGATGCTTGCAATGCGCGAGCAGCGCTTACAGTGTTTGGCCGGTTGCTGTCAGTGTCCTGTCTGCAGGTTTGGGGATGCTGCACACTGCCAGTTTTCTCAGATGTCTCCCATCCTTTGGCCTCTGCAGGTTGTCATAGAAACAGACACATCTTCTTATGCCTTCCGGCTTATGTCATTTGATGATTTGGAGCAAGTTGTCATCCATGTCACCATGTCACTTAAGAAGGTCTTTCCAGACTCGTCCCCTGGGTAAGGGTCCCCTAGTCCTCAGGGATTGTCATGTAAGAACCAGAGGGATCATGTCACCTTGGAGGAAACATCCTTTGCTCAGACAGAGCCAAAAAACAGGCTGGGTGTCCAACAGGGCCTTTTAATAGGAGGAAACCCATGCTGATGGAAGCCAAATGTTCCTTGTTTCCTGATCACATCGGGAAGAGTATTTCTGGTCACTCTCTGGGCCTGGCATATGGGTTATAGCTAAGCATATATTGGGATGGGGATGCTTTTCTCCCAGCCTGCTCCCTGGTCCTTCCCCAGAACACTGCTCAAGAACTCACCCCCCAACCTGTACGAGAGGATCCGGAGGATCACAGACTCTCTGGAGGAAATGTTGCAGAGCAACCAAGGGCCTTGCGGTAAGTGCCATTCTCCCCACACACATACCAGGCAGGGGCAGGAGGGTTGGAGCATCTCAGAGATCTGTCACAGCCCAATAGGCACCAACTCTAGCCACACGGTCATCACCAGTGGCTGGTTGTGGCCCCCCACGTCTGGCGGCGAGGCAGCTCCTGCACTGCTCAGGTCTGTAGGAGCCCTGCTAGCAGGGTGCACCCTCCACCAGCGTACGCCATCTCACCGGGTAGGAACGAGGCATGTGGTGTGTGAGCGAGGAGCCTGTCCGGCAGGCTGGAGGGGTTGCAGCTTCCCAGAACGGAGCAGAACAGCTGCATGGCGAGGATGCACACTCACAGGTGCATCTACCCATGAGGGTGCGCGGCCTTAGATGCTTCTAGCTACCTAATGTGGTGTTGCTGCAGCACCAAGTGCTGTAGCACCAAGACTGGTTTCCAGCTATTTGGAGTTGGAATTTTAAAAGCTCCAGGGGTTTTAGTGGGAGAAGAGTTAGACCAACATAAGCTGGAAAGAGGGGTGGTTGCTAAGAAGACGACTACATGAACACAACCCTTGCATACCTCTGCTGTCGCCATAGCAACGCAACTTGCCTGGCATCTTATTTCTGAATTAGGGGGGGTTGTTATAGCATGGAAATTGGATCCCAGGTAGGTCTCTGGGATTGTGGGGCTATGGCACAGGTTTGGAGCTGAAATGCCTGTGGACACATTGGAAAAGCAGACTGTGCCCAAGTGCCACAAATTAGAAGAGCCCAGGGAGCCATAACGAGGAGGGCACAGTGATGTGCTGGGGAGGGCTTCTCCCTGGCGTTGGCGCTGTGATGTTTGCAGATGCAATACATCGGGGCCAGGAGTAAAAGAGGCATGTGGGAAAAGCAGCACGTGGTCAAGCTGCAAGAGCCATGTCCAGGCAGGATAGCGTGGCTTGGATATGGCTTCCAGGGCAGGCCAAGCTCCACCCCTGCCATCCAGGTGCCTAGTTTTACAAACCATGGCCATAACTGCTGTGTTTGTATGGAAATGAAACCTCTCAGTAAAAGGGTGCCGAGAGAGAACAGGCAATGAGGAGTTAGGATTTCCTGCATGGATCAGGTGAAGGGAACAGAATTATTGCCTCAGTCCCCTGAGTTGTGCGGTCCCTTTTGGGATGGCAGTAGACCAAGCAGGACTGTGCAGCCCCTTTGAGGAGGGCAGGGAGAGCCTCTGCCTTCCCTTTTTTGCTTTCTACCCACCCCAAAGGTCTACCTTGTATTCCCTCGGGGAGGTCTGCTCACAGTGCCATCAATACTGCATTCTCTTTGCAGGTGGGTTTTCAGAGACATATGCTGCTTTATGTGATTACAATGGTTTTACCTTCCGTGAGGAGATCCAGTGGGTAAGCTCATCCACCCTACAGAAAGGAGACAACCACAGCAGGTTGCTGGGAGGACAGGGCAGCGGGATGCTTCCTGGTGCCTCCACTCCACACTGCAGCCACACGGCCATGCCAGGCAGCAGAGGCATCATGGGTGCTGGGAGTATCTTGGGGACCAGATACATCCCAGGTCTGGGAGTATCCCAAGGGCAAGGAGCGTCCCAGAGGGCTGGGAGCATCCCAGGGCTGGGAGCATCCCAGGGCTGGGAACTACAGTTTTACACTGCTTGAGTGCTCCCTTCTCTTTGATGGGGTGGAATGAAGTGCAGAGGGGGATGAGATACCCTGGACCAGCAAGCTTCCCAGGCTGATGTATATGAAAAGCCCCTGGAAATCCATGGTCCTGCTGGCTGTGTGCAGTGGAGAAGAGCTGGTGACAGCACAGCTGGCCATGCTGGGACACAGCCACAGCAGGACAGGCTGTCCCCCTCCTCCTGTGGGACACCAGCTAACTCAAACCACATCTTTCCAGGCCTTCATCCCCACCACAGAGGGGGTTCATTGGCTTCTTCTGGCCAATCCTTGTGGAAGGAACCAGGGAGCCACCACAACATGGGGAAGAGTTGCACCAGTATGGGACATGTGCTCTTGCTGCCTTTGTCCCTAGGGAGGTTTTGAGCTTTGGATTCAGGCATGAGGCTCCCAGAATCTGTCTAGGCTCTTGAGGGCTGTGGGCAATGGGCTCCTCAGTGAGGGTCCCCAAGGAATCAGCCTCTGGCCAAAACGTGGCTCCTTCCATTGATGGCACAGCTTGCCAGGCATGCCAGCGGATGCCGAAGCAGATGCTTCCCTGGACCTGGCACTGAGCCATGTCTGTCTGTCTGGCAGGATGTGGACAACATCTACCACAGCCAAGACTGCCGGGAGTTCAACCTGCTGGATTTCAGCCACCTGGAGAGCCGGTGAGTCCTCCAGCCCCACCACGTGCGCCATGAAGGCAAGAGCACGGCCCTCCTCAAGCACCCTGGCCATGCTGCCCTGCACCCACCAGCACTTGTCTCCTTCCTTGCTCTCCATGGCAGGAGCTTGTGCATGGCATGACGCTTTTCTCTTCTCTTGTTGGAGGTTTTTATCTCTTCACATGCTCCAGGGATGGTAGGTTTGTGTCCTACTGGCTGCAGGCAGATTTTTCCCCAGAGAAATCCCCCAGTTAGAAGGGGAATTCCCTTTCAGAGCCACCTCTGTCCCTCAGAGTGTCTGTCCGAAGAGGCCAGGGAGACTTCCCTATCTGTTTTTAACATTTAAATAACTCTGAGAACCAGTTAAGGAGGTGAAAACTGAAGGCCGTGTCGGCCTTTCACGGCTTGTCTGTCAGGTGTTTCCCTATGCAAAGCAGCCAGCTCTGCTAACAGCTGCAAAAATTTGCATTGCTCTGTCTCCCCTCCAGGCTGCAGCCCTGCCGGTGCCCCACATAGCTGTTATGGGGTTTTAACCTCGCGATGAGGCTGTGAGCTCAGGCTGTGCCCAGAGCCTTACGCTCAGGTTGCCCCAGCAGCTCTTCCCACCGGCAGGGCCTCCAACCCCATATATACCTTTGTATTTAGACACATTTAGATACATATAGACATATCCAGAGACGTGGCCTTGGAAAGAAGGAGTGAAGGCTTACCTGCAGGAGAAGGCAGCTGGTCAGGCTCTCATCTGCCAACTGGGAAATAGTAAATTGAGGGTCTGGGCTTTTTGTTTTGGGGAACAGAGGATCTGTTTTTGGTCCACCTGAATGGGGACGTTTTTGGATATTTCTTCAGACCAGAAAGTCAAAAAGAAACTTTCTATTTAGTCAAGCACAACATGTTGTTCTTCAAAGGAAGGAGTTCGAAACAAAAACAGACATTCTGACGGGGACATCCAAATTTTTGATTGATTTTCTTTTCCCTGGCGAGAACAAGCTGGTAAAACGGAGCTCTATTTTTGAGGTACTTTAAACTCACAGGCCTTCTCCAAAAGCGTCTTGGCCTGGCTGCTCAGTCCTGCTCTGGTGAACCCTGTGTTTGTGCACCCCGAGCCATTCGTGGAGGTGTGCCCTGGGGCATGTGTGGTGGTGCGGACCAAAGCTGTTGTGGCTGTGCACCGGGAGGCGGTTGCCTTTGCACGCTCCAGGGGGGCTGTGCTTCTGCACCCTGCGATGGCTGTGACTGTGCACCCAGGACGGTCGTGGCTGTGCACCGGGAGGCAGTTGCCTTTGCACGCTCCAAGGGTGGCTGTGCTTCTGCACCCTGCGATGGCTGTGACTGTGCACCCCGGACGGTCGTGGCTGTGCACCGGGAGGCAGTTGCCTTTGCACGCTCCAGGGGGGCTGTGCTTCTGCACCCTGCGATGGCTGTGACTGTGCACCCAGGACGGTCGTGGCTGTGCACCGGGAGGCAGTTGCCTTTGCACGCTCCAGGGGGGCTGTGCTTCTGCACCCTGCGATGGCTGTGACTGTGCACCCAGGATGGTCGTGGCTGTGCACCGGGAGGCAGTTGCCTTTGCACGCTCCAAGGGTGGCTGTGCTTCTGCACCCTGCGATGGCTGTGACTGTGCACCCAGGACGGTTGTGTCTGTGCACCGGGAGGCAGTTGCCTTTGCACGCTCCAGGGGGGCTGTGCTTCTGCACCCTGCGATGGCTGTGACTGTGCACCCAGGACGGTTGTGGCTGTGCACCGGGAGGCAGTTGCCTTTGCACGCTCCAGGGGGGCTGTGCTTCTGCACCCCGGACGGTCGTGGCTGTGCTCCAGGGAGCAGTTGTGTGCGTGTGCCCCAGGGAGGCTGTGTTTGTGCACTCCAGGGTGATGGTGGTTGTGCGCCCTGTGAATTGTGTTTGTGTGCCATGGGGTGACTGGGGCCCAGCTGGCTGCTTTGTCGGGAAGCCAGCCTCAGTCTGGCTCCTGAATGCCTTGTCCTTGTCACCCTGCAGAGACGTGGCACTGAGCGTTGCTGCCTTGTCCTTCAACCTGTGGTTCACAAAGCTCTACTGCAAGGACTTCAGACTGGTGAGTGCCCATCATGTGGCACAGGTCCTGGTGGAGCTGTGTCCCCTGGAGATGGCTGGGCTTTCAAAAAGACTTTCTTTATCTGCAGAACCTGGAGATTTCAGAGCAACTCCTGTATATGCTCAGCAAATCAGTGACACTGGAGGAGCTGGTGCTGGAAAACAGTGGGCTAAAATCGTAAGGAAACATACTGCTTTTCTGAGGGTATTCTGTAATACTGATGCATCTTGGACAGCACTAGATAATTGCCTCTGGTCAGCACAGGGAGCTTCCTCTATCTTTCCTCCACCTATTTTGCTGATTATGTCCCCAAAGTGATGAAACAGAAAAAGTTTTGGTCAAATTTGAATCTATAGGTAAAATGTTTGAGCGGTGTCAACCTGCATCTAGCAGGACAAACTCCTGCCTTGTAAGTCAGAGGTTGGAGGAGGGGGAATGCTTGTCCCTTGCAGGTGCTGAAGCACTGGTTTGTGCTGGAGGCGGATCTCGCACCTTCGTTAATGGGGCTGAGGGATCTAAGGATGTCAGAGGGATTCCCAGTCCAGGACTGTGGGGCTCCTTAGTAAGGTCACTGAAACATTAATGTGCATACTGGCCCAGTACGGGTAGAAGACAGCAGAGCTGGACTGGTAGGACTGCCAGGAGGATGCACGGCCCTGGCACGGTGCTGAGCAGGATCTCAGCAGCCCTGCCCAGCTCTTTGCATGCACGGTGCAGCGTAGTCTGGCTCACCAATACGCCAGGGCTGGGTGTCCCTGCAACTGAGGTGCTGATGCCATTAGCCTAGACAGTGCAAGAGCCCACTGAGGAGCAGCCTGCCCACAGCCGGGAGGCCAGCAAGCCTGATGCAGCCTTGGCGAGGCTCTGCTTTTGGATGGAGCCTGGCTCTGGCGTACCAGCAGGAGCCAATGCCACGTCCCCACAAGGCTACAGGGTGGGCAGCCATGTCTTTCGATGGTGTCTGTACCTTTGTCAGACACATAGCCCTTCTGTCTGCAGTGACTTTGCTCAGAGGATGGCCCAGGCACTCAGCAGACATCCTGACTCTGTGCTACACACCATCAATCTTGCTGGCAACCAGCTGGAAGACAGAGGTACCCCACACCCTGCTGTGCCAGGATGTGTTTAAGCTCATGTGAACTGTTTTTTTTTCTCCTGCCCTGGGACTTCTCTTCATCTCTTTCCCCAACTCTGCATCCCATTGGTAGCTGGGCAAAGGCAGCTCCCTGTCTGAAAGTGCCTGCAGGGAGGAGCAACAGGAATGGGCTGGCTCTGTTCTCAACCTCTAACTCCCTGTGCAGCCTGATGGCGAGTGTGTGGAGCAACTTGTGGCCTCCTTCTGCAGCTCCTGGCCCTCGACCCTTCCAACACTTGCAAGGCAGCCCAAGCCTCTCATCGGTGTTTCCGTGCCTGCAGCAAGCAGCTCAGAGAGCTGCCCTTGCTGCCCTGCACTGTGGGGGCAATACTTGAGGGTGGTGCAGACACCCATTTGTACTGTCGTGGCTGCTCAGGACTTTCTACTCTTCTGTCAGGGATAATTGCCTTCAGCCGGCACTTTGAGAAGAGGCCCAAGGGCCTGCGGAGCCTCAACTTGGCCAGGACATCGCTCACTGCTAAAGGTACAGCCCAGAGACCTCATTTCCCCCTTTGGGTCCCAGTTGGGAGGCCAGGCACAGAGGGGCCAGGCTGGTACCAAAGAAACTCCCAGAGGGCATGGCATGGGTGGGCTCGGGGCTGCGTGCCCCTGAGAAGGCGTTTCAGAGGACGGCATGCTGTGCCCAGAAACAGCCTCACCACTGGCTGCAAGTGAGATGTCTCCAAAATGATGTTGCAAGGCCTGGCTGGGCATGGCGCACCTGGGTGCACAGGGTGATAGTGAGGGGTGAGGAGAAGGAACAGTCCCTCAGGGATGCCATGGACAGGACACATTTGAGGACACGATGTCCTGCTGACCTGGACATAGGAAATTGCCCCTTCCTCTGCTCCGTGGCTCTCCATGGTGCAGGGATGGGCTTTGTCCAAGACCCATGGGTATCTGTCTCTTTGGCCTTCCCTCAAGCAGGAATGAGCACACTATGCCAGGCCCTAGCAGCTAATGAAGCCATCGGCTCTTCCCTCCGGCACTTGGACCTCTCCGGAAACCCCAGCACCCTGGCCATGGACGACACTAGTGTGAGTGCTGTGGGCTGAGAAGGATCGATGCTCTGACACTGTAGGACAGACTGTCCCCTGCACACATGGGTGCTCACTCCTTCCTCTGGTGGCCTTGCTGCTTCTGTCAGAGGGTTGGCAGGGCTGGCCTTGGTCCATTCAGAGGCTGATCTCTGTGTCGCAGTGGCCCAGGCACTCAGAAGTGGCTGTTGCTGGAGGGCCTGAAACCAAGGTTCTTGGCATCCCCAGCTGTATTTGGGCAGGGGTGCTGTGCACACTGGCCATGTCCATGACATCCTCCTGCCTACCTGAGAGCGGCTGTGGGACTCTGCTGGGGGACACCTTCCTGTCCTCATGTGAGGATCAGAGATGGCATCTTGAGCAAGGAGACACCCCGGGGACCAAGGTGCATGGGGATGTGGGTCACTGTGTGATTCATCACCATCTTCACTTCTCCTTCCTAATTAGAAGCAAGGAGGTTGGCCGGGTTGGCTGGGATTCTTGGTGAGTGGGGAGCCAGAGAGCACCCAGGGTGGATACCAGGGGTCCTGGGTGAGCTGCTGAGCCCTCTCTCCCCACAGAGTTTGCAGAGCCTCCTCTGCCGGTGCGACTCACTCTCCCACCTCAGCCTGTCTGGCACTGACTGCTCTTTAGACACTGTGAGTACTCAAGCAGGGGGACCCCATACCCCAGACAGTGACCAGTGACCAGCTCCAGAAACTGTGCCGTGAGGAACACCCACAGGTGTTCCCAGACTCCCCTACTTGCATCCTCTGTGGCTTGGGGCTGCACAGGCCCAGAGGCAGGGGACTTGTGGGGTCAGAGGAGTATGATGGCAGCCAGCTCAACAATGCACTGTTCTGCATCGGGTGGCCTGGGTGGGCTGGTAGGCACTGGCTTCAGCAGGAGGAAGAAGGGAGCTAAGAGTAATGGTGGTGGCTGGCAGCCTCAGCATGGGCAGACCCCTGCCTTAGGGTCTCCCACAGTTTATCCCACACCATCATTGCTATCCCTTTTCTCATCTGGCTCAGGTCTGGGGTGCATGAGGTGCTATGGTGCTAGCTGGGTCCTTGACATGTCTCAACTTACCCTCTCCTGCAGCTCTTTGGAGCACTGGCCCATGGATGTTGCACCAGCCTTGTCCATCTGGATCTCTCCAAAAATGTGTACTCACACAAGTAAGCCCAGCGTGTGAAAGGCAGGGAATCTCGTCCATGGCTCATCATGGCCCAGTTGGCAGCGACTGCCTGGCATCTCCTGAGGCAGTGGGCAGCCAGTGCCAGCTACAGGCATGCAAAGGAGATGATGCTATTTTGTGTCTTTCAGAAGAATGAAAGATGTGTCTCCTGCCATCAAGCAATTTTTCAGCAAGGCCTGTGCCCTCAGGCATGTCTCATTGGCAGGTACCAAGCTGCCTCCAGATGCTGTAAGGTAAGATGGGAGCAGCATATTGGCAAGATGTCCAGACACAAGGAGTCCAGCTCTAGGGCCTAAGCCACCCCTGTTATCCCTGTAGAGGCTCAGCAGGGCAATGGAGAGGCTCTGGGTCTGCCAATGGGTGCAGATTATGGGTAGGGGTTGTCCAGTGGGACCTGGCTTAGGGCTTTACAGTTAGAGGGGGTTGATGAGGATGCTGGATAGGGGTGGCAAAAGGCAGAGCTCTGCCTGCTGGGTAACAACCCTTTCCCCATCCCCCTTGTCCCACTCTGCAGCCCGCAGAGGTTGCCCTATGGGAGGTGGCTGGCACCCATGTTGCTCTAGCCAATGACTTTGGTGCCTTTTCCAGGGCTTTGCTGCAAGGGCTGGCGTACAACAGTTGCATCAGTGACCTGCACCTGGATCTTAGCAGCTGTGAGGTGAGGGTGCAGCCTGTGCACAGTGAACACCCATGAGCTGCATGAGGAGCCCAGCAGCGCTGGGGGCACTGTCTCCAGCCGGGGTATCCTATTGTATCCCTAGAGGTGTGCATCCCTGAGGTGGAGAGGCCATGGCAGGGGAGGTAGGGACTCCCTCCCATATGGGAAGGTCTATCCTCTGTCTACCATGGGAGTGAGCCTTCCTGACAGCAGGCTCCCATTTGCAGGGCTTGGCACCTCCCCTTGTACTGACATGTTTCTGTTCATTCTAAGCTGAGATCAGCGGGGGCCCAAGTCATCCAGGATCTCATCTCTGATGCCAATTCCGTCAGTGACCTGGATTTGTCCGACAATGGTAGGTCATTTTTTCCTCACCTGGGAGTGCCATCTCCTCCATCTGTGGGCATGGCTGCCTCAGGGTGTTCAGCAGAGGCTGACTCAGACCCAGCATCTCTTGAGCTTGCAGGAGTCCCCCAGGGAGGCAGAGCAGCTTTGGAGAGATGAGTAGGGTCACACCAGGCTGTCAGAGACACTCTTGGCACTCTTGCGCCATTGCTGACCTGTTCTCCTTGCCTGGCTGTGACTGCACAACTATACCAGGCTCAGAGTGCACCCACCTTGGGGTGCCCACCTGGTGTCCAGGGCTTCAGCTCAGCAGAGTGCTGTGAAATCCCCCACCTTGAACTAGGGCTGTGCCTGCTGTGCTTGCCTGCCTCTTGACTGCACTGCTTAACACAAAATTAGACTGTGCTCATCAGCTATAAAAGGCCTTCATTAGCAGCAGCTACAGTGTTGCAAGCTGTGCAAGCACCTAAGCAAAAGGTTTGGTAGACAAAGTACAAAAGGACAACCAAATCATGCCAGTGTTTCACAAGGATGTGGGTACTCAAACACCTGGAGTGCATTCCTCCTAGACAAATTATCACTTCATTGGGCTTTTTGGCTTCCTACCGTAAGAACAAAACCTGCATGCCTTCCCCAAGACAGGAAAGCCTTACTTGCACTCTTCTCCCCAACAATGATCTCCTTCCTGCTCTCCATTAGTCTCTTAATGTGCCAGACCTCTTCCATCATCTTCCATCACTGCATCCAACTCTGGCCAGCGATGGTGGCCCTCACCCCTCAAGTCCATAGCATTCCTCCATGTGCGGATTTGGCCACTTGTAATTTCAGCTGTGTTGGTATCAGCAACTTTGGCCCCATGTTAAAAATATGTATGAGTGCTCATTTTCCATGTACCCAGTGCAGCTCAATTCCTGCACTTTATCAGGATCAGTTAGTTAAATGGCAAAATTACTGGGGAAATGTGTGCCCAGAAGTCAGTTAGCTGGACACTTGGTGGAGCCAAGGCAGTGTTGGGCTTGTGTGGCGCTGGCTCTTTCTGTGCTCGCTGCCAGGCCTACAGAGAGTCAAGCGGGCTTTCTCCAGTGTTTCTTTAAACACTCTGGGGAGATCAAGCATGCCTTGGCTCACCAGCTAACCTTGCCACGTGGCACAGTGCATCTCACCAAACGTGGACATACACAAGTCCATGGGCCCTGATAGGATTCACCTATGAGTGCTGAGGGAACTGACTGATGTCATTGCAAGGCCACTCTCAATCATCTTTGAAAGGTCATGGCGATCAGGAGAGGTATCTGAGGCCTGGAAGAAAGCAATTGTCACTCCAGTCTTCAAAAAGGGCAAGAAGGAGGGAACTACAGGCCAGTCAGCTTTGCCTTGATCCCTGAAAAGGTGATGGAGCAGCTAATCCTGAATACCGTTTCCAAGCATGTGAAGGATAAGGTGATCATGAGTAGTCAGCATGGATTCACAAAGGGGACGTCATGCTTAAGCAACCTGAAAGGCTTCTGTGATGGAATGACAGGCTGGGTAGATGAGGGGAGAGCAGTGGGTGTTGTCTCCCTTGACTTCAGTAAGGCTTTTGACACTGTCTCCCATAATATCCTCACAGGCAAGGCGAAGTGCAGGCTAGATGAGCAGCCAGTGAGGTGGACTGAAAGCCAGCTGAATGGCAGAGCTCAGAGGTTTGTGATCAGTCGTGCAAAGTCTAGTTGGAGGCCGGCAGCTAGTGGTGTCCCCCAGGGGTCAATACTAGATCCAATCCTGTTCAACTTATGACTTATGATACAATGTCCTAGATGAAGGGACAGAGCACGCCCTCAGCAAGTTTGCTGATGACTTGAGACTGGGAGGAGTGGCTGATACAGCAGAAGGCTGTGCTGCCATTCAGAGGGACCTTGACAGGCTGGAGACATGGGTGCGGAGGAACCTCATGAAGTTCAACAAAGGCAAGTGCAGAGAGACTGCACCTAGGGAGAAATAACCCCGTGTACAGCCAGTACAGGCTGGGGCTGACCTGCTGGAGAGCAGCTCTGCCGAGAAGGACCTGGGAGTCCTGGTGGACAACAAGTTGACCATGAACCAGCAATGTGCTTTCGTGGCCAAGAAGGCCAATGGTTCTGTGATTCTATGGGGAAAGCTGACTTGGTTCTCTGCACCACAGCTGCTTCGGGATGTGGGACGACTCTGGAGATGATGCCAAAAAGGGCTAAAGCTTCTGAGAGCCCAGGTGTAGGGCAGGTACTCTGAGCCTTCAGCTCCCCAGGCAGCTTTGCTTTAAGTAGAGTGGGTAACCATGACGCAGGCTCTTTTCCATGCACTGGCCAGGGCTTTTGTGTGTCCCAGTATCACTAAGAGAGGGGCAATCCTTCTCCATCTGTGCTGCGGTACTGGATGGAACCGGTCAAGCCTCAGCCGAAGATAGCATCTTCATCACAGGACATGGGACAAGTTCTTTGGCCACTGTCCTCTACTGCCTCAGGATCTGTGTAATTCTCATTTCACATCTCTCCTGGCACAAAGTTGTTCAGTTCACTTAATTCAAAGTAATCTAACATTTCAAGCTCAGGTTTTGAAGTTAGGCAAAATGTTTAAAAGCCCTGTCTGGGCTGAAACTCTTTCAATCCATCCTCAGGAGTTCCCTGCCCTCATCTAACCTCATCCTGCTTCAGCCTCTGAAGCCACAGGGCTGCGAGAGAGCAATATTGCTTATCACAAATATGAGTTCTGCTACCTTTTAAATTCCACCTGCAAGTCCTTATAACATCTTAAACTGGCCTCAGAAAGATCTCATAATAGATCATGCAGTGCCTCCATAGCTGGATCACTCTAGGAAAGCTGACGTGTTCTGCAGCCAATCAGAAACTTGTACAAAATCAGCTCATGGTTGCCCTGACCTGCAAATGCTCCAAAAGCTTGTTGCCTTCCAAAAATCTCCAGCCAACCTTTTCCAACATGTAGCTTTACTTTGCCTTTCCCCAAACAGCAACTGTGCTGGAGGGACAGTGAGTGCGTAAGAGCTGCACACAGTCCAGTAGTGCTCCAGCTAATATCTCAGCACCGCAGACTTTGCAGCGTTCGCTTACTAACAGCAGTCATTTGCTCCATTGTGCTCCAGTAAAAGTTAAAAAAAGGAAAGGGAAAGACAGACATATGCCCCTAAAACATTGGCCATGGCCAGTGCAGTGCCAGTATTGCAAAGATCAGGCAGCTCTTACAGTATTTTTGCATGCCACCCTGCAGCCATGAGGATGGGGGTGCAGGCATCCACTGCAGGAAGGATGGCTGGCTGCCTCCTGGGGCAGGGCTGAGATGGGGAAGGCAGCAGAAAGCCAGCCCCTCTCCAGCCCCATCAGTGCTCCCTGCAGCTCAGCACAGCCTTGCCACCCCAGTTCCAAACAGCAGGACTCTCACAGAGGATACGTGTTTGCTGGGTGAGACACCCCGCAGCCCCCGGCTCTACCTGCCCCCTCCAGAGCAGATGAACAGGTCTTTGCCCTCCATGGGGGAGCCGTGAAGAGGAGGAAGAGTTTCACGATCTGCCTGGGGTGCCCCTCTGCTATCCTGCTGTGGCAGCATGGCAGCTCTGCGGGTCGCCCTTGGTGGGCCACACACAGCCACCTTCGTCCAGCCTTTGTGGTCTGATCGCTCACAGCATCCTATTGGTGTGTCATTGCTTGCTCATCTCTCACAGGTTTTGACTCTGATATGGTGACACTGGTGCTGTCCATTGGCAGAAGCAAGTCCATTAGGCATGTCTCTTTGGGGAAAAACTTTAACATCAAATCCAAGTAAGTGCAACCCATGGCACTTGTCCCCAGGCCAGGGACTGCCCTAGCACCAAGTGCTCACCTCACTCCTCTCTCTCCATGTGAGCCCTGGGCCGGTCGGGAATGCCAGGGATTGCTTCATCTTCCCCCAGAGGCCTGCCTGCTCTACTGTACCAGGGACTTATGGGGGGAATTGTCACCTGCTCCTGACCCAGTCCTTGCTGGAGTGCAGGCATCACAGACACAGGTTTCAGCCTCTTGAAATGTGGGTAGGAGGCAGACAGGAGGCTGACAGGTGTCTGGTGGCTTTGGACAAAGGTGGGAGGATTGAGCTTTGCCAGCTGTCCATGCTACTCTGGGGGAAGAGGTGCTGGGATGCATGTATAACTATCTGCCTCTCCTGCAGAGATGGGCTCTTGGATGTCCTGCACCGCATTGTCCAAATCACCCAAGAAGATGACTGTGTAAGTATCTCCTGCTTGACCAGAGGCCCTTACCTGCCCCAGCCATCCCGCCTGTGCCCTGCCTCTCATCAACCACCGTGACTCCAGGGCTCTGTGCAGACTCTGCTCCAGGGATGCCGTCCAGCTTAGCATGACAGACACATCTCTCCTTCCTTTTCCCCCTTCCAGACGCTCCAGTCCCTGTCAGTGGCTGAGTCGCGCCTCAAGCTGGGAACCAACGTCCTGCTCAGTGCCCTGGGCAGTAACACCAGCCTCATTGCTCTTGACATCAGTGGCAACGCCATGGGAGACACTGGTGCCAAGATGCTAGCCAAAGCCCTGCAAATCAACACGAAGCTCAGGTAGCACCGGGCCGCTTGCGCCTCCCTCTGTGGGCATCCTTCCCACATTGTGCTGGGTAGTCTCAACACGACAGTCCTTGTTGCGATGCTGATGCCGCTGAAGGAGGCTTGTTGCGGCTCCTTGTAACCACAGATGCAACCCTAGCCGTTCCCAGTGAGCAGCTGGATGCTGTGGCCGTATCTCACTCTCACGCCAGCCAGCTGCTGGTGCTGACACATGATAGTAGTTAAATCTCTTGCCCTGTATGGCAGCTCCACACCAGCACTTGCCAGCTCTTTTCCAGGCTCCCATGCAGACCAGGATGCTGGAGCTGGAGCCTGCTGGTCACTGCTCATCCAGGCTTTGTCATCAGTGCCCCAGGCAGAGATGGCAGAGAACAGTTCTCAGTCCCTAAAATGTCTTTTTTTAAAAAAAAAACAAATTCTGCCTGAAAAGGAAAGGCAGGGGTTTATGCAGGGAACAGGGAGTTGGGAAATGTCTCCCAGCTGGAGACGTTCCTCTGTTGGACCTCTATCCCTGCCAGCAGAGTGATGCCTGTCTGAGTAAGGCCGTCCTGCCCTGCACTCCCTCCAGACATCCAGCTATTTTGCAGCCCTCTGCAAGGGAGAAGTTTAGCTTTTGAATCATGAGGTTAAGATTTTTAACCCCATTTCCCTGCCTCCTGGTGTGTGGAGTCAGCTTGGCTGAGGCTTCCTGGCACTCAGCAGAACAGGCATGGCTTGGCATGGCCCCACCGGTTCCTGGCAGCCAGACACCACCCATGCCAGCTCTCAGTCCCTGCCTGGGAAGCAGCTGGGTGTCCCTCTTGGTGAGCTGACATGGGATGCTGTGTTGGTCTGGAGAGGGCTCACTCTTGTCATCTTTGCAGGACTGTGGTTTGGGACAGGAACAACACAACTGGCCATGGACTCCTGGAGGTGGCTCAAGCCTTGGAGAGGTAGAGAAGAGGTGTCTTGGCTGTCCTGCTCTGCTATCACCATGCACAAGAGGCTCTAGCACCAGGATATCACCATCTCTAGGCCCTCTTCCCACCAAATGCAGCAAGTGCATCTCACACAGAGCCAGTGGGTTGGAAACAGGGCCTGGGGTAGTTTCCATGCAGTGGGGTCCTTACATGGCCCTGCTCTTGCAGCCTTCAAAGCAACCCGTAACCCACTTGTTGACATCATCTTCATTAATAATCTCTGTTGCTGCAGAGCCCCAGGGCTGGCTGTGGCCCACATTTCCTCCTTCCAGCACCATGCATCACTTAAGAGGATGGAGGGACAAGTTTTACAGCCAGAGGGAAAAGTGTTGCTCTTAAGCTGTGGTACCCACAAGAGCTGAGAGCCTGCATCAGGAGTGCTGGGGCTCTGTATCCCAACCTAGCACAGAGTTTCATCACTCTGAACCATACCAAAGTCAGCCCATGGTGAGCACAGTGTGATCTGTTCAGGCATAGGTTGTTTTTTGTGGAGACCTGGCACTCCACTCTCTCCTGCCCACAAAAGATGGAAAAAGGTTGTTCACCTACTGAGACCACTGTGGTTTCTCATACATGGCCATGCAGATGCACAGAGAGGCCAACACTGTATGGGCGCCAGTGGTTTGAGCCAAGAGGGCTTCAGTCAGAGTGGCCAGAGAGTGCAGATGGGTGGCCACCATGACTCTGCCAGATTTTGCTCATCTGCTCGAGCTCAGTCATCCCCACAAGCCTGGGAAGCTACATTACGTCAGCAGGGAAATGCTTTCCCCATGCTCGTGTTTCATGGTGGAGACAAAACCACGAAACTGATGTGCCAGGGTCTCTGCCGCTGCGAGGCAGGAGATGCCATGTAGGTGCTTGCCTGCAGTAAAGGGGCTGGCAGTGCCACTGTCCTCTTGCTCACCTGCGCCGTTGCCTCACAGGAACTACACCCTCAAGTCTATGCCGCTGCCAATGAATGATGTGGTGCAGGCGTATCGGAGCAACCCCGAGAAAACAGAGGAGGCGGTGCACAAGGTGGGGCTGGGGGCTGGGGGAGCTGGGCTGGGATGCCCAAGATATCTCCTCATGGGGCTATTTACACGCTGCAGATCCAGTCCTGCCTGACAAGGAACCAAATGCGGCGCACGCTGCCCACACAAACCTTCCGGCTGCAGCAGGGCATCCTGACCACCTCTTCTGAACAGGTGAGTACCTGGAAACGCCACATCTGGGTGTGCAGCCACTGCTCTGCTCCAGCACGGGTAATCTTGGCTAGTGCAGCACAGCAAAGCAGACCTCTGGCCAGCTTATGCTGACTCTTGCAAGCAGCATAGACCCCTTTTCACTTTTCCTGAGCCCAGTTCAGAAAGAGCAGGGCTGGGCAGGAGGGAATGGGGCTGAGATACTCAGAGAGCCATCCTGGCTTCTTCCCTGTGCTTCACGCAGATTCGGTGCTGAGATATCTCACTGCTCATCCCCCCCCCCCCCCAACTCCCCGCACACAATATGCTGCCATCTTCATGTTGTGCTCAACAAATGCTTGCAAGAAAATCCCTGCTGTCCAGCATCCCTGGTCACTAGGCACTGAATACCTTGTGGAGGATTACCTGCATTTGCTCCCACTGCCCAGTTGGGCAGCACCCATGTGTCCTTCTCCTGGGAAATCACGGAAAGGACAGAGACTCACAGCGCTGCTCAGGCATCGGTGCATGACAGCATCTCCTCTGTGCTCCAGATGGTGAATGAAATCTGCCTCAGCGTGCAGAAGCATGTTGACATCCTGAGCTCCTGCCTGGGCAGGGAGGTGGAGGCCAACATCCTCTTTGCAGAGGAAGCCATCAAGAATGCCAACCTGTCTGTCAGTGTAAGTCTGCTGCACTCCAGGAAAACTGGGGTTGCCTTCCCTCTGCCTTACCTTCCTGTTGTGGGGAAAAAAAAGGGTCAACTCATCGGGCTTAAATCCAAGATCAAAGCAGTCTATTTAGCAGATATATTTAACTAGCAAACAGTATTTTCAAGATCAGTATCATCAATGCAACAGAAATACATCACATTATGCTTTTAAAATGTTTAAAAAACAGCTGCAAATTTCTGAACCCCCCTCTATAACAAATCCAAAAATATTCTAATCCACACACACAGAGATACACACAGTTGTGTGCACAACCCCCCGGGAACTGTGAGTTACAAGCGCACCCGCTGTTCAGGAAGGAGATGCCACTGCTTGCACCACCCTCCTTTGGGAGCTGTGGATGCTCTGGCTTTGGGCCCACCCATGCTGCTCCTTACAATCTGCTGATGCCCACATCGGTGATAAAACTCTCATGTTCCCCCAGAGAGTCCCTCCTTGGGGATCCCCATACCCTCAGCCCCATTGGCTGGATGCAGCCTCCCACAGCATGGTGGGGAGAATGGTCCACCAGGCCATGATGTTGGTGGGGCCCCTCCTGGCAGTGTTAGACTCCATTGAACTGCTGCTGTTCCCACTTCTCTCTCCCAGTTACACATTTTCCTTCTTCTTCTATACTTCTTTTCAAACTGCCACCTTTTTTTTTTTCCTCTCAAGTCTCTTGGCAACCCCCTGGTTACTGTTTAATCCAGCTGATGGGCATCTTCTCCTTAGTGTTGTCACTTACCTTCTCATCAGCTGCTGTTGCAGGGGAGAGGTATGACTCCCTCCACACACCTGAGCCTGTGCCCCCAACCCAAGTCTGGCACTATGTCCTTGTCCCTGTGTGGCGATTGTCTCTACGTAGGCCAGTGAGGCCAAGAGCCATGGTGCCTTCCTAGCCCCACTGGGTTGTCCCAAGAGACATGCTGCATCTCGCCATCCCGGCATGAGGGAAAATTTGCACAAACCTATGAGCAGCCTGTGAGAGACGGGAGATTCAGGGGGCTGCTGGGGGGCAGGATTTCCTCGAGGCTGCACCAGAAAGGATTTGCACTGGGTGTTTTCAGGACAGAACTGCTTCAGATACAGACCATCACAACAGCCTACAGAAAATGGGACCTTACAGGGTGGGAAATGCTACTGCAGATGGGGAGAGGAGGGCTCTCACCACTCACTGCCAAGTCTCCTGGTGGCACCTGGAGGCTATACCATGGTGAGGATGCTCTGCAGGGACCTGGTGCTGTTCTCCAAATCTTGGGGACAAATGGTTGTGCGTGGTGAGCATGCATCCCTGCAACAGGGTGAGAAAGAGGTTGCTCATCAGCTTCCTGGGTTAGGGAAGGCCTCTAGTGAGATTTAACTTAAGAAGACAGTGCTGATGCTGCAGTGATGCCAGAAGGGATAGGAAAAGATAAGCAGTGACAGAGCAGATTGGCTGGGCACAACGAGAGAAGGAGGACCAATGGACTCTGGGGGCAGTGGGCAGGGGCTGGCCGAGGGGGAGAAGAGTGCAGAGAGGCCAGGGAGCCCAATCCCAGCCCAGTGGGGCTGGAAGATCCCTGGGTGTCCCCAACTAGTGCGAGGAGTGCTTTGCTATAGGGCAGCCATGGACCAGGACTGCACTTGCCATACATGGCCAAGCAGAATAAAGATAATTTGCTCTGGGCTGATCCACACTTTCTCTCCTCCCCTTGCAGATTTTGCCTCTGTTGTATGAAGCAGGAAACACCCCGTACCAAAACGGCAAGCTGCAGCATAGGATGGAGTGTCTCACAGAGGAAGCGTCCCAGGCCTGCGGCCGGGAAATCCAGGTGGGTGTCTGCTGGGAGCTGCTGCAGCAAGCAGGGAGCCATCAGTGGCATGAGACACTTGTCAGCCTCAGCCTGAGATGTGGTGAAGCCCCAGATGCAGGCACTGCCCTGCCAAAGGGATGCCAGCTGCGCTGAGCCTGACACTCAGTGTGCTCCAGCAGTGCACGTGCTGCGCCCCTTCCATAGCCTCCATCACCCAGGTCCCCCCCTGTACACAACATCTCCTGAGACAAATAGGAAAGCATTTGAATTCTGGTAGAAAAGATGCAGAAAATTCCCTTTTCCTCCCCCTAACTTCTGGGTCTGCCACAGGCAATCATGCAGGCAGTGCTGGACACAGTGCACAACCTGTGCCCGGCTATGGTACAGAAGAGAGGAGTCAGGGACCAGCTGGTCAATGCCATGTCAGAGTGCATCTACCTCCAGGACCACCTCAACCTCAGTTCCGTCCTGGATCAGATGGTCACCGATGTCTTCAGCAAGCTGAAGTGGGTGACATGACTTTTTTCCCTTTTTGCTCAGCTGCACATTTGAGGGACTGCTGCACCCTCTCTCACGGCGTAGCTCAAGGTCAGAGCCACCCCATGCGGTGTGCTGCCAGGGAGAGTGTGGGGCAGAGGGACCCGGCTGCTGCATTTATCCAGCTTTGGCTTCATTTCCCAACCTGATCCAGCTCAGACCCACTGCCACAAGTCCCTGGGGAGCTGGGAAGTCCTCAGTGGCGGGGAGTGAGAGGTGATGTTCATGTAGGCATATCCTCACTGCTGAGAAAGGGGAGCCCTGAGCATTGCAGAGGAGGTGCTTGGCATCCTCTGTCCCTGCCGGGGCATGGCCAGCACCTGCTCCAGGTCCTGCTCCCTGCATGGGGACCAGGGATGGGTGCACATGTCTGGCTAGCAAGTCGCCCGGCATGTCCTCCTTGACATGTCTCCAGCAGCATGGACATCCTCTGGCTGAGCCTCCAGCTCCCCTGCAGGGTCCTGCAAAGAGGATGCACTCCAGGGTCACCTGCGCCTGCTCAGCTCCTGGCAGAGCCAGGCCCAAGGCTTGGGGGAGCTGCGGCCACCCAGCTCGATCTCTCCTTACCCACACGTCTCTCTCTGAAAACGAAGACACCTATGCTGGCCACTCCGCTTGCTGGGCTGAGACAGGGCTGCTTTATCCGTGCTAGCTCTGACACCCCTCTCTCCGGTCCCAGTGAAATCAAGCTGTCTGTCACAGCGGCTGTGGCTGACTGCATTGTGGATGCCGTGCTGGGAGACCTGACTGTTGCCCAGTGCAAGCTGGTGAGTGCCAGGGGGTGCCAGCCCTTGTGGGTCATGATGGGGATGTGGGGTGGCTGTCCGAGTATGCTGGGATTGCCAGGCACCAGCCAACGCAGTGATTGCAGATTTGCTGTCCGGAAAGCAGGACAATTTCCACTCAGGCTGCTCTTCCTCCCAGGTAATCCTCTCCCACAGTTGTCACAGCAGAATTAACCCTGTACAGCTCCTCACCACCCCAGAGTGAGGTCCAGAAGCTGCCCCCTGTCAGGGAGTGTTGGGGGTGGAGGGGGGTGCCAGGAGGAAGGTGGGCGGCAGCCGCCCATGCACCAGGGCTCTCTGGATGGGGCAGGAGCAGGGCAGCTGCACCAGGGCATGGCCAGGGCTGGCAGCTGGCTAATCAGGCCTAAATCCGCTCGCAAATCCCAGGCACAGGAAGGGAGCAGAGCGGCACAGCATGCACAGGGCGGCAGAGTGCACTTCAGCCAAGGGAATGATTTAATGATTTCCTCATCGTTTTAGGCAGAGAGCCTCCCCAAGCACGGGCTGGACCTCCCATCGCTGCAGCTGGAGTCCATTGAAGACGATGCCGCCATGCCAATGAGGGGCAGAAATCCTCTGGATATCGCTGAGAAAGGCTTCGCTGTGGAAGAGGTAGGGCTCGGCTCCCTGCTCGGCTGTGCTGTGCTGGGGTCTGGGCTACCAGAGGCGTCAGTGACATCAGGAGCCATCAGGCCTGACAGCAGGCAGTGGCTGGAGGACCCAAGCCTGCCGCTACATGATACCCACACTAAAGGCCTTTTATTCGCCTTACCGGCTGAAACTAGTTAAAGAGCTGTACTTAAGACCAGCCTCTCTGGGTTTGAGCAGGTCTGCACAGCCTCCAGACCTAGCGTCCCACACACAGCACTGGGGAAACGGCCAGAAAAACATTCAGTTCAGCAGGGTCAGCACCTAGGATGGTTTAGTTAGGTGCTGAAGATGAACTGGACCAAGAAGAGGGGGTGCAGCCCTGGGGATTTAGGGGTGTCAGAGGGGTTACAACAGGCACAGGACCGAGGCTGGCTAGGTCTGGCCGCCATGGGGAAGGCAGGAGGACACTGCTCACTGCCACCTGCTTTCCAATGCAAACGTAGCCAGCGTCAAGGCTGTGGGTGGCTCCCAGACAGTGCTCGCCTGTGGTGGCCTCTGTCTGCCTCCATCCTGTTGGCGGCTGGGCAGCAAGAGCATTGCTGGATTTGTGAGCAGGCTCTTTCTCCTCCTCTCTCTGCAGTACAAGACGGCTCTACGGAGGAAAAACAAGCATTTCAGGAGCATTCGGCCCACACCAACCGTGAGAAGTAAGGCTGCCGCACAGCTGTCCCCGCTTCTGTGCCCTGGTTGGGTGTGCATCCATTACGGTCTGGAACAGCGAGCTGCTTGTGTGCCATCTCCTTACTGTCAGGGTGCCGCAGTGGCAGGGGGCTCACAGCTCACACCAGGGGCATATGCCATTCATTTGGGAGGCCACTGTGCAGGGCCTCTGCAGCAGTGCTACGGACCCTGGGGAGCTGGGAGCAGACTGCCAGTGCCAGCAGGCCCAGCATCGGGCACTCTGCTGACAGTGGTGTGGGCAAGAGCTGGCCTCTTTTGACCTGGGTTCTGAGCTGGATGGGATCCAGATACGCTGCTGCCTCAGGAGAGGATGGAAAGTTTCTGGATGACTCCTCTGAAGGCTTCAAAGCAGCATGCCTCTAGTAGGGACATCTCACTGCGCTGTGTTGGAGATCACCCCGACGACTGAGCATTGCTGAGCCACCCAAAACATCCAGGGGCTGTGATTTAGGTCCTCAGGATCCCAACATGGCAGAGGAAGGTTTGCCTGAGGCTGTTCCTAGGGCTGCAGATAAAGCTGCAGGGAGGCTGCCCAGAGAAAGCAGTGCTGAGTTGTCCCAGGCTTTTCTGCAGCTGGTTTTATCCCACAAAGCCCTGTGTGCACGGGCTGCCTGGGGACGACTGGGGAGGCCCGAGGAAAATGGCCAGCCTTTTGGTGACTTTTCTTTTTTGGGACTTTGGCAGTGATGCTTGTTTGGCATTGGCATCCCAGGCTTCAGCAGAAGCAGAGTTCGTACTAGACCTGCGTGCCCCACATCCAGATATCCCTGTGCCTGCCCTGGATGCAGAGGACCCCTGACATCCGCTGAGCCTGGCTGCGTCCTCATCCCCCTGCCCAGGTTACATGTAATTGGTGTAACCAAACAGCCTGGGAAGCCGCCTGCCAGGCAGGTGACGGCTCAGGCAGTGACTGTGAGGTGGGGCTAGTCCCAGATCAAATCCCCGGCTGCACACCGGTCTGTCTTCCCAAAATGCTGATGGTTGCCCTCAATCGGGTGTGTTGGGGCTCTGCTGTGCTATGTGTGGTACAAAACCAAGCGCACCTTTGGTAGCTCGCAGTCCTTCCTGCGAGCTGGGCCAGGCCTGGCACAGCCCGCGCTGCTCTCCCACTGCCTCGGCGTAGGCCCGCGAGGGGTTTGGTGCACGTCTTCGGACTTGTCTGCGGGGTACCGCTTGCGTCACTCCCCGCAGCATCCCACGTGCTCAGCCTCGCCAGCTGTGCGCAAAACCCTCCTGGAGACCTTGCTACGTTGCGAGAATAGCAGGATCTGGCCCCAAACGAGCCGCAAAGCTGTTGCCCAAGGCTGACGCGCAAGCTCTCCCCGCCGTCAGCAGCATTCGCACGAACCGCGGAGCAGCTGCCTGGCTGCCCTCCCCTCCCCTCGGCGCGGTGCAGCCAGCGCCGCCGGACCTCCGCATCGCTGCGAGCGGGCTAAGGCTGCCGCGGCAGGCAGGGCTGCGCGGGGGCCGCGCCGGGGCTTAGCCGAGGCACCGGCCCAGGGCCCGTTCGCAGCCTGGGCTTCTCGCCCTCGCAGGTCTCTCGGAGCTGGAGCTGCAGGCAAGCAGGGACGCAAGCGGGCTCCAAGCGCACCGGGCGCCGCTGTCACTCAGCCCCGCGGCGCCGAAGGCACGCCCTGCCTCCACAAAGGATGCTGAGCCTGCGAGCAGCTTGCTCCCTCGCATGCAGCCCGCATCCGCCGAATCCCTTATGGACCTACCAACCGAGGGGGAGAAGCTGGAGCACTGCACCAAAGCTAGGCCCCGGCCCAACCGCAGGCACAAGCAGCCTCCAAGCAAGCCAAATGTAAGACTTGTTTTGTTTTTCCAACTAGGCAGGTGGCATGGTGGGGGGGAGGGTTGGTTTGTGTATGTTTTTCTTTTTCTCCCCAACAGGATGAATTATCTCGGTCAGCATTTATTGCAAGGCAGGAATATGAGATGTGGAGAGTGCCACTGATTTATGATACCGCACTCCGGCTGCTGCTGTGTGCACCTTTGAGGTGGGGGAGCTGGGAGGATAGGCAGTGGTTCTGGGAGGCTGGGGGAGTCTTTTCTTTTCCTCCTGATGAATTTGGCATGCTGCAGAACTGTGGGATCTGAGATACAGGCAGAAAAAAGCCCATAGTTTGCGTGCAGAGGGCTGATCTGTTTGTGAATGTCTCCATCTCCCTCTACCTATCTGCGCTGAATTTTCTCCCAAGATTCAGAAATCCTTTTCCGGATCAGCCCCGAAGCACCGGCAGTGAAATGTGATTGCAGCTATCAGGGCCCTTGGCAGAATTGTGCAAAGCGCTGAAGCTGTTACTGTAGGATTGGCTCCAGGGCTCTGCTGGCCTTGACATGGCTGGATTTAACCCCAGAGCTTTCCCACACCTGCAATAGGAGTGTACAGGGAGCGATGCTCATAACCTGCTGGATGTATTTGCAGTGCCTCAGACTGCTTTGGAAGCAAAAAGTAACTTCTGAATGCAGTTGGACCAGGCTCCACCGAGGAGACCAGGCCTGGGAGAGGGGTGGTACTGAGGCAGGGGCAGGAGGGAGGTCAGCGCCTGTTGTGGTGGAGCGCTTTGAGAAGGCTGGAAGCATTTTGGCTGCTGTCTAAGCAGTCTCTGCTCCTTCGCCCGCCGTTGGAAGGGCCTGCAGAGGCAGCCCCCCTGACATCCAAAGCAAGTGGTGAAGAGTTAGGCATACTCTGGAGACCCAGACTGCCGGGGCATAGTGTCAGGTGGCCCAGCTGGTCCCTCGTCTCCGTGGCACCACGACACAGCTGGGTCCTGCCATCTGCCGAAAGGCCATGGCGGACACGTCCACGGTGATGCTCGCCCTGGCCAGGCCCTGAGGTCGGAGCACTGCTGCCTCGTAGCTGATGAGGCTGGAGAAGCAGCAAGGGCTGTTTTACCATGGCACGGGCTGGGCAGAGCCTCAGGACTGTCACCTTGGCACTTCTCCCTGCACCTGAGAGACTGCGTGCCGGCCAGCCTGAGTCCCACCAGGGCATGGAGCTGCTGCTGTTATCAAAGGAGAAATGAAAGGCTGAGGCAAGCCCCTGCCCGCCTGCTCCATCAATCCGCTCTGGATAGGCACACTCACTGCCTAATATTGTCTGCGTGTTTTGCGAGGGCAGGCTTTGATGGATGCAATGTGACAGGTAAAGCAGCTATTGTATCCTGGAATGGATCCTGAGAGGCATAAATCCAGCTGTAATGAAAAGTCATTATGGATTGAAATGCCACCGACAGACAAGTGCCTTCCTCTTGTCAATCGGAAGCCACCGATCCCATGCCCCGTGCCAGGGCTTGGCGGGTGCCACGGTCCTAAAGGAAGGCCTGGCCATGGCATGGAGTGTTTTGCTGCTGGGGCGCAGAGTGGCTGACCTTTGTCTGGACCACAGTGCTTCGAGTTGGATGGAGTTGAACTCAACATGCGAAAATCAGTGAGGATGAGCACCAGGCTCTGTGTGCTGATGTCAGGACATGAAATAAGCCCTGAGTGCGCAGCTGCATGGCTCACAGGCAGGCATAGGCTGTGCAGGACACCCCAGAGGATGCTGCCTTGCCTCTTTCTCATGGAGTGTTGAGCACGGGCTCCCTTGGCTGGGGGCTCTCCAGACCTAAAAGCACAGCACCTTGATGCCTGCAGTCAGCATCCATGGCTCCTGCTCCATGGGAGAGTGGGTTACCTCATGATGTGCAGGAGAAGAGCCCAGCTTCTCTCCCAAAGCCTGACCACCCCTTCCTAGGAGTTGTATGTCCTGGCCTTCACCCCTGCCTCCCGGTGGTGTGGATGGACAGATGGACGGATAGATGGATGCAGCCTGCACTGCCCCGAGGGCTGACTGCAGAGCAGTTCCCTCCTAGGCTTCCAGCTGCCTGCTCCATCAGGAGCAGGGAACATGAGTGTCTGTTCCTTGGGTCTTAAAGCAAGGAAATGTCCCTGCCAAAGTCTTCCTCTTCACAGGGCCCAAGAGGCTGGGATAGCAGGATCAAAAGATTGACCCAGCTGTAGTTGGTTGACCTTGGCCCTGCAAGAGTTGGTTCTGACATCAGGCCAGGGCTGTCCTTGGCGATGCTCAGTGCCCACAAGGCTGGCAAAGGCAGGATTTGCCACAACATGTCCCCAAGGAGGGTCAGAGATGTACCACGGAGCCACATGGGTGTCCTGCAACACAGGCACTTACAGGTAGAGAGCCAGAGAGCACATGGGCACCAGACCTCCACAGTGCTGAGCAGGAGCATGAGTGCCCAGCACGTGACAGTGCCCCACAGCAGGGGTCCTGGCATGACACAGCTGAGGAGGGCAATGCCGAGCCAAGCAGGCCACAGCAGGGGAATTGCAGTGGCTGTTCAGGCAGGGTGAAAGGTTGGCAAGAAGCTTTGGAGATCTACGGGGGCCTGACAAAGTGGCCAAGTCATCAAGGGATCCTGGCTGGGTCACAGCCTGACAACATCCTGATTTGGCTTTAAGGCTGGATGCATGGACCGGGGAAGGGGATGCCCTGGTCCATGGGGGTGCCAGTCCCTCCAGCCCAAAGGGTTTCCAGGCCCTCTCCTGCGCTGGTACCCACAAGCCTTCTCCTGGCATGGCAGACAGGTCTGCATATGTACACGCATGGGACAGGGTGTGCCTGTACACATGAAGCATGTGTGCACACGCATGTGTGGTGTGTATTCACACATCTGTATATTTTTGCTCATCTGTGGGGCCTTCCGGGAGGTGGCAGGCAGAGGAGCTGTACCCGCTGCTGCCCACCCTGCTGCTCAGGCCTGAGCCCAGGTGATGGCCATGCTTGCTCGCAGGTGCAGCCCGTGGCCCGTGAGAACAGTGAGGACAGGAGCATCACCCGTGTGGACGAGGGCCTTGAGGACTTCTTCACCAAGAAGCTCATCACAGAGGAGCTGCTGTAAGCAAACGGGGGGGGTCGTGCCCACAGCTTCCACAACTACAGCAGTGCTGGCCCAGCAGCTGGCACCCCCCAGCATGCTCCTGTCCTGCTGTCATGGCTCACCACGTTTCTGCAGACCACCACCACCTGCAACCCAGACCACCATGCAAACATTGCTGGCTCAAGGTCGGGGCCAAGTGCTAAAGGGATGCTTGGGAAAACAGCACCTCTCACCCCAGGCACCTGGTGGGGCAGAGCTCCGCCTGCCCTCAGAAAGTATTTTCAAGGGCAAACTGGCAGAATGACATTGTGAGGGCACTTGTGGGGTGTGGGATGCTGGCAGGGCCCTGTTCCCACAAGTTTGGGCAGGAGGGTGGTTGTACAAGGGCTGTGGGGGGGTCTGTCCCATAGCAAGGAGGGAATGATCCACCAGGGTCTGGTTGGCCACACTGGGAGAGCCTCCCCAGGTCTGCACAGGGCTGGGCCCAGCATCCAGGGCTGGCACAGGGTCCCTGGGTGAAACACAGCCCCTCAGCAGCCCTGGCCTAACATTTCCCAATGCCTCCTCTCTCCCCAGCCCCACGGCACTGGAGACCTGCCCTGGATCAGCCCTTCTGGCATCCTCTGGCTCTCGCACCCTCAAGAAGAAAATTGGGAACTTTTTTGCATTCAAGAAGCCCAAGTCCAGCCGGGGCTCAAGGTGCGAGAAGGAGCCTGAGGGCAGTGTCACAGCCCCCAAAAGCAGACGGTCGGTACTCAGTGACATCCTACGGCCCCCCAGCAAGGCAGGAGAGCCACTGAGCAAGTCCGAGGAGGGGGGCCTCGCTGCCGAGCCCCGGGCAGAGCCCGAGCACAGCCAGACTCCCGACTCTGCCCGCAGGATCAGGCCCAAGTACTCACGGGAGGGCAAGTCCCAGTCACTCATATTGCTGTCCGGGGAGGATGAGGACACGCTCGGGGTCAGGCACGACAAGGTAAGCACTGCCATGGCAGGCCCCAGCAAGACACCCCGGCTGACTCTGTCACTGGCTTGGCTGCTGGCTGCTGCTGCCTCCGAGGATGCTGATGGTGCCGGGGCCGCATGCCATCAGGGCCTGCGGGACAGAGCCAGGGCACAGGGCTGCAGCCCGCCCATGGCTGAAAGGGAGAGGAGAGCAGGCTGGACACCGCAGGGATGTGGGGATCCTTGAGCAATGACTAGGGAGCCTGACATCAGCACAGACCTTGCCGGCTTGTGTCCTTGCCTCAGGAAATGCAGGGCACAACTGGGGCTGGGGGACTGCACATTTGGCAGGCAATCAAGTAGGTGCTGCTGGTCCTGTGAGGGGTGCTGCCTCCCTCACCACACATCCTGGCATGGCTGTCTCTTTCCTGCAGAAGAGGCAGCTGGAGAAGAGTGATGGGGAGCTGCCCAATTCCTTCGAGCAACGTGTGCACATCATGCTCCACCGCATGGGTGTCACGAAGGGACTGGCCGCCGAGGGCAAGAAGCAACAGGTGGGATCAGCTCTTCTTTAGGGACACATCTTGCACCCAGGGAGGTGGAGATGGTGGCCCATGGGACAAGGTGATGCAGGCCCCAGTCTCACTCCCCTGCCCAGGCCAGACTTAACAGCATACAGGCCTGTGCCACCACTGCCCTCAGCCTTTATCCTGTCACCTAACCCTCTACAAGGAGAGCAGCACATGGGCAGTGCAGGGTGTCTGGCCATCTGTATCTTCTCCACCAGCATGCACCCGCCCCACGCACACTCCCCCCTCAAGCCCTGGCAGCACACTGCTGGTCACAGCCCATCTGCCCAGGAGCTGCCGTCCCAGCTCCGCCTCACCAGATTTCTTTCTCTTGCAGAACAAAGACAGCGAGATCAAGAAAGCCGGTTCAGATGGTGAGGTGCTGCGTCCTGCCCCCTGCTTCCCTCAGCCCTGGCCCTGACCCAAGGGTGCCACAGCTGGGCATCCCTAGGACCGCTTGGGCTCCCAAATGCATGTCTCACAGCAGGGCCAGCCCCCACATCCCGTGGCACACAGCTAGCAGGAACTGGGCCAAGCAACACCAGTTCCCCTCAGGGCTGCTTCGCCCTGTGGTTTAATCACCTCCCCGGGTGCTGGTAGCATGGGGGTGACCCACTCGGTGCACTGATGCTGACCAGTGACCTGTGCTTGCAGGGGACATTGTGGACAGCTCTGCAGACTCGCCGCCCCCCTCCCTGAAGGTGCGCACACACTCCGTGTCCACAGGTAGGTCAGCCGTGGGCTCAGGGGGAAGCACACCAGTTCCCCGGGCAGAGGACTGGCCTGGGGCGGGGGGGTAAGTCTTTCTCCACCATTAGCATCTAGCAGCACTGTATGGGGGCCAGAGCATGGGAGTCAACAAGTACCGCTGCACTAGCCGGTGGGCACAGACACCCTGTGCTGAGGGACCCTTGCACCCATGGGTGCCCAACCCTGATCTGGCCATTGCAGCAGGAAATCCAGCTGTTATCTCCGTCCATGTATGTAACCAAGGGAGAACAGCCCAAGCTGTCTGCCCTGCTGTTCGCCCTGGGGACCAAAGCCCACCCATGCCCTGTGTCCCATGGGTGGATGCAGGCTGAGACCCAGCACCCTAGACCTGCCCAGCCCTCCTCAGAGCCAGACTCAGGGGGGAAAACCCTACACATGGGATATCCATGGCTCTACCCTGCGTTTCCCACAGACACATCCTTACGGAGCAGCCCGGCCAACATGGTGGAGCCCAGCGTAGGCCCTGCTGCTCCCAGGCCAGCCTGGAAAGCCCTGGGGAAGCAGCTGAATGCGGAGCTGAAGGGGAAGAGCTCAGACCTGCCCCGGCGCTCCCTCCCCATCCCCGAACAGAGCGGGCAGCTGGAGCCGACAGGCCGGGAGGGTTGGAGCAGCAGCCTGCCGCGGCTCGGGAGAAGCACGCCAACGGCACTGCTGCGGAGAGTCAGCCACGGCGGGGAGCCAGGCACGAGCACCGCCCCGCCGAACCTGCCAGCACCCCCCGACGCTGAAGGTACGGGCGCACAAGCTGCAGAAAGGGCCCTGAAGAGGGGGGAGCCCCTTCACGGCTAGAGTAGCCAGCGGTGTTTGGGAACGGAGGTCAGCTGAAACTTGAGCCTTGAGCCATCCTCCCCTAAGGAGAAAATGAGCTACAAAAACTAAAAATGCTGGTTCCCTTCTCTGTCCAGCCCTGATGTGCCCCTTAAGCTCTCACAGCTTGGGCACACAGGGCATGCCGAGGGGGCTGCCGGGGAGGCCGAGGTGTTGCAGGACATGCCTGCGGCAGGGACCGTCTCCCAAGCCAGCAGCTCCCCCCGGCTTTTCCAGACAATCGCCTGACGCCACGGCTGGCTGCGCTGAGCGGGACCAGCCGCAGAGCTGTCTCCGTCCACGAGGACCAGCTCAGGGAGCCAGACAGCCTGACGGAGCTGGAGAGTAAGTCAGAGCTGGAGCAGGAGCCCCAGGTGCTGGGAGACACAAGCACCCAGCTCTGAAGGGCACAGGCAGAGCAGCTGGGGCTGTCTCGGGGTGGGGGAGGCGCTTGTCACTCCTGTTCAATAAAGCGCCCAGCAGTCGAGGATTGCTCAGCCAGACGGGCACGAGCAGTGACAGAGGCCTAGCAAAAAGCCCCGCTGTCCTGGCTCGTGGTGGGATGGACAGGAAGACAACGGGAGCGAGGGGATTGCTTCACCCTGGCAGCACAAGCACCTGCCCTGCGGTGCAGCCCCCAGGGGCTGGGCGTGCACTGGGATGCAGGTGACAACAGCTACACATGGGAAGGTGGGTGCTGTGCAGCAGTACCTGCTCAGCTCTCCAGCACCTTCCCTGCACAAACGAACAGAGGGGGCAAAACCCAAAAGTCCATCCATCCCCTTTTCCCTTTCACATTGTTTCCTACACCATGCTGGGGGAGGCGCGTTTGTTGTGGCCACATCCAGACCACCGCTCTCGTAACGCCAGTGCTCTCAGCTCCTCGCCCATCCTCTCCCTGCTTCACCTTCAAGCTCACGCCAGGCTGCCCCAACCACGTAGCCATCTTACGTAATGCCCCGCCGCGTTTTGTTCCCTCCAGACGTAATGATCCCCCTTCGTCTGCGGCGGTCACCTGTGCTGAAACGGAGGAACAAACGCAATTCCCTTGCAGACCCAGAGGTGACCAGCGAGCCCAGCCCATGCTTGGACACCACAGGTAAGGCTGGGTGACAGGGGACTCTGCGCTCCCCTGCCCCTTCCTAAAGTGAGCACGGTGGCAGCGATGGCTTGCTCCACACTAACACCAGTATTTGTGGCCTTTCCAGACGCCGTGGTGCGGGACCAGCCCGGCGCTGAGGACACGCCAGAGGAGCTGCAGCCTGGAGCAGAAGCAAAAGAAGACCAGCCACAAGCTGCGGCACAAACTGTTGTGAATGCACAAGACTCAACCCTAGACCAAAGAAGCCCGGTGCTGGGCCAGGGGGAGCCAGCCCTGGGACAGTGAGCCCCTGCATGCTGCCGCACTGTTTCCAATAAAACCCTGCAAGCAAGCGCACAGTGACAGGGTGATTAGCAACGCAGCTTGGGCACAGAGCACAGGGAAAGGGCGCAGAGCACCCCAGGCCTGCTCTACACCTTGCTTCCATACCGGATTTGCGTGGACACAGCCGAGGGGCCAGCCAGCCTCATCTTTTCCTCCAGCAGCTGTTATGAAGGCAACACAGACACCTTTTGCTGCAGGGACAGCCTGCTTGAGGCCTCATCACAGAGGGTCTGGGGCTGCCAGCCAAGGTGAATCAAGGGCCAGGCCATGAACAGTTCCCAGGGCATGGACTTGCAGCTGCTTCTCCTGCCCACCGCCTGGGGCGGCACGCAGCCTAAGCAGGGCACCATTTCCCCAGCACTGGGCCAGGCTGGAGCCCACCTGAAGGGCAGATGAGCAACACAGCAGAGGCATGCCAAGCAGCATCGCCTTCCCTGGATTGCCTCTGCTGACACGCTTGTGGGCTGTGCATGGTAACAGGGAAAGCTGACAATTTTAGGAATGGATCAGGGCGCAGAGCAGGCAGCAGAGGTGCAAACAACCCAGCTGTGCAAATCAGCTGAGACATTGTTATCAGCGTTACTAGGGTCCTGTCACCAGGCGTACCAGCCCCCAGCCTACCTTCCACTCCTCAGCTCACAAGAGTTAACACTTTCTCCATCACCTCAAAACCCAGATTTGTATCAG
This sequence comes from Dromaius novaehollandiae, assembly GCF_036370855.1. Classification (NCBI taxonomy): domain Eukaryota; kingdom Metazoa; phylum Chordata; class Aves; order Casuariiformes; family Dromaiidae; genus Dromaius; species Dromaius novaehollandiae. The sequence continues at coordinate 1,252,942 of NC_088110.1, forward strand.
AGGGAACAGGAACCATCGCATTTCAAAATGCAGCTCTGTAGTCACTACTAGGAGCGATGCAGCCTTCCGGAACGCACAGCCATGTCTGCCTCTCCATTCCTGCAGATCTCCAGCTGTCACCAGCATCACACCAAAAACCACGTGGCTTTCTCCTGTGCCAACTGCGAGCAGATCACCTCCACTCCACTTCTGGACCAAACACATTACTTACACTGATGTTTACCACAAGAAGGAAGATGCTTGCTTCCCCCCCCACCACCACCTTTTTTTTTTTATACAAGAGCTGTGTATTTAAAAAATATATGCTTTTTATTTTTAATTTCCATACCATAACCCTGAAGGATATTTTGTAATGAACGGCACAGGATCCTACCCAAACCAATCAATAAACCTCCAAACTACTGCACTGACTTCAGAAGGGGGATCAGGTTGCAGGGCCTCTAGGCTGCATCTTTGCCGTCACTGCTGCCTACACTACAGTGGGATCAGAACAAGTCCCCTTCCTGCTGGCTAGGCCAGGTCATTTGTAGTAGACTGTGATGCCTCCACGAAGGAACAGTGTGCCAAGGAGGTGGGAAAAGGCAGCTAGCTCATACATAGGCTGTGCACTGGGTCACTCACCAGCAGCATGGCCGCACAGCTCCCTTCCCGCTCTCAACACGAGGGTGCTAACCTCTAACAGATCACGTCCCCAGCACCTCTGGAGCCAGGGTCTCCAAAGCCAGGCCAACACCATTCAGCTGTCCCCTTAGGGACAAGGGCTCTGGTCACATCCCCCCTCCCCCCGCAATTGCTCTTCCCACACAGCTCTAAATAGAGTTTGTTTTGATGAACCAGTAAACAAGTAAGACAAGAGGCCACTCGTAGCGCACTCAGGCTCCACAAGGTCTTGGCTCAGGACTCCACCTCCCTGTCCGTGAGGATCCAGCAGGCCCACTTCAGCATTGCCTTCGAGATCCTGCAAAACCAAAACGTGAGCCAGGGTGAGAAGGGACACAGCTGGCAACGTTGTGCCAGGGAAAGGAGACTGGGGGCACATGAAGTTTTCTGCCCAGGCACACAGTTGTCTGCTCGGGCAGGGGACACAGCGAGTCTCTGTTGTGCTGTGAAGGGTAAATCAGAGTTCAAGGCCCAGCAAAGATGCAGGGGCCCAAGGCAGGGGTCCCCAAGGGGACTGTATCCTGGGATGCAAACAGCAGTGTCCAGGTGCCACAGGGCCAGCACCCCTAGGGCTAGCAGAGCAGCAGCTAGCTGTGCCTGGAGAACAGGCGCAGCTGGCTCCGCTCAGGGCTGTGGATGACACATGGCTGAACAAGCCCATCATTGCACTGACCTGACAGATCTTATTCGCTCGCAGAGCTCAGGTGATGGGGCCTCGTATCTGTACTGGACCGGCCTCTCCTTCACATACTGCAGAAGGGAAGGGGACAGTGAACCTGGAGCTGGAGTTTGGCTTGCCTTCCCCTGGGTGATCAGCCACAAAAGCAACACCACATCTCCACCAATCCCAAGACCTTGACAAGTAGAGGGAAAGTCAGGGGTCTCTCCCTCACTCAGTCCCAGGTCTTCCAATCTTACTTTACCTGTAGATGTGGCAGAGGCTCCAAGGGAGTGCGGATTTCCACCCATCTAGGGCATGTGCTCCCTCCCCAGCATGAGCACATCCTCACCCAGCACCCCACTGCCACGGACCCTGCGCACAGCAGCTCTGCTATGCCTCTTCAGGAGACAAGGAGGGCTGGCTCTGCTGGGGCCACCCAGTCTCCATTGACACCTGCTTTCAACTGCACAACCCCACCAGAACCAGGCACTGTTACACAGAAACAAGGAGAGGCCACCAGCCACTTCATCTTTACCGGCTGCAGAGCTCCACGCTGCTCCAGCCTGGAGTCCAGGCCACTCGCTGAGGATGCCTGCTCATCCTCCTCCTCAGGGGGTTCCTCTCCACGCTGCAGCCTGGTCTCCTCTCTTCTGCTCTTCTTTGCTCCCTGGGTGCTCACAAACTCCAGCTCCCTGCTCATGTCTCTCTCACTGCCCTGGGGGACACCACTGGCATGCTGCTTGTGCTGCAGTCCCCGGAGGGACCTACACAGGTCAGGCAGCGCTTGGCTGTCTCCCACCAACAGCTTCCTCTTGGCGCCCACAGACTTTCTGCTGCCACATGGGGCTTCTCCCCCCTGAGTCCTAGCATGAGCCAGGCCAACTTCTGTCACATGTGGAGGGAAAGCTGTGCCACTGGAGTCCGCCTGCTCTCTGTGAGGTGCCCCTTCAGTTAGGGATGCCAAGCGGCTGCTGGGCAGGACAGGAAAAGTTGGAGAGAGAGACAACTGGTTGGCCTGTGAGCACGCCAATACTTGTGGGCCTTGAGCAGCAGAGGGGGCTCTGCAGGCTGCCTCTGCAGCTGATGTTGCCAGAGACGTGCCAGCTTCCACAGCGCTGGTACTGGCGTACGAGTGGAGGAGCGAGGGGGATGAAGTCTCCACTGGGGCATCCTGCAGCAAGCTCTGGGGAGAATCCTGGCTAGACGATTCCAACAAGTCAGGGGTGTTGCTGTCAGCAGCCACGTTCAGCTGGGCCTCTGGCGCATGTGGAGAGCCATGCTGAAAGGATTTCTCTGGTAAGAGAGAAAACAGTCACACTGGGCAAGAGGGAAAGGGGCATACTGCTGGTACCACAGGGGAGCACAACCTGTCCCTACATGTGAGACGGGGAGGTGGGCACCAGAGCTGACACAAGGTGGGCACAGAGAACCTAACACTGGAGATCTAAGGCCCGCATAGCACTATTTCCTGGCCAGGGGAAAGAAGCCCAGCATCAAAGAGGAGCTGTGTGTTCACCCACTGAGAGGAGAGGGGCTGTCTGCTCGCAGTGAGGCACACTGCACCACACACAGCACAGGGACTCACCTTCTGAGGAGGTCAGAGTCAAGGACATTGGAGGAAGCCTGTCCCAGGGGTCGTCCAGAGATACCTCTGAGCTCTGTGACAATGCTGTTGACTCCACAGCTGCAAAAACAAGTCAGGAAACTGATTTTGGTGAACTGCAGAGCCAAGAAAGCTGTTGTCCACTCCCAACCCTGCTGTCCACTTCCAACATTGTGATGACTACGAAGAACTGTGTGCAGGGCCTCAGACAGAGAGACAGTGCTCGAGGGGGGCTCTGAAACTTCTTTCCAGCCAAAACTGAGGTGCTAGAGCTTCCCACTGCCCTGGGTTGCCCACTCCCATCAGCTTCATTTCAGCCAGGCTCCTTCTAAGACTCCAGCCATCCCCTCTAGCAGGCAGAAGGGAAGTCAGACACTGCACAGAGGGCAGGCAGGCAGGACAAAGACCTCCCTCTGTGCCTTTTCTTTGGTGGGACTACCAGAGAGACTGGCCATCTCACTGCTGAGGCAGGCGGAGGCAGAGCCAGCTGGCTATGCTGGGGCACCACTGCATCATGCTCACAGAGCCCACAACTCCCAGTAGGAGGTAAACAGCACTGCGACCCTTCTGCACTCTGGTAACTGAGAAACCCTGTAGAAGCTGCTCATGGCAAGTGCCCTGCAAACCTGGTCCCCATGAGGGACATGCAGGGACAGAGTTGCCACCACAAGCACACATCTTTCCTGGTGTCAGATAGCCTGGATTAGATCTCGCACCGTCCAGAGCAGCAGTTCCTCCCTTGGGCACCTCTTGTGCACAGAGCTCTTGCAGGTGCTTCTGCAGCAAAGCTTGCATCCAACCAGGATGGGGCGACACAGGCCTGCCCCACAGCAGAAATACCAATAGCCGAAGCTGTGTCAGTGCAGAGCCCATGCTCCGACAGGTGACTCGATCAAAGGCCAAACACTGCAGGAATGAGCACTCCCCTTGGGCCACGGCAGCCAGGACATTCCAGCCTCTCCACCAACATGCACTGCGCCAAGAAACCTGCTGCCTCCTCTCCAAGGCACTTGGCATTTGCTGTAGATGACTGCAGGGAAGTGCTCCCAGCACAGCAAATAGATGCTGCTCAGCAAGAAGACAGCAAGAATGGGACTGCTGCCTGCCTGCTCAATGCACAGCTATAAGTCCTGGT